>NW_028126169.1:0-605899 GCF_965194825.1 Balaenoptera physalus
ACTAGTCTTATGACATTGATTCCATGGCTGAGTGATATTCTATTGAACATAAGGACCACAACTTCTTTATCCATTTTTCTCTTTCCTGGGATATTTAAGGTGGAATGAAGTGGAGTTTCCTGTCAACAGAGCAGCCCTAAACTTTGGGGTGCCTGTGTCTTGCTGATTTTTACTTTTCACATTTTATGCACCCATGAGAGGAAGTGCCCTATGCTCTCTAAGCTGTGTTTTTTAGATGTTTCAGGACACACCGTACACTTCTCCAGAGTGGCTGTTGGCAATTTACATCCCGCCCATCAGCGTAGCAAGGCTCCCATTTCTCCATGGCCTGTCATGCATTTCTTGTTTTGACACTTTTTTCAGCATGGCACTTTTGACGCATGAGAAGCGAGACTTCTTTGTAGCACTGATGTGCATTTCCAGGTTGCTTGTTTGGCCTAAAAGGGCGTATGTGTTTTTTCCTGAATATATGCAGGAAAAAACGCATATGCACTTTTTGGCAAAGGGCATCATTGTCGACGTTTTGCCGTTTTTCATGTGCTTTAATGGCGATTCGCATCTATCTCCTGAAATCTGTTTCCTTCAATTCTGCCTTGATTTCATATCCTCTTCGATGCCTTCCCTCAGTATATTTTTGCATGAGAGTTGTCATTTATAAGTCTGCAGTTTTGTAAATTGCAGTGCCCCAGAGCTCCATTTTTCAAATCACTTTTTTGGGAGCTGTCCGCAAAAGCGCACGATTGCTTCACGCGCTGTACTGGTTCCGGGTGGCAGGCTGAGCCTGTGGTTAATTCTTCTTCCTGATGGGAAAATAGAGTGACCTGTGCCGCTCCGAACACCTAGAGCTAGTCTCTCATTTGTTGCCCCTCATCCTATTCATCCTCAGGACAAATTGCAACCTGTACAAAACAGGAGGTTAAAGGAGCTGATGCTCCAAGTAGAGAGATTTCTAGTAAAGCGGCTGGAATGGCGAATCCGAGCACAAGGACATGAGAAATGAGGTGTGATTTAGAAACCTTTCCCGATCACACGGTGTACCATCTTCTGGGTTTCTCATGCATGTTTTCGATGTAGGAAGATGCCCTTGAACCTGGAGTTTTAGGACCCATGGGATGGGTACCACGCAGTATTATTTTAAAGGATCTGCGTTTGCTCACCTAACCTCACCAAACCTCTCACCCCAAGAGTGTCCACCCTTGTGTCTCATCCAGCTGTGTGTCTACATATGGTCAATCCAGGTTGTATCACAGCCTTTGAACAAATGTTTTAAGAATTTCTCTCTCTTTCACTGTCTTTGTTTCATGGGGTTTTAAAAGTAATTTATTTTTCTAATGGGGTGTAGCTGCTTTTCACTGCTGTGTTTATGCCACTTTACACCCACTTGACACTCTTACAGTGAGATATCAATGCAAGGGTTTTAAGTTTCTTACTAGTCAGATATATTCTTGTGCGGTGAATAGGGGGTGTTGAGTCCATTTCCTGAACAAGAGTATTTCTTGTCTATAACATATTGGGATTAAGGAACGGTATCTGAGCTAATTTGAAACCCTTGTTTTATGCATCACCCCACCTCACCTTTCCCGTTAAGCAGCCATAGTGTGTTTTCTGCATGTGTGACTCTGTATTGTTTTTTAATTCAGTTCAAGTGTAATGATTTTTACATTCCCTCTATAAGTGATATCTTATGATAAGTGTCGTTTTATGTGTGACTTATTTCATTTAGAATTGTCATAGCTTACTCCACTCATGATTCTCCCACTACCCTTATGACATTGAGTTCATCGCTGTGTGATATTCCATTGTACATATAGATCAGAACTTCTTTATCCATTTTTCTCTTTCCTGAGATATTTAGGTGGAATGAAGTGGACGTTCTTGTCAACAGAGCAGCCCTAAACTTTGGTGTGCCTGTGTCATGCTGATTTTTAGTTTTCCCAAATTATACACCCATGAGTGGAAGTGCCCTATGCTCTCTAAGCTGTGTTTCTTACATGTTTCAGGACACACCGTACACTTCTCCACAGTGGCTGTTGGCAATTTACATCCCGCCCATCAGCATAACAAGGTTCCCATTTCTCCATGGCCTGTCCTGCATTTCTGGTTTTGACACTTTTTTCAGCATGGCCCTTTTGACCGATGGGAAGCGAGACTTCTTTGTAGCACTGAATTGCCTTTCCAGGTTGCTTGGTTAGCCAAAAAGGGCATATGCTTTTTTCCTGAGTATATTCAGGAAAAAACGCATACACCCTTTTTGGTCAAGGGCATATTTGTTGAACTTTTGCCGCTTTTCATGGGCTTTAAATGCGATTCACATCTACCTCTTGAAATCTTTTTCCTGCAATTCTGCCTTGCTTTCAAATCCTCTTCGTTGCCTTCCCTCAATATATTTGTGGACGACAGTTATCATTTATATCTCTGCAGTTTTTTGAATTGCAGTGCCCCTGAACTCCATTTTTCAACTCGCTTTTATGGGAGCTGGCCGCAAAAGCTCAGAATGGTTTCAGGCCCTATTCTGGTTCCGGTGGGCAAGCTGATCCTGTGGTTAATTCTTCTTCCTGATGGGAAAATAGAGTGACCTGTGCCTGTCCCAAAACTTAGAGCTAGTCTCTCATTGGTTCTCCCTCTTCCCATTTATCCTCATTACAAATTGCCACGTGTACGGAACAGGAGGTTAAAGGTGCTGATTCTCCAAGTAGGGAGATTGCTATTAAAGTGGCTGGAATGGCGAATCCGAGCACAAGGACGTGAGAAATGAGGTGCGTTTTAGAATCCTTTCCCGATCACATGGTGTACCATATTCTGGGTTTCAAATGCATGTTTTCGATGTAGGAAGATGCCCTTTAACCTGGAGATTTGGGACCCATGCGATGGGTACCACGCAGTATTATTTTAAAGGGTCTGCGTTTGCTCACCCAACCTCACCAAACCTCTCAGCCCCAAGAGTGTCCACCTTTATGTCTCATCCAGCTGTGGGTCTAGATACGATCAATCCAGGTTGCATCACAGCCTCTGAATGAATTGTGTACGTATTTCACTCTCTTTCACTGTCTTTGTTTCATGGGGTTTTAAAAGTAGTTTGTTTTTATAATGGGGTTTAGCTGCTTTTCACTGCTGTGTTTATGCCGCTTTACACCCACTTGACACACTTACAGAGAGATATCAATACATAGGTTTTAAGATTCTTACTAGTCAGATATGTTCTTGTGCGGTGAATAGGGAGTGTTGAGTCCAGTTCACTGAGCAAGGAGTAAGTCTTGTCTATTACATATTGGGTTTATGGAACGTTATCTGAGCTAATTTGAAATCCTTGTTTTTGCATCACCCAAGCTCACCTTTTCCATTAAGCAACCATAGTGTGTTTTCTAAATGTGTGACTCTGTTCTGTTTTGTAATTCTGTTCAAGTGTAACGGTTTTTACATTCATTCTGTTAGTGATATCTTATGATAAGTGTCTTTTTCTGTGTGACTTATTTCACTTAGAATTGTCGTACCTAAATCCACTCATCATGCTGCTAGTAGCCTTATGATATTGATTTCACGCCCGAGTGATATTGTATTGTACATAAGGACCACAAATTATTTATCCATTTTTCTCTTTCCTGGGACATTTAAGGTGGAATGAAGTGGAGGTTCTTGTCAACAGAGCAGCCCTAAACTTTGGGGTGCCTGTGTCTTGCTGATTTTTAGTTTTCCCAATTTATACCCCCATGAGTGGATGTGCCCCTTTCTCTCTAGCTGTGTTTTTTAGATGTTTTAGGAAACACCATACCCTTCTCCAGAGTTGTCATTGGCAATTTACATCCCACCCATCAGTGTAACAAGGCTCCCTTTCCTCCCTGGCCTCTCCTGCATTTCTTGTTTTTACACTTTTTTAGGAAGGACCTTTTGACCGATGGGAAGTGAGACTTCTTTGTAGTGCTGAATTGCATTTCCGGCTTGCTTGGTTGGCCAAAAAGGGCCTATGGGTTTTTTCCTGAATTTATTCCGAAAAAAACGCATATTGTCTTTTTGGCCAAGTGCATCATTGTGGACGTTTGGCCGCTTTTCTTGTGCTTTAGGGGCGATTCGAATCTAACTCCTGAAATCTGTTTCCTGCAATTCTGCCTTGATTTCTAATCCTCTTCGTTGCCTTCCCTCAATATATTTGTGGACGAGAGTTATTATTTATAACTCTGCAGGTTTGTGAATTGCAGGGCCCCTGAGCTCCATTTTTCAACTCGCTTTTTTGGGAGCTTTCCGCAGAACCGCTGGTTTGCATTTGGCCCTACTCTGGTTCCCAGTTGCAGGCTAAGCCTTTGCTTAATTCTTCTTCCTGACTGGAAAGTAGAGTGACATGTGCCTCTTTGAACATCTAGGGCTTGGCTCTCCTTGTTTCTCCTCCTTCCCCTTCTTCCTTTGGACAAATTCCAATTTCTGTGCAACTGGTTTTTGAAGGTGCTGACATCCTCAAGTGGGGAGATTTTAAGGAAAAAGGCTGGAGGGGTGAACCCAACAACCAGGAAATTAGGAATTTTAGTGCCTTTTCCAAAATCTTCCTGATCCAACCGTGTTCCATCTTCTGGGTGTCACAGGCATGTTTTAGCTGTAGGAAAGGTCCCGTGTATGTAAGGAGAACACAAGGCATTTTTCCAAATCAGTGTCTCCCCGAACTCCAATCTGGGTAATTTTTAAGCTACTGGTACATGTGTGTTCATTAAGGGACTTGGGCCATAGGCAGAGTCCGAACTTTAGATGATTGAAGTCTTCAGGTTCAGAAACGCTCACCATCGGCCTCCTTTAGTTTCCATTTTATCTGTAGTTGATAGATGATGTCGATATAGATATCTATTGTTTTTCAGATTATTTCCCCTCAGGGGTCATTACAAAATATTGAGTATAGTTCCCTGTGCTATACAGTAGTTCCTTGTTGATGATATATTTTATACATAGCAGTGTGTATATGTTAATCTGAAACTGTTAATTTATCCCTCCTCCCACCTTTCCCCTTTGGTAATAAAAAATATAAGATTTTATACTTCTCAGAAATCTAGGAGCTGAAAGACAGGTATCATTTTCAATGGAAAATCATTCGAAACAAGGTTTAAACTTCAACCAAGATTATTAGATGTACATCCTTGGAAAGAAATCACTGCATTTCTCTACTGTTGACCTGACAAATAAGACAAACCCCTCCACTGAACTTGCTTATAATAAAGTGATGGAAATATCAAATGGAAGTGTTAGAAACATCTTATTTTACACGAGCCTTATACACTGCTCTATGTTAATTACAGTTTGGCTCACACATCTGTTCATTGAAGTTACAATGTTCTCAAATTCTGTTACTGATCCTGCAGAGTGGGCCCCAACAAGGGTCTCCCTGCACAGTGTCATTGGAGCCAACAGATCGAGACTGACTTTGGTTCAGAAGCAAAGGAAATCTTTATATTTTGATCAGAGAATGGAGAGGTGATAGTGTGTGCTCCCCTGCGGGTTGTGGGCTGGGCTGCTGTGTAGGGATCCTGTCAGCATCAGCGGGAGGGAGGGGGCGGAGCTCTCGAGGGCTGGGTTGCCTGGAGCTCAGGCTCTATGTCGCAGAGTCTGCACGGGGCCCCACGAGCTGAGGTGTCGGCCCAGCCATTTTGCACTAGGAAATCGGGTCTGAAGTGTCGGGTGTGGGACCTCTGCATGTGGAAACCTAGGAGCAAGTGAAATTAGACAAAGCACAAAGGAAAAAATGGTTAGACTTTATTTTATTGCCCAGATTCTATTTTTATCTCCCAGGAATTTTTAATGGGCTTTGCCAGTGACAAAGCCCTCCTCTGCCTTTTGTCCCATTCCTCATTCTTGGGGCGCTGAGGGTGCAGACACGTCTTCTGTAAATGCTTCGTGCTGAGTTGGGTGTCCTCATACCCGGGGGGAGGGGCAGGACTTCTCCCCAGCAGCCTCCAGGTGAGGTTGATTGTCCGCAGGCCTCCTCCCTCACTGCTCGTCTGCCTGAGCACCAGCATTGGAAGTTTTATAGATTCTAATGACCTTTAAGGGTCCAGGAAAGAGATGTGCAGAGACGCTGAGGGGGTGGGCGGTTTTACCCTGCTCCACATTGGTTCGGCCCCCTTAGGCTGACGGTTTCTGCCAGCCTAGATGCTCTGACCAGTAGTCTGCGCTTTCTTCAGTTAGGCCAACTGAATTAACGTACAAACAGCACCAGGTGTCAGAGCCCTGCTTGCTCAACTCCCAGACATTCCAGGGCCGGTGGTGATCCAGGACCATGACGGCCACTCAGTCAACGGCCTTTTGAAGTAGCCAGGAGTACAGCCGGTCTCATTAGCCCCCGTCACCACGGTGTCTGTAGGCTTTTCTATGGTGGCAGCGTTATTTACGGTTCCCCTGCCAAGTTTATTAGCTCCGCTCTGGGTGCAGTAAGTCCTGTAAGCAATAGTCAGCTCTTTAGGGGCACACTCTTGTTGTTTTCTGAGAGAAGCTCCAGGTCAAGTGATGGTCACACGAGTCGTCATGGGGGCCCATTGCCCCAGGTTGTCTCTCTGGAGGTTGGTGTTGGAGGGCCTCCTCACTCGAGGTCATTGTGCCCACGGAGCAATCCCTGCAACTTCAGGGCATGGTGGTGGTTAGGATCACCAAGTGGTGTCCTTTTCCCTTAGGAGGGAGCTGGCCTTGCGGGCTGCTGATTTCCAGGTTTTTAGATACCCCCAGTATCCTGGTCGGATGGGGTGGCTGGCCAATGCCTGGAGGGCATTCTTGCATTGTTCCATTTCAAGTGGTCCCAGTTTTTGCACTAATACTCCAAGGGCGATTCGCCTTGGACCAGGAATGTAAAGGTCAAAGGGTTTAGCTAACTTAGGGAGGTCCAGGGCCAGGGTCTGAATTGACTGCTCTTTCCATTCTTGAAAGGCCGCTTCTGGATTCTATTCAAAAGGATCATCATCTTTTCCTTTCAGTGTTTCATATAGAGGCCCAGCTATTAGACTCTAGTTAGGGATCCAGATGCAGCAAACCCCGGTCTCCCCAGGAACCCCTAAGCTGTCTTCTAGTTTCAGGAAGGCTGAGGCTGCAAATGGCTTCTTCCCTTTCCTGGGGTGGGCTTCTCCGACCTTCTGTGCGAATGAAGCCCAGGAAGGCCACTTTAGTTTGTGATATTTGAGCCTTTTCCTTGGACACCTTCTATCTTTTATTGGCTAGGTAGTTCAGAGGCCTCCTTAGTCGGGCTGGTGATCAGAATGTCATCTGCATATTGAAGGAGGGTTCCCTTCTCCAGAGGTAGATCTTTTAGGTCTTTAGCTAACGTTTCCCCAAAGATGGTGTGGGAATTTTTGAACCCCTGGGGCAGGACGGCCCAGCAGTATTGTTTTTGTTGTATGTTGAGTCCTGCCACTCACAGCCAAAATTTCTTGTGACTCTGGGAGTAATGGAATACAGAAGAAGGCATCATTGAAGTCTAATACAGAATACCATGTCCTGGTGGATGGTAGAATGACCAGCAGGGTGTAGGAATTAGGAACTACTAGATGTATATCCTCTGTGGCTTCACTGACTGTCCTGGCGTCCTCTACCAGGTCCCCAGCAGCCCACGGGGCTCTTGTGGTCAGGCCCCTCCCAGGATATGGAGCTTACCTGGGCAGGTACCCAGCGGCCCACGGGGCTCTGGTGGTTAGGCCGCTCCCAGGATATGGAGCTCACCTGGGCAGGTACCCAGCAGCCCATGGGGCTCTCGTTGGCAGGCCCCTCCCTGGATATGGAGCTCCCGTGGACAGGTACCCCGGCAGGGCTGGGCACACAGGATCCGTGCACATAGCCCTCATTGCAGAGCACCCCCAGCACACCTGTCACTCAGAGCTGACACAGAGCACCTCAGAGCAGAGCTTGAACTAACAAACAGCAGCTCCAACAGGTCTGTGACCCTAGGCTTCACTCTGTGCAGCCTCCCTCTGCCTGGTCTTCCAGGGGCTTCCACTGCAGCTGGGGCACCAGGCCTCTGTCTCCACCCACCACCCCTCCTCTCCCTGACTCCTGGGTTCCTCTCATTAGCAGAGGGTCTTCTTGAAGTTGTCTCCCACTCATGGACCAGATAAAATGATTAGAAAACAAGCCAGGGCTGCCGCCCCTTATCTATCCTGACTCTCGGGACCCTACACCTGTTCCTTGGATCTGGCCGGTGCAGCAAGGCCCATTCTCTGCAACTCTGAGCCCCTGAGGGGCGAGGATTGGCTGACCTGGGCAGCCTGACCCGGCCGGCCAGCCCTTCCCAGGTGTGCCTGGGTTGAGGTCAATATAAACACCCCTCCAGGCAGCAAAAGCCTCTGCAGCTGTGCCTGACGCCATATTCTCTGCCCCGTCAGCAGTCTCGGGGTTGGGCTGGTGGGAGGGAGTAGGGCCCACGGCTCTATGAGTGGCCCGGTGTGACTGGGGCTCTGCTGGACTTTCTGCAGGAGTTGCCGGGCTGCCACCTGCTAAAGAAGAGGATGTGTCACCCATACTTGCTGCTGGAATTTCTCCCCGGGCAGAGGTGAGGAAGGAAAAAAGCAGTGGGGGCCGGGACAGGAGGGGTACCTCAGGCAGGGAAATGGAAAGCTTCCAGACGAGCACGCGGGGCCAGGACCATCCTGGCTGGCCTGCAGGCACCACGTCGGCCTGCGTGCTGTCACTGGTGTGACTCCAAGCCCCTTCCTCTAGTTTTTAAAGTCTTTGCACACATTCAGGTGTTTTACCTGGGAAGGGTTGGAAAAGTTCAGCAGCAGCTGGCCTGGGGCTCAGCTCACGTTTACTCAGAGACGCCTCCTCACGGTCCCCCAGCTTTGCAATGAGGACGCTCCTCGTGTGGGGGCTGCTGGCTGCATGGGAGATGATTCCCCACCTGTGACCAACTTCAGAATTGTTTACCACTGGAGCAAGTGCCCTGATAGGGTTTTCCTCTGTATGACCAGTGGGTTCTGTTTTTTTTTTTTTTTCTTTTTTGGTTCAAGGTAAGTTTTATTCCTCATTTTGTATTTATGGATATAAGCATGGAAATAATTCATTCATATAAATACGTCTATGGGAAGGACAGAACTTTTTTTTCTGTTTTATTTCTTTAAGTATTATTTATTTTTTAATTTTTGAATTTATTTTATTCATTTTTTTATACAGCAGGCTCTTATTGGTTATCTATTTTATACATATAAGTGTATATATGTCAATCCCAGGCTCGCAATTCATCCCACCACCACCACCCTGCCACTTTCCCCCCTTGGTGTCCATACATTTGTTCTCTACATCTGTGTCTCTATTTCTCCCTTGCAAACCGGTTCATCTTTACCATTTTTCTAGGTTCCCCATGTATGCATTAATATACGATATTTGTTTTCTCTTTCTGACTTACTTCACTCTGTATGACAGTCTCTAGATCTATCCACGTCTCTACAAATGACCCAATTTCATTCCTTTTTATGGCTGAGTAAAATTCCATTTTATACATGTAGCACATCTTTTCTGTTCGTCTGTCTATGGGCATTTAAGTTGCTTCCATGACCTGGCTATTATAAATAGTGCTGCAATGAATATTGTGGTGAATATGTCTTTTTGAATTATGGTTTTCTCTGGGTATATGGCCAGTAGTGGGATTGCTGGGTCATATGGTAATTCTATTTTTAGTTTTTTAAGGAACCTCCATACTGTTCTCCATAGTGACTGTATCAATTTACATTCCCACAAATAGTGTAAGAGGGTTCCCTTTTCTCCACACCCTCTCCAGCATTTGTTGCTTGTAGATTTTCTGATGATGCCCATTCTAACTCGTGTGAAGTGATACCTCATTGTAGTTTTGGTTTATATTTCTCTAATAATTAGTGATGTTGAGCAGCTTTTCATGTGCTTCTTAGTCATCTGTATGTCTTCTTGGGACAAATGTCTATTTACATCATCTGCCCATTTTTGGATTGGGTTGTTTGTTTTTTTACTGTTGAGCTGCATGAGCTGTTTATATACATTGGAGATTACTCCTTTGTCCATTGATTCATTTGCAAATATTTTCTCCCATTGTGAGGGTTGTCTTTTCGTCTTGTTTGTAGTTTCCTTTGCTTTGCAAAAGCTTTTAGGTTTCATTTGCTCCCATATGTTTATTTTTTTTTTATTCCATTACTCTACAAGGTGGATCAAAAAAGATCTTGCTGTGATTTATGTCAAAGAGTATTCTTCCTATGTTTTCCTCTAAGAGTTTTATAGAGTCCGGTCTTACATTTTGGTCTCTAATCCATTTTGAGTTTATTTTTTGTGTATGGTGTTAGGGAGTGTTCTAATTTCATTCTTTTACATGTAGCTGTCCATTTTTCCCAGCACCACTTATTGAAGAGACTGTCTTTTCTCCTTTGTATACCCTTGCCTCCTTTGTCATAGATTAGTGGGCCATAGGTGTGTAGGTTTATCTCTGGGCTTTCTTTTTTTTTTTTTTCTTTTACATCTTTATTGGAGTATAATTGCTTTACAATTGTGTGTTAGTTTCTGCTGTATAAAAAAGTGAATCAGCTCTGCGTATACATATAACACCATATCCCCTACCTCTTGCACCTCCCTCTCACTCCCTTATCCCACCCTTTTAGGTGGTCACAAAGCACAGAGCTGATCTCCCTGTGCTATGTGGCTGCTTCCCAGTAGCTATCAATTTTACATTTGGTAGTGTATATTTGTCCATACCACTCTCTCACTTTGTCCCAGCTTACCCTTCCCTCTCCCCATGTCCTCAAGTCCTTTCTCTACGTCTGTGTCCTTAATCCTTTCCTGCCCCTAGGTTCTTCATAAACTTTTTTTTTTAGATTCCATATGTATGTGTTAGCATACGGTATTTGTTTTTCTCTTTCTGACTTACTTCACTATGTAGGACAGACTCTAGATCCATCCACCTCACTAAAAATAACTCAATTTCGTTTCTTTTTATGGCTGAATAATGTTCCATTGTATATATGTGCCACATCTTCTTTATCCATTTATCTGTTGTTGGACACTTAGGTTGCTTCCATGTCCTGGCTATTGTAAATAGAGCTACAGTGAACATTGTGGTACATGACTCTTTTTGAATTATGGTTTTCTCAGGGTAAATGTCCAGGAGTGGGTTTGCTGGGTTGTATGGTAGTTCTATTTTTAGTTTTTAAGGAACCCCCATACCGTTCTCCCTAGTGGCTATATCAATTTACATTCCCACCAACAGTGCAAGAGGGTTCCCTTTGCTCCAATAAATGCCTCTCCAGCATTTATTGTTGGTAGATTTTTTGATGATGGCCAATCTGACTGGTGTGAGGTGATACCTCACTGTAGTTTTGATTTGCATTTTTCTAATGATTAGTGATGTTCAGCATCCTTTCATGTGTTTGTTGGCAACCTGTATATCTTCTTTGGAGAAATGTCTATTTAGGTCTTCTGCCCATTTTTGGATTGGGTTGTTTGGTTTTGTGATATTGAGCTACATGAGCTGCTTTTTGGAGATTAATCCTTTGCCATTTGCTTCATTTGAAAATATTTTCTCCCATTCTGATGGTTGTCTTTTCATCTTGCTAATGTTTTCCTTTGCTGTGCAAAAGAATTTATGTTTCATTCGGTCCCATTTTTTAATTTTTGTTTTTATTTCCATTTCTCTAGGAGGTGGGTCAAAAAGGATCTTGCTGTGATTTATGTCATAGACTGTTCTGCTTATGTTTTCCTCTAAGAGTTTTATAGTGGCTGGTCTTATATTTAGGTCTCTAATGCATTTTGAGTTTACTTTTGTGTATGGTGTTAGGGAGTGTACTAATTTCATTCTTTTACATGTAACTGTCCAGTTTTCCCAGCACCACTTACTGAAGACACTGTCTTTTCTCCATTGTATACCCTTGCCTCCTTTGTCATAGATTAGTGAACCATAGGTACGTGGGTTTATCTCTGTGCTTTCTATCCTGTTCTATTGACCTATATTTCTGTTTTTCTGTCAGTACCATAATATCTTGATTACTGTAGCTTTGTAATATAGTCTGAAGTCTGGAAGTCTGATTCCTCCAGCTCTTTTTTTTCCCCCTCAAGACTGCTTTGGCTATCCAGGGTCTTTTGTGTCTCCCTACAAATTTTAAGATTTTTTTTTCTTGTTCTGTAGAACATGCCAAAGGTATTTTGATCGGGATTGCATTGAATATGTAGATTGCTTTGGGTAGTATAGTCATTTTCACAATATTGATTCTTCTAATCCGAGAACATGGTATATGTCTCCATCTGTTTATATCATCTTTGATTTCTTTCATCAGTGTCTTATAGTTTTCTGAGTACAGGTCTTTTACTTCCTTAGGTAGGTTTATTCCTAGGTATTTTATTCTTTTTGTTGCAGTGGTAATGGGATTGTTTCCTTAATCTCTCTTTCTGATCTTTCATTGTTAGTGTATAGGAATGCAAGCAATTTCTGTGCATTAATTTTGTATCCTGCAACTTTACCAAATTCATTGATTAGCTCCAGTGGTTTTCTGGTGGCATCTTTAGGATTCTCTATCTATGATATCATGTCATCTGCAAACAGTGACAATTTTACTTCTTCTTTTCCTTTTTGTATTCCTTTTATTTCTTTTTCTTCTCTGATTGCCATGGCTAGGACTTCCAAAACTATGTTGAATAGCAGTGGTGAGAGTGGACATCCTCGTCTTGTTCCTGATCTTAGAGGAAACGCTTTCAGTTTTTCACCATTGAGAATGCTGTTTGCTGTGGGTTTGTCATATATGGCCTTTATTATGTTGAGGTAGTTTCCCTCTATGCCCACACTCTGCAGAGTTTTTATCGTAAATGAGTGTTGAATTTTCTCAAAATCTTTTCCTTCATCTATTGAGATGATCATATGGTTTTATTCTACAATTTGTTAATATGGTGTATCACATTGATTTGTGTATATTGAAGAATCCTTGCATCCCTGGGATAAACCCCACTTGATCATGGTGTATGATCCTTTTAATGTGTTGTTCGATTCTGTTTGCTAGTATTTTGTTGAGGATTTTTACATCTATATTCATCAGTGATATTGGTCTATAATTTTCTTTCCTTGTAGTATCTCTGTCTGATTTTGGTATCAGGGTGATGGTGGTCTCATAGAATGAGTTTGGGAGTGTTCCTTCCCCTGCAATTGTTTTGAAGAATTTGAGAAGGTTGGGTGTTAGCTCTTCTCTAAATGTTTGATAGAATTCACCTCTGATGCCATCTGGTTCTGAACTTTTGTTTGTTGGAAGATTTTTAATCACAGTTTCAATTTCATTGCTTGCGATAGGTTTGTTCACATTTTCTATTTCTTCCTGGTTCAGTCTTAGAAGGTTATCCCTTTCTAAGAATTTGCCCATTTCTTCCAGATTGTCCATTTTATTGCCCTAGAGTTGCTTGTAGTAGTCTCTTAGGATGCTTTGTATTCCTGTGGTGTCTGTTGTAACTTCTGCTTTTTCACTTCTAATTTTGTTGATTTGCGTCCTCTCCCTCTTTTTCTGGAGTCTGGCTAAAGGTTGATCATTTTTGCTTATCTTCTCAAAGAACCAGCTTTTAGTTTTATTGATCTTTGCTTTCGTTTTCTTTGTTTCTATTTCATTTATTTCCGCTCTGATCTTTATGATTTCTTTCCTTCTACTAACTTTGGGTTTTGTTCTTCTTTCTCTAGTTCCTCTAGGTGTAAGGTTAGATTATTTATTTGAGATTTTTCTTGTTTCTTGAGGTAGGCTTGTATTGCTATAAACTTCCCTCTTAGAACTCCTTTTGCTGCATCCCATAGGTTTTGGATCATCGTGTTTTTGTTGTCATTTGTCTCTAGGTAGTTTTTGATTTCCTCTTTGATTTCCTAAGTGATCCCTTGGTTATTTATTAACGTATTGTTTAGCCTCCATGTGTTTGTGTTTTTTACGTTTTTTTCCATGTAATTGATTTCTTTTTTTTTTTTTCATGTAATTGATTTCTAATCTCATAGCATTGTGGTCGGAACAGCTGCTTGATATGATTTCACTTTTCTTAAATTTACTGAGGCTTTATCTGTGACCCAAGATGTGATCTATCCTGGAGCATGTTCCGTGTGCAGTTGAGAAGAACGTGTAATCTGCTGCTTTTGGATGGAATGTCCTATAAATATCAATTAACTCTATCTGGTCTATTGTGTCATTTAAAGCTTGTGTTTCCTTATTAATTTTCTGTCTGGCTGATCTCCACTGGTGTAAATGAGCTGTTAAAGTCCCCCGCTATTATTGTGTTACTGTCGATTTCCTCTTTTATAGCTGTTAGCAGTTGCCTTATACATTGAGGTGCTCCTATTTTGGGTACATATATATTTATAATTGTTATATCTTCTTCTTGGATTGATCCCTTGACCATTATGTAGTGTCTTTCCTTGTCTCTTGTAACATTCTTTATTTTAAAGTCTATTTTATCTGATATGAGTATTGCTACTCCAGCTTTCTTTCGATTTTCATTTGCATAACATATATTTTTCCATCGCCTCACTTTGAGTCTGTATGTGTCCCTAGCTCTGAAATGGATCTCTTGTAGACAGCATATATATGGGTCTTGTTTTTGTATCCATTCAGCGAGCCTGTGTCTTTTGGTTGGAACATTTAGTGCATTCACCTTTAAGGTAATTATCGATATGTATGTTCCTAGTACTATTTTCTTAATTGTTATAGGTTTGTCTTGGTGGGTCCTTTTCTTCTCTTGTTTTTCCCACTTAGAGAAGTTCCTTCAGCATTTGGTGTAGAGCTGGTTTCATGGTGCTGAATTCTCTTAGCTTTTGCTTGTCTGTAAGGCTTTTGATTTCTCCATCAAATCTGAATGAGCTCTTTGCAGGGTGGAGTACTCTTGGTTGTAGGTTCTTCCCTTTCATCACTTTAAATTTATCATGCCACTTCCTTCTGGCTTGTAGATTTTCTACTGAGAAATCAGCTGTTATCCTTATGGGAGTTCCCTTGTATGTTATTTGTCATTTTTCCCTTGCTGCTTTCAATCATTTCTCTTTGTCATTAATTTTTGTCAATTTGATTACTATGTGTCTTGTCATTTTTCTCCTTTGGTTTATCCTGCCTGGGACACTCTGTGCTTCTGGACTTGGGTGGCTATTTCTTTTCCCATGCTAGGGAAGTTTTTGACCATAATCTCTTCAAATATATTCTCGGGTCCTTTCTCTCTCTCTTCTCCTTCTGGGACCCCTATAATGCGAATGTTGTTGCGTTTAATGTTGTCCCAGAGGACTCTTGGGGTGTCTTCATTTATTTTCATTCTTTTTCTTTAATCTGTTCCATGGCAGTGATTTCCACCTTTCTGTCTTCCAGGTCACTTATCCGTTCTTCTGCCACAGTTATTCTGCTACTGATTCCTTCTAGTGTATTTTTCATTTCAGTTATTCCATTGTTCACCTCTGTTTGTTTGTTCTTTAATTCTTCTAGGTGTTTGTTCCTTAATTCTTCTAGGTCTTTGTTAAGCATTTCTTGCGTCTTCTCGATCTTTGCCTCCTTTCTTTTTCCAAGGTCTTGGCTCAACTTCACTATCATTATTCTGAATTCTTTTTCTGGAAGGTTCCCTATCTCCACCTCATTTCATTTTTTTTCTGGGGTTTTATCTTGTTCCTTGATCTGGTATAATGTCCTCTGCCTTTTCATTTTGTCTATCTTTCTGTGAATGTGGTTTTCCTTCCACAGGCTGCAGAATTGTAGTTCTTCTTGCTTCTGCTGTCTGCTCTCTGGTGGATGAGTCTATCTTAGAGGCTTGTGCAAGCTTCCTGATGGGAGGGACTGGTGGTGGGTAGAGCTGGGTGTTGCTTTGGTGGACAGAGCTTTAATCTGCTTGTCTACGGATTAAATAAAACTTTAATAAAAAGTTTAATCCGCTTGTCTGCTGATGCATGGGGCTGGGTTCCCTCCCTGTTGGTTGTTTGGCCTGAGGCGACCCAGCACTGGAGCCTACCTTGCTCTTGGTGGGGCTAACGGCGGACTCTGGGAGGGCTCACACCAAGGAGTATTTCCCAGAACTTCTGCTGCCAGTGTCGTTGTCCTCATGGTGAGCCACAGCCACAGACACCACCTGCCTCTGCAGGAGACCCTCTAAAAGTAGCAGGTAATTCTGGTCATTCTCCTACGGGGTCACTGCTCCTTCCCCTGGGTCCTGATGTGCACACTACTTTGTGTGTGCCTTCCAAGAGTGGAGTATCTGAGTGGAGTTGAGACTCTGATTCTCTGTGTGGAGTCGCACAGACTCTGGGTCCTGTGAAGCTTCGATGTTTTCTGATTCTAGAAATCCTATAGGAGACGGTCCACAGCAGGTGACACTAATGTTGTCAGTAGAGGTGTTGAAGCCAAAGATCTGCAGTTCCAACTAGAGGTGCCGATGTACATACAGGACAAAATCATCTCGTGTGAATGTAGTTCAGGCATGTTTAAGATGAATGCAGTCATGTTAATGCCTACCATATTCTATCTTGAGCCTCTCCTCAGGGAGCCCCTCCTCAGTTCCTGAGGCTCCTGTAAGTCATGTACAGGGGACTGAAGAGTGGGCTCTGTCCAGTCTGAGCCCTGAGTTACCCTGTGTGTATCTTAGGATCCTTTGTATTTCTGTGGTGTCTGTTGTAACATCATCTCTTTCATTTCAGATTTATTTGGGCCCTCTCTTTTTAAAAAAACATACGACTGTTGTCTTTTATTCTTTACAGAAGTTTAATAAGTGTTTGATCTACTATCCTTACCCTATGTATACTTTTTGCAGTGAGATTTTTACTTTTCTTTGTTTCCTTGTTACTATCAATAATTAGTGAGACTTCTTTTAAGCTACCTTCAACATTGCTTATAAAGCTGCTTTATTAGTGATGACAGAGCCTTAATGGAAGTCATGTTCTGATTGTAAATTAGAATGCAATGTGCCAGCAAAAAGCCCCTTAAGTTTATGTCTCATTACTTCTTGTTCTTTTTTTAATTTAATTTTTATTTTTTGTCAGAGCAAGTGTAATTAAAATGTTTTGTTTCTTCTAGGTGTGCAAGATGTGGTTCTTTTAAACATATACATATATCTATTCTTCTTTGGATCATTTTCCCATGTAGGTTATGATACAATGTTGAGTAGTCTTGTCTTGGTATTACGTAGGTCTTTGGTGATTACATATTTCACATGTGTTTCTATATCTATCTTAACCCCAATATCCTAATGTCTCCAATCCTCACACCTTTCCATTTGGTGAACCATAAGTTTGTTTAATGAACCTGTGATTGCATTTCTCTGTGGAAATATCTTCATTGGTATCAATTTTTAGCTAAGACCTATAAGTGATATTATAGGATATGTGTCTTTTGCTTTCTGACTTAGTACAATTTGCCTGATTACCTCAAGAATCATACATGGTGCTGCAAATGGCATTGTTTCATTTTTTTCCCTGGCTAATAGTCCATCTGTACGTGTACCAGTTCTTCTTTGGCCACGCACCTGTTGATGGACTTTCTGGTTGCCTCCATGTCTTGGCTATTGTAATACTGCTGCAATGCACATTTGCTTGCCTGTGTCTTTCCAGTTCTATCTTCTTATGTTATAGGCCAAGGAGTGGGCTTGCTGTATCATATGGTAGCGCAGTGTGTACGTTTTAAAGGCACCACCATTCAGTGTTCATTAGTGGCTCTTTCCAGGTTACGTCCCACTTAAAATTGAGGGTATGCATTTCTCCAAAACACCTTCAATATTTATTGTTTGTAGTTTTCTTGCTGATGGTTATTCTAACAGGTGTGAGCTGATACCTCTCTGTGGTTGAATTTGCATGTGTCCCATAATCTGTTGAAATGGAGCTTTAAAGCATGCCCTTTTTATTTATCAAACTGTGATTACAGCTTAGTTGTTCAAAGTGTTTTCTTAAAGTAAGTGTCACATTTTGAAAATTTTTGGCCATTACCTCCGTCAAGACATTTTGAGGGCAGGTTTCATTTACAGCCCTGAAGTACTTGTTCATATGAAGTGACCATTAGCACAGGTTTTAAAGCTGCTTTTACAGGTAACGGCAAGAGGGCGGCAGCCTTTCTACGTTCCCCAATCTGGTAACTAGGGAAAGAGACCTTCACCCCCAAGAGTGTCCAGCTTTATTTCTCATCCAGCTGTGGGTCTAGATATGGTCACACCAGGTTGCATCACAGCCCCGGAACGAATTATGTAAAAATTTCTCCCTCTATCACTCTCTTTGTTTTTTGGGTTTTTTAAAGTATTTTATTTTTATAATGGGGTTTACCTGATTTTCACTGCTGTGTTTATGCCACTTTACATCCAATTCTTTCACTTACAGAGAGATATCAATACATAGGTTTTAAGATTTTTACTAGTCAGATATATTCTTCTTCGTTAAATAGGGGGTGTTGCGTCCACTTCACTGAGCAAGGAGTAGGTCTTGTCTATTACATATTGGGTTTATGGAACAGTATCTGAGCTAATTTGAAACTCTTGTTTTATGTATCACCCCACCTCAGCTTTCCCGTTAAGCAGCCATAGTCTGTTTTCTAAATATGTGACTCTGTTCTGTTTAGTAATTCAGTTCAAGTGTAACGGTTTTTACATTCCCTCTATAAGTGATATCTTATGATAAGTGCCGTTTTCTGTGTGACTTATTTCACTTAGAATCGTCGTACCTAAATCCACTCATCATGCAGCTACTAGCATTATGACATTGATTTCATGGCTGAATGATATTCCATTGTACATAAGGACCACAACTTCTTTATCCATTTTTCTCTATCCTGGATATTTAAGGTGGAATGAAGTGGAGGTCCTTGTCAACAGAGTACCCCTAAACGTTGGGGTACCTGTATCTTGCTGATTTTTCATTTTCCCGATTTATACCCCATGCGTGGAAGTGCCCTATGCTCTCTAAGCTGTGTTTTTTAGATGTTTCAGGACACACCGTACACTTCTCCAGAGTGGCTGTTGGCAATTTACATCCCACCCAGGATCATAGCAAGGCTCACATTTCTCCACGGTCTGTCCTGCATTTCTGGATTTTACACGTTTTTCAGCATGGCCCTTTTGACCGATGGGAAGCGAGACTTCTTTGTAGCGCTGATTTGCCTTTCCAGGTTGCTTGGTTGGCCAAAAAGGGCGTATGCGTTTTTTCCTGAATATATTCAGGAAAAAACGCATACGCCCTTTTTGGCCAAGGGCATCATTGTCCACGTTTTGCAGCTTTTCATGTGCTTTAAAGGCGATTCGCATCTACCTCCTGAAATCTGTTTCCTGCAATTCTGCCTTGCTTTCAAATCCTCTTCGTTGCCTTCCCTCAATATATTTGTGAATGAGTGATATCATTTATAACTCTGCAGGTTTGTGAATTGCTGTGCCCTTGAGCTCCATTTTTCAACTCGCTTTTTTGGGAGCTCTCCGCAAAAGCGCAGGTTTGTTTCAGGCACTATTCTGGTTCCGGAGGGAAGGCAGAGCCTATGTTTAATTCTTCTTCCCGATGGGAAAATAGAGTGACCTGTGCCTGTTCCAACACCTAGAGCTAGTCTCTCATTGGTTCCCCCTCTTCCCGTTCACCCTCAGGACAAATTGCAAACTGTACGGAACAAGAGGTTAAAGGTGCTGATGCTCCAAGTAGTGAGATTGCTAGTATAGTGGCTGGAATGGCGAACCCAAGCACAAGGAGATGAGGAATGAGGTACGTTTTAGAAACCTTTCCCCATCACACGGTGTACCATCTTCTGGGTTTCTCTTGCATGTTTTCGAGGTAGGAAGACGCCATTGGACTTGGAGATTTGGGATACATGGGATGGGTACCACGCAGTATTACTGTGAAGGGTCTGCGTTTGCTTACCCAACCTCACCAAACCTCTCAGCCCCAAGAGTGTCCACCCTTATGTCTCATCCAGCTGTGGGTCTAGATATGGTAAATCCAGTTTGCATCACTGCCCCTGAACGAATTGTGTAAGTATTTCTTGCTCTTTCACTGTGTTTTTTCATGGGTTTTTAAAAGTAATTTATTTTTATAATGGGGTTTGGCTGCTTTTCACGGCTCTGTTTATGACGCTTTACAGCCACTTGACACACTTACAGAGAGATATCAATACATATTTTAAGATTCTTACTAGTCAGATATATTCTTATGCGGTGAATAGCGGGTGTTGTGTTCAGTTCCCTGAGCATGGAGTGGGTCTTGTCTATTACATATTTGGTTTATGGAATGGTATCTGAGCTAATTTGAAACCCTTGTTATATGCATTACCTCACCTCATCTTTCCCATTAAGCAGCCATCGTGTGTTTTCTGCATGTGTGACTCTGTTCTATTTTGTAAATCAGTTCAAGTGTAACGGATTTTACATTCTCTCTATAAGTGATATCTTATGATAAGTGTCTTTTTCTGTGTGACTAATTTCACTTAGAATCGTCGTACCTAAATCCACTCCTCCTGCTGCTACTAGCCTTATGACATTGATTTCATGGCTGAATGATATTCCATTGTACATAAGGAACACAACTTCTTTATCCATTTTTCTCTTTCCTTGGATATTTAAGGTGGAATGAAGTGGAGGATCCTGTCAACAGAGTAGCCCTAAACTTTGGGGTGCCTGTGTCCTGCTGATTTTTGGTTTTCCCAATTTATACACCCATGAGTGGAAGTGCCCTATGCTCTCTAAGCTGTGTTTTTTAGAAGTTTCAGGACACACCGTACACTTCTCCAGAGTGGCTGTTGGCAATTTATATCCCGTCCATCAGAAGAGCAAGGCTCCCATTTCTCCATGGCCTGTCCTGCATTTCTGGTTTGTTCAGTTTTTTCAGCATGGCACTTTTGACCAAATGGAAGCGATACTTCTTTGTACCGCTGATTTGCATATCCAGGTTGCTTGGTTGGCCAAAAAGGGCGTGTGCATTTTTTCCTGAATATATTCAGGAAAAACCGCATACGCCCTTTTGGCCAAGGGCATCATTGTCGACGTTTTGCCTCTTTTCATGTGCGTTAAAGGCGATTCGAATCTACCTTCTGAAATCTGTTTCCGACAATTCTGCCTTGCTTTCAAATCCTCTTCGCTGCCTTCCCTCAATATATTTGTGGATGAGAGTTATCATTTATAACTCTGCAGGTTTGTGAATTGCAGGGACCCTGACCCCCATTTTTCAACTCGCTTTTTAGGGAGCTGACTGCAGAAGCACAGGATTGCTTCAGGCCCTATTCTGGTTCAGGGGGGAAGGCTGAGCCTATGTTTAATTTTTCTTCCCGATGGGAAAATAGAGTGACCTGTGCCTCTTCCAACACCTAGAGCTAGTCTCTCATTGGTTGCCCCTATTCCCGTTCACCCTCAGGACAAATTGCCATCTGTACGGAACAGGAGGTTAAAGGTGCTGATGCTCCAAGTAGGGAAATTGCTAGTAAAGCGACTGGAATGGGGAACCCTAGCACAAGGAGATGAGAAATGAGGTGCGTTTTAGAAACCTTTCGCCATCACACGCTGTACCATCTTCTGGGTTTCTCATGCATGTTTTCGATGTAGGAAGATGCCCTTGAACATGGAGATTAGGGACCCATAGGAGGGGTAACTCGCAGTATTATTTTAAGGGTCTGCGTTTGTTCATCCAACCTCACCAAACCTCTCAGCCCCAAGAGTGTACACGCATATGACTCATCCAGCTGTGGGTCTAGATATGGTCAATCCAGGTGGCATCAAAGCCCCTGAACGAATTCTGTAAGAATTTCTCTCTTTTTCACTGTCTTTGTTCAATGGGGTTTTAAAAGTAATTTATTTTTATGATGCGGTATAGCTGCTTTTCACTCCTGTGATTATGCCACTTTACACATTTACAGTGATATATCAATACACAGGTTTTAAAATTCTTACTAGTCAGATATATCCTTTTGCGGTTAATAGGGGGTGTAGAGTCCATTTCCTGAGCAAGGAGTAGGTCTTGTCTATTACATATTGGGTTTAAGGAACGGTATCTGAGCTAATTTGAAACCCTTGTTTTATGTATCACCCCACCTCACCTTTCCTGTTAAGCAGCCATAGTGTGTTTTCTGCATGTGTGACTCTGTTCTGTTTTGTAATTCAGTTCAAGTGTAACGGTTTTTACATTCCCTCTATAAGTGATATCTTATGAGAAATGACCTTTTCTGTGTGACTTATTTCACTTAGAATCGTCGTACCTAAATCCACTCATCATGCTGCTACTAGCCTTATGACATTGATTTCATGGATGAGTGATATTCCATTGTACATAATTACCACAAATTCTTTATCCATTTTTCTCTTTCCTGGGATATTTAAGGTGGGATGAAGTGGAGGTCCTTGGCAACAGAGCAGCCCTAAACTTTGGAGTGCTTGTGTCTTGCTGATTTTTAATTTTCCCAATTTATACCCCCATGAGTGGAAGTGCCCTATGCTCTCTAAGCTGTGTTTTTTAGATGTTTCAGGACACACCGTACCCTTCTCCAGAGTGGCTGTTGGCAATTTACATCCCGTCCATCAGTGTAGCAAGGCTCCCATTTCTCCATGGCCTGTCCTGCATTTCAGGTTTTGACACTTTTTTCAGCATGGCCCTTTTGACCGATGGGAAGTGAGACTTCTTTGTAGTGCTGATTTGCCTTTCTAGGTTGCTTGGTTGGCCAAAAAGGGCGTATGCGTTTTTTCCTGAATATATTCAGGAAAAAACGCATACGCCATTTTAGTCCAAGGGCATCACTGTCAATGTTTTGCCGCTTTTCATGTGCTTTAAAGGCGATTCTAATCTACCTCCTGAAATCTGTTTCCTGCAATTCTGCCTTGATTTCAAATCCTCTTCTTTGCCTTCCCTCAATATATTTGTGGATGAGAGTTATCATTTATAACTCTGCAGGTTTGTTAATTGCTGTGCCCTGAAGCTCCATTTTACAACTCGCTTTTTTGGGAGCTGGCCGCAAAAGCGCAGGATGGCTTCAGGCCCTGTTCTGGTTCCGGGGGGCAGGCTGAGCCTGTGGTTAATTCTTCTCCTTGATGGGAAAATAGAGTGACCTGTGCCTGTCCCAACACCAAGAGCTAGTCTCTCATTGGTTCCCCGTCTTCCCATTCATCCTCAGGACAAATTGCAACCTGTACGGAACAGGAGGTTAAAGGTGCTGATGCTCCACGTAGGGAGATTGCTAGTAAAGTGGCTGGAATGGCGAACCCTAGCACAAGGAGATGAGAAATGAGGTGCGTTTTAGAAACCTTTCCCCATTACACGGTGTACCATCTTCTGGGTTTCTCATGCCTGTTTTCGATGTAGGAAGATGCCCTTGAACCTGGAGATTTGGGACCCATGCGATGGGTAGCACGCAGTATTACTTTAAAGGGTCTGCGTTTGCTCACCCAACGTCACCAAACCTCTCAGCTCCAAGAGTGTCCACCCTTATGTCTCATCCAGCTGTGGGTCTAGATATGGTCAATCCAGGTTGCATCACAGCCCCTGAACGAATTGTGTAAGAATTTCTCTCTCTTTCACTGTCTTTGTTTCATGGGTTTTTAAAAGTAATTTATTTTTATAATGGGGTTTAGCTGCTTTTCACGGCTGTGTTTATGCCGCTTTACACCCACTTGACACACTAACAGAGAGATATCAATTCATAGGTTTTAAGATTATTACTAGTCAGATATATTCTTGTGCGGTGAATCAGGCGTGTTGAGTCCAGTTCTCTGAGCAAGGAGTAGGTTTTGTCTATTACATATTGGGTTTATGGAATGGTATCTGAGCTAATTTGAAACTCTTGTTTTATGTATCACCCCACCTCACCTTTCCAGTTAAGCAGCCATAGTGTGTTTTCTGCATGTGTGACTCTGTTCTGTTTTGTAATTCAGTTCAAGTGTAACGGTTTTTACATTCCCTCTATAAGTGACACCTTATGAGAAGTGTCCTTTTCTGTGTGACTTATTTCACTTAGAATCGTCGTACCTAAATCCACTCATCATGCTGCTACTAGCCTTATGACATTGATTTCATGGCTGAGTGATATTCCATCGTACATAAGGACCACAACTTTTTTATCCATTTTTCTCTTTCCTGGGATATTTAAGGTGGAATGAAGTGGAAGTCCTTGTCAACAGAGCAGCCCTAAACGTTGGGGTGCTTGTGTCTTGCTGATTTTCAATTTTCCCACTTTATACCCCCATGCGTGGAAGTGCCCTATCCTCTCTAGGCTGTGTGTTTTAGATGGTTCAGGACACACCGTACCCTTCTCCAGAGTGGCTGTTGCCAATTTACATCCCGCCCATCAGTGTAGCAAGGCTCCCATTTCTCCATGGCCTGTCCTGCATTTCTGGTTTTGACACTTTTTTCAGAATGGCCCTTTTGACCAATGGGAAGCGAGACTTCTTTGTAGCGCTGATTTGCCTTTCCAGGTTGCTTGGTTGGCCAAAAAGGGCGTATGCGTTTTTTCCTGAATATATTCAGGAAAAAACGCATACGCCCTTTTTGGCCAAGGGCATCATTGTCAACGTTTTGCCGCTTTTCATGTGCTTTAAATGCGATTCGAATCTACCTCCTGAAATCTGTTTCCTGCAATTCTGCCTTGATTTCAAATCCTCTTCTTTGCCTTCCCTCAATATATTTGTGGACGAGAGTTATCATTTATAACTCTGCAGGTTTGTGAATTGCTGTGCCCTGAAGCTCCATTTTACAACTCGCTTTTTTGGGAGCTGGCCGCAAAAGCGCAGGATGGCTTCAGGCCCTGTTCTGGTTCCGGGGGGCAGGCTGAGCCTGCTGTTAATTCTTCTTCTTGATGGGAAAATAGAGTGACCTGTGCCTGTCCCAACACCAAGAGCTAGTCTCTCATTGGTTCCCCGTCTTCCCATTCATCCTCAGGACAAATTGCAACCTGTACGGAACAGGAGGTTAAAGGTGCTGATGCTCCACGTAGGGAGATTGCTAGTAAAGTGGCTGGAATGGCGAACCCGAGCACAAGGAGATGAGAAATGAGGTGCGTTTTAGAAACCTTTCCCCATCACACGGTCTACCATCTTCTGGGTTTCTCATGCCTGTTTTCGATGTAGGAAGATGCCCTTGAACCTGGAGATTTGGGACCCATGCGATGGGTAGCACGCAGTATTACTTTAAAGGGTCTGCGTTTGCTCACCCAACTTCACCAAACCTCTCAGCCCCAAGAGTGTCCACCCTTATGTCTCATCCAGCTGTGGGTCTAGATATGGTCAATCCAGGTTGCATCACAGCCCCTGAACGAATTGTGTAAGAATTTCTCTCTCTTTCACTGTCTTTGTTTCATGGGTATTTAAAAGTAATTTATTTTTATAATGGGCTTTAGCTGCTTTTCACGGCTGTGCTTATGCCACTTTACACCCACTTGACACACTAACAGAGAGATATCAATTCATAGGTTTTAAGATTATTACTAGTCAGATATATTCTTGTGCGGTGAATCAGGCGTGTTGAGTCCAGTTCTCTGAGCAAGGAGTAGGTTTTGTCTATTACATATTGGGTTTATGGAACGGTATCTGAGCTAATTTGAAACTCTTGTTTTATGTATCACCCCACCTCACCTTTCCAGTTAAGCAGCCATAGTGTGTTTTCTGCATGTGTGACTCTGTTCTGTTTTGTAATTCAGTTCAAGTGTAACGGTTTTTACATTCCCTCTATAAGTGACACCTTATGAGAAATGTCCTTTTCTGTGTGACTTATTTCACTTAGAATCGTCGTACCTAAATCCACTCATCATGCTGCTACTAGCCTTATGATATTGATTTCATGGCTGAGTGATATTCCATTGTACATAAGGACTACAACTTTTTTATCCATTTTTCGCTTTCCTGGGATATTTAAGGTGGAATGAAGTGGAGGTCCTTGTCAAAAGAGCAGCCCTAAACTATGGGGTGCTTGTGTCTTGCTGATTTTTAATTTTCCCACTTTATAACCCCATGCGTGGAAGTGCCCTATGCTCTCTAAGCTGTGTTTTTAGCTGTTTCAGGACACACCGTACCCTTCTCCAGAGTGGCTGTTGGCAATTTACATCCCGCCCATCAGTGTAGCAAGGCTCCCATTTCTCTATGGCCTGTCCTGCATTTCTGGTTTTGAAACTTTTTTCAGCATGGCCCTTTTGACCGATGGGAAGCGAGACTTCTTTGTAGCGCTGATTTGCCTTTCCAGATTGCTTGGTTGGCCAAAAAGGGCGTATGCGTTTTTTCCTGAATATATTCAGGAAAAAACGCATACGCCCTTTTTGGCCAAGGGCATCATTGTCAACGTTTTGCCGCTTTTCATGTGCTTTAAAGGCGATTCGAATCTACCTCCTAAAGTCTGTTTCCTGCAATTCTGCCTTTACTTCAAATCCTCTTCTTTGCCTTCACTCAATATATTTGTGGACGAGAGTTATCATTTATAACTCCGCAGGTTTGTGAATTGCAGTGCCCTGAAGCTCCATTTTACAACTCGCTTTATTGGGAGCTGGCCGCAAAACCGCAGGATGGCTTCAGGCCCTGTTCTGGTTCCGGGGGGCAGGCTGAGCCGGTGGTTAATTCTTCTTCCTGATGGGAAAATAGAGTGACCTGTGCCTGTCCCAACACCAAGAGCTAGTCTCTCATTGGTTCCCCGTTTTCCCGTTCATCCTCAGGACAAATTGCAACCTGTAAGGAACAGGAGGTTAAAGGTGCTGATGCTCCAAGTAGGGAGATTTCTAGTAAAGTGGCTGGAATGGCAAACCCGAGCACAAGGAGATGAGAAATGAGGTGCGTTTTAGAAACCTTTCCCCATCACACGGTGTACCATCTTCTGGGTTTCTCATGCATGTTTTCGATGTAGGAAGATGCCCTTCAACCTGGAGATTTGGGACCCATGCGATGGGTAGCATGCAGTATTACTTTAAAGGGTCTGTGTTTGCTCACCCAACCTCACCAAACCTCTCAGCCCCAAGAGTGTCCACCCTTATGTCTCATCCAGCTGTGGGTCTAGATATGGTCAATCCAGGTTGCATCAAAGCCCCTGAACAAATTGTGTAAGAATTTCTCTCTCTTTCCCTGTCTTTGTTTCATGGGTTTTTAAAAGTAATTTATTTTTATAATGGGGTTTAGCTGCTTTTCACGGCTGTGTTTATGCCGCTTTACACCCACTTGACACACTAACAGAGAGATATCAATACATAGGTTTTAAGATTATTAGTCGTCAGATATATTCTTGTGCGGTGAATCGGGCGTGTTGAGATCAGTTCTCTGAGCAAGGAGTAGGTCTTGTCTGTTACATATTGGGTTTATGGAACGGTATCTGATCTAATTTGAAACTCTTGTTTTATGTATCTCCCCACCTCCCCTTTCCCGTTAAGCAGCCATAGTGTGTTTTCTGCATGTGTGACTCTGTTCTGTTTTGTAATTCAGTTCAAGTGTAACAGTTTTTACATTCCCTCTATAAGTGACACCTTATGAGAAGTGTCCTTTTCTGTGTGACTTATTTCACTTAGAATCGTCGTACCTAAATCCACTCATCATGCTCCTACTAGCCTTATGACATTGATTTCATGGCTGAGTGATATTCCATCGTATATAAGGACCACAACTTTTTTATCCATTTTTCTCTTTCCTGGGATATTTAAGGTGGAATGAAGTGGAAGTCCTTGTCAAAAGAGCAGCCCTAAACGTTGGGGTGCTTGTGTCTTGCTGATTTTCAATTTTCCCACTTTATACCCCCATGCGTGGAAGTGCCCTATCCTCTCTAGGCTGTGTGTTTTAGATGATTCAGGACACACCGTACCCTTCTCCAGAGTGGCTGTTGGCAATTTACATCCCGCCCATCAGTGTAGCAAGGCTCCCATTTCTCTATGGCCTGTCCTGCATTTCTGGTTTTGAAACTTTTTTCAGCATGGCCCTTTTGACCGATGGGAAGCGCGACTTCTTTGTAGCGCTGATTTGCCTTTCCAGGTTGATTGGTTGGCCAAAAAGGGCGTATGCGTTTTTTCCTGAATATATTCAGGAAAAAACGCATACGCCCTTTTTGGCCAAGGGCATCATTGTCAACGTTTTGCCGCTTTTCATGTGCTTTAAAGGCGATTCGAATCTACCTCCTGAAATCTGTTTCCTGCAATTCTGCCTTGACTTCAAATCCTCTTCTTTGCCTTCCCTCAATATATTTGTGGACGAGAGTTATCATTTATAACTCTGCAGGTTTGTGAATTGCAGTGCCCTGAAGCTCCATTTTACAACTCGCTTTTTTGGGAGCTGGCCGCAAAAGCGCAGGATGGCTTCAGGCCCTGTTCTGGTTCCGGGGGGCAGGCTGAGCCTGTGGTTAATTCTTCTTCCTGATGGGAAAATAGAGTGACCTGTGCCTGTCCCAACACCAAGAGCTAGTCTCTCATTGGTTCCCCGTCTTCCCATTCATCCTCAGGACAAATTGCAACCTGTACGGAACAGGAGGTTAAAGGTGCTGATGCTCCACGTAGGGAGATTGCTAGAAAAGTGGCTGGAATGGCGAACACGAGCACAAGGAGATGAGAAATGAGGTGCGTTTTAGAAACCTTTCCCCATCACACGGTGTACCATCTTCTGGGTTTCTCATGCCTGTTTTCGATGTAGGAAGATGCCCTTGAACCTGGAGATTTGGGACCCATGCGATGGGTAGCACGCAGTATTACTTTAAAGGGTCTGCGTTTGCTCACCCAACCTCACCAAACCTCACAGCCCCAAGAGTGTCCACCCTTATGTCTCATCCAGCTGTGGGTCTAGATATGGTCAATCCAGGTTGCATCACAGCCCCTGAACGAATTGTGTAAGAATTTCTCTCTCTTTCACTGTCTTTGTTTCATGGGTATTTAAAAGTAATTTATTTTTATAATGGGCTTTAGCTGCTTTTCACGGCTGTGTTTATGCCGCTTTACACCCACTTGACACACTAACAGAGAGATATCAATTCATAGGTTTTAAGATTATTACTAGTCAGATATATTCTTGTGCGGTGAATCAGGCGTGTTGAGTCCAGTTCTCTGAGCAAGGAGTAGGTTTTGTCTATTACATATTGGGTTTATGGAACGGTATCTGAGCTAATTTGAAACTCTTGTTTTATGTATCACCCCACCTCACCTTTCCAGTTAAGCAGCCATAGTGTGTTTTCTGCATGTGTGACTCTGTTCTGTTTTGTAATTCAGTTCAAGTGTAACGGTTTTTACATTCCCTCTATAAGTGACACCTTATGAGAAGTGTCCTTTTCTGTGTGACTTATTTCACTTAGAATCGTCGTACCTAAATCCACTCATCATGCTGCTACTAGCCTTATGACATTGATTTCATGGCTGAGTGATATTCCATCGTACATAAGGACCACAACTTTTTTATCCATTTTTCTCTTTCCTGGGATATTTAAGGTGGAATGAAGTGGAAGTCCTTGTCAACAGAGCAGCCCTAAACGTTGGGGTGCTTGTGTCTTGCTGATTTTCAATTTTCCCACTTTATACCCCCATGCGTGGAAGTGCCCTATCCTCTCTAGGCTGTGTGTTTTAGATGGTTCAGGACACACCGTACCCTTCTCCAGAGTGGCTGTTGGCAATTTACATCCCGCCCATCAGTGTAGCAAGGCTCCCATTTCTCCATGGCCTGTCCTGCATTTCTGGTTTTGACACTTTTTTCAGAATGGCCCTTTTGACCAATGGGAAGCGAGACTTCTTTGTAGCGCTGATTTGCCTTTCCAGGTTGCTTGGTTGGCCAAAAAGGGCGTATGCGTTTTTTCCTGAATATATTCAGGAAAAAACGCATACGCCCTTTTTGGCCAAGGGCATCATTGTCAACGTTTTGCCGCTTTTCATGTGCTTTAAATGCGATTCGAATCTACCTCCTGAAATCTGTTTCCTGCAATTCTGCCTTGATTTCAAATCCTCTTCTTTGCCTTCCCTCAATATATTTGTGGACGAGAGTTATCATTTATAACTCTGCAGGTTTGTGAATTGCTGTGCCCTGAAGCTCCATTTTACAACTCGCTTTTTTGGGAGCTGGCCGCAAAAGCGCAGGATGGCTTCAGGCCCTGTTCTGGTTCCGGGGGGCAGGCTGAGCCTGTGGTTAATTCTTCTTCTTGATGGGAAAATAGAGTGACCTGTGCCTGTCCCAACACCAAGAGCTAGTCTCTCATTGGTTCCCCGTCTTCCCGTTCATCCTCAGGACAAATTGCAACCTGTACGGATCAGGAGGTTAAAGGCGCTGATGCTCCACGTAGGGAGATTGCTAGTAAAGTGGCTGGAATGGCGAACCCGAGCACAAGGAGATGAGAAATGAGGTGCGTTTTAGAAACCTTTCCCCATCACACGGTGTACCATCTTCTGGGTTTCTCATGCTTGTTTTCGATGTGGGAAAATGCCCTTGAACCTGAAGATTTGGGACCCATGCGATGGGTAGCACGCAGTATTACTTTAAAGGGTCTGCGTTTGCTCACCCAACTTCACCAAACCTCTCAGCCCCAAGAGTGTCCACCCTTATGTCTCATCCAGCTGTGGGTCTACATATGGTCAATCCAGGTTGCATCACAGCCCCTGAACGAATTGTGTAAGAATTTCTCTCTCTTTCCCTGTCTTTGTTTCATGGGTTTTTAAAAGTAATTTATTTTTATAATGGGGTTTAGCTGCTTTTCACGGCTGTGTTTATGCCGCTTTACACCCACTTGACACACTAACAGAGAGATATCAATTCATAGGTTTTAAGATTATTTCTAGTCAGATATATTCTTGTGCGGTGAATCAGGCGTGTTGAGTCCAGTTCTCTGAGCAAGGAGTAGGTTTTGTCTGTTACATATTGGGTTTATGGAACGGTATCTGAGCTAATTTGAAACTCTTGTTTTATGTATAACCCCACCTCATCTTTCCAGTTAAGCAGCCATAGTGTGTTTTCTGCATGTGTGACTCTGTTCTGTTTTGTAATTCAGTTCAAGTGTAACGGTTTTTACATTCCCTCTATAAGTGACACCTTATGAGAAGTGTCCTTTTCTGTGTGACTTATTTCACTTAGAATCGTCGTACCTAAATCCACTCATCATGCTCCTACTAGCCTTATGATATTGATTTCATGGCTGAGTGATATTCCATCGTATATAAGGACCACAACTTTTTTATCCATTTTTCTCTTTCCTGGGATATTTAAGGTGGAATGAAGTGGAAGTCCTTGTCAAAAGAGCAGCCCTAAACGTTGGGGTGCTTGTGTCTTGCTGATTTTCAATTTTCCCACTTTATACCCCCATGCGTGGAAGTGCCCTATCCTCTCTAGGCTGTGTGTTTTAGATGATTCAGGACACACCGTACCCTTCTCCAGAGTGGCTGTTGGCAATTTACATCCCGCCCATCAGTGTAGCAAGGCTCCCATTTCTCTATGGCCTGTCCTGCATTTCTGGTTTTGAAACTTTTTTCAGCATGGCCCTTTTGACCGATGGGAAGCGCGACTTCTTTGTAGCGCTGATTTGCCTTTCCAGGTTGATTGGTTGGCCAAAAAGGGCGTATGCGTTTTTTCCTGAATATATTCAGGAAAAAACGCATACGCCCTTTTTGGCCAAGGGCATCATTGTCAACGTTTTGCCGCTTTTCATGTGCTTTAAAGGCGATTCGAATCTACCTCCTGAAATCTGTTTCCTGCAATTCTGCCTTGACTTCAAATCCTCTTCTTTGCCTTCCCTCAATATATTTGTGGACGAGAGTTATCATTTATAACTCTGCAGGTTTGTGAATTGCAGTGCCCTGAAGCTCCATTTTACAACTCGCTTTTTTGGGAGCTGGCCGCAAAAGCGCAGGATGGCTTCAGGCCCTGTTCTGGTTCCGGGGGGCAGGCTGAGCCTGTGGTTAATTCTTCTTCCTGATGGGAAAATAGAGTGACCTGTGCCTGTCCCAACACCAAGAGCTAGTCTCTCATTGGTTCCCCGTCTTCCCATTCATCCTCAGGACAAATTGCAACCTGTACGGAACAGGAGGTTAAAGGTGCTGATGCTCCACGTAGGGAGATTGCTAGAAAAGTGGCTGGAATGGCGAACACGAGCACAAGGAGATGAGAAATGAGGTGCGTTTTAGAAACCTTTCCCCATCACACGGTGTACCATCTTCTGGGTTTCTCATGCCTGTTTTCGATGTAGGAAGATGCCCTTGAACCTGGAGATTTGGGACCCATGCGATGGGTAGCACGCAGTATTACTTTAAAGGGTCTGCGTTTGCTCACCCAACCTCACCAAACCTCACAGCCCCAAGAGTGTCCACCCTTATGTCTCATCCAGCTGTGGGTCTAGATATGGTCAATCCAGGTTGCATCACAGCCCCTGAACGAATTGTGTAAGAATTTCTCTCTCTTTCACTGTCTTTGTTTCATGGGTATTTAAAAGTAATTTATTTTTATAATGGGCTTTAGCTGCTTTTCACGGCTGTGTTTATGCCGCTTTACACCCACTTGACACACTAACAGAGAGATATCAATTCATAGGTTTTAAGATTATTACTAGTCAGATATATTCTTGTGCGGTGAATCAGGCGTGTTGAGTCCAGTTCTCTGAGCAAGGAGTAGGTTTTGTCTATTACATATTGGGTTTATGGAACGGTATCTGAGCTAATTTGAAACTCTTGTTTTATGTATCACCCCACCTCACCTTTCCAGTTAAGCAGCCATAGTGTGTTTTCTGCATGTGTGACTCTGTTCTGTTTTGTAATTCAGTTCAAGTGTAACGGTTTTTACATTCCCTCTATAAGTGACACCTTATGAGAAGTGTCCTTTTCTGTGTGACTTATTTCACTTAGAATCGTCGTACCTAAATCCACTCATCATGCTGCTACTAGCCTTATGACATTGATTTCATGGCTGAGTGATATTCCATCGTACATAAGGACCACAACTTTTTTATCCATTTTTCTCTTTCCTGGGATATTTAAGGTGGAATGAAGTGGAAGTCCTTGTCAACAGAGCAGCCCTAAACGTTGGGGTGCTTGTGTCTTGCTGATTTTCAATTTTCCCACTTTATACCCCCATGCGTGGAAGTGCCCTATCCTCTCTAGGCTGTGTGTTTTAGATGGTTCAGGACACACCGTACCCTTCTCCAGAGTGGCTGTTGGCAATTTACATCCCGCCCATCAGTGTAGCAAGGCTCCCATTTCTCCATGGCCTGTCCTGCATTTCTGGTTTTGACACTTTTTTCAGAATGGCCCTTTTGACCAATGGGAAGCGAGACTTCTTTGTAGCGCTGATTTGCCTTTCCAGGTTGCTTGGTTGGCCAAAAAGGGCGTATGCGTTTTTTCCTGAATATATTCAGGAAAAAACGCATACGCCCTTTTTGGCCAAGGGCATCATTGTCAACGTTTTGCCGCTTTTCATGTGCTTTAAATGCGATTCGAATCTACCTCCTGAAATCTGTTTCCTGCAATTCTGCCTTGATTTCAAATCCTCTTCTTTGCCTTCCCTCAATATATTTGTGGACGAGAGTTATCATTTATAACTCTGCAGGTTTGTGAATTGCTGTGCCCTGAAGCTCCATTTTACAACTCGCTTTTTTGGGAGCTGGCCGCAAAAGCGCAGGATGGCTTCAGGCCCTGTTCTGGTTCCGGGGGGCAGGCTGAGCCTGTGGTTAATTCTTCTTCTTGATGGGAAAATAGAGTGACCTGTGCCTGTCCCAACACCAAGAGCTAGTCTCTCATTGGTTCCCCGTCTTCCCGTTCATCCTCAGGACAAATTGCAACCTCTACGGATCAGGAGGTTAAAGGCGCTGATGCTCCACGTAGGGAGATTGCTAGTAAAGTGGCTGGAATGGCGAACCCGAGCACAAGGAGATGAGAAATGAGGTGCGTTTTAGAAACCTTTCCCCATCACACGGTGTACCATCTTCTGGGTTTCTCATGCTTGTTTTCGATGTGGGAAAATGCCCTTGAACCTGAAGATTTGGGACCCATGCGATGGGTAGCACGCAGTATTACTTTAAAGGGTCTGCGTTTGCTCACCCAACTTTACCAAACCTCTCAGCCCCAAGAGTGTCCACCCTTATGTCTCATCCAGCTGTGGGTCTACATATGGTCAATCCAGGTTGCATCACAGCCCCTGAACGAATTGTGTAAGAATTTCTCTCTCTTTCCCTGTCTTTGTTTCATGGGTTTTTAAAAGTAATTTATTTTTATAATGGGGTTTAGCTGCTTTTCACGGCTGTGTTTATGCCGCTTTACACCCACTTGACACACTAACAGAGAGATATCAATTCATAGGTTTTAAGATTATTTCTAGTCAGATATATTCTTGTGCGGTGAATCAGGCGTGTTGAGTCCAGTTCTCTGAGCAAGGAGTAGGTTTTGTCTGTTACATATTGGGTTTATGGAACGGTATCTGAGCTAATTTGAAACTCTTGTTTTATGTATAACCCCACCTCATCTTTCCAGTTAAGCAGCCATAGTGTGTTTTCTGCATGTGTGACTCTGTTCTGTTTTGTAATTCAGTTCAAGTGTAACGGTTTTTACATTCCCTCTATAAGTGACACCTTATGAGAAGTGTCCTTTTCTGTGTGACTTATTTCACTTAGAATCGTCGTACCTAAATCCACTCATCATGCTCCTACTAGCCTTATGATATTGATTTCATGGCTGAGTGATATTCCATTGTACATAAGGACTACAACTTTTTTATCCATTTTTCGCTTTCCTGGGATATTTAAGGTGGAATGAAGTGGAAGTCCTTGTCAACAGAGCAGCCCTAAACGTTGGGGTGCTTGTGTCTTGCTGATTTTCAATTTTCCCACTTTATACCCCCATGCGTGGAAGTTCCCTATCCTCTCTAGGCTGTGTGTTTTAGATGGTTCAGGATACACCGTACCCTTCTCCAGAGTGGCTGTTGGCAATTTACATCCCGCCCATCAGTGTAGCAAGGCTCCCATTTCTCCATGGCCTGTCCTGCATTTCTGGTTTTGACACATTTTTCAGAATGGCCCTTTTGACCAATGGGAAGCGAGACTTCTTTGTAGCGCTGATTTGCCTTTCCAGGTTGCTTGGTTGGCCAAAAAGGGCGTATGCGTTTTTTCCTGAATATATTCAGGAAAAAACGCATACGCCCTTTTTGGCCAAGGGCATCATTGTCAACGTTTTGCCGCTTTTCATGTGCTTTAAAGGCGATTCGAATCTACCTCCTGAAATCTGTTTCCTGCAATTCTGCCTTGATTTCAAATCCTCTTCTTTGCCTTCCCTCAATATATTTGTGGACGAGAGTTATCAATTATAACTCTGCAGGTTTGTGAATTGCTGGGCCCTGAAGCTCCATTTTACAACTCGCTTTTTTGGGAGCTGGCCGCAAAAGCGCAGGATGGCTTCAGGCCCTGTTTTGGTTCCGGTGGGCAGGGTGAGCCTGTGGTTTATTCTTCTTCCTGATGGGAAAATAGAGTGACCTGTGCCTGTCCCAACACCAAGAGCTAGTCTCTCATTGGTTCCCCGTCTTCCCATTCATCCTCAGGACAAATTGCAACCTGTACGGAACAGGAGGTTAAAGGTGCTGATGCTCCACGTAGGGAGATTGCTAGTAAAGTGGCTGGAGTGGCGAACCCGAGCACAAGGAGATGAGAAATGAGGTGCGTTTTAGAAACCTTTCCCCATCACACGGTGTACCATCTTCTGGGTTTCTCATGCCTGTTTTCGATGTAGGAAGATGCCCTTGAACCTGGAGATTTGGGACCCATGCGATGGGTAGCACGCAGTATTACTTTAAAGGGTCTGCGTTTGCTCACCCAACGTCACCAAACCTCTCAGCCCCAAGAGTGTCCACCCTTATGTCTCATCCAGCTGTGGGTCTAGATATGGTCAATCCAGGTTGCATCACAGCCCCTGAACGAATTGTGTAAGAATTTCTCTCTCTTTCACTGTCTTTGTTTCATGGGTTTTTAAAAGTAATTTATTTTTATAATGGGGTTTAGCTGCTTTTCACGGCTGTGTTTATGCCGCTTTACACCCACTTGACACACTAACAGAGAGATATCAATTCATAGGTTTTAAGATTATTACTAGTCAGATATATTCTTGTGCGGTGAATCAGGCGTGTTGAGTCCAGTTCTCTGAGCAAGGAGTAGGTTTTGTCTATTACATATTGGGTTTATGGAACGGTATCTGAGCTAATTTGAAACTCTTGTTTTATGTATCACCCCACCTCACCTTTCCAGTTAAGCAGCCATAGTGTGTTTTCTGCATGTGTGACTCTGTTCTGTTTTGTAATTCAGTTCAAGTGTAACGGTTTTTACATTCCCTCTATAAGTGACACCTTATGAGAAGTGTCCTTTTCTGTGTGACTTATTTCACTTAGAATCGTCGTACCTAAATCCACTCATCATGCTGCTACTAGCCTTATGACATTGATTTCATGGCTGAGTGATATTCCATCGTACATAAGGACCACAACTTTTTTATCCATTTTTCTCTTTCCTGGGATATTTAAGGTGGAATGAAGTGGAAGTCCTTGTCAACAGAGCAGCCCTAAACGTTGGGGTGCTTGTGTCTTGCTGATTTTCAATTTTCCCACTTTATACCCCCATGCGTGGAAGTGCCCTATCCTCTCTAGGCTGTGTGTTTTAGATGGTTCAGGACACACCGTACCCTTCTCCAGAGTGGCTGTTGGCAATTTACATCCCGCCCATCAGTGTAGCAAGGCTCCCATTTCTCCATGGCCTGTCCTGCATTTCTGGTTTTGACACTTTTTTCAGAATGGCCCTTTTGACCAATGGGAAGCGAGACTTCTTTGTAGCGCTGATTTGCCTTTCCAGGTTGCTTGGTTGGCCAAAAAGGGCGTATGCGTTTTTTCCTGAATATATTCAGGAAAAAACGCATACGCCCTTTTTGGCCAAGGGCATCATTGTCAACGTTTTGCCGCTTTTCATGTGCTTTAAATGCGATTCGAATCTACCTCCTGAAATCTGTTTCCTGCAATTCTGCCTTGATTTCAAATCCTCTTCTTTGCCTTCCCTCAATATATTTGTGGACGAGAGTTATCATTTATAACTCTGCAGGTTTGTGAATTGCTGTGCCCTGAAGCTCCATTTTACAACTCGCTTTTTTGGGAGCTGGCCGCAAAAGCGCAGGATGGCTTCAGGCCCTGTTCTGGTTCCGGGGGGCAGGCTGAGCCTGTGGTTAATTCTTCTTCTTGATGGGAAAATAGAGTGACCTGTGCCTGTCCCAACACCAAGAGCTAGTCTCTCATTGGTTCCCCGTCTTCCCGTTCATCCTCAGGACAAATTGCAACCTGTACGGATCAGGAGGTTAAAGGTGCTGATGCTCCACGTAGGGAGATTGCTAGTAAAGTGGCTGGAATGGCGAACCCGAGCACAAGGAGATGAGAAATGAGGTGCGTTTTAGAAACCTTTCCCCATCACACGGTGTACCATCTTCTGGGTTTCTCATGCTTGTTTTCGATGTGGGAAAATGCCCTTGAACCTGGAGATTTGGGACCCATGCGATGGGTAGCACGCAGTATTACTTTAAAGGGTCTGCGTTTGCTCACCCAACTTCACCAAACCTCTCAGCCCCAAGAGTGTCCACCCTTATGTCTCATCCAGCTGTGGGTCTACATATGGTCAATCCAGGTTGCATCACAGCCCCTGAACGAATTGTGTAAGAATTTCTCTCTCTTTCCCTGTCTTTGTTTCATGGGTTTTTTAAAGTAATTTATTTTTATAATGGGGTTTAGCTGCTTTTCACGGCTGTGTTTATGCCGCTTTACACCCACTTGACACACTAACAGAGAGATATCAATTCATAGGTTTTAAGATTATTTCTAGTCAGATATATTCTTGTGCGGTGAATCAGGCGTGTTGAGTCCAGTTCTCTGAGCAAGGAGTAGGTTTTGTCTGTTACATATTGGGTTTATGGAACGGTATCTGAGCTAATTTGAAACTCTTGTTTTATGTATAACCCCACCTCATCTTTCCAGTTAAGCAGCCATAGTGTGTTTTCTGCATGTGTGACTCTGTTCTGTTTTGTAATTCAGTTCAAGTGTAACGGTTTTTACATTCCCTCTATAAGTGACACCTTATGAGAAGTGTCCTTTTCTGTGTGACTTATTTCACTTAGAATCGTCGTACCTAAATCCACTCATCATGCTCCTACTAGCCTTATGATATTGATTTCATGGCTGAGTGATATTCCATTGTACATAAGGACTACAACTTTTTTATCCATTTTTCGCTTTCCTGGGATATTTAAGGTGGAATGAAGTGGAAGTCCTTGTCAACAGAGCAGCCCTAAACGTTGGGGTGCTTGTGTCTTGCTGATTTTCAATTTTCCCACTTTATACCCCCATGCGTGGAAGTTCCCTATCCTCTCTAGGCTGTGTGTTTTAGATGGTTCAGGACACACCGTACCCTTCTCCAGAGTGGCTGTTGGCAATTTACATCCCGCCCATCAGTGTAGCAAGGCTCCCATTTCTCCATGGCCTGTCCTGCATTTCTGGTTTTGACACTTTTTTCAGAATGGCCCTTTTGACCAATGGGAAGCGAGACTTCTTTGTAGCGCTGATTTGCCTTTCCAGGTTGCTTGGTTGGCCAAAAAGGGCGTATGCGTTTTTTCCTGAATATATTCAGGAAAAAACGCATACGCCCTTTTTGGCCAAGGGCATCATTGTCAACGTTTTGCCGCTTTTCATGTGCTTTAAAGGCGATTCGAATCTACCTCCTGAAATCTGTTTCCTGCAATTCTGCCTTGATTTCAAATCCTCTTCTTTGCCTTCCCTCAATATATTTGTGGACGAGAGTTATCAATTATAACTCTGCAGGTTTGTGAATTGCTGGGCCCTGAAGCTCCATTTTACAACTCGCTTTTTTGGGAGCTGGCCGCAAAAGCGCAGGATGGCTTCAGGCCCTGTTTTGGTTCCGGTGGGCAGGGTGAGCCTGTGGTTTATTCTTCTTCCTGATGGGAAAATAGAGTGACCTGTGCCTGTCCCAACACCAAGAGCTAGTCTCTCATTGGTTCCCCGTCTTCCCATTCATCCTCAGGACAAATTGCAACCTGTACGGAACAGGAGGTTAAAGGTGCTGATGCTCCACGTAGGGAGATTGCTAGTAAAGTGGCTGGAGTGGCGAACCCGAGCACAAGGAGATGAGAAATGAGGTGCGTTTTAGAAACCTTTCCCCATCACACGGTGTACCATCTTCTGGGTTTCTCATGCCTGTTTTCGATGTAGGAAGATGCCCTTGAACCTGGAGATTTGGGACCCATGCGATGGGTAGCACGCAGTATTACTTTAAAGGGTCTGCGTTTGCTCACCCAACGTCACCAAACCTCTCAGCCCCAAGAGTGTCCACCCTTATGTCTCATCCAGCTGTGGGTCTAGATATGGTCAATCCAGGTTGCATCACAGCCCCTGAACGAATTGTGTAAGAATTTCTCTCTCTTTCACTGTCTTTGTTTCATGGGTTTTTAAAAGTAATTTATTTTTATAATGGGGTTTAGCTGCTTTTCACGGCTGTGTTTATGCCGCTTTACACCCACTTGACACACTAACAGAGAGATATCAATTCATAGGTTTTAAGATTATTACTAGTCAGATATATTCTTGTGCGGTGAATCAGGCGTGTTGAGTCCAGTTCTCTGAGCAAGGAGTAGGTTTTGTCTATTACATATTGGGTTTATGGAACGGTATCTGAGCTAATTTGAAACTCTTGTTTTATGTATCACCCCACCTCACCTTTCCAGTTAAGCAGCCATAGTGTGTTTTCTGCATGTGTGACTCTGTTCTGTTTTGTAATTCAGTTCAAGTGTAACGGTTTTTACATTCCCTCTATAAGTGACACCTTATGAGAAGTGTCCTTTTCTGTGTGACTTATTTCACTTAGAATCGTCGTACCTAAATCCACTCATCATGCTCCTACTAGCCTTATGACATTGATTTCATGGCTGAGTGATATTCCATCGTATATAAGGACCACAACTTTTTTATCCATTTTTCTCTTTCCTGGGATATTTAAGGTGGAATGAAGTGGAAGTCCTTGTCAACAGAGCAGCCCTAAACGTTGGGGTGCTTGTGTCTTGCTGATTTTCAATTTTCCCACTTTATACCCCCATGCGTGGAAGTGCCCTATCCTCTCTAGGCTGTGTGTTTTAGATGGTTCAGGACACACCGTACACTTCTCCAGAGTGGCTGTTGGCAATTTACATCCCGCCCATCAGTGTAGCAAGGCTCCCATTTCTCCATGGCCTGTCCTGCATTTCTGGTTTTGACACTTTTTTCAGAATGGCCCTTTTGACCAATGGGAAGCGAGACTTCTTTGTAGCGCTGATTTGCCTTTCCAGGTTGCTTGGTTGGCCAAAAAGGGCGTATGCGTTTTTTCCTGAATATATTCAGGAAAAAACGCATTTGCCCTTTTTGGCCAAGGGCATCATTGTCAACGTTTTGCCGCTTTTCATGTGCTTTAAATGCGATTCGAATCTACCTCCTGAAATCTGTTTCTTGCAATTCTGCCTTGATTTCAAATCCTCGTCTTTGCCTTCCCTCAATATATTTGTGGACGAGAGTTATCATTTATAACTCTGCAGGTTTGTGAATTGCTGTGCCCTGAAGCTCCATTTTACAACTCGCTTTTTTGGGAGCTGGCCGCAAAAGCGCAGGATGGCTTCAGGCCCTGTTCTGGTTCCGGGGGGCAGGCTGAGCCTGTGGTTAATTCTTCTTCTTGATGGGAAAATAGAGTGACCTGTGCCTGTCCCAACACCAAGAGCTAGTCTCTCATTGGTTCCCCGTCTTCCCATTCATCCTCAGGACAAATTGCAACCTGTACGGAACAGGAGGTTAAAGGTGCTGATGCTCCACGTAGGGAGATTGCTAGTAAAGTGGCTGGAATGGCGAACCCGAGCACAAGGAGATGAGAAATGAGGTGCGTTTTAGAAACCTTTCCCCATTACACGGTGTACCATCTTCTGGGTTTCTCATGCCTGTTTTCGATGTAGGAAGATGCCCTTGAACCTGGAGATTTGGGACCCATGCGATGGGTAGCACGCAGTATTACTTTAAAGGGTCTGCGTTTGCTCACCCAACCTCACCAAACCTCACAGCCCCAAGAGTGTCCACCCTTATGTCTCATCCAGCTGTGGGTCTAGATATGGTCAATCCAGGTTGCATCACAGCCCCTGAACGAATTGTGTAAGAATTTCTCTCTCTTTCACTGTCTTTGTTTCATGGGTATTTAAAAGTAATTTATTTTTATAATGGGCTTTAGCTGCTTTTCACGGCTGTGTTTATGCCGCTTTACACCCACTTGACACACTAACAGAGAGATATCAATTCATAGGTTTTAAGATTATTACTAGTCAGATATATTCTTGTGCGGTGAATCAGGCGTGTTGAGTCCAGTTCTCTGAGCAAGGAGTAGGTTTTGTCTATTACATATTGGGTTTATGGAACGGTATCTGAGCTAATTTGAAACTCTTGTTTTATGTATCACCCCACCTCACCTTTCCAGTTAAGCAGCCATAGTGTGTTTTCTGCATGTGTGACTCTGTTCTGTTTTGTAATTCAGTTCAAGTGTAACGGTTTTTACATTCCCTCTATAAGTGACACCTTATGAGAAGTGTCCTTTTCTGTGTGACTTATTTCACTTAGAATCGTCGTACCTAAATCCACTCATCATGCTGCTACTAGCCTTATGACATTGATTTCATGGCTGAGTGATATTCCATCGTACATAAGGACCACAACTTTTTTATCCATTTTTCTCTTTCCTGGGATATTTAAGGTGGAATGAAGTGGAAGTCCTTGTCAACAGAGCAGCCCTAAACGTTGGGGTGCTTGTGTCTTTCTGATTTTCAATTTTTCCACTTTATACCCCCATGCGTGGAAGTGCCCTATCCTCTCTAGGCTGTGTGTTTTAGATGGTTCAGGACACACCGTACCCTTCTCCAGAGTGGCTGTTGGCAATTTACATCCCGCCCATCAGTGTAGCAAGGCTCCCATTTCTCCATGGCCTGTCCTGCATTTCTGGTTTTGACACTTTTTTCAGAATGGCCCTTTTGACCAATGGGAAGCGAGACTTCTTTGTAGCGCTGATTTGCCTTTCCAGGTTGCTTGGTTGGCCAAAAAGGGCGTATGCGTTTTTTCCTGAATATATTCAGGAAAAAACGCATACGCCCTTTTTGGCCAAGGGCATCATTGTCAACGTTTTGCCGCTTTTCATGTGCTTTAAATGCGATTCGAATCTACCTCCTGAAATCTGTTTCCTGCAATTCTGCCTTGATTTCAAATCCTCTTCTTTGCCTTCCCTCAATATATTTGTGGACGAGAGTTATCATTTATAACTCTGCAGGTTTGTGAATTGCTGTGCCCTGAAGCTCCATTTTACAACTCGCTTTTTTGGGAGCTGGCCGCAAAAGCGCAGGATGGCTTCAGGCCCTGTTCTGGTTCCGGGGGGCAGGCTGAGCCTGTGGTTAATTCTTCTTCTTGATGGGAAAATAGAGTGACCTGTGCCTGTCCCAACACCAAGAGCTAGTCTCTCATTGGTTCCCCGTCTTCCCGTTCATCCTCAGGACAAATTGCAACCTGTACGGATCAGGAGGTTAAAGGCGCTGATGCTCCACGTAGGGAGATTGCTAGTAAAGTGGCTGGAATGGCGAACCCGAGCACAAGGAGATGAGAAATGAGGTGCGTTTTAGAAACCTTTCCCCATCACACGGTGTACCATCTTCTGGGTTTCTCATGCTTGTTTTCGATGTGGGAAAATGCCCTTGAACCTGAAGATTTGGGACCCATGCGATGGGTAGCACGCAGTATTACTTTAAAGGGTCTGCGTTTGCTCACCCAACTTCACCAAACCTCTCAGCCCCAAGAGTGTCCACCCTTATGTCTCATCCAGCTGTGGGTCTACATATGGTCAATCCAGGTTGCATCACAGCCCCTGAACGAATTGTGTAAGAATTTCTCTCTCTTTCCCTGTCTTTGTTTCATGGGTTTTTAAAAGTAATTTATTTTTATAATGGGGTTTAGCTGCTTTTCACGGCTGTGTTTATGCCGCTTTACACCCACTTGACACACTAACAGAGAGATATCAATTCATAGGTTTTAAGATTATTTCTAGTCAGATATATTCTTGTGCGGTGAATCAGGCGTGTTGAGTCCAGTTCTCTGAGCAAGGAGTAGGTTTTGTCTGTTACATATTGGGTTTATGGAACGGTATCTGAGCTAATTTGAAACTCTTGTTTTATGTATAACCCCACCTCATCTTTCCAGTTAAGCAGCCATAGTGTGTTTTCTGCATGTGTGACTCTGTTCTGTTTTGTAATTCAGTTCAAGTGTAACGGTTTTTACATTCCCTCTATAAGTGACACCTTATGAGAAGTGTCCTTTTCTGTGTGACTTATTTCACTTAGAATCGTCGTACCTAAATCCACTCATCATGCTCCTACTAGCCTTATGATATTGATTTCATGGCTGAGTGATATTCCATTGTACATAAGGACTACAACTTTTTTATCCATTTTTCGCTTTCCTGGGATATTTAAGGTGGAATGAAGTGGAAGTCCTTGTCAACAGAGCAGCCCTAAACGTTGGGGTGCTTGTGTCTTGCTGATTTTCAATTTTCCCACTTTATACCCCCATGCGTGGAAGTTCCCTATCCTCTCTAGGCTGTGTGTTTTAGATGGTTCAGGACACACCGTACCCTTCTCCAGAGTGGCTGTTGGCAATTTACATCCCGCCCATCAGTGTAGCAAGGCTCCCATTTCTCCATGGCCTGTCCTGCATTTCTGGTTTTGACACATTTTTCAGAATGGCCCTTTTGACCAATGGGAAGCGAGACTTCTTTGTAGCGCTGATTTGCCTTTCCAGGTTGCTTGGTTGGCCAAAAAGGGCGTATGCGTTTTTTCCTGAATATATTCAGGAAAAAACGCATACGCCCTTTTTGGCCAAGGGCATCATTGTCAACGTTTTGCCGCTTTTCATGTGCTTTAAAGGCGATTCGAATCTACCTCCTGAAATCTGTTTCCTGCAATTCTGCCTTGATTTCAAATCCTCTTCTTTGCCTTCCCTCAATATATTTGTGGACGAGAGTTATCAATTATAACTCTGCAGGTTTGTGAATTGCTGGGCCCTGAAGCTCCATTTTACAACTCGCTTTTTTGGGAGCTGGCCGCAAAAGCGCAGGATGGCTTCAGGCCCTGTTTTGGTTCCGGTGGGCAGGGTGAGCCTGTGGTTTATTCTTCTTCCTGATGGGAAAATAGAGTGACCTGTGCCTGTCCCAACACCAAGAGCTAGTCTCTCATTGGTTCCCCGTCTTCCCATTCATCCTCAGGACAAATTGCAACCTGTACGGAACAGGAGGTTAAAGGTGCTGATGCTCCACGTAGGGAGATTGCTAGTAAAGTGGCTGGAGTGGCGAACCCGAGCACAAGGAGATGAGAAATGAGGTGCGTTTTAGAAACCTTTCCCCATCACACGGTGTACCATCTTCTGGGTTTCTCATGCCTGTTTTCGATGTAGGAAGATGCCCTTGAACCTGGAGATTTGGGACCCATGCGATGGGTAGCACGCAGTATTACTTTAAAGGGTCTGCGTTTGCTCACCCAACGTCACCAAACCTCTCAGCCCCAAGAGTGTCCACCCTTATGTCTCATCCAGCTGTGGGTCTAGATATGGTCAATCCAGGTTGCATCACAGCCCCTGAACGAATTGTGTAAGAATTTCTCTCTCTTTCACTGTCTTTGTTTCATGGGTTTTTAAAAGTAATTTATTTTTATAATGGGGTTTAGCTGCTTTTCACGGCTGTGTTTATGCCGCTTTACACCCACTTGACACACTAACAGAGAGATATCAATTCATAGGTTTTAAGATTATTACTAGTCAGATATATTCTTGTGCGGTGAATCAGGCGTGTTGAGTCCAGTTCTCTGAGCAAGGAGTAGGTTTTGTCTATTACATATTGGGTTTATGGAACGGTATCTGAGCTAATTTGAAACTCTTGTTTTATGTATCACCCCACCTCACCTTTCCAGTTAAGCAGCCATAGTGTGTTTTCTGCATGTGTGACTCTGTTCTGTTTTGTAATTCAGTTCAAGTGTAACGGTTTTTACATTCCCTCTATAAGTGACACCTTATGAGAAGTGTCCTTTTCTGTGTGACTTATTTCACTTAGAATCGTCGTACCTAAATCCACTCATCATGCTGCTACTAGCCTTATGACATTGATTTCATGGCTGAGTGATATTCCATCGTACATAAGGACCACAACTTTTTTATCCATTTTTCTCTTTCCTGGGATATTTAAGGTGGAATGAAGTGGAAGTCCTTGTCAACAGAGCAGCCCTAAACGTTGGGGTGCTTGTGTCTTGCTGATTTTCAATTTTCCCACTTTATACCCCCATGCGTGGAAGTGCCCTATCCTCTCTAGGCTGTGTGTTTTAGATGGTTCAGGACACACCGTACCCTTCTCCAGAGTGGCTGTTGGCAATTTACATCCCGCCCATCAGTGTAGCAAGGCTCCCATTTCTCCATGGCCTGTCCTGCATTTCTGGTTTTGACACTTTTTTCAGAATGGCCCTTTTGACCAATGGGAAGCGAGACTTCTTTGTAGCGCTGATTTGCCTTTCCAGGTTGCTTGGTTGGCCAAAAAGGGCGTATGCGTTTTTTCCTGAATATATTCAGGAAAAAACGCATACGCCCTTTTTGGCCAAGGGCATCATTGTCAACGTTTTGCCGCTTTTCATGTGCTTTAAATGCGATTCGAATCTACCTCCTGAAATCTGTTTCCTGCAATTCTGCCTTGATTTCAAATCCTCTTCTTTGCCTTCCCTCAATATATTTGTGGACGAGAGTTATCATTTATAACTCTGCAGGTTTGTGAATTGCTGTGCCCTGAAGCTCCATTTTACAACTCGCTTTTTTGGGAGCTGGCCGCAAAAGCGCAGGATGGCTTCAGGCCCTGTTCTGGTTCCGGGGGGCAGGCTGAGCCTGTGGTTAATTCTTCTTCTTGATGGGAAAAAAGAGTGACCTGTGCCTGTCCCAACACCAAGAGCTAGTCTCTCATTGGTTCCCCGTCTTCCCGTTCATCCTCAGGACAAATTGCAACCTGTACGGATCAGGAGGTTAAAGGTGCTGATGCTCCACGTAGGGAGATTGCTAGTAAAGTGGCTGGAATGGCGAACCCGAGCACAAGGAGATGAGAAATGAGGTGCGTTTTAGAAACCTTTCCCCATCACACGGTGTACCATCTTCTGGGTTTCTCATGCTTGTTTTCGATGTGGGAAAATGCCCTTGAACCTGGAGATTTGGGACCCATGCGATGGGTAGCACGCAGTATTACTTTAAAGGGTCTGCGTTTGCTCACCCAACTTCACCAAACCTCTCAGCCCCAAGAGTGTCCACCCTTATGTCTCATCCAGCTGTGGGTCTACATATGGTCAATCCAGGTTGCATCACAGCCCCTGAACGAATTGTGTAAGAATTTCTCTCTCTTTCCCTGTCTTTGTTTCATGGGTTTTTAAAAGTAATTTATTTTTATAATGGGGTTTAGCTGCTTTTCACGGCTGTGTTTATGCCGCTTTACACCCACTTGACACACTAACAGAGAGATATCAATTCATAGGTTTTAAGATTATTTCTAGTCAGATATATTCTTGTGCGGTGAATCAGGCGTGTTGAGTCCAGTTCTCTGAGCAAGGAGTAGGTTTTGTCTGTTACATATTGGGTTTATGGAACGGTATCTGAGCTAATTTGAAACTCTTGTTTTATGTATAACCCCACCTCATCTTTCCAGTTAAGCAGCCATAGTGTGTTTTCTGCATGTGTGACTCTGTTCTGTTTTGTAATTCAGTTCAAGTGTAACGGTTTTTACATTCCCTCTATAAGTGACACCTTATGAGAAGTGTCCTTTTCTGTGTGACTTATTTCACTTAGAATCGTCGTACCTAAATCCACTCATCATGCTCCTACTAGCCTTATGATATTGATTTCATGGCTGAGTGATATTCCATTGTACATAAGGACTACAACTTTTTTATCCATTTTTCGCTTTCCTGGGATATTTAAGGTGGAATGAAGTGGAAGTCCTTGTCAACAGAGCAGCCCTAAACGTTGGGGTGCTTGTGTCTTGCTGATTTTCAATTTTCCCACTTTATACCCCCATGCGTGGAAGTTCCCTATCCTCTCTAGGCTGTGTGTTTTAGATGGTTCAGGACACACCGTACCCTTCTCCAGAGTGGCTGTTGGCAATTTACATCCCGCCCATCAGTGTAGCAAGGCTCCCATTTCTCCATGGCCTGTCCTGCATTTCTGGTTTTGACACTTTTTTCAGAATGGCCCTTTTGACCAATGGGAAGCGAGACTTCTTTGTAGCGCTGATTTGCCTTTCCAGGTTGCTTGGTTGGCCAAAAAGGGCGTATGCGTTTTTTCCTGAATATATTCAGGAAAAAACGCATACGCCCTTTTTGGCCAAGGGCATCATTGTCAACGTTTTGCCGCTTTTCATGTGCTTTAAAGGCGATTCGAATCTACCTCCTGAAATCTGTTTCCTGCAATTCTGCCTTGATTTCAAATCCTCTTCTTTGCCTTCCCTCAATATATTTGTGGACGAGAGTTATCAATTATAACTCTGCAGGTTTGTGAATTGCTGTGCCCTGAAGCTCCATTTTACAACTCGCTTTTTTGGGAGCTGGCCGCAAAAGCGCAGGATGGCTTCAGGCCCTGTTCTGGTTCCGGGGGGCAGGCTGAGCCTGTGGTTAATTCTTCTTCTTGATGGGAAAATAGAGTGACCTGTGCCTGTCCCAACACCAAGAGCTAGTCTCTCATTGGTTCCCCGTCTTCCCATTCATCCTCAGGACAAATTGCAACCTGTACGGAACAGGAGGTTAAAGGTGCTGATGCTCCACGTAGGGAGATTGCTAGTAAAGTGGCTGGAATGGCGAACCCGAGCACAAGGAGATGAGAAATGAGGTGCGTTTTAGAAACCTTTCCCCATCACACGGTGTACCATCTTCTGGGTTTCTCATGCCTGTTTTCGATGTAGGAAGATGCCCTTGAACCTGGAGATTTGGGACCCATGCGATGGGTAGCACGCAGTATTACTTTAAAGGGTCTGCGTTTGCTCACCCAACTTCACCAAACCTCTCAGCCCCAAGAGTGTCCACCCTTATGTCTCATCCAGCTGTGGGTCTAGATATGGTCAATCCAGGTTGCATCACAGCCCCTGAACGAATTGTGTAAGAATTTCTCTCTCTTTCACTGTCTTTGTTTCATGGGTATTTAAAAGTAATTTATTTTTATAATGGGCTTTAGCTGCTTTTCACGGCTGTGCTTATGCCACTTTACACCCACTTGACACACTAACAGAGAGATATCAATTCATAGGTTTTAAGATTATTACTAGTCAGATATATTCTTGTGCGGTGAATCAGGCGTGTTGAGTCCAGTTCTCTGAGCAAGGAGTAGGTTTTGTCTATTACATATTGGGTTTATGGAACGGTATCTGAGCTAATTTGAAACTCTTGTTTTATGTATCACCCCACCTCACCTTTCCAGTTAAGCAGCCATAGTGTGTTTTCTGCATGTGTGACTCTGTTCTGTTTTGTAATTCAGTTCAAGTGTAACGGTTTTTACATTCCCTCTATAAGTGACACCTTATGAGAAGTGTCCTTTTCTGTGTGACTTATTTCACTTAGAATCGTCGTACCTATATCCACTCATCATGCTCCTACTAGCCTTATGACATTGATTTCATGGCTGAGTGATATTCCATCGTATATAAGGACCACAAATTTTTTATCCATTTTTCTCTTTCCTGGGATATTTAAGGTGGAATGAAGTGGAAGTCCTTGTCAACAGAGCAGCCATAAACGTTGGGGTGCTTGTGTCTTGCTGATTTTTAATTTTCCCACTTTATACCCCCATGCGTGGAAGTGCCCTATCCTCTCTAGGCTGTGTTTTTTAGATGGTTCAGGACACACCGTACCCTTCTCCAGAGTGGCTGTTGGCAATTTACATCCCGCCCATCAGTGTAGCAAGGCTCCCATTTCTCCATGGCCTGTCCTGCATTTCTGGTTTTGACACTTTTTTTCAGAATGGCCCTTTTGACCAATGGGAAGCGAGACTTCTTAGTAGAGCTGATTTGCCTTTCCAGGTTGCTTGGTTGGCCAAAAAGGGCGTATGCGTTTTTTCCTGAATATATTCAGGAAAAAACGCATACGCCCTTTTTGGCCAAGGGCATCATTGTCAACGTTTTGCCGCTTTTCATGTGCTTTAAAGGCGATTCGAATCTACCTCCTGAAATCTGTTTCCTGCAATTCTGCCTTGATTTCAAATCCTCTTCTTTGCCTTCCCTCAATATATTTGTGGACGAGAGTTATCATTTATAACTCTGCAGGTTTGTGAATTGCTGTGCCCTGAAGCTCCATTTTACAACTCGCTTTTTTGGGAGCTGGCCGCAAAAGCGCAGGATGGCTTCAGGCCCTGTTCTGGTTCCGGGGGGCAGGCTGAGCCTGTGGTTAATTCTTCTTCTTGATGGGAAAATAGAGTGACCTGTGCCTGCCCCAACACCAAGAGCTAGTCTCTCATTGGTTCCCCGTCTTCCCGTTCATCCTCAGGACAAATTGCAACCTGTACGGATCAGGAGGTTAAAGGTGCTGATGCTCCACGTAGGGAGATTGCTAGTAAAGTGGCTGGAATGGCGAACCCGAGCACAAGGAGATGAGAAATGAGGTGCGTTTTAGAAACCTTTCCCCATCACACGGTGTACCATCTTCTGGGTTTCTCATGCTTGTTTTCGATGTAGGAAGATGCCCTTGAACCTGGAGATTTGGGACCCATGCGATGGGTAGCACGCAGTATTACTTTAAAGGGTCTGCGTTTGCTCACCCAACTTCACCAAACCTCTCAGCCCCAAGAGTGTCCACCCTTATGTCTCATCCAGCTGTGGGTCTACATATGGTCAATCCAGGTTGCATCACAGCCCCTGAACGAATTGTGTAAGAATTTCTCTCTCTTTCCCTGTCTTTGTTTCATGGGTTTTTAAAAGTAATTTATTTTTATAATGGGGTTTAGCTGCTTTTCACGGCTGTGTTTATGCCGCTTTACACCCACTTGACACACTAACAGAGAGATATCAATTCATAGGTTTTAAGATTATTTCTAGTCAGATATATTCTTGTGCGGTGAATCAGGCGTGTTGAGTCCAGTTCTCTGAGCAAGGAGTAGGTTTTGTCTGTTACATATTGGGTTTATGGAACGGTATCTGAGCTAATTTGAAACTCTTGTTTTATGTATAACCCCACCTCATCTTTCCAGTTAAGCAGCCATAGTGTGTTTTCTGCATGTGTGACTCTGTTCTGTTTTGTAATTCAGTTCAAGTGTAACGGTTTTTACATTCCCTCTATAAGTGACACCTTATGAGAAGTGTCCTTTTCTGTGTGACTTATTTCACTTAGAATCGTCGTACCTAAATCCACTCATCATGCTCCTACTAGCCTTATGATATTGATTTCATGGCTGAGTGATATTCCATTGTACATAAGGACTACAACTTTTTTATCCATTTTTCGCTTTCCTGGGATATTTAAGGTGGAATGAAGTGGAAGTCCTTGTCAACAGAGCAGCCCTAAACGTTGGGGTGCTTGTGTCTTGCTGATTTTCAATTTTCCCACTTTATACCCCCATGCGTGGAAGTGCCCTATCCTCTCTAGGCTGTGTGTTTTAGATGGTTCAGGACACACCGTACCCTTCTCCAGAGTGGCTGTTGGCAATTTACATCCCGCCCATCAGTGTAGCAAGGCTCCCATTTCTCCATGGCCTGTCCTGCATTTCTGGTTTTGACACTTTTTTCAGAATGGCCCTTTTGACCAATGGGAAGCGAGACTTCTTTGTAGCGCTGATTTGCCTTTCCAGGTTGCTTGGTTGGCCAAAAAGGGCGTATGCGTTTTTTCCTGAATATATTCAGGAAAAAACGCATACGCCCTTTTTGGCCAAGGGCATCATTGTCAACGTTTTGCCGCTTTTCATGTGCTTTAAAGGCGATTCGAATCTACCTCCTGAAATCTGTTTCCTGCAATTCTGCCTTGATTTCAAATCCTCTTCTTTGCCTTCCCTCAATATATTTGTGGACGAGAGTTATCATTTATAACTCTGCAGGTTTGTGAATTGCTGTGCCCTGAAGCTCCATTTTACAACTCGCTTTTTTGGGAGCTGGCCGCAAAAGCGCAGGATGGCTTCAGGCCCTGTTTTGGTTCCGGTGGGCAGGGTGAGCCTGTGGTTAATTCTTCTTCCTGATGGGAAAATAGAGTGACCTGTGCCTGTCCCAACACCAAGAGCTAGTCTCTCATTGGTTCCCCGTCTTCCCATTCATCCTCAGGACAAATTGCAACCTGTACGGAACAGGAGGTTAAAGGTGCTGATGCTCCACGTAGGGAGATAGCTAGTAAAGTGGCTGGAGTGGCGAACCCGAGCACAAGGAGATGAGAAATGAGGTGCGTTTTAGAAACCTTTCCCCATCACACGGTGTACCATCTTCTGGGTTTCTCATGCCTGTTTTCGATGTAGGAAGATGCCCTTGAACCTGGAGATTTGGGACCCATGCGATGGGTAGCACGCAGTATTACTTTAAAGGGTCTGCGTTTGCTCACCCAACCTCACCAAACCTCTCAGCCCCAAGAGTGTCCACCCTTATGTCTCATCCAGCTGTGGGTCTAGATATGGTCAATCCAGGTTGCATCACAGCCCCTGAACGAATTGTGTAAGAATTTCTCTCTCTTTCACTGTCTTTGTTTCATGGGTTTTTAAAAGTAATTTATTTTTATAATGGGGTTTAGCTGCTTTTCACGGCTGTGTTTATGCCGCTTTACACCCACTTGACACACTAACAGAGAGATATCAATTCATAGGTTTTAAGATTATTACTAGTCAGATATATTCTTGTGCGGTGTATCAGGCGTGTTGAGTCCAGTTCTCTGAGCAAGGAGTAGGTTTTGTCTATTACATATTGGGTTTATGGAACGGTATCTGAGCTAATTTGAAACTCTTGTTTTATGTATCACCCCACCTCACCTTTCCAGTTAAGCAGCCATAGTGTGTTTTCTGCATGTGTGACTCTGTTCTGTTTTGTAATTCAGTTCAAGTGTAACGGTTTTTACATTCCCTCTATAAGTGACACCTTATGAGAAGTGTCCTTTTCTGTGTGACTTATTTCACTTAGAATCGTCGTACCTAAATCCACTCATCATGCTCCTACTAGCCTTATGACATTGATTTCATGGCTGAGTGATATTCCATCGTATATAAGGACCACAACTTTTTTATCCATTTTTCTCTTTCCTGGGATATTTAAGGTGGAATGAAGTGGAAGTCCTTGTCAACAGAGCAGCCCTAAACGTTGGGGTGCTTGTGTCTTGCTGATTTTCAATTTTCCCACTTTATACCCCCATGCGTGGAAGTGCCCTATCCTCTCTAGGCTGTGTGTTTTAGATGGTTCAGGACACACCGTACCCTTCTCCAGAGTGGCTGTTGGCAATTTACATCCCGCCCATCAGTGTAGCAAGGCTCCCATTTCTCCATGGCCTGTCCTGCATTTCTGGTTTTGACACTTTTTTCAGAATGGCCCTTTTGACCAATGGGAAGCGAGACTTCTTTGTAGCGCTGATTTGCCTTTCCAGGTTGCTTGGTTGGCCAAAAAGGGCGTATGCGTTTTTTCCTGAATATATTCAGGAAAAAACGCATACGCCCTTTTTGGCCAAGGGCATCATTGTCAACGTTTTGCCGCTTTTCATGTGCTTTAAATGCGATTCGAATCTACCTCCTGAAATCTGTTTCCTGCAATTCTGCCTTGATTTCAAATCCTCTTCTTTGCCTTCCCTCAATATATTTGTGGACGAGAGTTATCATTTATAACTCTGCAGGTTTGTGAATTGCTGTGCCCTGAAGCTCCATTTTACAACTCGCTTTTTTGGGAGCTGGCCGCAAAAGCGCAGGATGGCTTCAGGCCCTGTTCTGGTTCCGGGGGGCAGGCTGAGCCTGTGGTTAATTCTTCTTCTTGATGGGAAAATAGAGTGACCTGTGCCTGTCCCAACACCAAGAGCTAGTCTCTCATTGGTTCCCCGTCTTCCCATTCATCCTCAGGACAAATTGCAACCTGTACGGAACAGGAGGTTAAAGGTGCTGATGCTCCACGTAGGGAGATTGCTAGTAAAGTGGCTGGAATGGCGAACCCGAGCACAAGGAGATGAGAAATGAGGTGCGTTTTAGAAACCTTTCCCCATCACACGGTCTACCATCTTCTGGGTTTCTCATGCCTGTTTTCGATGTAGGAAGATGCCCTTGAACCTGGAGATTTGGGACCCATGCGATGGGTAGCACGCAGTATTACTTTAAAGGGTCTGCGTTTGCTCACCCAACTTCACCAAACCTCTCAGCCCCAAGAGTGTCCACCCTTATGTCTCATCCAGCTGTGGGTCTAGATATGGTCATTCCAGGTTGCATCACAGCCCCTGAACGAATTGTGTAAGAATTTCTCTCTCTTTCACTGTCTTTGTTTCATGGGTATTTAAAAGTAATTTATTTTTATAATGGGCTTTAGCTGCTTTTCACGGCTGTGCTTATGCCACTTTACACCCACTTGACACACTAACAGAGAGATATCAATTCATAGGTTTTAAGATTATTACTAGTCAGATATATTCTTGTGCGGTGAATCAGGCGTGTTGAGTCCAGTTCTCTGAGCAAGGAGTAGGTTTTGTCTATTACATATTGGGTTTATGGAACGGTATCTGAGCTAATTTGAAACTCTTGTTTTATGTATCACCCCACCTCACCTTTCCAGTTAAGCAGCCATAGTGTGTTTTCTGCATGTGTGACTCTGTTCTGTTTTGTAATTCAGTTCAAGTGTAACGGTTTTTACATTCCCTCTATAAGTGACACCTCATGAGAAGTGTCCTTTTCTGTGTGACTTATTTCACTTAGAATCGTCGTACCTAAATCCACTCATCATGCTCCTACTAGCCTTATGACATTGATTTCATGGCTGAGTGATATTCCATCGTATATAAGGACCACAACTTTTTTATCCATTTTTCTCTTTCCTGGGATATTTAAGGTGGAATGAAGTGGAAGTCCTTGTCAACAGAGCAGCCATAAACGTTGGGGTGCTTGTGTCTTGCTGATTTTTAATTTTCCCACTTTATACCCCCATGCGTGGAAGTGCCCTATCCTCTCTAGGCTGTGTTTTTTAGATGGTTCAGGACACACCGTACCCTTCTCCAGAGTGGCTGTTGGCAATTTACATCCCGCCCATCAGTGTAGCAAGGCTCCCATTTCTCCATGGCCTGTCCTGCATTTCTGGTTTTGACACTTTTTTTCAGAATGGCCCTTTTGACCAATGGGAAGCGAGACTTCTTAGTAGCGCTGATTTGCCTTTCCAGGTTGCTTGGTTGGCCAAAAAGGGCGTATGCGTTTTTTCCTGAATATATTCAGGAAAAAACGCATACGCCCTTTTTGGCCAAGGGCATCATTGTCAACGTTTTGCCGCTTTTCATGTGCTTTAAAGGCGATTCGAATCTACCTCCTGAAATCTGTTTCCTGCAATTCTGCCTTGATTTCAAATCCTCTTCTTTGCCTTCCCTCAATATATTTGTGGACGAGAGTTATCATTTATAACTCTGCAGGTTTGTGAATTGCTGTGCCCTGAAGCTCCATTTTACAACTCGCTTTTTTGGGAGCTGGCCGCAAAAGCGCAGGATGGCTTCAGGCCCTGTTTTGGTTCCAGTGGGCAGGGTGAGCCTGTGGTTAATTCTTCTTCCTGATGGGAAAATAGAGTGACCTGTGCCTGTCCCAACACCAAGAGCTAGTCTCTCATTGGTTCCCCGTCTTCCCATTCATCCTCAGGACAAATTGCAACCTGTACGGAACAGGAGGTTAAAGGTGCTGATGCTCCACGTAGGGAGATTGCTAGTAAAGTGGCTGGAATGGCGAACCCGAGCACAAGGAGATGAGAAATGAGGTGCGTTTTAGAAACCTTTCCCCATCACACGGTGTACCATCTTCTGGGTTTCTCATGCCTGTTTTCGATGTAGGAAGATGCCCTTGAACCTGGAGATTTGGGACCCATGCGATGGGTAGCACGCAGTATTACTTTAAAGGGTCTGCGTTTGCTCACCCAACGTCACCAAACCTCTCAGCCCCAAGAGTGTCCACCCTTATGTCTCATCCAGCTGTGGGTCTAGATATGGTCAATCCAGGTTGCATCACAGCCCCTGAACGAATTGTGTAAGAATTTCTCTCTCTTTCCCTGTCTTTGTTTCATGGGTTTTTAAAAGTAATTTATTTTTATAATGGGGTTTAGCTGCTTTTCACGGCTGTGTTTATGCCGCTTTACACCCACTTGACACACTAACAGAGAGATATCAATTCATAGGTTTTAAGATTATTACTAGTCAGATATATTCTTGTGCGGTGAATCAGGCGTGTTGAGTCCAGTTCTCTGAGCAAGGAGTAGGTTTTGTCTATTACATATTGGGTTTATGGAACGGTATCTGAGCTAATTTGAAACTCTTGTTTTATGTATCACCCCACCTCACCTTTCCAGTTAAGCAGCCATAGTGTGTTTTCTGCATGTGTGACTCTGTTCTGTTTTGTAATTCAGTTCAAGTGTAACGGTTTTTACATTCCCTCTATAAGTGACACCTTATGAGAAGTGTCCTTTTCTGTGTGACTTATTTCACTTAGAATCGTCGTACCTAAATCCACTCATCATGCTCCTACTAGCCTTATGACATTGATTTCATGGCTGAGTGATATTCCATCGTATATAAGGACCACAACTTTTTTATCCATTTTTCTCTTTCCTGGGATATTTAAGGTGGAATGAAGTGGAAGTCCTTGTCAACAGAGCAGCCCTAAACGTTGGGGTGCTTGTGTCTTGCTGATTTTCAATTTTCCCACTTTATACCCCCATGCGTGGAAGTGCCCTATCCTCTCTAGGCTGTGTGTTTTAGATGGTTCAGGACACACCGTACCCTTCTCCAGAGTGGCTGTTGGCAATTTACATCCCGCCCATCAGTGTAGCAAGGCTCCCATTTCTCCATGGCCTGTCCTGCATTTCTGGTTTTGACACTTTTTTCAGAATGGCCCTTTTGACCAATGGGAAGCGAGACTTCTTTGTAGCGCTGATTTGCCTTTCCAGGTTGCTTGGTTGGCCAAAAAGGGCGTATGCGTTTTTTCCTGAATATATTCAGGAAAAAACGCATACGCCCTTTTTGGCCAAGGGCATCATTGTCAACGTTTTGCCGCTTTTCATGTGCTTTAAAGGCGATTCGGATCTACCTCCTGAAATCTGTTTCCTGCAATTCTGCCTTGACTTCAAATCCTCTTCTTTGCCTTCCCTCAATATATTTGTGGACGAGAGTTATCATTTATAACTCTGCAGGTTTGTGAATTGCTGTGCCCTGAAGCTCCATTTTACAACTCGCTTTTTTGGGAGCTGGCCGCAAAAGCGCAGGATGGCTTCAGGCCCTGTTCTGGTTCCGGGGGGCAGGCTGAGCCTGTGGTTAATTCTTCTTCTTGATGGGAAAATAGAGTGACCTGTGCCTGTCCCAACACCAAGAGCTAGTCTCTCATTGGTTCCCCGTCTTCCCATTCATCCTCAGGACAAATTGCAACCTGTACGGAACAGGAGGTTAAAGGTGCTGATGCTCCACGTAGGGAGATTGCTAGTAAAGTGGCTGGAATGGCGAACCCGAGCACAAGGAGATGAGAAATGAGGTGCGTTTTAGAAACCTTTCCCCATCACACGGTGTACCATCTTCTGGGTTTCTCATGCCTGTTTTCGATGTAGGAAGATGCCCTTGAACCTGGAGATTTGGGACCCATGCGATGGGTAGCACGCAGTATTACTTTAAAGGGTCTGCGTTTGCTCACCCAACGTCACCAAACCTCTCAGCCCCAAGAGTGTCCACCCTTATGTCTCATCCAGCTGTGGGTCTAGATATGGTCAATCCAGGTTGCATCACAGCCCCTGAACGAATTGTGTAAGAATTTCTCTCTCTTTCACTGTCTTTGTTTCATGGGTTTTTAAAAGTAATTTATTTTTATAATGGGGTTTAGCTGCTTTTCACGGCTGTGTTTATGCCGCTTTACACCCACTTGACACACTAACAGAGAGATATCAATTCATAGGTTTTAAGATTATTACTAGTCAGATATATTCTTGTGCGGTGAATCAGGCGTGTTGAGTCCAGTTCTCTGAGCAAGGAGTAGGTTTTGTCTATTACATATTGGGTTTATGGAACGGTATCTGAGCTAATTTGAAACTCTTGTTTTATGTATCACCCCACCTCACCTTTCCAGTTAAGCAGCCATAGTGTGTTTTCTGCATGTGTGACTCTGTTCTGTTTTGTAATTCAGTTCAAGTGTAACGGTTTTTACATTCCCTCTATAAGTGACACCTTATGAGAAGTGTCCTTTTCTGTGTGACTTATTTCACTTAGAATCGTCGTACCTAAATCCACTCATCATGCTCCTACTAGCCTTATGACATTGATTTCATGGCTGAGTGATATTCCATCGTATATAAGGACCACAACTTTTTTATCCATTTTTCTCTTTCCTGGGATATTTAAGGTGGAATGAAGTGGAAGTCCTTGTCAACAGAGCAGCCCTAAACGTTGGGGTGCTTGTGTCTTGCTGATTTTCAATTTTCCCACTTTATACCCCCATGCGTGGAAGTGCCCTATCCTCTCTAGGCTGTGTGTTTTAGATGGTTCAGGACACACCGTACCCTTCTCCAGAGTGGCTGTTGGCAATTTACATCCCGCCCATCAGTGTAGCAAGGCTCCCATTTCTCCATGGCCTGTCCTGCATTTCTGGTTTTGACACTTTTTTCAGAATGGCCCTTTTGACCAATGGGAAGCGAGACTTCTTTGTAGCGCTGATTTGCCTTTCCAGGTTGCTTGGTTGGCCAAAAAGGGCGTATGCGTTTTTTCCTGAATATATTCAGGAAAAAACGCATACGCCCTTTTTGGCCAAGGGCATCATTGTCAACGTTTTGCCGCTTTTCATGTGCTTTAAAGGCGATTCGGATATACCTCCTGAAATCTGTTTCCTGCAATTCTGCCTTGACTTCAAATCCTCTTCTTTGCCTTCCCTCAATATATTTGTGGACGAGAGTTATCATTTATAACTCTGCAGGTTTGTGAATTGCTGTGCCCTGAAGCTCCATTTTACAACTCGCTTTTTTGGGAGCTGGCCGCAAAAGCGCAGGATGGCTTCAGGCCCTGTTCTGGTTCCGGGGGGCAGGCTGAGCCTGTGGTTAATTCTTCTTCTTGATGGGAAAATAGAGTGACCTGTGCCTGTCCCAACACCAAGAGCTAGTCTCTCATTGGTTCCCCGTCTTCCCATTCATCCTCAGGACAAATTGCAACCTGTACGGAACAGGAGGTTAAAGGTGCTGATGCTCCACGTAGGGAGATTGCTAGTAAAGTGGCTGGAATGGCGAACCCGAGCACAAGGAGATGAGAAATGAGGTGCGTTTTAGAAACCTTTCCCCATCACACGGTGTACCATCTTCTGGGTTTCTCATGCCTGTTTTCGATGTAGGAAGATGCCCTTGAACCTGGAGATTTGGGACCCATGCGATGGGTAGCACGCAGTATTACTTTAAAGGGTCTGCGTTTGCTCACCCAACGTCACCAAACCTCTCAGCCCCAAGAGTGTCCACCCTTATGTCTCATCCAGCTGTGGGTCTAGATATGGTCAATCCAGGTTGCATCACAGCCCCTGAACGAATTGTGTAAGAATTTCTCTCTCTTTCACTGTCTTTGTTTCATGGGTATTTAAAAGTAATTTATTTTTATAATGGGCTTTAGCTGCTTTTCACGGCTGTGCTTATGCCACTTTACACCCACTTGACACACTAACAGAGAGATATCAATTCATAGGTTTTAAGATTATTACTAGTCAGATATATTCTTGTGCGGTGAATCAGGCGTGTTGAGTCCAGTTCTCTGAGCAAGGAGTAGGTTTTGTCTATTACATATTGGGTTTATGGAACGGTATCTGAGCTAATTTGAAACTCTTGTTTTATGTATCACCCCACCTCACCTTTCCAGTTAAGCAGCCATAGTGTGTTTTCTGCATGTGTGACTCTGTTCTGTTTTGTAATTCAGTTCAAGTGTAACGGTTTTTACATTCCCTCTATAAGTGACACCTTATGAGAAGTGTCCTTTTCTGTGTGACTTATTTCACTTAGAATCGTCGTACCTAAATCCACTCATCATGCTGCTACTAGCCTTATGACATTGATTTCATGGCTGAGTGATATTCCATCGTACATAAGGACCACAACTTTTTTATCCATTTTTCTCTTTCCTGGGATATTTAAGGTGGAATGAAGTGGAAGTCCTTGTCAACAGAGCAGCACTAAACGTTGGGGTGCTTGTGTCTTGCTGATTTTCAATTTTCCCACTTTATACCCCCATGCGTGGAAGTGCCCTATCCTCTCTAGGCTGTGTGTTTTAGATGGTTCAGGACACACCGTACCCTTCTCCAGAGTGGCTGTTGGCAATTTACATCCCGCCCATCAGTGTAGCAAGGCTCCCATTTCTCCATGGCCTGTCCTGCATTTCTGGTTTTGACACTTTTTTCAGAATGGCCCTTTTGACCAATGGGAAGCGAGACTTCTTAGTAGCGCTGATTTGCCTTTCCAGGTTGCTTGGTTGGCCAAAAAGGGCGTATGCGTTTTTTCCTGAATATATTAAGGAAAAAACGCATACGCCCTTTTTGGCCAAGGGCATCATTGTCAACGTTTTGCCGCTTTTCATGTGCTTTAAAGGCGATTCGAATGTACCTCCTGAAATCTGTTTCCTGCAATTCTGCCTTGATTTCAAATCCTCTTCTTTGCCTTCCCTCAATATATTTGTGGACGAGAGTTATCGTTTATAACTCTGCAGGTTTGTGAATTGCTGTGCCCTGAAGCTCCATTTTACAACTCGCTTTTTTGGGAGCTGGCCGCAAAAGCGCAGGATGGCTTCAGGCCCTGTTCTGGTTCCGGTGGGCAGGGTGAGCCTGTGGTTAATTCTTCTTCCTGATGGGAAAATAGAGTGACCTGTGCCTGTCCCAACACCAAGAGCTAGTCTCTCATTGGTTCCCCGTCTTCCCATTCATCCTCAGGACAAACTGCAACCTGTACAGAACAGGAGGTTAAAGGTGCTGATGCTCCACGTAGGGAGATTGCTAGTAAAGTGGCTGGAATGGCGAACCCGAGCACAAGGAGATGAGAAATGAGGTGCGTTTTAGAAACCTTTCCCCATCACACGGTGTACCATCTTCTGGGTTTCTCATGCTTGTTTTCGATGTAGGAAGATGCCCTTGAACCTGGAGATTTGGGACCCATGCGATGGGTAGCACGCAGTATTACTTTAAAGGGTCTGCGTTTGCTCACCCAACTTCACCAAACCTCTCAGCCCCAAGAGTGTCCACCCTTATGTCTCATCCAGCTGTGGGTCTAGATATGGTCAATCCAGGTTGCATCACAGCCCCTGAACGAATTGTGTAAGAATTTCTCTCTCTTTCCCTGTCTTTGTTTCATGGGTTTTTTAAAGTAATTTATTTTTATAATGGGGTTTAGCTGCTTTTCACGGCTGTGTTTATGAAGCTTTACACCCACTTGACACACTAACAGAGATATATCAATTCATAGGTTTTAAGATTATTTCTAGTCAGATATATTCTTGTGCGGTGAATCAGGCGTGTTGAGTCCAGTTCTCTGAGCAAGGAGTAGGTTTTGTCTATTACATATTGGGTTTATGGAACCGTATCTGAGCTAATTTGAAACTCTTGTTTTATGTATCACCCCACCTCATCTTTCCAGTTAAGCAGCCATAGTGTGTTTTCTGCATGTGTGACTCTGTTCTGTTTTGTAATTCAGTTCAAGTGTAACGGTTTTTACATTCCCTCTATAAGTGACACCTTATGAGAAGTGTCCTTTTCTGTGTGACTTATTTCACTTAGAATCGTCGTACCTAAATCCACTCATCATGCTGCTACTAGCCTTATGATATTGATTTCATGGCTGAGTGATATTCCATTGTACATAAGGACTACAACTTTTTTATCCATTTTTCGCTTTCCTGGGATATTTAAGGTGGATTGAAGTGGAGGTCCTTGTCAAAAGAGCAGCCCTAAACTATGGGGTGCTTGTGTCTTGCTGATTTTTAATTATCCCACTTTATACCCCCATGCGTGGAAGTGCCCTATGCTCTCTAAGCTGTGTTTTTTAGCTGTTTCAGGACACACCGTGCCCTTCTCCAGAGTGGCTGTTGGCAATTTACATCCCGCCCATCAGTGTAGCAAGGCTCCCATTTCTCCATGGCCTGTCCTGCATTTCTGGTTTTGAAACTTTTTTCAGCATGGCCCTTTTGACCGATGGGAAGCGCGACTTCTTTGTAGCGCTGATTTGCCTTTCCAGGTTGCTTGGTTGGCCAAAAAGGGCGTATGCGTTTTTTCCTGAATATATTCAGGAAAAAACGCATACGCCCTTTTTGGCCAAGGGCATCATTGTCAACGTTTTGCCGCTTTTCATGTGCTTTAAAGGCGATTCGAATGTACCTCCTGAAATCTGTTTCCTGCAATTCTGCCTTGATTTCAAATCCTCTTCTTTGCCTTCCCTCAATATATTTGTGGACGAGAGTTATCATTTATAACTCTGCAGGTTTGTGAATTGCTGTGCCCTGAAGCTCCATTTTACAACTCGCTTTTTTGGGAGCTGGCCGCAAAAGCGCAGGATGGCTTCAGGCCCTGTTCTGGTTCCGGTGGGCAGGGTGAGCCTGTGGTTAATTCTTCTTCCTGATGGGAAAATAGAGTGACCTGTGCCTGTCCCAACACCAAGAGCTAGTCTCTCATTGGTTCCCCGTCTTCCCATTCATCCTCAGGACAAACTGCAACCTGTACGGAACAGGAGGTTAAAGGTGCTGATGCTCCACGTAGGGAGATTGCTAGTAAAGTGGCTGGAATGGCGAACCCGAGCACAAGGAGATGAGAAATGAGGTGCGTTTTAGAAACCTTTCCCCATCACACGGTGTACCATCTTCTGGGTTTCTCATGCTTGTTTTCGATGTAGGAAGATGCCCTTGAACCTGGAGATTTGGGACCCATGCGATGGGTAGCACGCAGTATTACTTTAAAGGGTCTGCGTTTGCTCACCCAACTTCACCAAACCTCTCAGCCCCAAGAGTGTCCACCCTTATGTCTCATCCAGCTGTGGGTCTAGATATGGTCAATCCAGGTTGCATCACAGCCCCTGAACGAATTGTGTAAGAATTTCTCTCTCTTTCCCTGTCTTTGTTTCATGGGTTTTTAAAAGTAATTTATTTTTATAATGGGGTTTAGCTGCTTTTCACGGCTGTGTTTATGCCGCTTTACACCCACTTGACACACTAACAGAGAGATATCAATACATAGGTTTTAAGATTATTACTCGTCAGATATATTCTTGTGCGGTGAATCGGGCGTGTTGAGATCAGTTCTCTGAGCAAGGAGTAGGTCTTGTCTGTTACATATTGGGTTTATGGAACGGTATCTGATCTAATTTGAAACTCTTGTTTTATGTATCTCACCACCTCCCCTTTCCCGTTAAGCAGCCATAGTGTGTTTTCTGCATGTGTGACTCTGTTCTGTTTTGTAATTCAGTTCAAGTGTAACGGTTTTTACATTCCCTCTATAAGTGACACCTTATGAGAAGTGTCCTTTTCTGTGTGACTTATTTCACTTAGAATTGTCGTACCTAAATCCATTCATCATGCTCCTACTAGCCTTATGACATTGATTTCATGGCTGAGTGATATTCCATCGTATATAAGGACCACAACTTTTTTATCCATTTTTCTCTTTCCTGGGATATTTAAGGTGGAATGAAGTGGAAGTCCTTGTCAACAGAGCAGCCATAAACGTTGGGGTGCTTGTGTCTTGCTGATTTTTAATTTTCCCACTTTATACCCCCATGCGTGGAAGTGCCCTATCCTCTCTAGGCTGTGTTTTTTAGATGGTTCAGGACACACCGTACCCTTCTCCAGAGTGGCTGTTGGCAATTTACATCCCGCCCATCAGTGTAGCAAGGCTCCCATTTCTCCATGGCCTGTCCTGCATTTCTGGTTTTGACACTTTTTTCAGAATGGCCCTTTTGACCAATGGGAAGCGAGACTTCTTAGTAGCGCTGATTTGCCTTTCCAGGTTGCTTGGTTGGCCAAAAAGGGCGTATGCGTTTTTTCCTGAATATATTCAGGAAAAAACGCATACGCCCTTTTTGGCCAAGGGCATCATTGTCAACGTTTTGCCGCTTTTCATGTGCTTTAAAGGCGATTCGAATGTACCTCCTGAAATCTGTTTCCTGCAATTCTGCCTTGATTTCAAATCCTCTTCTTTGCCTTCCCTCAATATATTTGTGGACGAGAGTTATCATTTATAACTCTGCAGGTTTGTGAATTGCTGTGCCCTGAAGCTCCATTTTACAACTCGCTTTTTTGGGAGCTGGCCGCAAAAGCGCAGGATGGCTTCAGGCCCTGTTCTGGTTCCGGTGGGCAGGGTGAGCCTGTGGTTAATTCTTCTTCCTGATGGGAAAATAGAGTGACCTGTGCCTGTCCCAACACCAAGAGCTAGTCTCTCATTGGTTCCCCGTCTTCCCATTCATCCTCAGGACAAACTGCAACCTGTACGGAACAGGAGGTTAAAGGTGCTGATGCTCCACGTAGGGAGATTGCTAGTAAAGTGGCTGGAATGGCGAACCCGAGCACAAGGAGATGAGAAATGAGGTGCGTTTTAGAAACCTTTCCCCATCACACGGTGTACCATCTTCTGGGTTTCTCATGCTTGTTTTCGATGTAGGAAGATGCCCTTGAACCTGGAGATTTGGGACCCATGCGATGGGTAGCACGCAGTATTACTTTAAAGGGTCTGCGTTTGCTCACCCAACTTCACCAAACCTCTCAGCCCCAAGAGTGTCCACCCTTATGTCTCATCCAGCTGTGGGTCTAGATATGGTCAATCCAGGTTGCATCACAGCCCCTGAACGAATTGTGTAAGAATTTCTCTCTCTTTCCCTGTCTTTGTTTCATGGGTTTTTTAAAGTAATTTATTTTTATAATGGGGTTTAGCTGCTTTTCACGGCTGTGTTTATGCCGCTTTACACCCACTTGACACACTAACAGAGATATATCAATTCATAGGTTTTAAGATTATTTCTAGTCAGATATATTCTTGTGCGGTGAATCAGGCGTGTTGAGTCCAGTTCTCTGAGCAAGGGGTAGGTTTTGTCTATTACATATTGGGTTTATGGAACGGTATCTGAGCTAATTTGAAACTCTTGTTTTATGTATCACCCCACCTCATCTTTCCAGTTAAGCAGCCATAGTGTGTTTTCTGCATGTGTGACTCTGTTCTGTTTTGTAATTCAGTTCAAGTGTAACGGTTTTTACATTCCCTCTATAAGTGACACCTTATGAGAAGTGTCCTTTTCTGTGTGACTTATTTCACTTAGAATCGTCGTACCTAAATCCACTCATCATGCTGCTACTAGCCTTATGATATTGATTTCATGGCTGAGTGATATTCCATTGTATATAAGGACTACAACTTTTTTATCCATTTTTCGCTTTCCTGGGATATTTAAGGTGGATTGAAGTGGAGGTCCTTGTCAAAAGAGCAGCCCTAAACTATGGGGTGCTTGTGTCTTGCTGATTTTTAATTTTCCCACTTTATACCCCCATGCGTGGAAGTGCCCTATGCTCTCTAAGCTGTGTTTTTTAGCTGTTTCGGGACACACCGTGCCCTTCTCCAGAGTGGCTGTTGGCAATTTACATCCCGCCCATCAGTGTAGCAAGGCTCCCATTTCTCCATGGCCTGTCCTGCATTTCTGGTTTTGACACTTTTTTCAGAATGGCCCTTTTGACCAATGGGAAGCGAGACTTCTTAGTAGCGCTGATTTGCCTTTCCAGGTTGCTTGGTTGGCCAAAAAGGGCGTATGCGTTTTTTCCTGAATATATTCAGGAAAAAACGCATACGCCCTTTTTGGCCAAGGGCATCATTGTCAACGTTTTGCCGCTTTTCATGTGCTTTAAAGGCGATTCGAATCAACCTCCTGAAATCTGTTTCCTGCAATTCTGCCTTGATTTCAAATCCTCTTCTTTGCCTTCCCTCAATATATTTGTGGACGAGAGTTATCATTTATAACTCTGCAGGTTTGTGAATTGCTGTGCCCTGAAGCTCCATTTTACAACTCGCTTTTTTGGGAGCTGGCCGCAAAAGCGCAGGATGGCTTCAGGCCCTGTTCTGGTTCCGGTGGGCAGGGTGAGCCTGTGGTTAATTCTTCTTCCTGATGGGAAAATAGAGTGACCTGTGCCTGTCCCAACACCAAGAGCTAGTCTCTCATTGGTTCCCCGTCTTCCCATTCATCCTCAGGACAAACTGCAACCTGTACGGAACAGGAGGTTAAAGGTGCTGATGCTCCACGTAGGGAGATTGCTAGTAAAGTGGCTGGAATGGCGAACCCGAGCACAAGGAGATGAGAAATGAGGTGCGTTTTAGAAACCTTTCCCCATCACACGGTGTACCATCTTCTGGGTTTCTCATGCTTGTTTTCGATGTAGGAAGATGCCCTTGAACCTGGAGATTTGGGACCCATGCGATGGGTAGCACGCAGTATTACTTTAAAGGGTCTGCGTTTGCTCACCCAACTTCACCAAACCTCTCAGCCCCAAGAGTGTCCACCCTTATGTCTCATCCAGCTGTGGGTCTAGATATGGTCAATCCAGGTTGCATCACAGCCCCTGAACGAATTGTGTAAGAATTTCTCTCTCTTTCCCTGTCTTTGTTTCATGGGATTTTAAAAGTAATTTATTTTTATAATGGGGTTTAGCTGCTTTTCACGGCTGTGTTTATGCCGCTTTACACCCACTTGACACACTAACAGAGATATATCAATTCATAGGTTTTAAGATTATTTCTAGTCAGATATATTCTTGTGCGGTGAATCAGGCGTGTTGAGTCCAGTTCTCTGAGCAAGGAGTAGGTTTTGTCTATTACATATTGGGTTTATGGAACGGTATCTGAGCTAATTTGAAACTCTTGTTTTATGTATCACCCCACCTCATCTTTCCAGTTAAGCAGCCATAGTGTGTTTTCTGCATGTGTGACTCTGTTCTGTTTTGTAATTCAGTTCAAGTGTAACGGTTTTTACATTCCCTCTATAAGTGACACCTTATGAGAAGTGTCCTTTTCTGTGTGACTTATTTCACTTAGAATCGTCGTACCTAAATCCACTCATCATGCTGCTACTAGCCTTATGATATTGATTTCATGGCTGAGTGATATTCTATTGTACATAAGGACTACAACTTTTTTATCCATTTTTCGCTTTCCTGGGATATTTAAGGTGGATTGAAGTGGAGGTCCTTGTCAAAAGAGCAGCCCTAAACTATGGGGTGCTTGTGTCTTGCTGATTTTTAATTTTCCCACTTTATACCCCCATGCGTGGAAGTGCCCTATGCTCTCTAAGCTGTGTTTTTTAGCTGTTTCAGGACACACCGTGCCCTTCTCCAGAGTGGCTGTTGGCAATTTACATCCCGCCCATCAGTGTAGCAAGGCTCCCATTTCTCCATGGCCTGTCCTGCATTTCTGGTTTTGACACTTTTTTCAGAATGGCCCTTTTGACCAATGGGAAGCGAGACTTCTTAGTAGCACTGATTTGCCTTTCCAGGTTGCTTGGTTGGCCAAAAAGTGCGTATGCGTTTTTTCCTGAATATATTCAGGAAAAAACGCATACGCCCTTTTTGGCCAAGGGCATCATTGTCAACGTTTTGCCGCTTTTCATGTGCTTTAAAGGCGATTCGAATGTACCTCCTGAAATCTGTTTCCTGCAATTCTGCCTTGATTTCAAATCCTCTTCTTTGCCTTCCCTCAATATATTTGTGGACGAGAGTTATCATTTATAACTCTGCAGGTTTGTGAATTGCTGTGCCCTGAAGCTCCATTTTACAACTCGCTTTTTTGGGAGCTGGCCGCAAAAGCGCAGGATGGCTTCAGGCCCTGTTCTGGTTCCGGTGGGCAGGGTGAGCCTGTGGTTAATTCTTCTTCCTGATGGGAAAATAGAGTGACCTGTGCCTGTCCCAACACCAAGAGCTAGTCTCTCATTGGTTCCCCGTCTTCCCATTCATCCTCAGGACAAACTGCAACCTGTACGGAACAGGAGGTTAAAGGTGCTGATGCTCCACGTAGGGAGATTGCTAGTAAAGTGGCTGGAATGGCGAACCCGAGCACAAGGAGATGAGAAATGAGGTGCGTTTTAGAAACCTTTCCCCATCACACGGTGTACCATCTTCTGGGTTTCTCATGCTTGTTTTCGATGTAGGAAGATGCCCTTGAACCTGGAGATTTGGGACCCATGCGATGGGTAGCACGCAGTATTACTTTAAAGGGTCTGCGTTTGCTCACCCAACTTCACCAAACCTCTCAGCCCCAAGAGTGTCCACCCTTATGTCTCATCCAGCTGTGGGTCTAGATATGGTCAATCCAGGTTGCATCACAGCCCCTGAACGAATTGTGTAAGAATTTCTCTCTCTTTCCCTGTCTTTGTTTCATGGGTTTTTAAAAGTAATTTATTTTTATAATGGGGTTTAGCTGCTTTTCACGGCTGTGTTTATGCCGCTTTACACCCACTTGACACACTAACAGAGATATATCAATTCATAGGTTTTAAGATTATTTCTAGTCAGATATATTCTTGTGCGGTGAATCAGGCGTGTTGAGTCCAGTTCTCTGAGCAAGGAGTAGGTTTTGTCTATTACATATTGGGTTTATGGAACGGTATCTGAGCTAATTTGAAACTCTTGTTTTATGTATCACCCCACCTCATCTTTCCAGTTAAGCAGCCATAGTGTGTTTTCTGCATGTGTGACTCTGTTCTGTTTTGTAATTCAGTTCAAGTGTAACGGTTTTTACATTCCCTCTATAAGTGACACCTTATGAGAAGTGTCCTTTTCTGTGTGACTTATTTCACTTAGAATCGTCGTACCTAAATCCACTCATCATGCTGCTACTAGCCTTATGATATTGATTTCATGGCTGAGTGATATTCCATTGTACATAAGGACTACAACTTTTTTATCCATTTTTCGCTTTCCTGGGATATTTAAGGTGGATTGAAGTGGAGGTCCTTGTCAAAAGAGCAGCCCTAAACTATGGGGTGCTTGTGTCTTGCTGATTTTTAATTTTCCCACTTTATACCCCCATGCGTGGAAGTGCCCTATGCTCCCTAAGCTGTGTTTTTTAGCTGTTTCAGGACACACCGTGCCCTTCTCCAGAGTGGCTGTTGGCAATTTACATCCCGCCCATCAGTGTAGCAAGGCTCCCATTTCTCCATGGCCTGTCCTGCATTTCTGGTTTTGACACTTTTTTCAGAATGGCCCTTTTGACCAATGGGAAGCGAGACTTCTTAGTAGCACTGATTTGCCTTTCCAGGTTGCTTGGTTGGCCAAAAAGTGCGTATGCGTTTTTTCCTGAATATATTCAGGAAAAAACGCATACGCCCTTTTTGGCCAAGGGCATCATTGTCAACGTTTTGCCGCTTTTCATGTGCTTTAAAGGCGATTCGAATGTACCTCCTGAAATCTGTTTCCTGCAAATCTGCCTTGATTTCAAATCCTCTTCTTTGCCTTCCCTCAATATATTTGTGGACGAGAGTTATCATTTATAACTCTGCAGGTTTGTGAATTGCTGTGCCCTGAAGCTCCATTTTACAACTCGCTTTTTTGGGAGCTGGCCGCAAAAGCGCAGGATGGCTTCAGGCCCTGTTCTGGTTCCGGTGGGCAGGGTGAGCCTGTGGTTAATTCTTCTTCCTGATGGGAAAATAGAGTGACCTGTGCCTGTCCCAACACCAAGAGCTAGTCTCTCATTGGTTCCCCGTCTTCCCATTCATCCTCAGGACAAACTGCAACCTGTACGGAACAGGAGGTTAAAGGTGCTGATGCTCCACTTAGGGAGATTGCTAGTAAAGTGGCTGGAATGGCGAACCCGAGCACAAGGAGATGAGAAATGAGGTGCGTTTTAGAAACCTTTCCCCATCACACGGTGTACCATCTTCTGGGTTTCTCATGCTTGTTTTCGATGTAGGAAGATGCCCTTGAACCTGGAGATTTGGGACCCATGCGATGGGTAGCACGCAGTATTACTTTAAAGGGTCTGCGTTTGCTCACCCAACTTCACCAAACCTCTCAGCCCCAAGAGTGTCCACCCTTATGTCTCATCCAGCTGTGGGTCTAGATATGGTCAAGCCAGGTTGCATCACAGCCCCTGAACGAATTGTGTAAGAATTTCTCTCTCTTTCCCTGTCTTTGTTTCATGGGTTTTTAAAAGTAATTTATTTTTATAATGGGGTTTAGCTGCTTTTCACGGCTGTGTTTATGCCGCTTTACACCCACTTGACACACTAACAGAGATATATCAATTCATAGGTTTTAAGATTATTTCTAGTCAGATATATTCTTGTGCGGTGAATCAGGCGTGTTGAGTCCAGTTCTCTGAGCAAGGAGTAGGTTTTGTCTATTACATATTGGGTTTATGGAACGGTATTTGAGCTAATTTGAAACTCTTGTTTTATGTATCACCCCACCTCATCTTTCCAGTTAAGCAGCCATAGTGTGTTTTCTGCATGTGTGACTCTGTTCTGTTTTGTAATTCAGTTCAAGTGTAACGGTTTTTACATTCCCTCTATAAGTGACACCTTATGAGAAGTGTCCTTTTCTGTGTGACTAATTTCACTTAGAATCGTCGTACCTAAATCCACTCATCATGCTGCTACTAGCCTTATGATATTGATTTCATGGCTGAGTGATATTGCATTGTACATAAGGACTACAACTTTTTTATCCTTTTTTCGCTTTCCTGGGATATTTAAGGTGGATTGAAGTGGAGGTCCTTGTCAAAAGAGCAGCCCTAAACTATGGGGTGCTTGTGTCTTGCTGATTTTTAATTTTCCCACTTTATACCCCCATGCGTGGAAGTGCCCTATGCTCTCTAAGCTGTGTTTTTTAGCTGTTTCAGGACACACCGTGCCCTTCTCCAGAGTGGCTGTTGGCAATTTACATCCCGCCCATCAGTGTAGCAAGGCTCCCATTTCTCCATGGCCTGTCCTGCATTTCTGGTTTTGACACTTTTTTCAGAATGGCCCTTTTGACCAATGGGAAGCGAGACTTCTTAGTAGCGCTGATTTGCCTTTCCAGGTTGCTTGGTTGGCCAAAAAGGGCGTATGCGTTTTTTCCTGAATATATTCAGGAAAAAACGCATACGCCCTTTTTGGCCAAGGGCATCATTGTCAACGTTTTGCCGCTTTTCATGTGCTTTAAAGGCGATTCGAATGTACCTCCTGAAATCTGTTTCCTGCAATTCTGCCTTGATTTCAAATCCTCTTCTTTGCCTTCCCTCAATATATTTGTGGACGAGAGTTATCATTTATAACTCTGCAGGTTTGTGAATTGCTGTGCCCTGAAGCTCCATTTTACAACTCGCTTTTTTGGGAGCTGGCCGCAAAAGCGCAGGATGGCTTCAGGCCCTGTTCTGGTTCCGGTGGGCAGGGTGAGCCTGTGGTTAATTCTTCTTCCTGATGGGAAAATAGAGTGACCTGTGCCTGTCCCAACACCAAGAGCTAGTCTCTCATTGGTTCCCCGTCTTCCCATTCATCCTCAGGACAAACTGCAACCTGTACGGAACAGGAGGTTAAAGGTGCTGATGCTCCACGTAGGGAGATTGCTAGTAAAGTGGCTGGAATGGCGAACCCGAGCACAAGGAGATGAGAAATGAGGTGCGTTTTAGAAACCTTTCCCCATCACACGGTGTACCATCTTCTGGGTTTCTCATGCTTGTTTTCGATGTAGGAAGATGCCCTTGAACCTGGAGATTTGGGACCCATGCGATGGGTAGCACGCAGTATTACTTTAAAGGGTCTGCGTTTGCTCACCCAACTTCACCAAACCTCTCAGCCCCAAGAGTGTCCACCCTTATGTCTCATCCAGCTGTGGGTCTAGATATGGTCAATCCAGGTTGCATCACAGCCCCTGAACGAATTGTGTAAGAATTTCTCTCTCTTTCCCTGTCTTTGTTTCATGGGTTTTTAAAAGTAATTTATTTTTATAATGGGGTTTAGCTGCTTTTCACGGCTGTGTTTATGCCGCTTTACACCCACTTGACACACTAACAGAGATATATCAATTCATAGGTTTTAAGATTATTTCTAGTCAGATATATTCTTGTGCGGTGAATCAGGCGTGTTGAGTCCAGTTCTCTGAGCAAGGAGTAGGTTTTGTCTATTACATATTGGGTTTATGGAACGGTATCTGAGCTAATTTGAAACTCTTGTTTTATGTATCACCCCACCTCATCTTTCCAGTTAAGCAGCCATAGTGTGTTTTCTGCATGTGTGACTCTGTTCTGTTTTGTAATTCAGTTCAAGTGTAACGGTTTTTACATTCCCTCTATAAGTGACACCTTATGAGAAGTGTCCTTTTCTGTGTGACTAATTTCACTTAGAATCGTCGTACCTAAATCCACTCATCATGCTGCTACTAGCCTTATGATATTGATTTCATGGCTGAGTGATATTCCATTGTACATAAGGACTACAACTTTTTTATCCATTTTTCGCTTTCCTGGGATATTTAAGGTGGATTGAAGTGGAGGTCCTTGTCAAAAGAGCAGCCCTAAACTATGGGGTGCTTGTGTCTTGCTGATTTTTAATTTTCCCACTTTATACCCCCATGCGTGGAAGTGCCCTATGCTCTCTAAGCTGTGTTTTTTAGCTGTTTCAGGACACACCGTGCCCTTCTCCAGAGTGGCTGTTGGCAATTTACATCCCGCCCATCAGTGTAGCAAGGCTCCCATTTCTCCATGGCCTGTCCTGCATTTCTGGTTTTGAAACTTTTTTCAGCATGGGCCTTTTGACCGATGGGAAGCGCGACTTCTTTGTAGCGCTGATTTGCCTTTCCAGGTTGCTTGGTTGGCCAAAAAGGGCGTATGCGTTTTTTCCTGAATATATTCAGGAAAAAACGCATACGACCTTTTTGGGCAAGGGCATCATTGTCAACGTTTTGCCGCTTTTCATGTGCTTTAAAGGCGATTCGAATCTACCTGCTGAAATCTGTTTCCTGCAATTCTGCCTTGATTTCAAATCCTCTTCTTTGCCTTCCCTCAATATATTTGTGGACGAGAGTTATCATTTATAACTCTGCAGGTTTGTGAATTGCAGTGCCCTGAAGCTCCATTTTACAACTCGCTTTTTTGGGAGCTGGCCGCAAAAGCGCAGGATGGCTTCAGGCCCTGTTCTGGTTCCGGGGGGCAGGCTGAGCCTGTGGTTAATTCTTCTTCCTGATGGGAAAATAGAGTGACCTGTGCCTGTCCCAACACCAAGAGCTAGTCTCTCATTGGTTCCCCGTCTTCCCATTCATCCTCAGGACAAATTGCAACCTGTACGGAACAGGAGGTTAAAGGTGCTGATGCTCCACGTAGGGAAATTGCTAGTAAAGTGGCTGGAATGGCGAACCCGAGCACAAGGAGATGAGAAATGAGGTGCGTTTTAGAAACCTTTCCCCATCACACGGTGTACCATCTTCTGGGTTTCTCATGCCTGTTTTCGATGTAGGAAGATGCCCTTGAACCTGGAGATTTGGGACCCATGCGATGGGTAGCACGCAGTATTACTTTAAAGGGTCTGCGTTTGCTCACCCAACGTCACCAAACCTCTCAGCCCCAAGAGTGTCCACCCTTATGTCTCATCCAGCTGTGGGTCTAGATATGGTCAATCCAGGTTGCATCACAGCCCCTGAACGAATTGTGTAAGAATTTCTCTCTCTTTCACTGTCTTTGTTTCATGGGTTTTTAAAAGTAATTTATTTTTATAATGGGGTTTAGCTGCTTTTCACGGCTGTGTTTATGCCGCTTTACACCCACTTGACACACTAACAGAGAGATATCAATACATAGGTTTTAAGATTATTACTAGTCAGATATATTCTTGTGCGGTGAATCGGGCGTGTTGAGTCCAGTTCTCTGAGCAAGGAGTAGGTCTTGTCTATTACATATTGGGTTTATGGAACGGTATCTGAGCTAATTTGAAACTCTTGTTTTATGTATCACCCCACCTCACCTTTCCAGTTAAGCAGCCATAGTGTGTTTTCTGCATGTGTGACTCTGTTCTGTTTTGTAATTCAGTTCAAGTGTAACGGTTTTTACATTCCCTCTATAAGTGACACCTTATGAGAAGTGTCCTTTTCTGTGTGACTTATTTCACTTAGAATCGTCGTACCTAAATCCACTCATCATGCTGCTACTAGCCTTATGACATTGATTTCATGGCTGAGTGATATTCCATCGTACATAAGGACCACAACTTTTTTATCCATTTTTCTCTTTCCTGGGATATTTAAGGTGGAATGAAGTGGAAGTCCTTGTCAACAGAGCAGCCCTAAACGTTGGGGTGCTTGTGTCTTGCTGATTTTCAATTTTCCCACTTTATACCCCCATGCGTGGAAGTGCCCTATCCTCTCTAGGCTGTGTGTTTTAGATGGTTCAGGACACACCGTACCCTTCTCCAGAGTGGCTGTTGGCAATTTACATCCCGCCCATCAGTGTAGCAAGGCTCCCATTTCTCCATGGCCTGTCCTGCATTTCTGGTTTTGACACTTTTTTCAGAATGGCCCTTTTGACCAATGGGAAGCGAGACTTCTTTGTAGCGCTGATTTGCCTTTCCAGGTTGCTTGGTTGGCCAAAAAGGGCGTATGCGTTTTTTCCTGAATATATTCAGGAAAAAACGCATACGCCCTTTTTGTCCAAGGGCATCATTGTCAACGTTTTGCCGCTTTTCATGTGCTTTAAATGCGATTCGAATCTACCTCCTGAAATCTGTTTCCTGCAATTCTGCCTTGATTTCAAATCCTCTTCTTTGCCTTCCCTCAATATATTTGTGGACGAGAGTTATCGTTTATAACTCTGCAGGTTTGTGAATTGCTGTGCCCTGAAGCTCCATTTTACAACTCGCTTTTTTGGGAGCTGGCCGCAAAAGCGCAGGATGGCTTCAGGCCCTGTTCTGGTTCCGGTGGGCAGGGTGAGCCTGTGGTTAATTCTTCTTCCTGATGGGAAAATAGAGTGACCTGTGCCTGTCCCAACACCAAGAGCTAGTCTCTCATTGGTTCCCCGTCTTCCCATTCATCCTCAGGACAAACTGCAACCTGTACAGAACAGGAGGTTAAAGGTGCTGATGCTCCACGTAGGGAGATTGCTAGTAAAGTGGCTGGAATGGCGAACCCGAGCACAAGGAGATGAGAAATGAGGTGCGTTTTAGAAACCTTTCCCCATCACACGGTGTACCATCTTCTGGGTTTCTCATGCTTGTTTTCGATGTAGGAAGATGCCCTTGAACCTGGAGATTTGGGACCCATGCGATGGGTAGCACGCAGTATTACTTTAAAGGGTCTGCGTTTGCTCACCCAACTTCACCAAACCTCTCAGCCCCAAGAGTGTCCACCCTTATGTCTCATCCAGCTGTGGGTCTAGATATGGTCAATCCAGGTTGCATCACAGCCCCTGAACGAATTGTGTAAGAATTTCTCTCTCTTTCCCTGTCTTTGTTTCATGGGTTTTTTAAAGTAATTTATTTTTATAATGGGGTTTAGCTGCTTTTCACGGCTGTGTTTATGAAGCTTTACACCCACTTGACACACTAACAGAGATATATCAATTCATAGGTTTTAAGATTATTTCTAGTCAGATATATTCTTGTGCGCTGAATCAGGCGTGTTGAGTCCAGTTCTCTGAGCAAGGAGTAGGTTTTGTCTATTACATATTGGGTTTATGGAACGGTATCTGAGCTAATTTGAAACTCTTGTTTTATGTATCACCCCACCTCATCTTTCCAGTTAAGCAGCCATAGTGTGTTTTCTGCATGTGTGACTCTGTTCTGTTTTGTAATTCAGTTCAAGTGTAACGGTTTTTACATTCCCTCTATAAGTGACACCTTATGAGAAGTGTCCTTTTCTGTGTGACTTATTTCACTTAGAATCGTCGTACCTAAATCCACTCATCATGCTGCTACTAGCCTTATGATATTGATTTCATGGCTGAGTGATATTCCATTGTACATAAGGACTACAACTTTTTTATCCATTTTTCGCTTTCCTGGGATATTTAAGGTGGATTGAAGTGGAGGTCCTTGTCAAAAGAGCAGCCCTAAACTATGGGGTGCTTGTGTCTTGCTGATTTTTAATTTTCCCACTTTATACCCCCATGCGTGGAAGTGCCCTATGCTCTCTAAGCTGTGTTTTTTAGCTGTTTCGGGACACACCGTGCCCTTCTCCAGAGTGGCTGTTGGCAATTTACATCCCGCCCATCAGTGTAGCAAGGCTCCCATTTCTCCATGGCCTGTCCTGCATTTCTGGTTTTGACACTTTTTTCAGAATGGCCCTTTTGACCAATGGGAAGCGAGACTTCTTAGTAGCGCTGATTTGCCTTTCCAGGTTGCTTGGTTGGCCAAAAAGGGCGTATGCGTTTTTTCCTGAATATATTCAGGAAAAAACGCATACGCCCTTTTTGGCCAAGGGCATCATTGTCAACGTTTTGCCGCTTTTCATGTGCTTTAAAGGCGATTCGAATCAACCTCCTGAAATCTGTTTCCTGCAATTCTGCCTTGATTTCAAATCCTCTTCTTTGCCTTCCCTCAATATATTTGTGGACGAGAGTTATCATTTATAACTCTGCAGGTTTGTGAATTGCTGTGCCCTGAAGCTCCATTTTACAACTCGCTTTTTTGGGAGCTGGCCGCAAAAGCGCAGGATGGCTTCAGGCCCTGTTCTGGTTCCGGTGGGCAGGGTGAGCCTGTGGTTAATTCTTCTTCCTGATGGGAAAATAGAGTGACCTGTGCCTGTCCCAACACCAAGAGCTAGTCTCTCATTGGTTCCCCGTCTTCCCATTCATCCTCAGGACAAACTGCAACCTGTACGGAACAGGAGGTTAAAGGTGCTGATGCTCCACGTAGGGAGATTGCTAGTAAAGTGGCTGGAATGGCGAACCCGAGCACAAGGAGATGAGAAATGAGGTGCGTTTTAGAAACCTTTCCCCATCACACGGTGTACCATCTTCTGGGTTTCTCATGCTTGTTTTCGATGTAGGAAGATGCCCTTGAACCTGGAGATTTGGGACCCATGCGATGGGTAGCACGCAGTATTACTTTAAAGGGTCTGCGTTTGCTCACCCAACTTCACCAAACCTCTCAGCCCCAAGAGTGTCCACCCTTATGTCTCATCCAGCTGTGGGTCTAGATATGGTCAATCCAGGTTGCATCACAGCCCCTGAACGAATTGTGTAAGAATTTCTCTCTCTTTCCCTGTCTTTGTTTCATGGGATTTTAAAAGTAATTTATTTTTATAATGGGGTTTAGCTGCTTTTCACGGCTGTGTTTATGCCGCTTTACACCCACTTGACACACTAACAGAGATATATCAATTCATAGGTTTTAAGATTATTTCTAGTCAGATATATTCTTGTGCGGTGAATCAGGCGTGTTGAGTCCAGTTCTCTGAGCAAGGAGTAGGTTTTGTCTATTACATATTGGGTTTATGGAACGGTATCTGAGCTAATTTGAAACTCTTGTTTTATGGATCACCCCACCTCATCTTTCCAGTTAAGCAGCCATAGTGTGTTTTCTGCATGTGTGACTCTGTTCTGTTTTGTAATTCAGTTCAAGTGTAACGGTTTTTACATTCCCTCTATAAGTGACACCTTATGAGAAGTGTCCTTTTCTGTGTGACTTATTTCACTTAGAATCGTCGTACCTAAATCCACTCATCATGCTGCTACTAGCCTTATGATATTGATTTCATGGCTGAGTGATATTCCATTGTACATAAGGACTACAACTTTTTTATCCATTTTTCGCTTTCCTGGGATATTTAAGGTGGATTGAAGTGGAGGTCCTTGTCAAAAGAGCAGCCCTAAACTATGGGGTGCTTGTGTCTTGCTGATTTTTAATTTTCCCACTTTATACCCCCATGCGTGGAAGTGCCCTATGCTCTCAAAGCTGTGTTTTTTAGCTGTTTCAGGACACACCGTGCCCTTCTCCAGAGTGGCTGTTGGCAATTTACATCCCGCCCATCAGTGTAGCAAGGCTCCCATTTCTCCATGGCCTGTCCTGCATTTCTGGTTTTGACACTTTTTTCAGAATGGCCCTTTTGACCAATGGGAAGCGAGACTTCTTAGTAGCGCTGATTTGCCTTTCCAGGTTGCTTGGTTGGCCAAAAAGGGCGTATGCGTTTTTTCCTGAATATATTCAGGAAAAAACGCATACGCCCTTTTTGGCCAAGGGCATCATTGTCAACGTTTTGCCGCTTTTCATGTGCTTTAAAGGCGATTCGAATGTACCTCCTGAAATCTGTTTCCTGCAATTCTGCCTTGATTTCAAATCCTCTTCTTTGCCTTCCCTCAATATATTTGTGGACGAGAGTTATCATTTATAACTCTGCAGGTTTGTGAATTGCTGTGCCCTGAAGCTCCATTTTACAACTCGCTTTTTTGGGAGCTGGCCGCAAAAGCGCAGGATGGCTTCAGGCCCTGTTCTGGTTCCGGTGGGCAGGGTGAGCCTGTGGTTAATTCTTCTTCCTGATGGGAAAATAGAGTGACCTGTGCCTGTCCCAACACCAAGAGCTAGTCTCTCATTGGTTCCCCGTCTTCCCATTCATCCTCAGGACAAACTGCAACCTGTACGGAACAGGAGGTTAAAGGTGCTGATGCTCCACGTAGGGAGATTGCTAGTAAAGTGGCTGGAATGGCGAACCCGAGCACAAGGAGATGAGAAATGAGGTGCGTTTTAGAAACCTTTCCCCATCACACGGTGTACCATCTTCTGGGTTTCTCATGCTTGTTTTCGATGTAGGAAGATGCCCTTGAACCTGGAGATTTGGGACCCATGCGATGGGTAGCACGCAGTATTACTTTAAAGGGTCTGCGTTTGCTCACCCAACTTCACCAAACCTCTCAGCCCCAAGAGTGTCCACCCTTATGTCTCATCCAGCTGTGGGTCTAGATATGGTCAATCCAGGTTGCATCACAGCCCCTGAACGAATTGTGTAAGAATTTCTCTCTCTTTCCCTGTCTTTGTTTCATGGGTTTTTAAAAGTAATTTATTTTTATAATGGGGTTTAGCTGCTTTTCACGGCTGTGTTTATGCCGCTTTACACCCACTTGACACACTAACAGAGATATATCAATTCATAGGTTTTAAGATTATTTCTAGTCAGATATATTCTTGTGCGGTGAATCAGGCGTGTTGAGTCCAGTTCTCTGAGCAAGGAGTAGGTTTTGTCTATTACATATTGGGTTTATGGAACGGTATCTGAGCTAATTTGAAACTCTTGTTTTATGTATCACCCCACCTCATCTTTCCAGTTAAGCAGCCATAGTGTGTTTTCTGCATGTGTGACTCTGTTCTGTTTTGTAATTCAGTTCAAGTGTAACGGTTTTTACATTCCCTCTATAAGTGACACCTTATGAGAAGTGTCCTTTTCTGTGTGACTTATTTCACTTAGAATCGTCGTACCTAAATCCACTCATCATGCTGCTACTAGCCTTATGATATTGATTTCATGGCTGAGTGATATTCCATTGTACATAAGGACTACAACTTTTTTATCCATTTTTCGCTTTCCTGGGATATTTAAGGTGGATTGAAGTGGAGGTCCTTGTCAAAAGAGCAGCCCTAAACTATGGGGTGCTTGTGTCTTGCTGATTTTTAATTTTCCCACTTTATACCCCCATGCGTGGAAGTGCCCTATGCTCCCTAAGCTGTGTTTTTTAGCTGTTTCAGGACACACCGTGCCCTTCTCCAGAGTGGCTGTTGGCAATTTACATCCCGCCCATCAGTGTAGCAAGGCTCCCATTTCTCCATGGCCTGTCCTGCATTTCTGGTTTTGACACTTTTTTCAGAATGGCCCTTTTGACCAATGGGAAGCGAGACTTCTTAGTAGCACTGATTTGCCTTTCCAGGTTGCTTGGTTGGCCAAAAAGTGCGTATGCGTTTTTTCCTGAATATATTCAGGAAAAAACGCATACGCCCTTTTTGGCCAAGGGCATCATTGTCAACGTTTTGCCGCTTTTCATGTGCTTTAAAGGCGATTCGAATGTACCTCCTGAAATCTGTTTCCTGCAATTCTGCCTTGATTTCAAATCCTCTTCTTTGCCTTCCCTCAATATATTTGTGGACGAGAGTTATCATTTATAACTCTGCAGGTTTGTGAATTGCTGTGCCCTGAAGCTCCATTGTACAACTCGCTTTTTTGGGAGCTGGCCGCAAAAGCGCAGGATGGCTTCAGGCCCTGTTCTGGTTCCGGTGGGCAGGGTGAGCCTGTGGTTAATTCTTCTTCCTGATGGGAAAATAGAGTGACCTGTGCCTGTCCCAACACCAAGAGCTAGTCTCTCATTGGTTCCCCGTCTTCCCATTCATCCTCAGGACAAACTGCAACCTGTACGGAACAGGAGGTTAAAGGTGCTGATGCTCCACGTAGGGAGATTGCTAGTAAAGTGGCTGGAATGGCGAACCCGAGCACAAGGAGATGAGAAATGAGGTGCGTTTTAGAAACCTTTCCCCATCACACGGTGTACCATCTTCTGGGTTTCTCATGCTTGTTTTCGATGTAGGAAGATGCCCTTGAACCTGGAGATTTGGGACCCATGCGATGGGTAGCACGCAGTATTACTTTAAAGGGTCTGCGTTTGCTCACCCAACTTCACCAAACCTCTCAGCCCCAAGAGTGTCCACCCTTATGTCTCATCCAGCTGTGGGTCTAGATATGGTCAAGCCAGGTTGCATCACAGCCCCTGAACGAATTGTGTAAGAATTTCTCTCTCTTTCCCTGTCTTTGTTTCATGGGTTTTTAAAAGTAATTTATTTTTATAATGGGGTTTAGCTGCTTTTCACGGCTGTGTTTATGCCGCTTTACACCCACTTGACACACTAACAGAGATATATCAATTCATAGGTTTTAAGATTATTTCTAGTCAGATATATTCTTGTGCGGTGAATCAGGCGTGTTGAGTCCAGTTCTCTGAGCAAGGAGTAGGTTTTGTCTAATACATATTGGGTTTATGGAACGGTATCTGAGCTAATTTGAAACTCTTGTTTTATGTATCACCCCACCTCACCTTTCCAGTTAAGCAGCCATAGTGTGTTTTCTGCATGTGTGACTCTGTTCTGTTTTGTAATTCAGTTCAAGTGTAACGGTTTTTACATTCCCTCTATAAGTGACACCTTATGAGAAGTGTCCTTTTCTGTGTGACTTATTTCACTTAGAATCGTCGTACCTAAATCCACTCATCATGCTGCTACTAGCCTTATGACATTGATTTCATGGCTGAGTGATATTGCATCGTACATAAGGACTACAACTTTTTTATCCTTTTTTCGCTTTCCTGGGATATTTAAGGTGGATTGAAGTGGAGGTCCTTGTCAAAAGAGCAGCCCTAAACTATGGGGTGCTTGTGTCTTGCTGATTTTTAATTTTCCCACTTTATACCCCCATGCGTGGAAGTGCCCTATGCTCTCTAAGCTGTGTTTTTTAGCTGTTTCAGGACACACCGTGCCCTTCTCCAGAGTGGCTGTTGGCAATTTACATCCCGCCCATCAGTGTAGCAAGGCTCCCATTTCTCCATGGCCTGTCCTGCATTTCTGGTTTTGACACTTTTTTCAGAATGGCCCTTTTGACCAATGGGAAGCGAGACTTCTTAGTAGCGCTGATTTGCCTTTCCAGGTTGCTTGGTTGGCCAAAAAGGGCGTATGCGTTTTTTCCTGAATATATTCAGGAAAAAACGCATACGCCCTTTTTGGCCAAGGGCATCATTGTCAACGTTTTGCCGCTTTTCATGTGCTTTAAAGGCGATTCGAATGTACCTCCTGAAATCTGTTTCCTGCAATTCTGCCTTGATTTCAAATCCTCTTCTTTGCCTTCCCTCAATATATTTGTGGACGAGAGTTATCATTTATAACTCTGCAGGTTTGTGAATTGCTGTGCCCTGAAGCTCCATTTTACAACTCGCTTTTTTGGGAGCTGGCCGCAAAAGCGCAGGATGGCTTCAGGCCCTGTTCTGGTTCCGGTGGGCAGGGTGAGCCTGTGGTTAATTCTTCTTCCTGATGGGAAAATAGAGTGACCTGTGCCTGTCCCAACACCAAGAGCTAGTCTCTCATTGGTTCCCCGTCTTCCCATTCATCCTCAGGACAAACTGCAACCTGTACGGAACAGGAGGTTAAAGGTGCTGATGCTCCACGTAGGGAGATTGCTAGTAAAGTGGCTGGAATGGCGAACCCGAGCACAAGGAGATGAGAAATGAGGTGCGTTTTAGAAACCTTTCCCCATCACACGGTGTACCATCTTCTGGGTTTCTCATGCTTGTTTTCGATGTAGGAAGATGCCCTTGAACCTGGAGATTTGGGACCCATGCGATGGGTAGCACGCAGTATTACTTTAAAGGGTCTGCGTTTGCTCACCCAACTTCACCAAACCTCTCAGCCCCAAGAGTGTCCACCCTTATGTCTCATCCAGCTGTGGGTCTAGATATGGTCAATCCAGGTTGCATCACAGCCCCTGAACGAATGGTGTAAGAATTTCTCTCTCTTTCCCTGTCTTTGTTTCATGGGTTTTTAAAAGTAATTTATTTTTATAATGGGGTTTAGCTGCTTTTCACGGCTGTGTTTATGCCGCTTTACACCCACTTGACACACTAACAGAGATATATCAATTCATAGGTTTTAAGATTATTTCTAGTCAGATATATTCTTGTGCGGTGAATCAGGCGTGTTGAGTCCAGTTCTCTGAGCAAGGAGTAGGTTTTGTCTATTACATATTGGGTTTATGGAACGGTATCTGAGCTAATTTGAAACTCTTGTTTTATGTATCACCCCACCTCATCTTTCCAGTTAAGCAGCCATAGTGTGTTTTCTGCATGTGTGACTCTGTTCTGTTTTGTAATTCAGTTCAAGTGTAACGGTTTTTACATTCCCTCTATAAGTGACACCTTATGAGAAGTGTCCTTTTCTGTGTGACTTATTTCACTTAGAATCGTCGTACCTAAATCCACTCATCATGCTGCTACTAGCCTTATGATATTGATTTCATGGCTGAGTGATATTCCATTGTACATAAGGACTACAACTTTTTTATCCATTTTTCGCTTTCCTGGGATATTTAAGGTGGATTGAAGTGGAGGTCCTTGTCAAAAGAGCAGCCCTAAACTATGGGGTGCTTGTGTCTTGCTGATTTTTAATTTTCCCACTTTATACCCCCATGCGTGGAAGTGCCCTATGCTCTCTAAGCTGTGTTTTTTAGCTGTTTCAGGACACACCGTGCCCTTCTCCAGAGTGGCTGTTGGCAATTTACATCCCGCCCATCAGTGTAGCAAGGCTCCCATTTCTCCATGGCCTGTCCTGCATTTCTGGTTTTGACACTTTTTTCAGAATGGCCCTTTTGACCAATGGGAAGCGAGACTTCTTAGTAGCGCTGATTTGCCTTTCCAGGTTGCTTGGTTGGCCAAAAAGGGCGTATGCGTTTTTTCCTGAATATATTCAGGAAAAAACGCATACGCCCTTTTTGGCCAAGGGCATCATTGTCAACGTTTTGCCGCTTTTCATGTGCTTTAAAGGCGATTCGAATCTACCTCCTGAAATCTGTTTCCTGCAATTCTGCCTTGATTTCAAATCCTCTTCTTTGCCTTCCCTCAATATATTTGTGGACGAGAGTTATCATTTATAACTCTGCAGGTTTGTGAATTGCTGTGCCCTGAAGCTCCATTTTACAACTCGCTTTTTTGGGAGTTGGCCGCAAAAGCGCAGGATGGCTTCAGGCCCTGTTTTGGTTCCGGTGGGCAGGGTGAGCCTGTGGTTAATTCTTCTTCCTGATGGGAATATAGAGTGACCTGTGCCTGTCCCAACACCAAGAGCTAGTCTCTCATTGGTTCCCCGTCTTCCCATTCATCCTCAGGACAAATTGCAACCTGTACGGAACAGGAGGTTAAAGGTGCTGATGCTCCACGTAGGGAGATTGCTAGTAAAGTGGCTGGAATGGCGAACCCGAGCACAAGGAGATGAGAAATGAGGTGCGTTTTAGAAACCTTTCCCCATCACACGGTGTACCATCTTCTGGGTTTCTCATGCCTGTTTTCGATGTAGGAAGATGCCCTTGAACCTGGAGATTTGGGACCCATGCGATGGGTAGCACGCAGTATTACTTTAAAGGGTCTGCGTTTGCTCACCCAACTTCACCAAACCTCTCAGCCCCAAGAGTGTCCACCCTTATGTCTCATCCAGCTGTGGGTCTAGATATGGTCAATCCAGGTTGCATCACAGCCCCTGAACGAATTGTGTAAGAATTTCTCTCTCTTTCACTGTCTTTGTTTCATGGGTTTTTAAAAGTAATTTATTTTTATAATGTGGTTTAGCTGCTTTTCACGGCTGTGTTTATGCCGCTTTACACCCACTTGACACACTAACAGAGAGATATCAATTCATAGGTTTTAAGATTATTACTAGTCAGATATATTCTTGTGCGGTGAATCAGGCGTGTTGAGTCCAGTTCTCTGAGCAAGGAGTAGGTTTTGTCTAATACATATTGGGTTTATGGAACGGTATCTGAGCTAATTTGAAACTCTTGTTTTATGTATCACCCCACCTCACCTTTCCAGTTAAGCAGCCATAGTGTGTTTTCTGCATGTGTGACTCTGTTCTGTTTTGTAATTCAGTTCAAGTGTAACGGTTTTTACATTCCCTCTATAAGTGACACCTTATGAGAAGTGTCCTTTTCTGTGTGACTTATTTCACTTAGAATCGTCGTACCTAAATCCACTCATCATGCTGCTACTAGCCTTATGATATTGATTTCATGGCTGAGTGATATTCCATTGTACATAAGGACTACAACTTTTTTTTCCATTTTTCGCTTTCCTGGGATATTTAAGGTGGATTGAAGTGGAGGTCCTCGTCAAAAGAGCAGCCCTAAACTATGGGGTGCTTGTGTCTTGCTGATTTTTAATTTTCCCACTTTATACCCCCATGCGTGGAAGTGCCCTATGCTCTCTAAGCTGTGTTTTTTAGCTGTTTCAGGACACACCGTGCCCTTCTCCAGAGTGGCTGTTGGCAATTTACATCCCGCCCATCAGTGTAGCAAGGCTCCCATTTCTCCATGGCCTGTCCTGCATTTCTGGTTTTGACACTTTTTTCAGAATGGCCCTTTTGACCAATGGGAAGCGAGACTTCTTAGTAGCGCTGATTTGCCTTTCCAGGTTGCTTGGTTGGCCAAAAAGGGCGTATGCGTTTTTTCCTGAATATATTCAGGAAAAAACGCATACGCCCTTTTTGGCCAAGGGCATCATTGTCAACGTTTTGCCGCTTTTCATGTGCTTTAAAGGCGATTCGAATCTACCTCCTGAAATCTGTTTCCTGCAATTCTGCCTTGATTTCAAATCCTCTTCTTTGCCTTCCCTCAATATATTTGTGGACGAGAGTTATCATTTATAACTCTGCAGGTTTGTGAATTGCTGTGCCCTGAAGCTCCATTTTACAACTCGCTTTTTTGGGAGCTGGCCGCAAAAGCGCAGGATGGCTTCAGGCCCTGTTTTGGTTCCGGTGGGCAGGGTGAGCCTGTGGTTAATTCTTCTTCCTGATGGGAAAATAGAGTGACCTGTGCCTGTCCCAACACCAAGAGCTAGTCTCTCATTGGTTCCCCGTCTTCCCATTCATCCTCAGGACAAATTGCAACCTGTACGGAACAGGAGGTTAAAGGTGCTGATGCTCCACGTAGGGAGATTGCTAGTAAAGTGGCTGGAATGGCGAACCCGAGCACAAGGAGATGAGAAATGAGGTGCGTTTTAGAAACCTTTCCCCATCACACGGTGTACCATCTTCTGGGTTTCTCATGCCTGTTTTCGATGTAGGAAGATGCCCTTGAACCTGGAGATTTGGGACCCATGCGATGGGTAGCACGCAGTATTACTTTAAAGGGTCTGCGTTTGCTCACCCAACTTCACCAAACCTCTCAGCCCCAAGAGTGTCCACCCTTATGTCTCATCCAGCTGTGGGTCTAGATATGGTCAATCCAGGTTGCATCACAGCCCCTGAACGAATTGTGTAAGAATTTCTCTCTCTTTCACTGTCTTTGTTTCATGGGTTTTTAAAAGTAATTTATTTTTATAATGTGGTTTAGCTGCTTTTCACGGCTGTGTTTATGCCGCTTTACACCCACTTGACACACTAACAGAGAGATATCAATTCATAGGTTTTAAGATTATTACTAGTCAGATATATTCTTGGGCGGTGAATCAGGCGTGTTGAGTCCAGTTCTCTGAGCAAGGAGTAGGTTTTGTCTAATACATATTGGGTTTATGGAACGGTATCTGAGCTAATTTGAAACTCTTGTTTTATGTATCACCCCACCTCACCTTTCCAGTTAAGCAGCCATAGTGTGTTTTCTGCATGTGTGACTCTGTTCTGTTTTGTAATTCAGTTCAAGTGTAACAGTTTTTACATTCCCTCTATAAGTGACACCTTATGAGAAGTGTCCTTTTCTGTGTGACTTATTTCACTTAGAATCGTCGTACCTAAATCCACTCATCATGCTGCTACTAGCCTTATGATATTGATTTCATGGCTGAGTGATATTCCATTGTACATAAGGACTACAACTTTTTTATCCATTTTTCGCTTTCCTGGGATATTTAAGGTGGATTGAAGTGGAGGTCCTTGTCAAAAGAGCAGCCCTAAACTATGGGGTGCTTGTGTGTTGCTGATTTTTAATTTTCCCACTTTATACCCCCATGCGTGGAAGTGCTCTATGCTCTCTAAGCTGTGTTTTTTAGCTGTTTCAGGACACACCGTGCCCTTCTCCAGAGTGGCTGTTGGCAATTTACATCCCGCCCATCAGTGTAGCAAGGCTCCCATTTCTCCATGGCCTGTCCTTCATTTCTGGTTTTGAAACTTTTTTCAGCATGGCCCTTTTGACCGATGGGAAGCGCGACTTCTTTGTAGCGCTGATTTGCCTTTCCAGGTTGCTTGGTTGGCCAAAAAGGGCGTATGCGTTTTTTCCTGAATATATTCAGGAAAAAACGCATACGCCCTTTTTGGCCAAGGGCATCATTGTCAACGTTTTGCCGCTTTTCATGTGCTTTAAAGGCGATTCGAATGTACCTCCTGAAATCTGTTTCCTGCAATTCTGCCTTGATTTCAAATCCTCTTCTTTGCCTTCCCTCAATATATTTGTGGACGAGAGTTATCATTTATAACTCTGCAGGTTTGTGAATTGCTGTGCCCTGAAGCTCCATTTTACAACTCGCTTTTTTGGGAGCTGGCCGCAAAAGCGCAGGATGGCTTCAGGCCCTGTTCTGGTTCCGGTGGGCAGGGTGAGCCTGTGGTTAATTCTTCTTCCTGATGGGAAAATAGAGTGACCTGTGCCTGTCCCAACACCAAGAGCTAGTCTCTCATTGGTTCCCCGTCTTCCCATTCATCCTCAGGACAACTGCAACCTGTACGGAACAGGAGGTTAAAGGTGATGATGCTCCACGTAGGGAGATTGCTAGTAAAGTGGCTGGAATGGCGAACCCGAGCACAAGGAGATGAGAAATGAGGTGCGTTTTAGAAACCTTTCCCCATCACACGGTGTACCATCTTCTGGGTTTCTCATGCTTGTTTTCGATGTAGGAAGATGCCCTTGAACCTGGAGATTTGGGACCCATGCGATGGGTAGCACGCAGTATTACTTTAAAGGGTCTGCGTTTGCTCACCCAACTTCACCAAACCTCTCAGCCCCAAGAGTGTCCACCCTTATGTCTCATCCAGCTGTGGGTCTAGATATGGTCAATCCAGGTTGCATCACAGCCCCTGAACGAATTGTGTAAGAATTTCTCTCTCTTTCACTGTCTTTGTTTCATGGGTTTTTAAAAGTAATTTATTTTTATAATGTGGTTTAGCTGCTTTTCACGGCTGTGTTTATGCCGCTTTACACCCACTTGACACACTAACAGAGAGATATCAATTCATAGGTTTTAAGATTATTACTAGTCAGATATATTCTTGTGCGGTGAATCAGGCGTGTTGAGTCCAGTTCTCTGAGCAAGGAGTAGGTTTTGTCTATTACATATTGGGTTTATGGAACGGTATCTGAGCTAATTTGAAACTCTTGTTTTATGTATCACCCCACCTCACCTTTCCAGTTAAGCAGCCATAGTGTGTTTTCTGCATGTGTGACTCTGTTCTGTTTTGTAATTCAGTTCAAGTGTAACAGTTTTTACATTCCCTCTATAAGTGACACCTTATGAGAAGTGTCCTTTTCTGTTTGACTTATTTCACTTAGAATCGTCGTACCTAAATCCACTCATCATGCTGCTACTAGCCTTATGATATTGATTTCATGGCTGAGTGATATTCCATTGTACATAAGGACTACAACTTTTTTATCCATTTTTCGCTTTCCTGGGATATTTAAGGTGGATTGAAGTGGAGGTCCTTGTCAACAGAGCAGCCCTAAACTATGGGGTGCTTGTGTCTTGCTGATTTTTAATTTTCCCACTTTATACCCCCATGCGTGGAAGTGCCCTATGCTCTCTAAGCTGTGTTTTTTAGCTGTTTCAGGACACACCGTGCCCTTCTCCAGAGTGGCTGTTGGCAAGTTACATCCCGCCCATCAGTGTAGCAAGGCTCCCATTTCTCCATGGCCTGTCCTGCATTTCTGGTTTTGACACTTTTTTCAGAATGGCCCTTTTGACCAATGGGAAGCGAGACTTCTTAGTAGCGCTGATTTGCCTTTCCAGGTTGCTTGGTTGGCCAAAAAGGGCGTATGCGTTTTTTCCTGAATATATTCAGGAAAAAACGCATACGCCCTTTTTGGCCAAGGGCATCATTGTCAACGTTTTGCCGCTTTTCATGTGCTTTAAAGGCGATTCGAATCTACCTCCTGAAATCTGTTTCCTGCAATTCTGCCTTGATTTCAAATCCTCTTCTTTGCCTTCCCTCAATATATTTGTGGACGAGAGTTATCATTTATAACTCTGCAGGTTTGTGAATTGCTGTGCCCTGAAGCTCCATTTTACAACTCGCTTTTTTGGGAGCTGGCCGCAAAAGCGCAGGATGGCTTCAGGCCCTGTTTTGGTTCCGGTGGGCAGGGTGAGCCTGTGGTTAATTCTTCTTCCTGATGGGAAAATAGAGTGACCTGTGCCTGTCCCAACACCAAGAGCTAGTCTCTCATTGGTTCCCCGTCTTCCCATTCATCCTCAGGACAAATTGCAACCTGTACGGAACAGGAGGTTAAAGGTGCTGATGCTCCACGTAGGGAGATTGCTAGTAAAGTGGCTGGAATGGCGAACCCGAGCACAAGGAGATGAGAAATGAGGTGCGTTTTAGAAACCTTTCCCCATCACACGGTGTACCATCTTCTGGGTTTCTCATGCCTGTTTTCGATGTAGGAAGATGCCCTTGAACCTGGAGATTTGGGACCCATGCGATGGGTAGCACGCAGTATTACTTTAAAGGGTCTGCGTTTGCTCACCCAACTTCACCAAACCTCTCAGCCCCAAGAGTGTCCACCCTTATGTCTCATCCAGCTGTGGGTCTAGATATGGTCAATCCAGGTTGCATCACAGCCCCTGAACGAATTGTGTAAGAATTTCTCTCTCTTTCACTGTCTTTGTTTCATGGGTTTTTAAAAGTAATTTATTTTTATAATGTGGTTTAGCTGCTTTTCACGGCTGTGTTTATGCCGCTTTACACCCACTTGACACACTAACAGAGAGATATCAATTCATAGGTTTTAAGATTATTACTAGTCAGATATATTCTTGGGCGGTGAATCAGGCGTGTTGAGTCCAGTTCTCTGAGCAAGGAGTAGGTTTTGTCTAATACATATTGGGTTTATGGAACGGTATCTGAGCTAATTTGAAACTCTTGTTTTATGTATCACCCCACCTCACCTTTCCAGTTAAGCAGCCATAGTGTGTTTTCTGCATGTGTGACTCTGTTCTGTTTTGTAATTCAGTTCAAGTGTAACAGTTTTTACATTCCCTCTATAAGTGACACCTTATGAGAAGTGTCCTTTTCTGTGTGACTTATTTCACTTAGAATCGTCGTACCTAAATCCACTCATCATGCTGCTACTAGCCTTATGATATTGATTTCATGGCTGAGTGATATTCCATTGTACATAAGGACTACAACTTTTTTATCCATTTTTCGCTTTCCTGGGATATTTAAGGTGGATTGAAGTGGAGGTCCTTGTCAAAAGAGCAGCCCTAAACTATGGGGTGCTTGTGTGTTGCTGATTTTTAATTTTCCCACTTTATACCCCCATGCGTGGAAGTGCTCTATGCTCTCTAAGCTGTGTTTTTTAGCTGTTTCAGGACACACCGTGCCCTTCTCCAGAGTGGCTGTTGGCAATTTACATCCCGCCCATCAGTGTAGCAAGGCTCCCATTTCTCCATGGCCTGTCCTTCATTTCTGGTTTTGAAACTTTTTTCAGCATGGCCCTTTTGACCGATGGGAAGCGCGACTTCTTTGTAGCGCTGATTTGCCTTTCCAGGTTGCTTGGTTGGCCAAAAAGGGCGTATGCGTTTTTTCCTGAATATATTCAGGAAAAAACGCATACGCCCTTTTTGGCCAAGGGCATCATTGTCAACGTTTTGCCGCTTTTCATGTGCTTTAAAGGCGATTCGAATGTACCTCCTGAAATCTGTTTCCTGCAATTCTGCCTTGATTTCAAATCCTCTTCTTTGCCTTCCCTCAATATATTTGTGGACGAGAGTTATCATTTATAACTCTGCAGGTTTGTGAATTGCTGTGCCCTGAAGCTCCATTTTACAACTCGCTTTTTTGGGAGCTGGCCGCAAAAGCGCAGGATGGCTTCAGGCCCTGTTCTGGTTCCGGTGGGCAGGGTGAGCCTGTGGTTAATTCTTCTTCCTGATGGGAAAATAGAGTGACCTGTGCCTGTCCCAACACCAAGAGCTAGTCTCTCATTGGTTCCCCGTCTTCCCATTCATCCTCAGGACAACTGCAACCTGTACGGAACAGGAGGTTAAAGGTGATGATGCTCCACGTAGGGAGATTGCTAGTAAAGTGGCTGGAATGGCGAACCCGAGCACAAGGAGATGAGAAATGAGGTGCGTTTTAGAAACCTTTCCCCATCACACGGTGTACCATCTTCTGGGTTTCTCATGCTTGTTTTCGATGTAGGAAGATGCCCTTGAACCTGGAGATTTGGGACCCATGCGATGGGTAGCACGCAGTATTACTTTAAAGGGTCTGCGTTTGCTCACCCAACTTCACCAAACCTCTCAGCCCCAAGAGTGTCCACCCTTATGTCTCATCCAGCTGTGGGTCTAGATATGGTCAATCCAGGTTGCATCACAGCCCCTGAACGAATTGTGTAAGAATTTCTCTCTCTTTCACTGTCTTTGTTTCATGGGTTTTTAAAAGTAATTTATTTTTATAATGTGGTTTAGCTGCTTTTCACGGCTGTGTTTATGCCGCTTTACACCCACTTGACACACTAACAGAGAGATATCAATTCATAGGTTTTAAGATTATTACTAGTCAGATATATTCTTGTGCGGTGAATCAGGCGTGTTGAGTCCAGTTCTCTGAGCAAGGAGTAGGTTTTGTCTATTACATATTGGGTTTATGGAACGGTATCTGAGCTAATTTGAAACTCTTGTTTTATGTATCACCCCACCTCACCTTTCCAGTTAAGCAGCCATAGTGTGTTTTCTGCATGTGTGACTCTGTTCTGTTTTGTAATTCAGTTCAAGTGTAACAGTTTTTACATTCCCTCTATAAGTGACACCTTATGAGAAGTGTCCTTTTCTGTTTGACTTATTTCACTTAGAATCGTCGTACCTAAATCCACTCATCATGCTGCTACTAGCCTTATGATATTGATTTCATGGCTGAGTGATATTCCATTGTACATAAGGACTACAACTTTTTTATCCATTTTTCGCTTTCCTGGGATATTTAAGGTGGATTGAAGTGGAGGTCCTTGTCAACAGAGCAGCCCTAAACTATGGGGTGCTTGTGTCTTGCTGATTTTTAATTTTCCCACTTTATACCCCCATGCGTGGAAGTGCCCTATGCTCTCTAAGCTGTGTTTTTTAGCTGTTTCAGGACACACCGTGCCCTTCTCCAGAGTGGCTGTTGGCAAGTTACATCCCGCCCATCAGTGTAGCAAGGCTCCCATTTCTCCATGGCCTGTCCTGCATTTCTGGTTTTGAAACTTTTTTCAGCATGGGCCTTTTGACCGATGGGAAGCGCGACTTCTTTGTAGCGCTGATTTGCCTTTCCAGGTTGCTTGGTTGGCCAAAAAGGGCGTATGCGTTTTTTCCTGAATATATTCAGGAAAAAACGCATACGCCCTTTTTGGCCAAGGGCATCATTGTCAACGTTTTGCCGCTTTTCATGTGCTTTAAAGGCGATTCGAATCTACCTCCTGAAATCTGTTTCCTGCAATTCTGCCTTGACTTCAAATCCTCTTCTTTGCCTTCCCTCAATATATTTGTGGACGAGAGTTATCATTTATAACTCTGCAGGTTTGTGAATTGCAGTGCCCTGAAGCTCCATTTTACAACTCGCTTTTTTGGGAGCAGGCCACAAAAGCGCAGGATGGCTTCAGGCCCTGTTCTGGTTCCGGGGGGCAGGCTGAGCCTCTGGTTAATTCTTCTTCCTGATGGGAAAATAGAGTGACCTGTGCCTGTCCCAACACCAAGAGCTAGTCTCTCATTGGTTCCCCGTCTTCCCGTTCATCCTCAGGACAAATTGCAACCTGTACGGAACAGGAGGTTAAAGGTGCTGATGCTCCACGTAGGGAGATTGCTAGTAAAGTGGCTGGAATGGCGAACCCGAGCACAAGGAGATGAGAAATGAGGTGCGTTTTAGAAACCTTTCCCCATCACATGGTGTACCATCTTCTGGGTTTCTCATGCCTGTTTTCGATGTAGGAAGATGCCCTTGAACCTGGAGATTTGGGACCCATGGGACGGGTAGCACGCAGTATTACTTTAAAGGGTCTGGGTTTGCTCACCCAACTTCACCAAACCTCTCAGCCCCAAGAGTGTCCACCCTTATGTCTCATCCAGCTGTGGGTCTAGATATGGTCAATCCAGGTTGCATCACAGCCCCTGAACGAATTGTGTAAGAATTTCTCTCTCTTTCACTGTCTTTGTTTCATGGGTTTTTAAAAGTAATTTATTTTTATAATGGGGTTTAGCTGCTTTTCACGGCTGTGTTTATGCCGCTTTACACCCACTTGACACACTAACAGAGAGATATCAATACATAGGTTTTAAGATTATTACTAGTCAGATATATTCTTGTGCGGTGAATCAGGCGTGTTGAGTCCAGTTCTCTGAGCAAGGAGTAGGTCTTGTCTATTACATATTGGGTTTATGGAACGGTATCTGAGCTAATTTGAAACTCTTGTTTTATGTATCACCCCACCTCACCTTTCCCGTTAAGCAGCCATAGTGTGTTTTCTGCATGTGTGACCCTGTTCTGTTTTGTAATTCAGTTCAAGTGTAACGGTTTTTACATTCCCTCTATAAGTGACACCTTATGAGAAGTGTCCTTTTCTGTGTGACTTATTTCACTTAGAATCGTCGTACCTAAATCCACTCATCATGCTGCTACTAGCCTTATGATATTGATTTCATGGCTGAGTGATATTCCATTGTACATAAGGTCTACAACTTTTTTATCCATTTTTCGCTTTCCTGGGATATTTAAGGTGGAATGAAGTGGAGGTCCTTGTCAACAGAGCAGCCATAAACGTTGGGGTGCTTGTGTCTTGCTGCTTTTTAATTTTCCCACTTTATACCCCCATGCGTGGAAGTGCCCTATCCTCTCTAGGCTGTGTTTTTTAGATGGTTCAGGACAAACCGTACCCTTTTCCAGATGGCTGTTGGCAATTTACATCCCGCCCATCAGTGTAGCAAGGCTCCTATTTCTCAATGGCCTGTCCTGCATTTCTGGTTTTGACACTTTTTTCAGAATGGCCCTTTTGACCAATGGGAAGCGAGAATTCTTAGTAGCGCTGATTTGTCTTTCCAGGTTGCTTGGTTGGCCAAAAAGGGCGTATGCGTTTTTTCCTGAATGTATTCAGGAAAAAACGCATACGCCCTTTTTGGCCAAGGGCATCATTGTCAACGTTTTGCCGCTTTTCATGTGCTTTAAAGGCGATTCGAATGTACCTCCTGAAATCTGTTTCCTGCAATTCTGCCTTGATTTCAAATCCTCTTCTTTGCCTTCCCTCAATATATTTGTGGACGAGAGTTATCATTTATAACTCTGCAGGTTTGTGAATTGCTGTGCCCTGAAGCTCCATTTTACAACTCGCTTTTTTGGGAGCTGGCCGCAAAAGCGCAGGATGGCTTCAGGCCCTGTTCTGGTTCCGGTGGGCAGGGTGAGCCTGTGGTTAATTCTTCTTCCTGATGGGAAAATAGAGTGACCTGTGCCTGTCCCAACACCAAGAGCTAGTCTCTCATTGGTTCCCCGTCTTCCCATTCATCCTCAGGACAACTGCAACCTGTACGGAACAGGAGGTTAAAGGTGATGATGCTCCACGTAGGGAGATTGCTAGTAAAGTGGCTGGAATGGCGAACCCGAGCACAAGGAGATGAGAAATGAGGTGCGTTTTAGAAACCTTTCCCCATCACACGGTGTACCATCTTCTGGGTTTCTCATGCTTGTTTTCGATGTAGGAAGATGCCCTTGAACCTGGAGATTTGGGACCCATGCGATGGGTAGCACGCAGTATTACTTTAAAGGGTCTGCGTTTGCTCACCCAACTTCACCAAACCTCTCAGCCCCAAGAGTGTCCACCCTTATGTCTCATCCAGCTGTGGGTCTAGATATGGTCAATCCAGGTTGCATCACAGCCCCTGAACGAATTGTGTAAGAATTTCTCTCTCTTTCACTGTCTTTGTTTCATGGGTTTTTAAAAGTAATTTATTTTTATAATGTGGTTTAGCTGCTTTTCACGGCTGTGTTTATGCCGCTTTACACCCACTTGACACACTAACAGAGAGATATCAATTCATAGGTTTTAAGATTATTACTAGTCAGATATATTCTTGTGCGGTGAATCAGGCGTGTTGAGTCCAGTTCTCTGAGCAAGGAGTAGGTTTTGTCTATTACATATTGGGTTTATGGAACGGTATCTGAGCTAATTTGAAACTCTTGTTTTATGTATCACCCCACCTCACCTTTCCAGTTAAGCAGCCATAGTGTGTTTTCTGCATGTGTGACTCTGTTCTGTTTTGTAATTCAGTTCAAGTGTAACAGTTTTTACATTCCCTCTATAAGTGACACCTTATGAGAAGTGTCCTTTTCTGTGTGACTTATTTCACTTAGAATCGTCGTACCTAAATCCACTCATCATGCTGCTACTAGCCTTATGATATTGATTTCATGGCTGAGTGATATTCCATTGTACATAAGGACTACAACTTTTTTATCCATTTTTCGCTTTCCTGGGATATTTAAGGTGGATTGAAGTGGAGGTCCTTGTCAACAGAGCAGCCCTAAACTATGGGGTGCTTGTGTCTTGCTGATTTTTAATTTTCCCACTTTATACCCCCATGCGTGGAAGTGCCCTATGCTCTCTAAGCTGTGTTTTTTAGCTGTTTCAGGACACACCGTGCCCTTCTCCAGAGTGGCTGTTGGCAAGTTACATCCCGCCCATCAGTGTAGCAAGGCTCCCATTTCTCCATGGCCTGTCCTGCATTTCTGGTTTTGAAACTTTTTTCAGCATGGGCCTTTTGACCGATGGGAAGCGCGACTTCTTTGTAGCGCTGATTTGCCTTTCCAGGTTGCTTGGTTGGCCAAAAAGGGCGTATGCGTTTTTTCCTGAATATATTCAGGAAAAAACGCATACGCCCTTTTTGGCCAAGGGCATCATTGTCAACGTTTTGCCGCTTTTCATGTGCTTTAAAGGCGATTCGAATCTACCTCCTGAAATCTGTTTCCTGCAATTCTGCCTTGACTTCAAATCCTCTTCTTTGCCTTCCCTCAATATATTTGTGGACGAGAGTTATCATTTATAACTCTGCAGGTTTGTGAATTGCAGTGCCCTGAAGCTCCATTTTACAACTCGCTTTTTTGGGAGCAGGCCACAAAAGCGCAGGATGGCTTCAGGCCCTGTTCTGGTTCCGGGGGGCAGGCTGAGCCTGTGGTTAATTCTTCTTCCTGATGGGAAAATAGAGTGACCTGTGCCTGTCCCAACACCAAGAGCTAGTCTCTCATTGGTTCCCCGTCTTCCCGTTCATCCTCAGGACAAATTGCAACCTGTACGGAACAGGAGGTTAAAGGTGCTGATGCTCCACGTAGGGAGATTGCTAGTAAAGTGGCTGGAATGGCGAACCCGAGCACAAGGAGATGAGAAATGAGGTGCGTTTTAGAAACCTTTCCCCATCACATGGTGTACCATCTTCTGGGTTTCTCATGCCTGTTTTCGATGTAGGAAGATGCCCTTGAACCTGGAGATTTGGGACCCATGGGACGGGTAGCACGCAGTATTACTTTAAAGGGTCTGGGTTTGCTCACCCAACTTCACCAAACCTCTCAGCCCCAAGAGTGTCCACCCTTATGTCTCATCCAGCTGTGGGTCTAGATATGGTCAATCCAGGTTGCATCACAGCCCCTGAACGAATTGTGTAAGAATTTCTCTCTCTTTCACTGTCTTTGTTTCATGGGTTTTTAAAAGTAATTTATTTTTATAATGGGGTTTAGCTGCTTTTCACGGCTGTGTTTATGCCGCTTTACACCCACTTGACACACTAACAGAGAGATATCAATACATAGGTTTTAAGATTATTACTAGTCAGATATATTCTTGTGCGGTGAATCAGGCGTGTTGAGTCCAGTTCTCTGAGCAAGGAGTAGGTCTTGTCTATTACATATTGGGTTTATGGAACGGTATCTGAGCTAATTTGAAACTCTTGTTTTATGTATCACCCCACCTCACCTTTCCCGTTAAGCAGCCATAGTGTGTTTTCTGCATGTGTGACCCTGTTCTGTTTTGTAATTCAGTTCAAGTGTAACGGTTTTTACATTCCCTCTATAAGTGACACCTTATGAGAAGTGTCCTTTTCTGTGTGACTTATTTCACTTAGAATCGTCGTACCTAAATCCACTCATCCTGCTGCTACTAGCCTTATGATATTGATTTCATGGCTGAGTGATATTCCATTGTACATAAGGTCTACAACTTTTTTATCCATTTTTCGCTTTCCTGGGATATTTAAGGTGGAATGAAGTGGAGGTCCTTGTCAACAGAGCAGCCCTAAACTTTGGGGTGCTTGTGTCTTGCTGATTTTTAATTTTCCCACTTTATACCCCCATGCGTGGAAGTGCCCTATGCTCTCTAAGCTGTGTTTTTTAGCTGTTTCAGGACACACCGTACCCTTCTCCAGACTGGCTGTTGGCAATTTACATCCCGCCCATCAGTGTAGCAAGGCTCCCATTTCTCCATGGCCTGTCCTGCATTTCTGGTTTTGAAACTTTTTTCAGCATGGCCCTTTTGACCGATGGGAAGCGAGACTTCTTTGTAGCGCTGATTTGCCTTTCCAGGTTGCTTGGTTGGCCAAAAAGGGCGTATGCGTTTTTTCCTGAATATATTCAGGAAAAAACGCATACGCCCTTTTTGGCCAAGGGCATCATTTTCAACGTTTTGCCGCTTTTCATGTGCTTTAAAGGCGATTCGAATCTACCTCCTGAAATCTGTTTCCTGCAATTCTGCCTTGATTTCAAATCCTCTTCTTTGCCTTCCCTCAATATATTTGTGGACGAGAGTTATCATTTATAACTCTGCAGGTTTGTGAATTGCTGTGCCCTGAAGCTCCATTTTACAACTCGCTTTTTTGGGAGCTGGCCGCAAAAGCGCAGGATGGCTTCAGGCCCTGTTCTGGTTCCGGTTGGCAGGGTGAGCCTGTGGTTAATTCTTCTTCCTGATGGGAAAATAGAGTGACCTGTGCCTGTCCCAACACCAAGAGCTAGTCTCTCATTGGTTCCCCGTCTTCCCATTCATCCTCAGTACAAATTGCAACCTGTACGGAACAGGAGGTTAAAGGTGCTGATGCTCCACGTAGGGAGATTGCTAGTAAAGTTGCTGGAATGGCGAACCCGAGCACAAGGAGATGAGAAATGAGGTGCGTTTTAGAAACCTTTCCCCATCACATGGTGTACCATCTTCTGTGTTTCTCATGCCTGTTTTCGATGTAGGAAGATGCCCTTGAACCTGGAGATTTGGGACCCATGGGACGGGTAGCACGCAGTATTACTTTAAAGGGTCTGCGTTTGCTCACCATACTTCACGAAAACTCTCAGCCCCAAGAGTGTCCACCCTTATGTCTCATCCAGCTGTGGGTCTAGATATGGTCAATCCAGGTTGCATCACAGCCCCTGAACGAATTGTGTAAGAATTTCTCTCTCTTTCACTGTCTTTGTTTCATGGGTTTTTAAAAGTAATTTATTTTTATAATGGGGTTTAGCTGCTTTTCACGGCTGTGTTTATGCCGCTTTAAACCCACTTGACACACTAACAGAGAGATATCAATACATAGGTTTTAAGATTATTACTAGTCAGATATATTCTTGTGTGGTGAATCGGGCGTGTTGAGTCCAGTTCTCTGAGCAAGGAGTAGGTCTTGTTTATTACATATTGGGTTTATGGAACGGTATCTGAGCTAATTTGAAACTCTTGTTTTATGTATCACCCCACCTCACCTTTCCAGTTAAGCAGCCATAGTGTGTTTTCTGCATGTGTGACTCTGTTCTGTTTTGTAATTCAGTTCAAGTGTAACGGTTTTTACATTCCCTCTATAAGTGACACCTTATGAGAAGTGTCCTTTTCTGTGTGACTTATTTCACTTAGAATCGTCGTACCTAAATCCACTCATCATGCTGCTACTAGCCTTATGACATTGATTTCATGGCTGAGTGATATTCCATCCTACATAAGGACCACAACTTTTTTATCCATTTTTCTCTTTCCTGGGATATTTAAGGTGGAATGAAGTGGAAGTCCTTGTCAACAGAGCAGCCCTAAACGTTGGGGTGCTTGTGTCTTGCTGATTTTCAATTTTCCCACTTTATAACCCCATGCGTGGAAGTGCCCTATGCTCTCTAAGCTGTGTTTTTAGCTGTTTCAGGACACACTGTACCCTTCTCCAGAGTGGCTGTTGGCAATTTACATCCCGCCCATCAGTGTAGCAAGGCTCCCATTTCTCTATGGCCTGTTCTGCATTTCTGGTTTTGAAACTTTTTTCAGCATGGCCCTTTTGACCGATGGGAAGCGAGACTTCTTTGTAGCGCTGATTTGCCTTTCCAGGTTGCTTGGTTGGCCAAAAAGGGCGTATGCGTTTTTTCCTGAATATATTCAGGAAAAAACGCATACGCCCTTTTTGGCCAAGGGCATCATTGTCAACGTTTTGCCGCTTTTCATGTGCTTTAAAGGCGATTCGAATCTACCTCCTGAAATCTGTTTCCTGCAATTCTGCCTTGATTTCAAATCCTCTTTTTTGCCTTCCCTCAATATATTTGTGGACGAGAGTTATCATTTATAGCTCTGCAGGTTTGTGAATTGCTGTGCCCTGAAGCTCCATTTTACAACTCGCTTTTTTGGGAGCTGGCCGCAAAAGCGCAGGATGGCTTCAGGCCCTGTTCTGGTTCCGGTGGGCAGGGTGAGCCTGTGGTTAATTCTTCTTCCTGATGGGAAAATAGAGTGACCTGTGCCTGTCCCAACACCAAGAGCTAGTCTCTCATTGGTTCCCCGTCTTCCCATTCATCCTCAGGACAAACTGCAACCTGTACGGAACAGGAGGTTAAAGGTGCTGATGCTCCACGTAGGGAGATTGCTAGTAAAGTGGCTGGAATGGCGAACCCGAGCACAAGGAGATGAGAAATGAGGTGCGTTTTGGAAACCTTTCCCCATCACACGGTGTACCATCTTCTGGGTTTCTCATGCTTGTTTTCGATGTAGGAAGATGCCCTTGAACCTGGAGATTTGGGACCCATGCGATGGGTAGCACGCAGTATTACTTTAAAGGGTCTGCGTTTGCTCACCCAACTTCACCAAACCTCTCAGCCCCAAGAGTGTCCACCCTTATGTCTCATCCAGCTGTGGGTCTAGATATTGTCAATCCAGGTTGCATCACAGCCCCTGAACGAATTGTGTAAGAATTTCTCTCTCTTTCCCTGTCTTTGTTTCATGGGTTTTTAAAAGTAATTTATTTTTATAATGGGGTTTAGCTGCTTTTCACGGCTGTGTTTATGCCGCTTTACACCCACTTGACACACTAACAGAGATATATCAATTCATAGGTTTTAAGATTATTTCTAGTCAGATATATTCTTGTGCGGTGAATCAGGCGTGTTGAGTCCAGTTCTCTGAGCAAGGAGTAGGTTTTGTCTATTACATATTGGGTTTATGGAACGGTATCTGAGCTAATTTGAAACTCTTGTTTTATGTATCACCCCACCTCATCTTTCCAGTTAAGCAGCCATAGTGTGTTTTCTGCATGTGTGACTCTGTTCTGTTTTGTAATTCAGTTCAAGTGTAACGGTTTTTACATTCCCTCTATAAGTGACACCTTATGAGAAGTGTCCTTTTCTGTGTGACTAATTTCACTTAGAATCGTCATACCTAAATCCACTCATCATGCTGCTACTAGCCTTATGATATTGATTTCATGGCTGAGTGATATTCCATTGTACATAAGGACTACAACTTTTTTATCCATTTTTCGCTTTCCTGGGATATTTAAGGTGGATTGAAGTGGAGGTCCTTGTCAAAAGAGCAGCCCTAAACTATGGGGTGCTTGTGTCTTGCTGATTTTTAATTTTCCCACTTTATACCCCCATGCGTGGAAGTGCCCTATGCTCTCTAAGCTGTGTTTTTTAGCTGTTTCAGGACACACCGTGCCCTTCTCCAGAGTGGCTGTTGGCAATTTACATCCCGCCCATCAGTGTAGCAAGGCTCCCATTTCTCCATGGCCTGTCCTGCATTTCTGGTTTTGACACTTTTTTCAGAATGGCCCTTTTGACCAATGGGAAGCGAGACTTCTTAGTAGCACTGATTTGCCTTTCCAGGTTGCTTGGTTGGCCAAAAAGGGCGTATGCGTTTTTTCCTGAATATATTCAGGAAAAAACGCATACGCCCTTTTTGGCCAAGGGCATCATTGTCAACGTTTTGCCGCTTTTCATGTGCTTTAAAGGCGATTCGAATCTACCTCCTGAAATCTGTTTCCTGCAATTCTGCCTTGACTTCAAATCCTCTTCTTTGCCTTCCCTCAATATATTTGTGGACGAGAGTTATCATTTATAACTGTGCAGGTTTGTGAATTGCAGTGCCCTGAAGCTCCATTTTACAACTCGCTTTTTTGGGAGCTGGCCGCAAAAGCGCAGGATGGCTTCAGGCCCTGTTCTGGTTCCGGGGGGCAGGCTGAGCCTGTGGTTAATTCTTCTTCCTGATGGGAAAATAGAGTGACCTGTGCCTGTCCCAACACCAAGAGCTAGTCTCTCATTGGTTCCCCGTCTTCCCATTCATCCTCAGGACAAATTGCAACCTGTACGGAACAGGAGGTTAAAGGTGCTGATGCTCCACGTAGGGAAATTGCTAGTAAAGTGGCTGGAATGGTGAACCCGAGCACAAGGAGATGAGAAATGAGGTGCGTTTTAGAAACCTTTCCCCATCACACGGTGTACCATCTTCTGGGTTTCTCATGCCTGTTTTCGATGTAGGAAGATGCCCTTGAACCTGGAGATTTGGGACCCATGCGATGGGTAGCACGCAGTATTACTTTAAAGGGTCTGCGTTTGCTCACCCAACGTCACCAAACCTCTCAGCCCCAAGAGTGTCTACCCTTATGTCTCATCCAGCTGTGGGTCTAGATATGGTCAATCCAGGTTGCATCACAGCCCCTGAACGAATTGTGTAAGAATTTCTCTCTCTTTCACTGTCTTTGTTTCATGGCTTTTTAAAAGTAATTTATTTTTATAATGGGGTTTAGCTGCTTTTCACGGCTGTGTTTATGCCGCTTTACACCCACTTGACACACTAACAGAGAGATATCAATTCATAGGTTTTAAGATTATTACTAGTCAGATATATTCTTGTGCGGTGAATCAGGCGTGTTGAGTCCAGTTCTCTGAGCAAGGAGTAGGTTTTGTCTATTACATATTGGGTTTATGGAACGGTATCTGAGCTAATTTGAAACTCTTGTTTTATGTATCACCCCACCTCACCTTTCCAGTTAAGCAGCCATAGTGTGTTTTCTGCATGTGTGACTCTGTTCTGTTTTGTAATTCAGTTCAAGTGTAACGGTTTTTACATTCCCTCTATAAGTGACACCTTATGAGAAGTGTCCTTTCCTGTGTGACTTATTTCACTTAGAATCGTCGTACCTAAATCCACTCATCATGCTGCTACTAGCCTTATGACATTGATTTCATGGCTGAGTGATATTCCATCGTACATAAGGACCACAACTTTTTTATCCATTTTTCTCTTTCCTGGGATATTTAAGGTGGAATGAAGTGGAAGTCCTTGTCAACAGAGCAGCCCTAAACGTTGGGGTGCTTGTGTCTTGCTGATTTTCAATTTTCCCACTTCATACCCCCATGCGTGGAAGTGCCCTATCCTCTCTAGGCTGTGTGTTTTAGATGGTTCAGGACACACCGTACCCTTCTCCAGAGTGGCTGTTGGCAATTTACATCCCGCCCATCAGTGTAGCAAGGCTCCCATTTCTCTATGGCCTGTTCTGCATTTCTGGTTTTGAAACTTTTTTCAGCATGGCCCTTTTGACCGATGGGAAGCGAGACTTCTTTGTAGCGCTGATTTGCCTTTCCAGGTTGCTTGGTTGGCCAAAAAGGGCGTATGCGTTTTTTCCTGAATATATTCAGGAAAAAACGCATACGCCCTTTTTGGCCAAGGGCATCATTGTCAACGTTTTGCCGCTTTTCATGTGCTTTAAAGGCGATTCGAATGTACCTCCTGAAATCTGTTTCCTGCAATTCTGCCTTGATTTCAAATCCTCTTCTTTGCCTTCCCTCAATATATTTGTGGACGAGAGTTATCATTTATAACTCTGCAGGTTTGTGAATTGCTGTGCCCTGAAGCTCCATTTTACAACTCGCTTTTTTGGGAGCTGGCCGCAAAAGCGCAGGATGGCTTCAGGCCCTGTTCTGGTTCCGGTGGGCAGGGTGAGCCTGTGGTTAATTCTTCTTCCTGATGGGAAAATAGAGTGACCTGTGCCTGTCCCAACACCAAGAGCTAGTCTCTCATTGGTTCCCCGTCTTCCCATTCATCCTCAGGACAAACTGCAACCTGTACGGAACAGGAGGTTAAAGGTGCTGATGCTCCACGTAGGGAGATTGCTAGTAAAGTGGCTGGAATGGCGAACCCGAGCACAAGGAGATGAGAAATGAGGTGCGTTTTAGAAACCTTTCCCCATCACAAGGTGTACCATCTTCTGGGTTTCTCATGCTTGTTTTCGATGTAGGAAGATGCCCTTGAACCTGGAGATTTGGGACCCATGCGATGGGTAGCACGCAGTATTACTTTAAAGGGTCTGCGTTTGCTCACCCAACTTCACCAAACCTCTCAGCCCCAAGAGTGTCCACCCTTATGTCTCATCCAGCTGTGGGTCTAGATATGGTCAATCCAGGTTGCATCACAGCCCCTGAACGAATTGTGTAAGAATTTCTCTCTCTTTCCCTGTCTTTGTTTCATGGGTTTTTTAAAGTAATTTATTTTTATAATGGGGTTTAGCTGCTTTTCACGGCTGTGTTTATGCCGCTTTACACCCACTTGACACACTAACAGAGATATATCAATTCATAGGTTTTAAGATTATTTCTAGTCAGATATATTCTTGTGCGGTGAATCAGGCGTGTTGAGTCCAGTTCTCTGAGCAAGGAGTAGGTTTTGTCTATTACATATTGGGTTTATGGAACGGTATCTGAGCTAATTTGAAACTCTTGTTTTATGTATCACCCCACCTCATCTTTCCAGTTAAGCAGCCATAGTGTGTTTTCTGCATGTGTGACTCTGTTCTGTTTTGTAATTCAGTTCAAGTGTAACGGTTTTTACATTCCCTCTATAAGTGACACCTTATGAGAAGTGTCCTTTTCTGTGTGACTTATTTCACTTAGAATCGTCGTACCTAAATCCACTCATCATGCTGCTACTAGCCTTATGATATTGATTTCATGGCTGAGTGATATTCCATTGTACATAAGGACTACAACTTTTTTATCCATTTTTCGCTTTCCTGGGATATTTAAGGTGGATTGAAGTGGAGGTCCTTGTCAAAAGAGCAGCCCTAAACTATGGGGTGCTTGTGTCTTGCTGATTTTTAATTTTCCCACTTTATACCCCCATGCGTGGAAGTGCCCTATGCTCTCTAAGCTGTGTTTTTTAGCTGTTTCAGGACACACCGTGCCCTTCTCCAGAGTGGCTGTTGGCAATTTACATCCCGCCCATCAGTGTAGCAAGGCTCCCATTTCTCCATGGCCTGTCCTGCATTTCTGGTTTTGACACTTTTTTCAGAATGGCCCTTTTGACCAATGGGAAGCGAGACTTCTTAGTAGCACTGATTTGCCTTTCCAGGTTGCTTGGTTGGCCAAAAAGGGCGTATGCGTTTTTTCCTGAATATATTCAGGAAAAAACGCATACGCCCTTTTTGGCCAAGGGCATCATTGTCAACGTTTTGCCGCTTTTCATGTGCTTTAAAGGCGATTCGAATGTACCTCCTGAAATCTGTTTCCTGCAATTCTGCCTTGATTTCAAATCCTCTTCTTTGCCTTCCCTCAATATATTTGTGGACGAGAGTTATCATTTATAACTCTGCAGGTTTGTGAATTGCTGTGCCCTGAAGCTCCATTTTACAACTCGCTTTTTTGGGAGCTGGCCGCAAAAGCGCAGGATGGCTTCAGGCCCTGTTCTGGTTCCGGTGGGCAGGGTGAGCCTGTGGTTAATTCTTCTTCCTGATGGGAAAATAGAGTGACCTGTGCCTGTCCCAACACCAAGAGCTAGTCTCTCATTGGTTCCCCGTCTTCCCATTCATCCTCAGGACAAACTGCAACCTGTACGGAACAGGAGGTTAAAGGTGCTGATGCTCCACGTAGGGAGATTGCTAGTAAAGTGGCTGGAATGGCGAACCCGAGCACAAGGAGATGAGAAATGAGGTGCGTTTTAGAAACCTTTCCCCATCACACGGTGTACCATCTTCTGGGTTTCTCATGCTTGTTTTCGATGTAGGAAGATGCCCTTGAACCTGGAGATTTGGGACCCATGCGATGGGTAGCACGCAGTATTACTTTAAAGGGTCTGCGTTTGCTCACCCAACTTCACCAAACCTCTCAGCCCCAAGAGTGTCCACCCTTATGTCTCATCCAGCTGTGGGTCTAGATATGGTCAATCCAGGTTGCATCACAGCCCCTGAACGAATTGTGTAAGAATTTCTCTCTCTTTCCCTGTCTTTGTTTCATGGGTTTTTAAAAGTAATTTATTTTTATAATGGGGTTTAGCTGCTTTTCAAGGCTGTGTTTATGCCGCTTTACACCCACTTGACACACTAACAGAGATATATCAATTCATAGGTTTTAAGATTATTTCTAGTCAGATATATTCTTGTGCGGTGAATCAGGCGTGTTGAGTCCAGTTCTCTGAGCAAGGAGTAGGTTTTGTCTATTACATATTGGGTTTATGGAACGGTATCTGAGCTAATTTGAAACTCTTGTTTTATGTATCACCCCACCTCATCTTTCCAGTTAAGCAGCCATAGTGTGTTTTCTGCATGTGTGACTCTGTTCTGTTTTGTAATTCAGTTCAAGTGTAACGGTTTTTACATTCCCTCTATAAGTGACACCTTATGAGAAGTGTCCTTTTCTGTGTGACTAATTTCACTTAGAATCGTCGTACCTAAATCCACTCATCATGCTGCTACTAGCCTTATGATATTGATTTCATGGCTGAGTGATATTCCATTGTACATAAGGACTACAACTTTTTTATCCATTTTTCGCTCTCCTGGGATATTTAAGGTGGATTGAAGTGGAGGTACTTGTCAAAAGAGCAGCCCTAAACTATGGGGTGCTTGTGTCTTGCTGATTTTTAATTTTCCCACTTTATACCCCCATGCGTGGAAGTGCCCTATGCTCTCTAAGCTGTGTTTTTTAGCTGTTTCAGGACACACCGTGCCCTTCTCCAGAGTGGCTGTTGGCAATTTACATCCCGCCCATCAGTGTAGCAAGGCTCCCATTTCTCCATGGCCTGTCCTGCATTTCTGGTTTTGAAACTTTTTTCAGCATGGCCCTTTTGACCGATGGGAAGCGCGACTTCTTTGTAGCGCTGATTTGCCTTTCCAGGTTGCTTGGTTGGCCAAAAAGGGCGTATGCGTTTTTTCCTGAATATATTCAGGAAAAAACGCATACGCCCTTTTTGGCCAAGGGCATCATTGTCAACGTTTTGCCGCTTTTCATGTGCTTTAAAGGCGATTCGAATCTACCTCCTGAAATCTGTTTCCTGCAATTCTGCCTTGACTTCAAATCCTCTTCTTTGCCTTCCCTCAATATATTTGTGGACGAGAGTTATCATTTATAACTCTGCAGGTTTGTGAATTGCAGTGCCCTGAAGCTCCATTTTACAACTCGCTTTTTTGGGAGCTGGCCGCAAAAGCGCAGGATGGCTTCAGGCCCTGTTCTGGTTCCGGGGGGCAGGCTGAGCCTGTGGTTAATTCTTCTTCCTGATGGGAAAATAGAGTGACCTGTGCCTGTCCCAACACCAAGAGCTAGTCTCTCATTGGTTCCCCGTCTTCCCATTCATCCTCAGGACAAATTGCAACCTGTACGGAACAGGAGGTTAAAGGTGCTGATGCTCCACGTAGGGAAATTGCTAGTAAAGTGGCTGGAATGGCGAACCCGAGCACAAGGAGATGAGAAATGAGGTGCGTTTTAGAAACCTTTCCCCATCACACGGTGTACCATCTTCTGGGTTTCTCATGCCTGTTTTCGATGTAGGAAGATGCCCTTGAACCTGGAGATTTGGGACCCATGCGATGGGTAGCACGCAGTATTACTTTAAAGGGTCTGCGTTTGCTCACCCAACGTCACCAAACCTCTCAGCCCCAAGAGTGTCCACCCTTATGTCTCATCCAGCTGTGGGTCTAGATATGGTCAATCCAGGTTGCATCAAAGCCCCTGAACAAATTGTGTAAGAATTTCTCTCTCTTTCCCTGTCTTTGTTTCATGGGTTTTTAAAAGTAATTTATTTTTATAATGGGGTTTAGCTGCTTTTCACGGCTGTGTTTATGCCGCTTTACACCCACTTGACACACTAACAGAGAGATATCAATACATAGGTTTTAAGATTATTACTCGTCAGATATATTCTTGTGCGGTGAATCGGGCGTGTTGAGATCAGTTCTCTGAGCAAGGAGTAGGTCTTGTCTGTTACATATTGGGTTTATGGAACGGTATCTGATCTAATTTGAAACTCTTGTTTTATGTATCTCACCACCTCCCCTTTCCCGTTAAGCAGCCATAGTGTGTTTTCTGCATGTGTGACTCTGTTCTGTTTTGTAATTCAGTTCAAGTGTAACGGTTTTTACATTCCCTCTATAAGTGACACCTTATGAGAAGTGTCCTTTTCTGTGTGACTTATTTCACTTAGAATTGTCGTACCTAAATCCATTCATCATGCTCCTACTAGCCTTATGACATTGATTTCATGGCTGAGTGATATTCCATCGTATATAAGGACCACAACTTTTTTATCCATTTTTCTCTTTCCTGGGATATTTAAGGTGGAATGAAGTGGAAGTCCTTGTCAACAGAGCAGCCATAAACGTTGGGGTGCTTGTGTCTTGCTGATTTTTAATTTTCCCACTTTATACCCCCATGCGTGGAAGTGCCCTATCCTCTCTAGGCTGTGTTTTTTAGATGGTTCAGGACACACCGTACCCTTCTCCAGAGTGGCTGTTGGCAATTTACATACCGCCCATCAGTGTAGCAAGGCTCCCATTTCTCCATGGCCTGTCCTGCATTTCTGGTTTTGACACTTTTTTCAGAATGGCCCTTTTGACCAATGGGAAGCGAGACTTCTTAGTAGCGCTGATTTGCCTTTCCAGGTTGCTTGGTTGGCCAAAAAGGGCGTATGCGTTTTTTCCTGAATATATTCAGGAAAAAACGCATACGCCCTTTTTGGCCAAGGGCATCATTGTCAACGTTTTGCCGCTTTTCATGTGCTTTAAAGGCGATTCGAATCTACCTCCTGAAATCTGTTTCCTGCAATTCTGCCTTGATTTCAAATCCTCTTCTTTGCCTTCCCTCAATATATTTGTGGACGAGAGTTATCATTTATAACTCTGCAGGTTTGTGAATTGCTGTGCCCTGAAGCTCCATTTTACAACTCGCTTTTTTGGGAGTTGGCCGCAAAAGCGCAGGATGGCTTCAGGCCCTGTTTTGGTTCCGGTGGGCAGGTTGAGCCTGTGGTTAATTCTTCTTCCTGATGGGAAAATAGAGTGACCTGTGCCTGTCCCAACACCAAGAGCTAGTCTCTCATTGGTTCCCCGTCTTCCCATTCATCCTCAGGACAAATTGCAACCTGTACGGAACAGGAGGTTAAAGGTGCTGATGCTCCACGTAGGGAGATTGCTAGTAAAGTGGCTGGAATGGCGAACCCGAGCACAAGGAGATGAGAAATGAGGTGCGTTTTAGAAACCTTTCCCCATCACACGGTGTACCATCTTCTGGGTTTCTCATGCCTGTTTTCGATGTAGGAAGATGCCCTTGAACCTGGAGATTTGGGACCCATGCGATGGGTAGCACGCAGTATTACTTTAAAGGGTCTGCGTTTGCTCACCCAACTTCACCAAACCTCTCAGCCCCAAGAGTGTCCACCCTTATGTCTCATCCAGCTGTGGGTCTAGATATGGTCAATCCATGTTGCATCACAGCCCCTGAACGAATTGTGTAAGAATTTCTCTCTCTTTCACTGTCTTTGTTTCATGGGTTTTTAAAAGTAATTTATTTTTATAATGGGGTTTAGCTGCTTTTCACGGCTGTGTTTATGCCGCTTTACACCCACTTGACACACTAACAGAGAGATATCAATTCATAGGTGTTAAGATTATTACTAGTCAGATATATTCTTGTGCGGTGAATCAGGCGTGTTGAGTCCAGTTCTCTGAGCAAGGAGTAGGTTTTGTCTATTACATATTGGGTTTATGGAACGGTATCTGAGCTAATTTGAAACTCTTGTTTTATGTATCACCCCACCTCATCTTTCCAGTTAAGCAGCCATAGTGTGTTTTCTGCATGTGTGACTCTGTTCTGTTTTGTAATTCAGTTCAAGTGTAACGGTTTTTACATTCCCTCTATAAGTGACACCTTATGAGAAGTGTCCTTTTCTGTGTGACTTATTTCACTTAGAATCGTCGTACCTAAATCCACTCATCATGCTGCTACTAGCCTTATGATATTGATTTCATGGCTGAGTGATATTCCATTGTACATAAGGACTACAACTTTTTTATCCATTTTTCGCTTTCCTGGGATATTTAAGGTGGATTGAAGTGGAGGTCCTTGTCAAAAGAGCAGCCCTAAACTATGGGGTGCTTGTGTCTTGCTGATTTTTAATTTTCCCACTTTATACCCCCATGCGTGGAAGTGCCCTATGCTCTCTAAGCTGTGTTTTTTAGCTGTTTCAGGACACACCGTGCCCTTCTCCAGAGTGGCTGTTGGCAATTTACATCCCGCCCATCAGTGTAGCAAGGCTCCCATTTCTCCATGGCCTGTCCTGCATTTCTGGTTTTGACACTTTTTTCAGAATGGCCCTTTTGACCAATGGGAAGCGAGACTTCTTAGTAGCACTGATTTGCCTTTCCAGGTTGCTTGGTTGGCCAAAAAGGGCGTATGCGTTTTTTCCTGAATATATTCAGGAAAAAACGCATACGCCCTTTTTGGCCAAGGGCATCATTGTCAACGTTTTGCCGCTTTTCATGTGCTTTAAAGGCGATTCGAATGTACCTCCTGAAATCTGTTTCCTGCAATTCTGCCTTGATTTCAAATCCTCTTCTTTGCCTTCCCTCAATATATTTGTGGACGAGAGTTATCATTTATAACTCTGCAGGTTTGTGAATTGCTGTGCCCTGAAGCTCCATTTTACAACTCGCTTTTTTGGGAGCTGGCCGCAAAAGCGCAGGATGGCTTCAGGCCCTGTTCTGGTTCCGGTGGGCAGGGTGAGCCTGTGGTTAATTCTTCTTCCTGATGGGAAAATAGAGTGACCTGTGCCTGTCCCAACACCAAGAGCTAGTCTCTCATTGGTTCCCCGTCTTCCCATTCATCCTCAGGACAAACTGCAACCTGTACGGAACAGGAGGTTAAAGGTGCTGATGCTCCACGTAGGGAGATTGCTAGTAAAGTGGCTGGAATGGCGAACCCGAGCACAAGGAGATGAGAAATGAGGTGCGTTTTAGAAACCTTTCCCCATCACACGGTGTACCATCTTCTGGGTTTCTCATGCTTGTTTTCGATGTAGGAAGATGCCCTTGAACCTGGAGATTTGGGACCCATGCGATGGGTAGCACGCAGTATTACTTTAAAGGGTCTGCGTTTGCTCACCCAACTTCACCAAACCTCTCAGCCCCAAGAGTGTCCACCCTTATGTCTCATCCAGCTGTGGGTCTAGATATGGTCAATCCAGGTTGCATCACAGCCCCTGAACGAATTGTGTAAGAATTTCTCTCTCTTTCCCTGTCTTTGTTTCATGGGTTTTTAAAAGTAATTTATTTTTATAATGGGGTTTAGCTGCTTTTCAAGGCTGTGTTTATGCCGCTTTACACCCACTTGACACACTAACAGAGATATATCAATTCATAGGTTTTAAGATTATTTCTAGTCAGATATATTCTTGTGCGGTGAATCAGGCGTGTTGAGTCAAGTTCTCTGAGCAAGGAGTAGGTTTTGTCTATTACATATTGGGTTTATGGAACGGTATCTGAGCTAATTTGAAACTCTTGTTTTATGTATCACCCCACCTCATCTTTCCAGTTAAGCAGCCATAGTGTGTTTTCTGCATGTGTGACTCTGTTCTGTTTTGTAATTCAGTTCAAGTGTAATGGTTTTTACATTCCCTCTATAAGTGACACCTTATGAGAAGTGTCCTTTTCTGTGTGACTAATTTCACTTAGAATCGTCGTACCTAAATCCACTCATCATGCTGCTACTAGCCTTATGATATTGATTTCATGGCTGAGTGATATTCCATTGTACATAAGGACTACAACTTTTTTATCCATTTTTCGCTCTCCTGGGATATTTAAGGTGGATTGAAGTGGAGGTACTTGTCAAAAGAGCAGCCCTAAACTATGGGGTGCTTGTGTCTTGCTGATTTTTAATTTTCCCACTTTATACCCCCATGCGTGGAAGTGCCCTATGCTCTCTAAGCTGTGTTTTTTAGCTGTTTCAGGACACACCGTGCCCTTCTCCAGAGTGGCTGTTGGCAATTTACATCCCGCCCATCAGTGTAGCAAGGCTCCCATTTCTCCATGGCCTGTCCTGCATTTCTGGTTTTGAAACTTTTTTCAGCATGGCCCTTTTGACCGATGGGAAGCGCGACTTCTTTGTAGCGCTGATTTGCCTTTCCAGGTTGCTTGGTTGGCCAAAAAGGGCGTATGCGTTTTTTCCTGAATATATTCAGGAAAAAACGCATACGCCCTTTTTGGCCAAGGGCATCATTGTCAACGTTTTGCCGCTTTTCATGTGCTTTAAAGGCGATTCGAATCTACCTCCTGAAATCTGTTTCCTGCAATTCTGCCTTGACTTCAAATCCTCTTCTTTGCCTTCCCTCAATATATTTGTGGACGAGAGTTATCATTTATAACTCTGCAGGTTTGTGAATTGCAGTGCCCTGAAGCTCCATTTTACAACTCGCTTTTTTGGGAGCTGGCCGCAAAAGCGCAGGATGGCTTCAGGCCCTGTTCTGGTTCCGGGGGGCAGGCTGAGCCTGTGGTTAATTCTTCTTCCTGATGGGAAAATAGAGTGACCTGTGCCTGTCCCAACACCAAGAGCTAGTCTCTCATTGGTTCCCCGTCTTCCCATTCATCCTCAGGACAAATTGCAACCTGTACGGAACAGGAGGTTAAAGGTGCTGATGCTCCACGTAGGGAAATTGCTAGTAAAGTGGCTGGAAGGGCGAACCCGAGCACAAGGAGATGAGAAATGAGGTGCGTTTTAGAAACCTTTCCCCATCACACGGTGTACCATCTTCTGGGTTTCTCATGCCTGTTTTCGATGTAGGAAGATGCCCTTGAACCTGGAGATTTGGGACCCATGCGATGGGTAGCACGCAGTATTACTTTAAAGGGTCTGCGTTTGCTCACCCAACGTCACCAAACCTCTCAGCCCCAAGAGTGTCCACCCTTATGTCTCATCCAGCTGTGGGTCTAGATATGGTCAATCCAGGTTGCATCAAAGCCCCTGAACAAATTGTGTAAGAATTTCTCTCTCTTTCCCTGTCTTTGTTTCATGGGTTTTTAAAAGTAATTTATTTTTATAATGGGGTTTAGCTGCTTTTCACGGCTGTGTTTATGCCGCTTTACACCCACTTGACACACTAACAGAGAGATATCAATACATAGGTTTTAAGATTATTACTCGTCAGATATATTCTTGTGCGGTGAATCGGGCGTGTTGAGATCAGTTCTCTGAGCAAGGAGTAGGTCTTGTCTGTTACATATTGGGTTTATGGAACGGTATCTGATCTAATTTGAAACTCTTGTTTTATGTATCTCACCACCTCCCCTTTCCCGTTAAGCAGCCATAGTGTGTTTTCTGCATGTGTGACTCTGTTCTGTTTTGTAATTCAGTTCAAGTGTAACGGTTTTTACATTCCCTCTATAAGTGACACCTTATGAGAAGTGTCCTTTTCTGTGTGACTTATTTCACTTAGAATTGTCGTACCTAAATCCATTCATCATGCTCCTACTAGCCTTATGACATTGATTTCATGGCTGAGTGATATTCCATCGTATATAAGGACCACAACTTTTTTATCCATTTTTCTCTTTCCTGGGATATTTAAGGTGGAATGAAGTGGAAGTCCTTGTCAACAGAGCAGCCATAAACGTTGGGGTGCTTGTGTCTTGCTGATTTTTAATTTTCCCACTTTATACCCCCATGCGTGGAAGTGCCCTATCCTCTCTAGGCTGTGTTTTTTAGATGGTTCAGGACACACCGTACCCTTCTCCAGAGTGGCTGTTGGCAATTTACATCCCGCCCATCAGTGTAGCAAGGCTCCCATTTCTCCATGGCCTGTCCTGCATTTCTGGTTTTGACACTTTTTTCAGAATGGCCCTTTTGACCAATGGGAAGCGAGACTTCTTAGTAGCGCTGATTTGCCTTTCCAGGTTGCTTGGTTGGCCAAAAAGGGCGTATGCGTTTTTTCCTGAATATATTCAGGAAAAAACGCATACGCCCTTTTTGGCCAAGGGCATCATTGTCAACGTTTTGCCGCTTTTCATGTGCTTTAAAGGCGATTCGAATCTACCTCCTGAAATCTGTTTCCTGCAATTCTGCCTTGATTTCAAATCCTCTTCTTTGCCTTCCCTCAATATATTTGTGGACGAGAGTTATCATTTATAACTCTGCAGGTTTGTGAATTGCTGTGCCCTGAAGCTCCATTTTACAACTCGCTTTTTTGGGAGTTGGCCGCAAAAGCGCAGGATGGCTTCAGGCCCTGTTTTGGTTCCGGTGGGCAGGGTGAGCCTGTGGTTAATTCTTCTTCCTGATGGGAAAATAGAGTGACCTGTGCCTGTCCCAACACCAAGAGCTAGTCTCTCATTGGTTCCCCGTCTTCCCATTCATCCTCAGGACAAATTGCAACCTGTACGGAACAGGAGGTTAAAGGTGCTGATGCTCCACGTAGGGAGATTGCTAGTAAAGTGGCTGGAATGGCGAACCCGAGCACAAGGAGATGAGAAATGAGGTGCGTTTTAGAAACCTTTCCCCATCACACGGTGTACCATCTTCTGGGTTTCTCATGCCTGTTTTCGATGTAGGAAGATGCCCTTGAACCTGGAGATTTGGGACCCATGCGATGGGTAGCACGCAGTATTACTTTAAAGGGTCTGCGTTTGCTCACCCAACTTCACCAAACCTCTCAGCCCCAAGAGTGTCCACCCTTATGTCTCATCCAGCTGTGGGTCTAGATATGGTCAATCCATGTTGCATCACAGCCCCTGAACGAATTGTGTAAGAATTTCTCTCTCTTTCACTGTCTTTGTTTCATGGGTTTTTAAAAGTAATTTATTTTTATAATGGGGTTTAGCTGCTTTTCACGGCTGTGTTTATGCCGCTTTACACCCACTTGACACACTAACAGAGAGATATCAATTCATAGGTGTTAAGATTATTACTAGTCAGATATATTCTTGTGCGGTGAATCAGGCGTGTTGAGTCCAGTTCTCTGAGCAAGGAGTAGGTTTTGTCTAATACATATTGGGTTTATGGAACGGTATCTGAGCTAATTTGAAACTCTTGTTTTATGTATCACCCCACCTCACCTTTCCAGTTAAGCAGCCATAGTGTGTTTTCTGCATGTGTGACTCTGTTCTGTTTTGTAATTCAGTTCAAGTGTAACAGTTTTTACATTCCCTGTATAAGTGACACCTTATGAGAAGTGTCCTTTTCTGTGTGACTTATTTCACTTAGAATCGTCGTACCTAAATCCACTCATCATGCTCCTACTAGCCTTATGACATTGATTTCATGGCTGAGTGATATTCCATCGTATATAAGGACTACAACTTTTTTATCCATTTTTCGCTTTCCTGGGATATTTAAGGTGGATTGAAGTGGAGGTCCTTGTCAAAAGAGCAGCCCTAAACTATGGGGTGCTTGTGTCTTGCTGATTTTTAATTTTCCCACTTTATACCCCCATGCGTGGAAGTGCCCTATGCTCTCTAAGCTGTGTTTTTTAGCTGTTTCAGGACACACCGTGCCCTTCTCCAGAGTGGCTGTTGGCAATTTACATCCCGCCCATCAGTGTAGCAAGGCTCCCATTTCTCCATGGCCTGTCCTTCATTTCTGGTTTTGAAACTTTTTTCAGCATGGCCCTTTTGACCGATGGGAAGCGCGACTTCTTTGTAGCGCTGATTTGCCTTTCCAGGTTGCTTGGTTGGCCAAAAAGGGCGTATGCGTTTTTTCCTGAATATATTCAGGAAAAAACGCATACGCCCTTTTTGGCCAAGGGCATCATTGTCAACGTTTTGCCAATTTTCATGTGCTTTAAAGGCGATTCGAATCTACCTCCTGAAATCTTTTTCCTGCAATTCTGCCTTGACTTCAAATCCTCTTCTTTGCCTTCCCTCAATATATTTGTGGACGAGAGTTATCATTTATAACTCTGCAGGTTTGTGAATTGCAGTGCCCTGAAGCTCCATTTTACAACTCGCTTTTTTGGGAGCTGGCCGCAAAAGCGCAGGATGGCTTCAGGCCCTGTTCTGGTTCCGGGGGGCAGGCTGAGCCTGTGGTTAATTCTTCTTCCTGATGGGAAAATAGAGTGACCTGTGCCTGTCCCAACACCAAGAGCTAGTCTCTCATTGGTTCCCCGTCTTCCCATTCATCCTCAGGACAAATTGCAACCTGTACGGAACAGGAGGTTAAAGGTGCTGATGCTCCACGTAGGGAGATTGCTAGTAAAGTGGCTGGAATGGTGAACCCGAGCACAAGGAGATGAGAAATGAGGTGCGTTTTAGAAACCTTTCCCCATCACACGGTGTACCATCTTCTGGGTTTCTCATGCCTGTTTTCGATGTAGGAAGATGCCCTTGAACCTGGAGATTTGGGACCCATGCGATGGGTAGCACGCAGTATTACTTTAAAGGGTCTGCGTTTGCTCACCCAACGTCACCAAACCTCTCAGCCCCAAGAGTGTCCACCCTTATGTCTCATCCAGCTGTGGGTCTAGATATGGTCAATCCAGGTTGCATCACAGCCCCTGAACGAATTGTGTAAGAATTTCTCTCTCTTTCACTGTCTTTGTTTCATGGGTTTTTAAAAGTAATTTATTTTTATAATGGGGTTTAGCTGCTTTTCACGGCTGTGTTTATGCCGCTTTACACCCACTTGACACACTAACAGAGAGATATCAATTCATAGGTTTTAAGATTATTACTAGTCAGATATATTCTTGTGCGGTGAATCAGGCGTGTTGAGTCCAGTTCTCTGAGCAAGGAGTAGGTTTTGTCTATTACATATTGGGTTTATGGAATGGTATCTGAGCTAATTTGAAACTCTTGTTTTATGTATCACCCCACCTCACCTTTCCAGTTAAGCAGCCATAGTGTGTTTTCTGCATGTGTGACTCTGTTCTGTTTTGTAATTCAGTTCAAGTGTAACGGTTTTTACATTCCCTATATAAGTGACACCTTATGAGAAGTGTCCTTTTCTGTGTGACTTATTTCACTTAGAATCGTCGTACCTAAATCCACTCATCATGCTGCTACTAGCCTTATGACATTGATTTCATGGCTGAGTGATATTCCATCGTACATAAGGACCACAACTTTTTTATCCATTTTTCTCTTTCCTGGGATATTTAAGGTGGAATGAAGTGGAAGTCCTTGTCAACAGAGCAGCCCTAAACGTTGGGGTGCTTGTGTCTTGCTGATTTTCAATTTTCCCACTTTATACCCCCATGCGTGGAAGTGCCCTATCCTCTCTAGGCTGTGTGTTTTAGATGGTTCAGGACACACCGTACCCTTCTCCGGAGTGGCTGTTGGCAATTTACATCCCGCCCATCAGTGTAGCAAGGCTCCCATTTCTCCATGGCCTGTCCTGCATTTCTGGTTTTGAAACTTTTTTCAGCATGGCCCTTTTGACCGATGGGAAGCGAGACTTCTTTGTAGCGCTGATTTGCCTTTCCAGGTTGCTTGGTTGGCCAAAAAGGGCGTATGCGTTTTTTCCTGAATGTATTCAGGAAAAAACGCATACGCCCTTTTTGGCCAAGGGCATCATTGTCAACGTTTTGCTGCTTTTCATGTGCTTTAAAGGCGATTCGAATCTACCTCCTGAAATCTGTTTCCTGCAATTCTGCCTTGATTTCAAATCCTCTTCTTTGCCTTCCCTCAATATATTTGTGGACGAGAGTTATCATTTATAACTCTGCAGGTTTGTGAATTGCTGTGCCCTGAAGCTCCATTTTACAACTCGCTTTTTTGGGAGGTGGCCGCAAAAGCGCAGGATGGCTTCAGGCCCTGTTTTGGTTCCGGTGGGCAGGGTGAGCCTGTGGTTAATTCTTCTTCCTGATGGGAAAATAGAGTGACCTGTGCCTGTCCCAACACCAAGAGCTAGTCTCTCATTGGTTCCCCGTCTTCCCATTCATCCTCAGGACAAATTGCAACCTGTACGGAACAGGAGGTTAAAGGTGCTGATGCTCCACGTAGGGAGATTGCTAGTAAAGTGGCTGGAATGGCGAACCCGAGCACAAGGAGATGAGAAATGAGGTGCGTTTTAGAAACCTTTCCCCATCACACGGTGTACCATCTTCTGGGTTTCTCATGCCTGTTTTCGATGTAGGAAGATGCCCTTGAACCTGGAGATTTGGGACCCATGCGATGGGTAGCACGCAGTATTACTTTAAAGGGTCTGCGTTTGCTCACCCAACTTCACCAAACCTCTCAGCCCCAAGAGTGTCCACCCTTATGTCTCATCCAGCTGTGGGTCTAGATATGGTCAATCCAGGTTGCATCACAGCCCCTGAACGAATTGTGTAAGAATTTCTCTCTCTTTCACTGTCTTTGTTTAATGGGTTTTTAAAAGTAATTTATTTTTATAATGTGGTTTAGCTGCTTTTCACGGCTGTGTTTATGCCGCTTTACACCCACTTGACACACTAACAGAGAGATATCATTTCATAGGTTTTAAGATTATTACTAGTCAGATATATTCTTGTGCGGTGAATCAGGCGTGTTGAGTCCAGTTCTCTGAGCAAGGAGTAGGTTTTGTCTATTACATATTGGGTTTATGGAACGGTATCTGAGCTAATTTGAAACTCTTGTTTTATGTATCACCCCACCTCACCTTTCCAGTTAAGCAGCCATAGTGTGTTTTCTGCATGTGTGACTCTGTTCTGTTTTGTAATTCAGTTCAAGTGTAACAGTTTTTACATTCCCTCTATAAGTGACACCTTATGAGAAGTGTCCTTTTCTGTGTGACTTATTTCACTTAGAATCGTCGTACCTAAATCCACTCATCATGCTCCTACTAGCCTTATGACATTGATTTCATGGCTGAGTGATATTCCATCGTATATAAGGACCACAACTTTTTTATCCATTTTTCTCTTTCCTGGGATATTTAAGGTGGAATGAAGTGGAAGTCCTTGTCAACAGAGCAGCCCTAAACGTTGGGGTGCTTGTGTCTTGCTGATTTTCAATTTTCCCACTTTATACCCCCATGCGTGGAAGTGCCCTATCCTCTCTAGGCTGTGTTTTTTGATGGTTCAGGACACACCGTACCCTTCTCCAGAGTGGCTGTTGGCAATTTACATCCCGCCCATCAGTGTAGCAAGGCTCCCATTTCTCCATGGCCTGTCCTGCATTTCTGGTTTTGACACTTTTTTCAGAATGGCCCTTTTGACCAATGGGAAGCGAGACTTCTTAGTAGCGCTGATTTGCCTTTCCAGGTTGCTTGGTTGGCCAAAAAGGGCGTATGCGTTTTTTCCTGAATATATTCAGGAAAAAACGCATACGCCCTTTTTGGCCAAGGGCATCATTGTCAACGTTTTGCCGCTTTTCATGTGCTTTAAAGGCGATTCGAATGTACCTCCTGAAATCTGTTTCCTGCAATTCTGCCTTGATTTCAAATCCTCTTCTTTGCCTTCCCTCAATATATTTGTGGACGAGAGTTAACATTTATAACTCTGCAGGTTTGAGAATTGCTGTGCCCTGAAGCTCCATTTTACAACTCGCTTTTTTGGGAGCTGGCCGCAAAAGCGCAGGATGGCTTCAGGCCCTGTTCTGGTTCCGGTGGGCAGGGTGAGCCTGTGGTTAATTCTTCTTCCTGATGGGAAAATAGAGTGACCTGTGCCTGTCCCAACACCAAGAGCTAGTCTCTCATTGGTTCCCCGTCTTCCCATTCATCCTCAGGACAAACTGCAACCTGTACGGAACAGGAGGTTAAAGGTGCTGATGCTCCACGTAGGGAGATTGCTAGTAAAGTGGCTGGAATGGCGAACCCGAGCACAAGGAGATGAGAAATGAGGTGCGTTTTAGAAACCTTTCCCCATCACATGGTGTACCATCTTCTGGGTTTCTCATGCTTGTTTTCGATGTAGGAAGATGCCCTTGAACCTGGAGATTTGGGACCCATGCGATGGGTAGCACGCAGTATTACTTTAAAGGGTCTGCGTTTGCTCACCCAACTTCACCAAACCTCTCAGCCCCAAGAGTGTCCACCCTTATGTCTCATCCAGCTGTGGGTCTAGATATGGTCAATCCAGGTTGCATCACAGCCCCTGAACGAATTGTGTAAGAATTTCTCTCTCTTTCCCTGTCTTTGTTTCATGGGTTTTTAAAAGTAATTTATTTTTATACTGGGGTTTAGCTGCTTTTCACGGCTGTGTTTATGCCGCTTTACACCCACTTGACACACTAACAGAGATATATCAATTCATAGGTTTTAAGATTATTTCTAGTCAGATATATTCTTGTGCGGTGAATCAGGCGTGTTGAGTCCAGTTCTCTGAGCAAGGAGTAGGTTTTGTCTATTACATATTGGGTTTATGGAACGGTATCTGAGCTAATTTGAAACTCTTCTTTTATGTATCACCCCACCTCATCTTTCCAGTTAAGCAGCCATAGTGTGTTTTCTGCATGTGTGACTCTGTTCTGTTTTGTAATTCAGTTCAAGTGTAACGGTTTTTACATTCCCTCTATAAGTGACACCTTATGAGAAGTGTCCTTTTCTGTGTGACTTATTTCACTTAGAATCGTCGTACCTAAATCCACTCATCATGCTGCTACTAGCCTTATGATATTGATTTCATGGCTGAGTGATATTCCATTGTACATAAGGACTACAACTTTTTTATCCATTTTTCGCTTTCCTGGGATATTTAAGGTGGATTGAAGTGGAGGTCCTTGTCAACAGAGCAGCCCTAAACTATGGGGTGCTTGTGTCTTGCTGATTTTTAATTTTCCCACTTTATACCCCCATTCGTGGAAGTGCCCTATGCTCTCTAAGCTGTGTTTTTTAGCTGTTTCAGGACACACCGTGCCCTTCTCCAGAGTGGCTGTTGGCAATTTACATCCCGCCCATCAGTGTAGCAAGGCTCCCATTTCTCCATGGCCTGTCCTGCATTTCTGGTTTTGAAACTTTTTTCAGCATGGGCCTTTTGACCGATGGGAAGCGCGACTTCTTTGTAGCGCTGATTTGCCTTTCCAGGTTGCTTGGTTGGCCAAAAAGGGCGTATGCGTTTTTTCCTGAATATATTCAGGAAAAAACGCATACGCCCTTTTTGGCCAAGGGCATCATTGTCAACGTTTTGCCGCTTTTCATGTGCTTTAAATGCGATTCGAATCTACCTCCTGAAATCTGTTTCCTGCAATTCTGCCTTGATTTCAAATCCTCTTCTTTGCCTTCCCTCAATATATTTGTGAACGAGAGTTATCATTTATAACTCTGCAGGTTTGTGAATTGCTGTGCCCTGAAGCTCCATTTTACAACTCGCTTTTTTGGGAGCTGGCCGCAAAAGTGCAGGATGGCTTCAGGCCCTGTTCTGGTTCTGGGGGGCAGGCTGAGCCTGTGGTTAATTCTTCTTCTTGATGGGAAAATAGAGTGACCTGTGCCTGTCCCAACACCAAGAGCTAGTCTCTCATTGGTTCCCCGTCTTCCCATTCATCCTCAGGACAAATTGCAACCTGTACGGAACAGGAGGTTAAAGGTGCTGATGCTCCACGTAGGGAGATTGCTAGTAAAGTGGCTGGAATGGCGAACCCGAGCACAAGGAGATGAGAAATGAGGTGCGTTTTAGAAACCTTTCCCCATCACACGGTCTACCATCTTCTGGGTTTCTCATGCCTGTTTTCGATGTAGGAAGATGCCTTTGAACCTGGAGATTTGGGACCCATGCGATGTGTAGCACGCAGTATTACTTTAAAGGGTCTGCGTTTGCTCACCCAACTTCACCAAACCTCTCAGCCCCAAGAGTGTCCACCCTTATGTCTCATCCAGCTGTGGGTCTAGATATGGTCAATCCAGGTTGCATCACAGCCCCTGAACGAATTGTGTAAGAATTTCTCTCTCTTTCACTGTCTTTGTTTCATGGGTATTTAAAAGTAATTTATTTTTATAATGGGCTTTAGCTGCTTTTCACGGCTGTGCTTATGCCACTTTACACCCACTTGACACACTAACAGAGAGATATCAATTCATAGGTTTTAAGATTATTACTAGTCAGATATATTCTTGTGCGGTGAATCAGGCGTGTTGAGTCCAGTTCTCTGAGCAAGGAGTAGGTTTTGTCTATTACATATTGGGTTTATGGAACGGTATCTGAGCTAATTTGAAACTGTTGTTTTATGTATCACCCCACCTCACCTTTCCAGTTAAGCAGCCATAGTGTGTTTTCTGCATGTGTGACTCTGTTCTGTTTTGTAATTCAGTTCAAGTGTAACGGTTTTTACATTCCCTCTATAAGTGACACCTTATGAGAAATGTCCTTTTCTGTGTGACTTATTTCACTTAGAATCGTCGTACCTAAATCCACTCATCATGCTGCTACTAGCCTTATGATATTGATTTCATGGCTGAGTGATATTCCATTGTACCTAAGGACTACAACTTTTTTATCCATTTTTCGCTTTCCTGGGATATTTAAGGTGGAATGAAGTGGAGGTCCTTGTCAAAAGAGCAGCCCTAAACTATGGGGTGCTTGTGTCTTGCTGATTTTTAATTTTCCCACTTTATAACCCCATGCGGGGAAGTGCCCTATGCTCTCTAAGCTGTGTTTTTAGCTGTTTCAGGACACACCGTACCCTTCTCCAGAGTGGCTGTTGGCAATTTACATCCCGCCCATCAGTGTAGCAAGGCTCCCATTTCTCTATGGCCTGTCCTGCATTTCTGGTTTTGAAACTTTTTTCAGCATGGCCCTTTTGACCGATGGGAAGAGAGACTTCTTTGTAGCGCTGATTTGCCTTTCCAGGTTGCTTGGTTGGCCAAAAAGGGCGTATGCGTTTTTTCCTGAATGTATTCAGGAAAAAACGCATACGCCCTTTTTGGCCAAGGGCATCATTGTCAACGTTTTGCTGCTTTTCATGTGCTTTAAAGGCGATTCGAATCTATCTCCTGAAATCTGTTTCCTGCAATTCTGCCTTGATTTCAAATCCTCTTCTTTGCCTTCCCTCAATATATTTGTGGACGAGAGTTATCATTTATAACTCTGCAGGTTTGTGAATTGCTGTGCCCTGAAGCTCCATTTTACAACTCGCTTTTTTGGGAGCTGGCCGCAAAAGCGCAGGATGGCTTCAGGCCCTGTTTTGGTTCCGGTGGGCAGGGTGAGCCTGTGGTTAATTCTTCTTCCTGATGGGAAAATAGAGTGACCTGTGCCTGTCCCAACACCAAGAGCTAGTCTCTCATTGGTTCCCCGTCTTCCCATTCATCCTCAGGACAAATTGCAACCTGTACGGAACAGGAGGTTAAAGGTGCTGATGCTCCACGTAGGGAGATTGCTAGTAAAGTGGCTGGAATGGCGAACCCGAGCACAAGGAGATGAGAAATGAGGTGCGTTTTAGAAACCTTTCCCCATCACACGGTGTACCATCTTCTGGGTTTCTCATGCCTGTTTTCGATGTAGGAAGATGCCCTTGAACCTGGAGATTTGGGACCCATGCGATGGGTAGCACGCAGTATTACTTTAAAGGGTCTGCGTTTGCTCACCCAACTTCACCAAACATCTCAGCCCCAAGAGTGTCCACCCTTATGTCTCATCCAGCTGTGGGTCTAGATAAGGTCAATCCAGGTTGCATCACAGCCCCTGAACGAATTGTGTAAGAATTTCTCTCTCTTTCACTGTCTTTGTTTAATGGGTTTTTAAAAGTAATTTATTTTTATAATGTGGTTTAGCTGCTTTTCACGGCTGTGTTTATGCCGCTTTACACCCACTTGACACACTAACAGAGAGATATCAATTCATAGGTTTTAAGATTATTACTAGTCAGATATATTCTTGTGCGGTGAATCAGGCGTGTTGAGTCCAGTTCTCTGAGCAAGGAGTAGGTTTTGTCTATTACATATTGGGTTTATGGAACGGTATCTGAGCTAATTTGAAACTCTTGTTTTATGTATCACCCCACCTCACCTTTCCAGTTAAGCAGCCATAGTGTGTTTTCTGCATGTGTGACTCTGTTCTGTTTTGTAATTCAGTTCAAGTGTAACAGTTTTTACATTCCCTCTATAAGTGACACCTTATGAGAAGTGTCCTTTTCTGTGTGACTTATTTCACTTAGAATCGTCGTACCTAAATCCACTCATCATGCTCCTACTAGCCTTATGACATTGATTTCATGGCTGAGTGATATTCCATCGTATATAAGGACCACAACTTTTTTATCCATTTTTCTCTTTCCTGGGATATTTAAGGTGGAATGAAGTGGAAGTCCTTGTCAACAGAGCAGCCCTAAACGTTGGGGTGCTTGTGTCTTGCTGATTTTCAATTTTCCCACTTTATACCCCCATGCGTGGAAGTGCCCTATCCTCTCTAGGCTTTGTTTTTTAGATGGTTCAGGACACACCGTACCCTTCTCCAGAGTGGCTGTTGGCAATTTACATCCCGCCCATCAGTGTAGCAAGGCTCCCATTTCTCCATGGCCTGTCCTGCATTTCTGGTTTTGACACTTTTTTCAGAATGGCCCTTTTGACCAATGGGAAGCGAGACTTCTTAGTAGCGCTGATTTGCCTTTCCAGGTTGCTTGGTTGGCCAAAAAGGGCGTATGCGTTTTTTCCTGAATATATTCAGGAAAAAACGCATACGCCCTTTTTGGCCAAGGGCATCATTGTCAACGTTTTGCCGCTTTTCATGTGCTTTAAAGGCGATTCGAATGTACCTCCTGAAATCTGTTTCCTGCAATTCTGCCTTGATTTCAAATCCTCTTCTTTGCCTTCCCTCAATATATTTGTGGACGAGAGTTATCATTTATAACTCTGCAGGTTTGTGAATTGCTGTGCCCTGAAGCTCCATTTTACAACTCGCTTTTTTGGGAGCTGGCCGCAAAAGCGCAGGATGGCTTCAGGCCCTGTTCTGGTTCCGGTGGGCAGGGTGAGCCTGTGGTTAATTCTTCTTCCTGATGGGAAAATAGAGTGACCTGTGCCTGTCCCAACACCAAGAGCTAGTCTCTCATTGGTTCCCCGTCTTCCCATTCATCCTCAGGACAAACTGCAACCTGTACGGAACAGGAGGTTAAAGGTGCTGATGCTCCACGTAGGGAGATTGCTAGTAAAGTGGCTGGAATGGCGAACCCGAGCACAAGGAGATGAGAAATGAGGTGCGTTTTAGAAACCTTTCCCCATCACACGGTGTACCATCTTCTGGGTTTCTCATGCTTGTTTTCGATGTAGGAAGATGCCCTTGATCCTGGAGATTTGGGACCCATGCGATGGGTAGCACGCAGTATTACTTTAAAGGGTCTGCGTTTGCTCACCCAACTTCACCAAACCTCTCAGCCCCAAGAGTGTCCACCCTTATGTCTCATCCAGCTGTGGGTCTAGATATGGTCAATCCAGGTTGCATCACAGCCCCTGAACGAATTGTGTAAGAATTTCTCTCTCTTTCCCTGTCTTTGTTTCATGGGTTTTTAAAAGTAATTTATTTTTATAATGGGGTTTAGCTGCTTTTCACGGCTGTGTTTATGCCGCTTTACACCCACTTGACACACTAACAGAGATATATCAATTCATAGGTTTTAAGATTATTTCTAGTCAGATATATTCTTGTGCGGTGAATCAGGCGTGTTGAGTCCAGTTCTCTGAGCAAGGAGTAGGTTTTGTCTATTACATATTGGGTTTATGGAACGGTATCTGAGCTAATTTGAAACTCTTGTTTTATGTATCACCCCACCTCATCTTTCCAGTTAAGCAGCCATAGTGTGTTTTCTGCATGTGTGACTCTGTTCTGTTTTGTAATTCAGTTCAAGTGTAACGGTTTTTACATTCCCTCTATAAGTGACACCTTATGAGAAGTGTCCTTTTCTGTGTGACTTATTTCACTTAAAATCGTCGTACCTAAATCCACTCATCATGCTGCTACTAGCCTTATGATATTGATTTCATGGCTGAGTGATATTCCATTGTACATAAGGACTACAACTTTTTTATCCATTTTTCGCTTTCCTGGGATATTTAAGGTGGATTGAAGTGGAGGTCCTTGTCAAAAGAGCAGCCCTAAACTATGGGGTGCTTGTGTCTTGCTGATTTTTAATTTTCCCACTTTATACCCCCATGCGTGGAAGTGCCCTATGCTCTCTAAGCTGTGTTTTTTAGCTCTTTCAGGACACACCGTGCCCTTCTCCAGAGTGGCTGTTGGCAATTTACATCCCGCCCATCAGTGTAGCAAGGCTCCCATTTCTCCATGGCCTGTCCTGCATTTCTGGTTTTGACACTTTTTTCAGAATGGCCCTTTTGACCAATGGGAAGCGAGACTTCTTAGTAGCACTGATTTGCCTTTCCAGGTTGCTTGGTTGGCCAAAAAGGGCGTATGCGTTTTTTCCTGAATATATTCAGGAAAAAACGCATACGCCCTTTTTGGCCAAGGGCATCATTGTCAACGTTTTGCCGCTTTTCATGTGCTTTAAAGGCGATTCGAATGTACCTCCTGAAATCTGTTTCCTGCAATTCTGCCTTGATTTCAAATCCTCTTCTTTGCCTTCCCTCAATATATTTGTGGACGAGAGTTATCATTTATAACTCTGCAGGTTTGTGAATTGCTGTGCCCTGAAGCTCCATTTTACAACTCGCTTTTTTGGGAGCTGGCCGCAAAAGCGCAGGATGGCTTCAGGCCCTGTTCTGGTTCCGGTGGGCAGGGTGAGCCTGTGGTTAATTCTTCTTCCTGATGGGAAAATAGAGTGACCTGTGCCTGTCCCAACACCAAGAGCTAGTCTCTCATTGGTTCCCCGTCTTCCCATTCATCCTCAGGACAAACTGCAACCTGTACGGAACAGGAGGTTAAAGGTGCTGATGCTCCACGTAGGGAGATTGCTAGTAAAGTGGCTGGAATGGCGAACCCGAGCACAAGGAGATGAGAAATGAGGTGCGTTTTAGAAACCTTTCCCCATCACACGGTGTACCATCTTCTGGGTTTCTCATGCTTGTTTTCGATGTAGGAAGATGCCCTTGAACCTGGAGATTTGGGACCCATGCGATGGGTAGCACGCAGTATTACTTTAAAGGGTCTGCGTTTGCTCACCCAACTTCACCAAACCTCTCAGCCCCAAGAGTGTCCACCCTTATGTCTCATCCAGCTGTGGGTCTAGATATGGTCAATCCAGGTTGCATCACAGCCCCTGAACGAATTGTGTAAGAATTTCTCTCTCTTTCCCTGTCTTTGTTTCATGGGTTTTTAAAAGTAATTTATTTTTATAATGGGGTTTAGCTGCTTTTCAAGGCTGTGTTTATGCCGCTTTACACCCACTTGACACACTAACAGAGATATATCAATTCATAGGTTTTAAGATTATTTCTAGTCAGATATATTCTTGTGCGGTGAATCAGGCGTGTTGAGTCCAGTTCTCTGAGCAAGGAGTAGGTTTTGTCTATTACATATTGGGTTTATGGAACGGTATCTGAGCTAATTTGAAACTCTTGTTTTATGTATCACCCCACCTCATCTTTCCAGTTAAGCAGCCATAGTGTGTTTTCTGCATGTGTGACTCTGTTCTGTTTTGTAATTCAGTTCAAGTGTAACGGTTTTTACATTCCCTCTATAAGTGACACCTTATGAGAAGTGTCCTTTTCTGTGTGACTAATTTCACTTAGAATCGTCGTACCTAAATCCACTCATCATGCTGCTACTAGCCTTATGATATTGATTTCATGGCTGAGTGATATTCCATTGTACATAAGGACTACAACTTTTTTATCCATTTTTCGCTCTCCTGGGATATTTAAGGTGGATTGAAGTGGAGGTACTTGTCAAAAGAGCAGCCCTAAACTATGGGGTGCTTGTGTCTTGCTGATTTTTAATTTTCCCACTTTATACCCCCATGCGTGGAAGTGCCCTATGCTCTCTAAGCTGTGTTTTTTAGCTGTTTCAGGACACACCGTGCCCTTCTCCAGAGTGGCTGTTGGCAATTTACATCCCGCCCATCAGTGTAGCAAGGCTCCCATTTCTCCATGGCCTGTCCTGCATTTCTGGTTTTGAAACTTTTTTCAGCATGGCCCTTTTGACCGATGGGAAGCGCGACTTCTTTGTAGCGCTGATTTGCCTTTCCAGGTTGCTTGGTTGGCCAAAAAGGGCGTATGCGTTTTTTCCTGAATATATTCAGGAAAAAACGCATACGCCCTTTTTGGCCAAGGGCATCATTGTCAACGTTTTGCCGCTTTTCATGTGCTTTAAAGGCGATTCGAATCTACCTCCTGAAATCTGTTTCCTGCAATTCTGCCTTGATTTCAAATCCTCTTCTTTGCCTTCCCTCAATATATTTGTGGACGAGAGTTATCATTTATAACTCTGCAGGTTTGTGAATTGCTGTGCCCTGAAGCTCCATTTTACAACTCGCTTTTTTGGGAGTTGGCCGCAAAAGCGCAGGATGGCTTCAGGCCCTGTTTTGGTTCCGGTGGGCAGGGTGAGCCTGTGGTTAATTCTTCTTCCTGATGGGAAAATAGAGTGACCTGTGCCTGTCCCAACACCAAGAGCTAGTCTCTCATTGGTTCCCCGTCTTCCCATTCATCCTCAGGACAAATTGCAACCTGTACGGAACAGGAGGTTAAAGGTGCTGATGCTCCACGTAGGGAGATTGCTAGTAAAGTGGCTGGAATGGCGAACCCGAGCACAAGGAGATGAGAAATGAGGTGCGTTTTAGAAACCTTTCCCCATCACACGGTGTACCATCTTCTGGGTTTCTCATGCCTGTTTTCGATGTAGGAAGATGCCCTTGAACCTGGAGATTTGGGACCCATGCGATGGGTAGCACGCAGTATTACTTTAAAGGGTCTGCGTTTGCTCACCCAACTTCACCAAACCTCTCAGCCCCAAGAGTGTCCACCCTTATGTCTCATCCAGCTGTGGGTCTAGATATGGTCAATCCATGTTGCATCACAGCCCCTGAACGAATTGTGTAAGAATTTCTCTCTCTTTCACTGTCTTTGTTTCATGGGTTTTTAAAAGTAATTTATTTTTATAATGGGGTTTAGCTGCTTTTCACGGCTGTGTTTATGCCGCTTTACACCCACTTGACACACTAACAGAGAGATATCAATTCATAGGTGTTAAGATTATTACTAGTCAGATATATTCTTGTGCGGTGAATCAGGCGTGTTGAGTCCAGTTCTCTGAGCAAGGAGTAGGTTTTGTCTAATACATATTGGGTTTATGGAACGGTATCTGAGCTAATTTGAAACTCTTGTTTTATGCATCACCCCACCTCACCTTTCCAGTTAAGCAGCCATAGTGTGTTTTCTGCATGTGTGACTCTGTTCTGTTTTGTAATTCAGTTCAAGTGTAACAGTTTTTACATTCCCTCTATAAGTGACACCTTATGAGAAGTGTCCTTTTCTGTGTGACTTATTTCACTTAGAATCGTCGTACCTAAATCCACTCATCATGCTCCTACTAGCCTTATGACATTGATTTCATGGCTGAGTGATATTCCATCGTATATAAGGACTACAACTTTTTTATCCATTTTTCGCTTTCCTGGGATATTTAAGGTGGATTGAAGTGGAGGTCCTTGTCAAAAGAGCAGCCCTAAACTATGGGGTGCTTGTGTCTTGCTGATTTTTAATTTTCCCACTTTATACCCCCATGCGTGGAAGTGCCCTATGCTCTCTAAGCTGTGTTTTTTAGCTGTTTCAGGACACACCGTGCCCTTCTCCAGAGTGGCTGTTGGCAATTTACATCCCGCCCATCAGTGTAGCAAGGCTCCCATTTCTCCATGGCCTGTCCTTCATTTCTGGTTTTGAAACTTTTTTCAGCATGGCCCTTTTGACCGATGGGAAGCGCGACTTCTTTGTAGCGCTGATTTGCCTTTCCAGGTTGCTTGGTTGGCCAAAAAGGGCGTATGCGTTTTTTCCTGAATATATTCAGGAAAAAACGCATACGCCCTTTTTGGCCAAGGGCATCATTGTCAACGTTTTGCCAATTTTCATGTGCTTTAAAGGCGATTCGAATCTACCTCCTGAAATCTTTTTCCTGCAATTCTGCCTTGACTTCAAATCCTCTTCTTTGCCTTCCCTCAATATATTTGTGGACGAGAGTTATCATTTATAACTCTGCAGGTTTGTGAATTGCAGTGCCCTGAAGCTCCATTTTACAACTCGCTTTTTTGGGAGCTGGCCGCAAAAGCGCAGGATGGCTTCAGGCCCTGTTCTGGTTCCGGGGGGCAGGCTGAGCCTGTGGTTAATTCTTCTTCCTGATGGGAAAATAGAGTGACCTGTGCCTGTCCCAACACCAAGAGCTAGTCTCTCATTGGTTCCCCGTCTTCCCATTCATCCTCAGGACAAATTGCAACCTGTACGGAACAGGAGGTTAAAGGTGCTGATGCTCCACGTAGGGAGATTGCTAGTAAAGTGGCTGGAATGGCGAACCCGAGCACAAGGAGATGAGAAATGAGGTGCGTTTTAGAAACCTTTCCCCATCACACGGTGTACCATCTTCTGGGTTTCTCATGCCTGTTTTCGATGTAGGAAGATGCCCTTGAACCTGGAGATTTGGGACCCATGCGATGGGTAGCACGCAGTATTACTTTAAAGGGTCTGCGTTTGCTCACCCAACGTCACCAAACCTCTCAGCCCCAAGAGTGTCCACCCTTATGTCTCATCCAGCTGTGGGTCTAGATATGGTCAATCCAGGTTGCATCACAGCCCCTGAACGAATTGTGTAAGAATTTCTCTCTCTTTCACTGTCTTTGTTTCATGGGTTTTTAAAAGTAATTTATTTTTATAATGGGGTTTAGCTGCTTTTCACGGCTGTGTTTATGCCGCTTTACACCCACTTGACACACTAACAGAGAGATATCAATTCATAGGTTTTAAGATTATTACTAGTCAGATATATTCTTGTGCGGTGAATCAGGCGTGTTGAGTCCAGTTCTCTGAGCAAGGAGTAGGTTTTGTCTATTACATATTGGGTTTATGGAATGGTATCTGAGCTAATTTGAAACTCTTGTTTTATGTATCACCCCACCTCACCTTTCCAGTTAAGCAGCCATAGTGTGTTTTCTGCATGTGTGACTCTGTTCTGTTTTGTAATTCAGTTCAAGTGTAACGGTTTTTACATTCCCTATATAAGTGACACCTTATGAGAAGTGTCCTTTTCTGTGTGACTTATTTCACTTAGAATCGTCGTACCTAAATCCACTCATCATGCTGCTACTAGCCTTATGACATTGATTTCATGGCTGAGTGATATTCCATCGTACATAAGGACCACAACTTTTTTATCCATTTTTCTCTTTCCTGGGATATTTAAGGTGGAATGAAGTGGAAGTCCTTGTCAACAGAGCAGCCCTAAACGTTGGGGTGCTTGTGTCTTGCTGATTTTCAATTTTCCCACTTTATACCCCCATGCGTGGAAGTGCCCTATCCTCTCTAGGCTGTGTGTTTTAGATGGTTCAGGACACACCGTACCCTACTCCGGAGTGGCTGTTGGCAATTTACATCCCGCCCATCAGTGTAGCAAGGCTCCCATTTCTCCATGGCCTGTCCTGCATTTCTGGTTTTGAAACTTTTTTCAGCATGGCCCTTTTGACCGATGGGAAGCGAGACTTCTTTGTAGCGCTGATTTGCCTTTCCAGGTTGCTTGGTTGGCCAAAAAGGGCGTATGCGTTTTTTCCTGAATGTATTCAGGAAAAAACGCATACGCCCTTTTTGGCCAAGGGCATCATTGTCAACGTTTTGCTGCTTTTCATGTGCTTTAAAGGCGATTCGAATCTACCTCCTGAAATCTGTTTCCTGCAATTCTGCCTTTATTTCAAATCCTCTTCTTTGCCTTCCCTCAATATATTTGTGGACGAGAGTTATCATTTATAACTCTGCAGGTTTGTGAATTGCTGTGCCCTGAAGCTCCATTTTACAACTCGCTTTTTTGGGAGGTGGCCGCAAAAGCGCAGGATGGCTTCAGGCCCTGTTTTGGTTCCGGTGGGCAGGGTGAGCCTGTGGTTAATTCTTCTTCCTGATGGGAAAATAGAGTGACCTGTGCCTGTCCCAACACCAAGAGCTAGTCTCTCATTGGTTCCCCGTCTTCCCATTCATCCTCAGGACAAATTGCAACCTGTACGGAACAGGAGGTTAAAGGTGCTGATGCTCCACGTAGGGAGATTGCTAGTAAAGTGGCTGGAATGGCGAACCCGAGCACAAGGAGATGAGAAATGAGGTGCGTTTTAGAAACCTTTCCCCATCACACGGTGTACCATCTTCTGGGTTTCTCATGCTTGTTTTCGATGTAGGAAGATGCCCTTGAACCTGGAGATTTGGGACCCATGCGATGGGTAGCACGCAGTATTACTTTAAAGGGTCTGCGTTTGCTCACCCAACTTCACCAAACCTCTCAGCCCCAAGAGTGTCCACCCTTATGTCTCATCCAGCTGTGGGTCTAGATATGGTCAATCCAGGTTGCATCACAGCCCCTGAACGAATTGTGTAAGAATTTCTCTCTCTTTCCCTGTCTTTGTTTCATGGGTTTTTAAAAGTAATTTATTTTTATACTGGGGTTTAGCTGCTTTTCACGGCTGTGTTTATGCCGCTTTACACCCACTTGACACACTAACAGAGATATATCAATTCATAGGTTTTAAGATTATTTCTAGTCAGATATATTCTTGTGCGGTGAATCAGGCGTGTTGAGTCCAGTTCTCTGAGCAAGGAGTAGGTTTTGTCTATTACATATTGGGTTTATGGAACGGTATCTGAGCTAATTTGAAACTCTTCTTTTATGTATCACCCCACCTCATCTTTCCAGTTAAGCAGCCATAGTGTGTTTTCTGCATGTGTGACTCTGTTCTGTTTTGTAATTCAGTTCAAGTGTAACGGTTTTTACATTCCCTCTATAAGTGACACCTTATGAGAAGTGTCCTTTTCTGTGTGACTTATTTCACTTAGAATCGTCGTACCTAAATCCACTCATCATGCTGCTACTAGCCTTATGATATTGATTTCATGGCTGAGTGATATTCCATTGTACATAAGGACTACAACTTTTTTATCCATTTTTCGCTTTCCTGGGATATTTAAGGTGGATTGAAGTGGAGGTCCTTGTCAACAGAGCAGCCCTAAACTATGGGGTGCTTGTGTCTTGCTGATTTTTAATTTTCCCACTTTATACCCCCATTCGTGGAAGTGCCCTATGCTCTCTAAGCTGTGTTTTTTAGCTGTTTCAGGACACACCGTGCCCTTCTCCAGAGTGGCTGTTGGCAATTTACATCCCGCCCATCAGTGTAGCAAGGCTCCCATTTCTCCATGGCCTGTCCTGCATTTCTGGTTTTGAAACTTTTTTCAGCATGGGCCTTTTGACCGATGGGAAGCGCGACTTCTTTGTAGCGCTGATTTGCCTTTCCAGGTTGCTTGGTTGGCCAAAAAGGGCGTATGCGTTTTTTCCTGAATATATTCAGGAAAAAACGCATACGCCCTTTTTGGCCAAGGGCATCATTGTCAACGTTTTGCCGCTTTTCATGTGCTTTAAATGCGATTCGAATCTACCTCCTGAAATCTGTTTCCTGCAATTCTGCCTTGATTTCAAATCCTCTTCTTTGCCTTCCCTCAATATATTTGTGAACGAGAGTTATCATTTATAACTCTGCAGGTTTGTGAATTGCTGTGCCCTGAAGCTCCATTTTACAACTCGCTTTTTTGGGAGCTGGCCGCAAAAGTGCAGGATGGCTTCAGGCCCTGTTCTGGTTCTGGGGGGCAGGCTGAGCCTGTGGTTAATTCTTCTTCTTGATGGGAAAATAGAGTGACCTGTGCCTGTCCCAACACCAAGAGCTAGTCTCTCATTGGTTCCCCGTCTTCCCATTCATCCTCAGGACAAATTGCAACCTGTACGGAACAGGAGGTTAAAGGTGCTGATGCTCCACGTAGGGAGATTGCTAGTAAAGTGGCTGGAATGGCGAACCCGAGCACAAGGAGATGAGAAATGAGGTGCGTTTTAGAAACCTTTCCCCATCACACGGTCTACCATCTTCTGGGTTTCTCATGCCTGTTTTCGATGTAGGAAGATGCCTTTGAACCTGGAGATTTGGGACCCATGCGATGTGTAGCACGCAGTATTACTTTAAAGGGTCTGCGTTTGCTCACCCAACTTCACCAAACCTCTCAGCCCCAAGAGTGTCCACCCTTATGTCTCATCCAGCTGTGGGTCTAGATATGGTCAATCCAGGTTGCATCACAGCCCCTGAACGAATTGTGTAAGAATTTCTCTCTCTTTCACTGTCTTTGTTTCATGGGTATTTAAAAGTAATTTATTTTTATAATGGGCTTTAGCTGCTTTTCACGGCTGTGCTTATGCCACTTTACACCCACTTGACACACTAACAGAGAGATATCAATTCATAGGTTTTAAGATTATTACTAGTCAGATATATTCTTGTGCGGTGAATCAGGCGTGTTGAGTCCAGTTCTCTGAGCAAGGAGTAGGTTTTGTCTATTACATATTGGGTTTATGGAACGGTATCTGAGCTAATTTGAAACTGTTGTTTTATGTATCACCCCACCTCACCTTTCCAGTTAAGCAGCCATAGTGTGTTTTCTGCATGTGTGACTCTGTTCTGTTTTGTAATTCAGTTCAAGTGTAACGGTTTTTACATTCCCTCTATAAGTGACACCTTATGAGAAATGTCCTTTTCTGTGTGACTTATTTCACTTAGAATCGTCGTACCTAAATCCACTCATCATGCTGCTACTAGCCTTATGATATTGATTTCATGGCTGAGTAATATTCCATTGTACATAAGGACTACAACTTTTTTATCCATTTTTCGCTTTCCTGGGATATTTAAGATGGAATGAAGTGGAGGTCCTTGTCAAAAGAGCAGCCCTAAACTATGGGGTGCTTGTGTCTTGCTGATTTTTAATTTTCCCACTTTATAACCCCATGCGGGGAAGTGCCCTATGCTCTCTAAGCTGTGTTTTTAGCTGTTTCAGGACACACCGTACCCTTCTCCAGAGTGGCTGTTGGCAATTTACATCCCGCCCATCAGTGTAGCAAGGCTCCCATTTCTCTATGGCCTGTCCTGCATTTCTGGTTTTGAAACTTTTTTCAGCATGGCCCTTTTGACCGATGGGAAGAGAGACTTCTTTGTAGCGCTGATTTGCCTTTCCAGGTTGCTTGGTTGGCCAAAAAGGGCGTATGCGTTTTTTCCTGAATGTATTCAGGAAAAAACGCATACGCCCTTTTTGGCCAAGGGCATCATTGTCAACGTTTTGCTGCTTTTCATGTGCTTTAAAGGCGATTCGAATCTATCTCCTGAAATCTGTTTCCTGCAATTCTGCCTTGATTTCAAATCCTCTTCTTTGCCTTCCCTCAATATATTTGTGGACGAGAGTTATCATTTATAACTCTGCAGGTTTGTGAATTGCTGTGCCCTGAAGCTCCATTTTACAACTCGCTTTTTTGGGAGCTGGCCGCAAAAGCGCAGGATGGCTTCAGGCCCTGTTTTGTTTCCGGTGGGCAGGGTGAGCCTGTGGTTAATTCTTCTTCCTGATGGGAAAATAGAGTGACCTGTGCCTGTCCCAACACCAAGAGCTAGTCTCTCATTGGTTCCCCGTCTTCCCATTCATCCTCAGGACAAATTGCAACCTGTACGGAACAGGAGGTTAAAGGTGCTGATGCTCCACGTAGGGAGATTGCTAGTAAAGTGGCTGGAATGGCGAACCCGAGCACAAGGAGATGAGAAATGAGGTGCGTTTTAGAAACCTTTCCCCATCACACGGTGTACCATCTTCTGGGTTTCTCATGCCTGTTTTCGATGTAGGAAGATGCCCTTGAACCTGGAGATTTGGGACCCATGCGATGGGTAGCACGCAGTATTACTTTAAAGGGTCTGCGTTTGCTCACCCAACTTCACCAAACCTCTCAGCCCCAAGAGTGTCCACCCTTATGTCTCATCCAGCTGTGGGTCTAGATATGGTCAATCCAGGTTGCATCACAGCCCCTGAACGAATTGTGTAAGAATTTCTCTCTCTTTCACTGTCTTTGTTTAATGGGTTTTTAAAAGTAATTTATTTTTATAATGTGGTTTAGCTGCTTTTCACGGCTGTGTTTATGCCGCTTTACACCCACTTGACACACTAACAGAGAGATATCAATTCATAGGTTTTAAGATTATTACTAGTCAGATATATTCTTGTGCGGTGAATCAGGCGTGTTGAGTCCAGTTCTCTGAGCAAGGAGTAGGTTTTGTCTATTACATATTGGGTTTATGGAACGGTATCTGAGCTAATTTGAAACTCTTGTTTTATGTATCACCCCACCTCACCTTTCCAGTTAAGCAGCCATAGTGTGTTTTCTGCATGTGTGACTCTGTTCTGTTTTGTAATTCAGTTCAAGTGTAACAGTTTTTACATTCCCTCTATAAGTGACACCTTATGAGAAGTGTCCTTTTCTGTGTGACTTATTTCACTTAGAATCGTCGTACCTAAATCCACTCATCATGCTCCTACTAGCCTTATGACATTGATTTCATGGCTGAGTGATATTCCATTGTACATAAGGACCACAACTTTTTTATCCATTTTTCTCTTTCCTGGGATATTTAAGGTGGAATGAAGTGGAAGTCCTTGTCAACAGAGCAGCCCTAAACGTTGGGGTGCTTGTGTCTTGCTGATTTTCAATTTTCCCACTTTATACCCCCATGCGTGGAAGTGCCCTATCCTCTCTAGGCTTTGTTTTTTAGATGGTTCAGGACACACCGTACCCTTCTCCAGAGTGGCTGTTGGCAATTTACATCCCGCCCATCAGTGTAGCAAGGCTCCCATTTCTCCATGGCCTGTCCTGCATTTCTGGTTTTGACACTTTTTTCAGAATGGCCCTTTTGACCAATGGGAAGCGAGACTTCTTAGTAGCGCTGATTTGCCTTTCCAGGTTGCTTGGTTGGCCAAAAAGGGCGTATGCGTTTTTTCCTGAATATATTCAGGAAAAAACGCATACGCCCTTTTTGGCCAAGGGCATCATTGTCAACGTTTTGCCGCTTTTCATGTGCTTTAAAGGCGATTCGAATGTACCTCCTGAAATCTGTTTCCTGCAATTCTGCCTTGATTTCAAATCCTCTTCTTTGCCTTCCCTCAATATATTTGTGGACGAGAGTTAACATTTATAACTCTGCAGGTTTGAGAATTGCTGTGCCCTGAAGCTCCATTTTACAACTCGCTTTTTTGGGAGCTGGCCGCAAAAGCGCAGGATGGCTTCAGGCCCTGTTCTGGTTCCGGTGGGCAGGGTGAGCCTGTGGTTAATTCTTCTTCCTGATGGGAAAATAGAGTGACCTGTGCCTGTCCCAACACCAAGAGCTAGTCTCTCATTGGTTCCCCGTCTTCCCATTCATCCTCAGGACAAACTGCAACCTGTACGGAACAGGAGTTTAAAGGTGCTGATGCTCCACGTAGGGAGATTGCTAGTAAAGTGGCTGGAATGGCGAACCCGAGCACAAGGAGATGAGAAATGAGGTGCGTTTTAGAAACCTTTCCCCATCACACGGTGTACCATCTTCTGGGTTTCTCATGCTTGTTTTCGATGTAGGAAGATGCCCTTGAACCTGGAGATTTGGGACCCATGCGATGGGTAGCACGCAGTATTACTTTAAAGGGTCTGCGTTTGCTCACCCAACTTCACCAAACCTCTCAGCCCCAAGAGTGTCCACCCTTATGTCTCATCCAGCTGTGGGTCTAGATATGGTCAATCCAGGTTGCATCCCAGCCCCTGAACGAATTGTGTAAGAATTTCTCTCTCTTTCACTGTCTTTGTTTCATGGGTTTTTAAAAGTAATTTATTTTTATAATGGGGTTTAGCTGCTTTTCACGGCTGTGTTTATGCCGCTTTACACCCACTTGACACACTAACAGAGAGATATCAATTCATAGGTTTTAAGATTATTACTAGTCAGATATATTCTTGTGCGGTGAATCAGGCGTGTTGAGTCCAGTTCTCTGAGCAAGGAGTAGGTTTTGTCTATTACATATTGGGTTTATGGAACGGTATCTGAGCTAATTTGAAACTCTTGTTTTATGTATCACCCCACCTCACCTTTCCAGTTAAGCAGCCATAGTGTGTTTTCTGCATGTGTGACTCTGTTCTGTTTTGTAATTCAGTTCAAGTGTAACAGTTTTTACATTCCCTCTATAAGTGACACCTTATGAGAAGTGTCCTTTTCTGTGTGACTTATTTCACTTAGAATCGTCGTACCTAAATCCACTCATCATGCTGCTACTAGCCTTATGATATTGATTTCATGGCTGAGTGATATTCCATTGTACATAAGGTCTACAACTTTTTTATCCATTTTTCGCTTTCCTGGGATATTTAAGGTGGAATGAAGTGGAGGTCCTTGTCAACAGAGCAGCCATAAACGTTGGGGTGCTTGTGTCTTGCTGATTTTTAATTTTCCCACTTTATACCCCCATGCGTGGAAGTGCCCTATCCTCTCTAGGCTGTGTTTTTTAGATGGTTCAGGACACACCGTACCCTTCTCCAGATGGCTGTTGGCAATTTACATCCCGCCCATCAGTGTAGCAAGGCTCCTATTTCTCCATGGCCTGTCCTGCATTTCTGGTTTTGACACTTTTTTCAGAATGGCCCTTTTGACCAATGGGAAGCGAGACTTCTTAGTAGCGCTGATTTGCCTTTCCAGGTTGCTTGGTTGGCCAAAAAGGGCGTATGCGTTTTTTCCTGAATGTATTCAGGAAAAAACGCATACGCCCTTTTTGGCCAAGGGCATCATTGTCAACGTTTTGCCGCTTTTCATGTGCTTTAAAGGCGATTCGAATCTACCTCCTGAAATCTGTTTCCTGCAATTCTGCCTTGATTTCAAATCCTCTTCTTTGCCTTCCCTCAATATATTTGTGGACGAGAGTTATCATTTATAACTCTGCAGGTTTGTGAATTGCTGTGCCCTGAAGCTCCATTTTACAACTCGCTTTTTTGGGAGCTGGCCGCAAAAGCGCAGGATGGCTTCAGGCCCTGTTCTGGTTCCGGTGGGCAGGGTGAGCCTGTGGTTAATTCTTCTTCCTGATGGGAAAATAGAGTGACCTGTGCCTGTCCCAACACCAAGAGCTAGTCTCTCATTGGTTCCCCGTCTTCCCATTCATCCTCAGGACAAACTGCAACCTGTACGGAACAGGAGGTTAAAGGTGCTGATGCTCCACGTAGGGAGATTGCTAGTAAAGTGGCTGGAATGGCGAACCCGAGCACAAGGAGATGAGAAATGACGTGCGTTTTAGAAACCTTTCCCCATCACACGGTGTACCATCTTCTGGGTTTCTCATGCTTGTTTTCGATGTAGGAAGATGCCCTTGAACCTGGAGATTTGGGACCCATGCGATGGGTAGCACGCAGTATTACTTTAAAGGGTCTGCGTTTGCTCACCCAACTTCACCAAACCTCTCAGCCCCAAGAGTGTCCACCCTTATGTCTCATCCAGCTGTGGGTCTAGATATGGTCAATCCAGGTTGCATCACAGCCCCTGAACGAATTGTGTAAGAATTTCTCTCTCTTTCACTGTCTTTGTTTCATGGGTTTTTAAAAGTAATTTATTTTTATAATGTGGTTTAGCTGCTTTTCACGGCTGTGTTTATGCCGCTTTACACCCACTTGACACACTAACAGAGAGATATCAATTCATAGGTTTTAAGATTATTACTAGTCAGATATATTCTTGTGCGGTGAATCAGGCGTGTTGAGTCCAGTTCTCTGAGCAAGGAGTAGGTTTTGTCTATTACATATTGGGTTTATGGAACGGTATCTGAGCTAATTTGAAACTCTTGTTTTATGTATCACCCCACCTCACCTTTCCAGTTAAGCAGCCATAGTGTGTTTTCTGCATGTGTGACTCTGTTCTGTTTTGTAATTCAGTTCAAGTGTAACAGTTTTTACATTCCCTCTATAAGTGACACCTTATGAGAAGTGTCCTTTTCTGTGTGACTTATTTCACTTAGAATCGTCGTACCTAAATCCACTCATCATGCTGCTACTAGCCTTATGACATTGATTTCATGGCTGAGTGATATTCCATCGTATATAAGGACCACATCTTTTTTATCCATTTTTCTCTTTCCTGGGATATTTAAGGTGGAATGAAGTGGAAGTCCTTGTCAACAGAGCAGCCCTAAACGTTGGGGTGCTTGTGTCTTGCTGATTTTCAATTTTCCCACTTTATACCCCCATGCGTGGAAGTGCCCTATCCTCTCTAGGCTGTGTTTTTTAGATGGTTCAGGACACACCGTACCCTTCTCCAGAGTGGCTGTTGGCAATTTACATCCCGCCCTTCAGTGTAGCAAGGCTCCCATTTCTCCATGGCCTGTCCTGCATTTCTGGTTTTGAAACTTTTTTCAGAATGGCCCTTTTGACCAATGGGAAGCGAGACTTCTTAGTAGCGCTGATTTGCCTTTCCAGGTTGCCTGGTTGGCCAAAAAGGGCGTATGCGTTTTTTCCTGAATATATTCAGGAAAAAACGCATACGCCCTTTTTGGCCAAGGGCATCATTGTCAACGTTTTGCCGCTTTTCATGTGCTTTAAAGGCGATTCGAATGTACCTCCTGAAATCTGTTTCCTGCAATTCTGCCTTGATTTCAAATCCTCTTTTTTGCCTTCCCTCAATATATTTGTGGACGAGAGTTAACATTTATAACTCTGCAGGTTTGAGAATTGCTGTGCCCTGAAGCTCCATTTTACAACTCGCTTTTTTGGGAGCTGGCCGCAAAAGCGCAGGATGGCTTCAGGCCCTGTTCTGGTTCCGGTGGGCAGGGTGAGCCTGTGGTTAATTCTTCTTCCTGATGGGAAAATAGAGTGACCTGTGCCTGTCCCAACACCAAGAGCTAGTCTCTCATTGGTTCCCCGTCTTCCCATTCATCCTCAGGACAAACTGCAACCTGTACGGAACAGGAGGTTAAAGGTGCTGATGCTCCACGTAGGGAGATTGCTAGTAAAGTGGCTGTAATGGCGAACCCGAGCACAAGGAGATGAGAAATGAGGTGCGTTTTAGAAACCTTTCCCCATCACACGGTGTACCATCTTCTGGGTTTCTCATGCTTGTTTTCGATGTAGGAAGATGCCCTTGAACCTGGAGATTTGGGACCCATGCGATGGGTAGCACGCAGTATTACTTTAAAGGGTCTGCGTTTGCTCACCCAACTTCACCAAACCTCTCAGCCCCAAGAGTGTCCACCCTTATGTCTCATCCAGCTGTGGGTCTAGATATGGTCAATCCAGGTTGCATCACAGCCCCTGAACGAATTGTGTAAGAATTTCTCTCTCTTTCCCTGTCTTTGTTTCATGGGTTTTTAAAAGTAATTTATTTTTATACTGGGGTTTAGCTGCTTTTCACGGCTGTGTTTATGCCGCTTTACACCCACTTGACACACTAACAGAGATATATCAATTCATAGGTTTTAAGATTATTTCTAGTCAGATATATTCTTGTGCGGTGAATCAGGCGTGTTGAGTCCAGTTCTCTGAGCAAGGAGTAGGTTTTGTCTATTACATATTGGGTTTATGGAACGGTATCTGAGCTAATTTGCAACTCTTGTTTTATGTATCACCCCACCTCATCTTTCCAGTTAAGCAGCCATAGTGTGTTTTCTGCAGGTGTGACTCTGTTCTGTTTTGTAATTCAGTTCAAGTGTAACGGTTTTTACATTCCCTCTATAAGTGACACCTTATGAGAAGTGTCCTTTTCTGTGTGACTTATTTCACTTAGAATCGTCGTACCTAAATCCACTCATCATGCTGCTACTAGCCTTATGATATTGATTTCATGGCTGAGTGATATTCCATTGTACATAAGGACTACAACTTTTTTATCCATTTTTCGCTTTCCTGGGATATTTAAGGTGGATTGAAGTGGAGGTCCTTGTCAACAGAGCAGCCCTAAACTATGGGGTGCTTGTGTCTTGCTGATTTTTAATTTTCCCACTTTATACCCCCATGCGTGGAAGTGCCCTATGCTCTCTAAGCTGTGTTTTTTAGCTGTTTCAGGACACACCGTGCCCTTCTCCAGAGTGGCTGTTGGCAATTTACATCCCGCCCATCAGTGTAGCAAGGCTCCCATTTCTCCATGGCCTGTCCTGCATTTCTGGTTTTGAAACTTTTTTCAGCATGGGCCTTTTGACCGATGGGAAGCGCGACTTCTTTGTAGCGCTGATTTGCCTTTCCAGGTTGCTTGGTTGGCCAAAAAGGGCGTATGCGTTTTTTCCTGAATATATTCAGGAAAAAACGCATACGCCCTTTTTGGCCAAGGGCATCATTGTCAACGTTTTGCCGCTTTTCATGTGCTTTAAAGGCGATTCGAATCTACCTCCTGAAATCTGTTTCCTGCAATTCTGCCTTGACTTCAAATCCTCTTCTTTGCCTTCCCTCAATATATTTGTGGACGAGAGTTATCATTTATAACTCTGCAGGTTTGTGAATTGCAGGGCCCTGAAGCTCCATTTTACAACTCGCTTTTTTGGGAGCTGGCCGCAAAAGCGCAGGATGGCTTCAGGCCCTGTTCTGGTTCCGGGGGGCAGGCTGAGCCTCTGGTTAATTCTTCTTCCTGATGGGAAAATAGAGTGACCTGTGCCTGTCCCAACACCAAGAGCTAGTCTCTCATTGGTTCCCCGTCTTCCCGTTCATCCTCAGGACAAATTGCAACCTGTACGGAACAGGAGGTTAAAGGTGCTGATGCTCCACGTAGGGAGATTGCTAGTAAAGTGGCTGGAATGGCGAACCCGAGCACAAGGAGATGAGAAATGAGGTGCGTTTTAGAAACCTTTCCCCATCACATGGTGTACCATCTTCTGGGTTTCTCATGCCTGTTTTCGATGTAGGAAGATGCCCTTGAACCTGGAGATTTGGGACCCATGGGACGGGTAGCACGCAGTATTACTTTAAAGGGTCTGGGTTTGCTCACCCAACTTCACCAAACCTCTCAGCCCCAAGAGTGTCCACCCTTATGTCTCATCCAGCTGTGGGTCTAGATATGGTCAATCCAGGTTGCATCACAGCCCCTGAACGAATTGTGTAAGAATTTCTCTCTCTTTCACTGTCTTTGTTTCATGGGTTTTTAAAAGTAATTTATTTTTATAATGGGGTTTAGCTGCTTTTCACGGCTGTGTTTATGCCGCTTTACACCCACTTGACACACTAACAGAGAGATATCAATACATAGGTTTTAAGATTATTACTAGTCAGATATATTCTTGTGCGGTGAATCAGGCGTGTTGAGTCCAGTTCTCTGAGCAAGGAGTAGGTCTTGTCTATTACATATTGGGTTTATGGAACGGTATCTGAGCTAATTTGAAACTCTTGTTTTATGTATCACCCCACCTCACCTTTCCCGTTAAGCAGCCATAGTGTGTTTTCTGCATGTGTGACCCTGTTCTGTTTTGTAATTCAGTTCAAGTGTAACGGTTTTTACATTCCCTCTATAAGTGACACCTTATGAGAAGTGTCCTTTTCTGTGTGACTTATTTCACATAGAATCGTCGTACCTAAATCCACTCATCATGCTGCTACTAGCCTTATGATATTGATTTCATGGCTGAGTGATATTCCATTGTACATAAGGTCTACAACTTTTTTATCCATTTTTCGCTTTCCTGGGATATTTAAGGTGGAATGAAGTGGAGGTCCTTGTCAACAGAGCAGCCATAAACGTAGGGGTGCTTGTGTCTTGCTGATTTTTAATTTTCCCACTTTATACCCCCATGCGTGGAAGTGCCCTATCCTCTCTAGGCTGTGTTTTTTAGATGGTTCAGGACAAACCGTACCCTTCTCCAGATGGCTGTTGGCAATTTACATCCCGCCCATCAGTGTAGCAAGGCTCCTATTTCTCCATGGCCTGTCCTGCATTTCTGGTTTTGACACTTTTTTCAGAATGGCCCTTTTGACCAATGGGAAGCGAGACTTCTTAGTAGCGCTGATTTGCCTTTCCAGGTTGCTTGGTTGGCCAAAAAGGGCGTATGCGTTTTTTCCTGAATGTATTCAGGAAAAAACGCATACGCCCTTTTTGGCCAAGGGCATCATTGTCAACGTTTTGCCGCTTTTCATGTGCTTTAAAGGCGATTCGAATCTACCTCCTGAAATCTGTTTCCTGCAATTCTGCCTTGATTTCAAATCCTCTTCTTTGCCTTCCCTCAATATATTTGTGGACGAGAGTTATCATTTATAACTCTGCAGGTTTGTGAATTGCTGTGCCCTGAAGCTCCATTTTAGAACTCGCTGTTTTGGGAGCTGGCCGCAAAAGCGCAGGATGGCTTCAGGCCCTGTTCTTGTTCCGGTTGGCAGGGTGAGCCTGTGGTTAATTCTTCTTCCTGATGGGAAAATAGAGTGACCTGTGCCTGTCCCAACACCAGGAGCTAGTCTCTCATTGGTTCCCCGTCTTCCCATTCATCCTCATGACAAATTGCAACCTGTACGGAACAGGAGGTTAAAGGTGCTGATTCTCCACGTAGGGAGATTGCTAGTAAAGTGGCTGGAATGGCGAACCCGAGCACAAGGAGATGAGAAATGAGGTGCGTTTTAGAAACCTTTCCCCATCACACGGTGTACCATCTTCTGGGTTTCTCATGCCGGTTTTCGATGTAGGAAGATGCCCTTGAACCTGGAGATTTGGGACCCATGGGACGGGTAGCACGCAGTATTACTTTAAAGGGTCTGGGTTTGCTCACCCAACTTCACCAAACCTCTCAGCCCCAAGAGTGTCCACCCTTATGTCTCATCCAGCTGTGGGTCTAGATATGGTCAATCCAGGTTGCATCACAGCCCCTGAACGAATTGTGTAAGAATTTCTCTCTCTTTCACTGTCTTTGTTTCATGGGTTTTTAAAAGTAATTTATTTTTATAATGGGGTTTAGCTGCTTTTCACGGCTGTGTTTATGCCGCTTTACACCCACTTGACACACTAACAGAGAGATATCAATACATAGGTTTTAAGATTATTACTAGTCAGATATATTCTTGTGCGGTGAATCAGGCGTGTTGAGTCCAGTTCTCTGAGCAAGGAGTAGGTCTTGTCTATTACATATTGGGTTTATGGAACGGTATCTGAGCTAATTTGAAACTCTTGTTTTATGTATCACCCCACCTCACCTTTCCCGTTAAGCAGCCATAGTGTGTTTTCTGCATGTGTGACCCTGTTCTGTTTTGTAATTCAGTTCAAGTGTAACGGTTTTTACATTCCCTCTATAAGTGACACCTTATGAGAAGTGTCCTTTTCTGTGTGACTTATTTCACTTAGAATCGTCGTACCTAAATCCACTCATCCTGCTGCTACTAGCCTTATGATATTGATTTCATGGCTGAGTGATATTCCATTGTACATAAGGTCTACAACTTTTTTATCCATTTTTCGCTTTCCTGGGATATTTAAGGTGGAATGAAGTGGAGGTCCTTGTCAACAGAGCAGCCCTAAACTTTGGGGTGCTTGTGTCTTGCTGATTTTTAATTTTCCCACTTTATACCCCCATGCGTGGAAGTGCCCTATGCTCTCTAAGCTGTGTTTTTTAGCTGTTTCAGGACACACCGTACCCTTCTCCAGACTGGCTGTTGGCAATTTACATCCCGCCCATCAGTGTAGCAAGGCTCCCATTTCTCCATGGCCTGTCCTGCATTTCTGGTTTTGAAACTTTTTTCAGCATGGCCCTTTCTTTTGACCGATGGGAAGCGAGACTTCTTTGTAGCGCTGATTTGCCTTTCCAGGTTGCTTGGTTGGCCAAAAAGGGCGTATGCGTTTTTTCCTGAATATATTCAGGAAAAAACGCATACGCCCTTTTTGGCCAAGGGCATCATTGTCAACATTTTGCCGCTTTTCATGTGCTTTAAAGGCGATTCGAATCTACCTCCTGAAATCTGTTTCCTGCAATTCTGCCTTGATTTCAAATCCTCTTCTTTGCCTTCCCTCAATATATTTGTGGACGAGAGTTATCATTTATAACTCTGCAGGTTTGTGAATTGCTGTGCCCTGAAGCTCCATTTTAGAACTCTCTTTTTTGGGAGCTGGCCGCAAAAGCGCTGGATGGCTTCAGGCCCTGTTCTGGTTCCGGTTGGCAGGGTGAGCCTGTGGTTAATTCTTCTTCCTGATGGGAAAATAGAGTGACCTGTGCCTGTCCCAACACCAAGAGCTAGTCTCTCATTGGTTCCCCGTCTTCCCATTCATCCTCAGGACAAATTGCAACCTGTACGGAACAGGAGGTTAAAGGTGCTGATGCTCCACGTAGGGAGATTGCTAGTAAAGTTGCTGGAATGGCGAACCCGAGCACAAGGAGATGAGAAATGAGGTGCGTTTTAGAAACCTTTCCCCATCACATGGTGTACCATCTTCTGTGTTTCTCATGCCTGTTTTCGATGTAGGAAGATGCCCTTGAACCTGGAGATTTGGGACCCATGGGACGGGTAGCACGCAGTATTACTTTAAAGGGTCTGCGTTTGCTCACCATACTTCACGAAAACTCTCAGCCCCAAGAGTGTCCACCCTTATGTCTCATCCAGCTGTGGGTCTAGATATGGTCAATCCAGGTTGCATCACAGCCCCTGAACGAATTGTGTAAGAATTTCTCTCTCTTTCACTGTCTTTGTTTCATGGGTTTTTAAAAGTAATTTATTTTTATAATGGGGTTTAGCTGCTTTTCACGGCTCTGTTTATGCCGCTTTACACCCACTTGACACACTAACAGAGAGATATCAATACATAGGTTTTAAGATTATTACTAGTCAGATATATTCTTGTGTGGTGAATCGGGCGTGTTGAGTCCAGTTCTCTGAGCAAGGAGTAGGTCTTGTCTATTACATATTGGGTTTATGGAACGGTATCTGAGCTAATTTGAAACTCTTGTTTTATGTATCACCCCACCTCACCTTTCCCGTTAAGCAGCCATAGTGTGTTTTCTGCATGTGTGACTCTGTTCTGTTTTGTAATTCAGTTCAAGTGTAACGGTTTTTACATTCCCTCTATAAGTGACACCTTATGAGAAGTGTCCTTTTCTGTGTGACTTATTTCACTTAGAATCGCCGTACCTAAATCCACTCATCATGCTGCTACTAGCCTTATGACATTGATTTCATGGCTGAGTGGTATGCCATTGTACATAAGGACCTCAAATTTTTTATCCATTTTTCGCTTTCCTGGGATATTTAAGGTGGAATGAAGTGGAGGTCCTTGTCAACAGAGCAGCCCTAAACTTTTGGGTGCTTGGGTCTTTCTGGTTTTTAATTTTCCCACTTTATACCCCCATGCGTGGAAGTGCCCTATGCTCTCTAAGCTGTGTTTTTTAGATGTTTCAGGACACACCGTACACTTCTCCAGAGTGGCTGTTGGCAATTTACATCCCGCCCATCAGTGTAGCAAGGCTCCCATTTCTCCATGGCCTGTCCTGCATTTCTGGTTTTGACACTTTTTTCAGCATGGCCCTTTTGACTGATGGGAAGCGAGAGTTCTTTGTAGCGCTGATTGGCCTTTCCAGGTTGCTTGGTTGGCCAAAAAGGGCGTATGCGTTTTTTCCTGAATATATTCAGGAAAAAACGCATACGCCCTTTTTGGCCAAGGGCATCATTGTCAACGTTTTGGCGCTTTTCATGTGCTTTAAAGGCGATTCGAATCTACCTCCTGAAATCTGTTTCCTGCAATTCTGCCTTGATTTCAATTCCTCGTCTTTGCCTTCCCTCAATATATTTGTGGACGAGAGTTATCATTTATAACTCTGTAGGATTGTGAATTGCAGGGCCCTGAAGCTCCATTTTACAACTCGCTTTTTTGGGAGGTGGCCGCAAAAGCGCAGGATGGCTTCAGGCCCTGTTCTGGTTCCGGGGGGCAGGCTGAGCCTGTGGTTAATTCTTCTTCCTGATGGGAAAATAGAGTGACCTGTGCCTGTCCCAACACCAGGAGCTAATCTCTCATTGGTTCCCCGTCTTCCCGTTCATCCTCAGGACAAATTGCAACCTGTACGGAACAGGAGGTTAAAGGTGCTGATGCTCCAAGTAGGGAGATTGCTACTAAAGTGGCTGGAATGGCGAACCCGAGCACAAGGAGATGAGAAATGAGGTGCATTTTAGAAACCTTTCCCCATCACACGGTGTACCATCTTCTTGGTTTCTCATGCATGTTTTCGATGTAGGAAGATGCCCTTGAACCTGGAGATTTGGGACCCATGCGATGGGTAGCACGCAGTATTACTTTAAAGGGTCTGCGTTTGCTCACCCAACCTCACCAAACCTCTCAGCCCCAAGAGTGTCCACCCTTATGTCTCATCCAGCTGTGGGTCTAGATATGGTCAATCCAGGTTGCATCACAGCCCCTGAACGAATTGTGTAAGAATTTCTCTCTCTTTCACTGTCTTTGTTTCATGGGTTTTTAAAAGAAATTTATTTTTATAATGGGGTTTAGCTGCTTTTCACGGCTGTGTTTATGCCGCTTTACACCCACTTGACACACTAACAGAGAGATATCAATACATAGGTTTTAAGATTATTACTAGTCAGATATATTCTTGTTCGGTGAATCGGGCGTGTTGAGTCCAGTTCTCTGAGCAAGGAGTAGGTCTTGTCTATTACATATTGGGTTTATGGAACGGTATCTGAGCTAATTTGAAACTCTTGCTTTATGTATCACCCCACCTCGCTTCCCCGTTAAGCAGCCATAGTGTGTTTTCTGCATGTGTGACTCTGTTCTGTTTTGTAACTCAGTTCAAGTGTAACGGTTTTTACATTCCCTTTATAAGTGACACCTTATGAGAAGTGTCCTTTTCTGTGTGACTTATTTCACTTAGAATCGTCGTACCTAAATCCACTCATCATGCTGCTACTAGCCTTATGACATTGATTTCATGGCTGAGTGGTATGCCATTGTACATAAGAACCTCAAATTTTTTATCCATTTTTCGCTTTCCTGGGATATTTAAGGTGGAATGAAGTAGAGGTCCTTGTCAACAGAGCAGCCCTAAACTTTGGGGTGCTTGTGTCTTGCTGATTTTTAATTTTCCCACTTTATCCCCCCATGCGTGGAAGTGCCCTATGCTCTCTAAGCTGTGTTTTTTAGCTGTTTCAGGACACACCGTACCCTTCTCCAGACTGGCTGTTGGCAATTTACATCCCGCCCATCAGTGTAGCAAGGCTCCCATTTCTCCATGGCCTGTCCTGCATTTCTGGTTTTGAAACTTTTTTCAGCATGGCCCTTTCTTTTGACCGATGGGAAGCGAGACTTCTTTGTAGCGCTGATTTGCCTTTCCAGGTTGCTTGGTTGGCCAAAAAGGGCGTATGCGTTTTTTCCTGAATATATTCAGGAAAAAACGCATACGCCCTTTTTGGCCAAGGGCATCATTGTCAACATTTTGCCGCTTTTCATGTGCTTTAAAGGCGATTCGAATCTACCTCCTGAAATCTGTTTCCTGCAATTCTGCCTTGATTTCAAATCCTCTTCTTTGCCTTCCCTCAATATATTTGTGGACGAGAGTTATCATTTATAACTCTGCAGGTTTGTGAATTGCTGTGCCCTGAAGCTCCATTTTAGAACTCTCTTTTTTGGGAGCTGGCCGCAAAAGCCCTGGATGGCTTCAGGCCCTGTTCTGGTTCCGGTTGGCAGGGTGAGCCTGTGGTTAATTCTTCTTCCTGATGGGAAAATAGAGTGACCTGTGCCTGTCCCAACACCAAGAGCTAGTCTCTCATTGGTTCCCCGTCTTCCCATTCATCCTCAGGACAAATTGCAACCTGTACGGAACAGGAGGTTAAAGGTGCTGATGCTCCACGTAGGGAGATTGCTAGTAAAGTTGCTGGAATGGCGAACCCGAGCACAAGGAGATGAGAAATGAGGTGCGTTTTAGAAACCTTTCCCCATCACATGGTGTACCATCTTCTGTGTTTCTCATGCCTGTTTTCGATGTAGGAAGATGCCCTTGAACCTGGAGATTTGGGACCCATGGGACGGGTAGCACGCAGTATTACTTTAAAGGGTCTGCGTTTGCTCACCATACTTCACGAAAACTCTCAGCCCCAAGAGTGTCCACCCTTATGTCTCATCCAGCTGTGGGTCTAGATATGGTCAATCCAGGTTGCATCACAGCCCCTGAACGAATTGTGTAAGAATTTCTCTCTCTTTCACTGTCTTTGTTTCATGGGTTTTTAAAAGTAATTTATTTTTATAATGGGGTTTAGCTGCTTTTCACGGCTCTGTTTATGCCGCTTTACACCCACTTGACACACTAACAGAGAGATATCAATACATAGGTTTTAAGATTATTACTAGTCAGATATATTCTTGTGTGGTGAATCGGGCGTGTTGAGTCCAGTTCTCTGAGCAAGGAGTAGGTCTTGTCTATTACATATTGGGTTTATGGAACGGTATCTGAGCTAATTTGAAACTCTTGTTTTATGTATCACCCCACCTCACCTTTCCCGTTAAGCAGCCATAGTGTGTTTTCTGCATGTGTGACTCTGTTCTGTTTTGTAATTCAGTTCAAGTGTAACGGTTTTTACATTCCCTCTATAAGTGACACCTTATGAGAAGTGTCCTTTTCTGTGTGACTTATTTCACTTAGAATCGCCGTACCTAAATCCACTCATCATGCTGCTACTAGCCTTATGACATTGATTTCATGGCTGAGTGGTATGCCATTGTACATAAGGACCTCAAATTTTTTATCCATTTTTCGCTTTCCTGGGATATTTAAGGTGGAATGAAGTGGAGGTCCTTGTCAACAGAGCAGCCCTAAACTTTTGGGTGCTTGGGTGTTTCTGGTTTTTAATTTTCCCACTTTATACCCCCATGCGTGGAAGTGCCCTATGCTCTCTAAGCTGTGTTTTTTAGATGTTTCAGGACACACCGTACACTTCTCCAGAGTGGCTGTTGGCAATTTACATCCCGCCCATCAGTGTAGCAAGGCTCCCATTTCTCCATGGCCTGTCCTGCATTTCTGGTTTTGACACTTTTTTCAGCATGGCCCTTTTGACTGATGGGAAGCGAGAGTTCTTTGTAGCGCTGATTGGCCTTTCCAGGTTGCTTGGTTGGCCAAAAAGGGCGTATGCGTTTTTTCCTGAATATATTCAGGAAAAAACGCATACGCCCTTTTTGGCCAAGGGCATCATTGTCAACGTTTTGGCGCTTTTCATGTGCTTTAAAGGCGATTCGAATCTACCTCCTGAAATCTGTTTCCTGCAATTCTGCCTTGATTTCAATTCCTCGTCTTTGCCTTCCCTCAATATATTTGTGGACGAGAGTTATCATTTATAACTCTGTAGGATTGTGAATTGCAGGGCCCTGAAGCTCCATTTTACAACTCGCTTTTTTGGGAGGTGGCCGCAAAAGCGCAGGATGGCTTCAGGCCCTGTTCTGGTTCCGGGGGGCAGGCTGAGCCTGTGGTTAATTCTTCTTCCTGATGGGAAAATAGAGTGACCTGTGCCTGTCCCAACACCAAGAGCTAATCTCTCATTGGTTCCCCGTCTTCCCGTTCATCCTCAGGACAAATTGCAACCTGTACGGAACAGGAGGTTAAAGGTGCTGATGCTCCAAGTAGGGAGATTGCTACTAAAGTGGCTGGAATGGCGAACCCGAGCACAAGGAGATGAGAAATGAGGTGCATTTTAGAAACCTTTCCCCATCACACGGTGTACCATCTTCTTGGTTTCTCATGCATGTTTTCGATGTAGGAAGATGCCCTTGAACCTGGAGATTTGGGACCCATGCGATGGGTAGCACGCAGTATTACTTTAAAGGGTCTGCGTTTGCTCACCCAACCTCACCAAACCTCTCAGCCCCAAGAGTGTCCACCCTTATGTCTCATCCAGCTGTGGGTCTAGATATGGTCAATCCAGGTTGCATCACAGCCCCTGAACGAATTGTGTAAGAATTTCTCTCTCTTTCACTGTCTTTGTTTCATGGGTTTTTAAAAGAAATTTATTTTTATAATGGGGTTTAGCTGCTTTTCACGGCTGTGTTTATGCCGCTTTACACCCACTTGACACACTAACAGAGAGATATCAATACATAGGTTTTAAGATTATTACTAGTCAGATATATTCTTGTTCGGTGAATCGGGCGTGTTGAGTCCAGTTCTCTGAGCAAGGAGTAGGTCTTGTCTATTACATATTGGGTTTATGGAACGGTATCTGAGCTAATTTGAAACTCTTGCTTTATGTATCACCCCACCTCGCTTCCCCGTTAAGCAGCCATAGTGTGTTTTCTGCATGTGTGACTCTGTTCTGTTTTGTAACTCAGTTCAAGTGTAACGGTTTTTACATTCCCTTTATAAGTGACACCTTATGAGAAGTGTCCTTTTCTGTGTGACTTATTTCACTTAGAATCGTCGTACCTAAATCCACTCATCATGCTGCTACTAGCCTTATGACATTGATTTCATGGCTGAGTGGTATGCCATTGTACATAAGAACCTCAAATTTTTTATCCATTTTTCGCTTTCCTGGGATATTTAAGGTGGAATGAAGTAGAGGTCCTTGTCAACAGAGCAGCCCTAAACTTTGGGGTGCTTGTGTCTTGCTGATTTTTAATTTTCCCACTTTATACCCCCATGCGTGGAAATGCCCTATGCTCTCTAAGCTGTGTTTTTTAGATGTTTCAGGACACACCGTACACTTCTCCAGAGTGGCTGTTGCCAATTTACATCCCGCCCATCAGTGTAGCAAGGCTCCCATTTCTCCATAGCCTGTCCTGCATTTCTGGTTTTGACACTTTTTTCAGCATGGCCCTTTTGACTGATGGGAAGCGAGACTTCTTTGTAGCGCTGATTTACCTTTCCAGGTTGCTTGGTTGGCCAAAAAGGGCGTATGCGTTTTTTCCTGAATATATTCAGGAAAAAACGCATACGCCCTTTTTGGCCAATGGCATCATTTTCAACGTTTTGGCGCTTTTCATGTGCTTTAAAGCCGATTCGAATCTACCTCCTGAAATCTGTTTCCTGCAATTCTGCCTTGATTTCAATTCCTCGTCTTTGCCTTCCCTCAATATATTTGTGGACGAGAGTTATCATTTATAACTCTGTAGGATTGTGAATTGCAGTGCCCTGAAGCTCCATTTTACAACTCGCTTTTTTGGGAGGTGGCCGCAAAAGCGCAGGATGGCTTCAGGCCCTGTTCTGGTTCCGGGGGGCAGGCTGAGCCTGTGGTTAATTCTTCTTCCTGATGGGAAAATAGAGTGACCTGTGCCTGTCCCAACACCAAGAGCTAGTCTCTCATTGGTTCCCCGTCTTCCCGTTCATCCTCATGACAAATTGCAACCTGTACGGAACAGGAGGTTAAATATGCTGATGCTCCAAATAGGGAGATTGCTACTAAAGTGGCTGGAATGGCGAACCCGAGCACAAGGAGATGAGAAATGAGGTGCATTTTAGAAACCTTTCCCCAACACACGGTGTACCATCTTCTTGGTTTCTCATGCATGTTTTCGATGTAGGAAGATGCCCTTGAACCTGGAGATTTGGGACCCATGCGATGGGTAGCACGCAGTATTACTTTAAAGGGTCTGCGTTTGCTCACCCAACCTCACCAAACCTCTCAGCCCCAAGAGTATCCACCCTTATGTCTCATCCAGCTGTGGGTCTAGATATGGTCAATCCAGGTTGCATCACAGCCCCTGAACGAATTGTGTAAGAATTTCTCTCTCTTTCACTGTCTTTGTTTCATGGGTTTTTAAAAGAAATTTATTTTTATAATGGGGTTTAGCTGCTTTTCACGGCTGTGTTTATGCCGCTTTACACCCACTTGACACACTAACAGAGAGATATCAATACATAGGTTTTAAGATTATTACTAGTCAGATATATTCTTGTGCGGTGAATCGGGCGTGTTGAGTCCAGTTCTCTGAGCAAGGAGTAGGTCTTGTCTATTACATATTGGGTTTATGGAACAGTATCTAAGCTAATTTGAAACTCTTGCTTTATGTATCACCCCACCTCGCTTTCCCGTTAAGCAGCCATAGTGTGTTTTCTGCATGTGTGACTCTGTTCTGTTTTGTAATTCAGTTCAAGTGTAACGGTTTTTACATTCCCTCTATAAGTGACACCTTATGAGAAGTGTCCTTTTCTGTGTGACTTATTTCACTTAGAATCGTCGTACCTAAATCCACTCATCATGCTGCTACTAGCCTTATGACATTGATTTCATGGCTGAGTGGTATGCCATTGTACATAAGGACCTCAAATTTTTTATCCATTTTTCTCTTTCCTGGGATATTTAAGGTGGAATGAAGTGGAGGTCCTTGTCAACAGAGCATCCCTAAACTTTGGGGTGCTTGTGTCTTGCTGATTTTTAATTTTCCCACTTTATACCCCCATGCGTGGAAGTGCCCTATGCTCTCTAAGCTGTGTTTTTTAGATGTTTCAGGACACACCGTACACTTCTCCAGAGTGGCTGTTGGCAATTTACATGCCGCCCATCAGTGTAGCAAGGCTCCCATTTCTCCATGGCCTGTCCTGCATTTCTGGTTTTGACACTTTTTTCAACATGGCCCTTTTGACCGATGGGAAGCGAGACTTCTTTGTAGCGCTGATTTGCCTTTCCAGGTTGCTTGGTTGGCCAAAAAGGGCGTATGCGTTTTTTCCTGAATATATTCAGGAAAAAACGCATACGCCCTTTTTGGCCAAGGGCATCATTGTCAACGTTTTGCTGCTTTTCATGTGCTTTAAAGGCGATTCGAATCTACCTCCTGAAATCTGTTTCCTGCAATTCTGCCTTGATTTCAATTCCTCGTCTTTGCCTTCCCTCAATATATTTGTGGACGAGAGTTATCATTTATAACTCTGTAGGATTGTGAATTGCAGTGCCCTGAAGCTCCATTTTACAACTCGCTTTTTTGGGAGGTGGCCGCAAAAGCGCAGGATGGCTTCAGGCCCTGTTCTGGTTCCAGGGTGCATGCTGAGCCTGTGGTTAATTCTTCTTCCTGATGGGAAAATAGAGTGACCTGTGCCTATCCCAACACCAAGAGCTAGTCTCTCATTGGTTCCCCGTCTTCCCGTTCATCCTCAGGACAAATTGCAACCTGTACGGAACAGGAGGTTAAAGATGCTGATGCTCCAAGTAGGGAGATTGCTACTAAAGTGGCTGGAATGGCGAACCCGAGCACAAGGAGATGAGAAATGAGGTGCATTTTAGAAACCTTTCCCCAACACACGGTGTACCATCTTCTTGGTTTCTCATGCATGTTTTCGATGTAGGAAGATGCCCTTGAACCTGGAGATTTGGGACCCATGCGATGGGTAGCACGCAGTATTACTTTAAAGGGTCTGCGTTTGCTCACCCAACCTCACCAAACCTCTCAGCCCCAAGAGTGTCCACCCTTATGTCTCATCCAGCTGTGGGTCTAGATATGGTCAATCCAGGTTGCATCACAGCCCCTGAACGAATTGTGTAAGAATTTCTCTCTCTTTCACTGTCTTTGTTTCATGGGTTTTTAAAAGTAATTTATTTTTATAATGGGGTTTAGCTGCTTTTCACGGCTGTGTTTATGCCGCTTTACACCCACTTGACACACTAACAGAGAGATATCAATACATAGGTTTTAAGATTATTACTAGTCAGATATATTCTTGTGCGGTGAATCGGGCGTGTTGAGTCCAGTTCTCTGAGCAAGGAGTAGGTCTTGTCTATTACATATTGGGTTTATGGAACGGTATCTGAGCTAATTTGAAACTCTTGCTTTATGTATCACCCCACCTCGCTTTCCCGTTAAGCAGCCATAGTGTGTTTTCTGCATGTGTGACCCTGTTCTGTTTTGTAACTCAGTTCAAGTGTAACGGTTTTTACATTCCCTCTATAAGTGACACCTTATGAGAAGTGTCCTTTTCTGTGTGACTTATTTCACTTAGAATCGTCGTACCTAAATCCACTCATCATGCTGCTACTAGCCTTATGACATTGATTTCATGGCTGAGTGGTATGCCATTGTACATAAGGAACTCAAATTTTTTATCCATTTTTCGCTTTCCTGGGATATTTAAGGTGGAATGAAGTGGAAGTCCTTGTCAACAGAGCATCCCTAAACTTTGGGGTGCCTGTGTCTTGCTGATTTTTAATTTTCCCACTTTATACCCCCATGCGTGGAAGTGCCCTATGCTCTCTAAGCTGTGTTTTTTAGATGTTTCAGGACACACCGTACACTTCTCCAGAGTGGCTGTTGGCAATTTACATCCCGCCCATCAGTGTAGCAAGGCTCCCATTTCTCCATGGCCTGTCCTGCATTTCTGGTTTTGACACTTTTTTCAGCATGGCCCTTTTGACCGATGGGAATCGAGACTTCTTTGTAGCGCTGATTTGCCTTTCCAGGTTGCTTGGTTGGCCAAAAAGGGCGTATGCGTTTTTTCCTGAATTTATTCAGGAAAAAACGCATACGCCCTTTTTGGCCAAGGGCATCATTGTCAAAGTTTTGGCGCTTTTCATGTGCTTTAAAGGCGATTCGAATCTACCTCCTGAAATCTGTTTCCTGCAATTCTGCCTTGATTTCAATTTGTCGTCTTTGCCTTCCCTCAATATATTTGTGGACGAGAGTTATCATTTATAACTCTGTAGGATTGTGAATTGCAGTGCCCTGAAGCTCCATTTTACAACTCGCTTTTTTGGGAGGTGGCCGCAAAAGCGCAGGATGGCTTCAGGCCCTGTTCTGGTTCCGGGGTGCAGGCTGAGCCTGTGGTTAATTCTTCTTCCTGATGGGAAAATAGAGTGACCTGTGCCTATCCCAACACCAAGAGCTAGTCTCTCATTGGTTCCCCGTCTTCCCGTTCATCCTCAGGACAAATTGCAACCTGTACGGAACAGGAGGTTAAAGATGCTGATGCTCCAAGTAGGGAGATTGCTACTAAAGTGGCTGGAATGGCGAACCCGAGCACAAGGAGATGAGAAATGAGGTGCATTTTAGAAACCTTTCCCCAACACACGGTGTACCATCTTCTTGGTTTCTCATGCATGTTTTCGATGTAGGAAGATGCCCTTGAACCTGGAGATTTGGGACCCATGCGATGGGTAGCACGCAGTATTACTTTAAAGGGTCTGCGTTTGCTCACCCAACCTCACCAAACCTCTCAGCCCCAAGAGTGTCCACCCTTATGTCTCATCCAGCTGTGGGTCTAGATATGGTCAATCCAGGTTGCATCACAGCCCCTGAACGAATTGTGTAAGAATTTCTCTCTCTTTCACTGTCTTTGTTTCATGGGTTTTTAAAAGAAATTTATTTTTATAATGGGGTTTAGCTGCTTTTCACGGCTGTGTTTATGCCGCTTTACACCCACTTGACACACTAACAGAGAGATATCAATACATAGGTTTTAAGATTATTACTAGTCAGATATATTCTTGTGCGGTGAATCGGGCGTGTTGAGTCCAGTTCTCTGAGCAAGGAGTAGGTCTTGTCTATTACATATTGGGTTTATGGAACGGTATCTGAGCTAATTTGAAACTCTTGCTTTATGTATCACCCCACCTCGCTTTCCCGTTAAGCAGCCATAGTGTGTTTTCTGCATGTGTGACCCTGTTCTGTTTTGTAACTCAGTTCAAGTGTAACGGTTTTTACATTCCCTCTATAAGTGACACCTTATGAGAAGTGTCCTTTTCTGTGTGACTTATTTCACTTAGAATCGTCGTACCTAAATCCACTCATCATGCTGCTACTAGCCTTATGACATTGATTTCATGGCTGAGTGGTATGCCATTGTACATAAGGAACTCAAATTTTTTATCCATTTTTCGCTTTCCTGGGATATTTAAGGTGGAATGAAGTGGAAGTCCTTGTCAACAGAGCATCCCTAAACTTTGGGGTGCCTGTGTCTTGCTGATTTTTAATTTTCCCACTTTATACCCCCATGCGTGGAAGTGCCCTATGCTCTCTAAGCTGTGTTTTTTAGATGTTTCAGGACACACCGTACACTTCTCCAGAGTGGCTGTTGGCAATTTACATCCCGCCCATCAGTGTAGCAAGGCTCCCATTTCTCCATGGCCTGTCCTGCATTTCTGGTTTTGACACTTTTTTCAGCATGGCCCTTTTGACCGATGGGAATCGAGACTTCTTTGTAGCGCTGATTTGCCTTTCCAGGTTGCTTGGTTGGCCAAAAAGGGCGTATGCGTTTTTTCCTGAATTTATTCAGGAAAAAACGCATACGCCCTTTTTGGCCAAGGGCATCATTGTCAAAGTTTTGGCGCTTTTCATGTGCTTTAAAGGCGATTCGAATCTACCTCCTGAAATCTGTTTCCTGCAATTCTGCCTTGATTTCAATTTGTCGTCTTTGCCTTCCCTCAATATATTTGTGGACGAGAGTTATCATTTATAACTCTGTAGGATTGTGAATTGCAGTGCCCTGAAGCTCCATTTTACAACTCGCTTTTTTGGGAGGTGGCCGCAAAAGCGCAGGATGGCTTCAGGCCCTGTTCTGGTTCCGGGGTGCAGGCTGAGCCTGTGGTTAATTCTTCTTCCTGATGGGAAAATAGAGTGACCTGTGCCTATCCCAACACCAAGAGCTAGTCTCTCATTGGTTCCCCGTCTTCCCGTTCATCCTCAGGACAAATTGCAACCTGTACGGAACAGGAGGTTAAAGATGCTGATGCTCCAAGTAGGGAGATTGCTACTAAAGTGGCTGGAATGGCGAACCCGAGCACAAGGAGATGAGAAATGAGGTGCATTTTAGAAACCTTTCCCCAACACACGGTGTACCATCTTCTTGGTTTCTCATGCATGTTTTCGATGTAGGAAGATGCCCTTGAACCTGGAGATTTGGGACCCATGCGATGGGTAGCACGCAGTATTACTTTAAAGGGTCTGCGTTTGCTCACCCAACCTCACCAAACCTCTCAGCCCCAAGAGTGTCCACCCTTATGTCTCATCCAGCTGTGGGTCTAGATATGGTCAATCCAGGTTGCATCACAGCCCCTGAACGAATTGTGTAAGAATTTCTCTCTCTTTCACTGTCTTTGTTTCATGGGTTTTTAAAAGAAATTTATTTTTATAATGGGGTTTAGCTGCTTTTCACGGCTGTGTTTATGCCGCTTTACACCCACTTGACACACTAACAGAGAGATATCAATACATAGGTTTTAAGATTATTACTAGTCAGATATATTCTTGTGCGGTGAATCGGGCGTGTTGAGTCCAGTTCTCTGAGCAAGGAGTAGGTCTTGTCTATTACATATTGGGTTTATGGAACGGTATCTGAGCTAATTTGAAACTCTTGCTTTATGTATCACCCCACCTCACCTTTCCCGTTACGCAGCAATAGTGTGTTTTCTGCATGTGTGACTCTGTTCTGTTTTGTAATTCAGTTCAAGTGTAACGGTTTTTACATTCCCTTTATAAGTGACACCTTATGAGAAGTGTCCTTTTCTGTGTGACTTATTTCACTTAGAATCGTCGTACCTAAATCCACTCATCATGCTGCTACTAGCCTTATGACATTGATTTCATGGCTGAGTGGTATGCCATTGTACATAAGAACCTCAAATTTTTTATCCATTTTTCGCTTTCCTGGGATATTTAAGGTGGAATGAAGTAGAGGTCCTTGTCAACAGAGCAGCCCTAAACTTTGGGGTGCTTGTGTCTTGCTGATTTTTAATTTTCCCACTTTATACCCCCATGCGTGGAAATGCCCTATGCTCTCTAAGCTGTGTTTTTTAGATGTTTCAGGACACACCGTACACTTCTCCAGAGTGGCTGTTGGCAATTTACATCCCGCCCATCAGTGTAGCAAGGCTCCCATTTCTCCATGGCCTGTCCTGCATTTCTGGTTTTGACACTTTTTTCAGCATGGCCCTTTTGACTGATGGGAAGCGAGACTTCTTTTTAGCGCTGATTTGCCTTTCCAGGTTGCTTGGTTGGCCAAAAAGGGCGTATGCGTTTTTTCCTGAATATATTCAGGAAAAAACGCATACGCCCTTTTTGGCCAATGGCATCATTTTCAACGTTTTGGCGCTTTTCATGTGCTTTAAAGGCGATTCGAATCTACCTCCTGAAATCTGTTTCCTGCAATTCTGCCTTGATTTCAATTCCTCGTCTTTGCATTCCCTCAATATATTTGTGGACGAGAGTTATCATTTATAACTCTGTAGGATTGTGAATTGCAGTGCCCTGAAGCTCCATTTTACAACTCGCTTTTTTGGGAGGTGGCCGCAAAAGCGCAGGATGGCTTCAGGCCCTGTTCTGGTTCCGGGGGGCAGGCTGAGCCTGTGGTTAATTCTTCTTCCTGATGGGAAAATAGAGTGACCTGTGCCTGTCCCAACACCAAGAGCTAGTCTCTCATTGGTTCCCCGTCTTCCCGTTCATCCTCATGACAAATTGCAACCTGTACGGAACAGGAGGTTAAATATGCTGATGCTCCAAATAGGGAGATTGCTACTAAAGTGGCTGGAATGGCGAACCCGAGCACAAGGAGATGAGAAATGAGGTGCATTTTAGAAACCTTTCCCCAACACACGGTGTACCATCTTCTTGGTTTCTCATGCATGTTTTCGATGTAGGAAGATGCCCTTTAACCTGGAGATTTGGGACCCATGCGATGGGTAGCACGCAGTATTACTTTAAAGGGTCTGCGTTTGCTCACCCAACCTCACCAAACCTCTCAGCCCCAAGAGTATCCACCCTTATGTCTCATCCAGCTGTGGGTCTAGATATGGTCAATCCAGGTTGCATCACAGCCCCTGAACGAATTGTGTAAGAATTTCTCTCTCTTTCACTGTCTTTGTTTCATGGGTTTTTAAAAGAAATTTATTTTTATAATGGGGTTTAGCTGCTTTTCACGGCTGTGTTTATGCCGCTTTACACCCACTTGACACACTAACAGAGAGATATCAATACATAGGTTTTAAGATTATTACTAGTCAGATATATTCTTGTGCGGTGAATCGGGCGTGTTGAGTCCAGTTCTCTGAGCAAGGAGTAGGTCTTGTCTATTACATATTGGGTTTATGGAACGGTATCTGAGCTAATTTGAAACTCTTGCTTTATGTATCACCCCACCTCACCTTTCCAGTTAAGCAGCCATAGTGTGTTTTCTGCATGTGTGACTCTGTTCTGTTTTGTAATTCAGTTCAAGTGTAACGGTTTTTACATTCCCTCTATAAGTGACACCTTATGAGAAGTGTCCTTTTCTGTGTGACTTATTTCACTTAGAATTGTCGTACCTAAATCCACTCATCATGCTGCTACTAGCCTTATGACATTGATTTCATGGCTGAGTGGTATGCCATTGTACATAAGGACCTCAAATTTTTTATCCATTTTTCGCTTTCCTGGGATATTTAAGGTGTAATGAAGTGGAGGTCCTTGTCAACAGAGCATCCCTAAACTTTGGGGTGCTTGTGTCTTGCTGATTTTTAATTTTCCCACTTTATACCCCCATGCGTGGAAGTGCCCTATGCTCTCTAAGCTGTGTTTTTTAGATGTTTCAGGACACACCGTACACTTCTCCAGAGTGGCTGTTGGCAATTTACATCCCGCCCATCAGTGTAGCAAGGCTCCCATTTCTCCATGGCCTGTCCTGCATTTCTGGTTTTGACACTTTTTTCAGCATGGCCCTTTTGACCGATGGGAAGCGAGACTTCTTTGTATCGCTGATTTGACTTTCCAGGTTGCTTGGTTAGCCAAAAAGGGCGTATGCGTTTTTTCCTGAATATATTCAGGAAAAAACGCACACGCCCTTTTTGGCCAAGGGCATCATTGTCAACGTTTTGGCGCTTTTCATGTGCTTTAAAGGCGATTCGAATCTACCTCCTGAAATCTGTTTCCTGCAATTCTGCCTTGATTTCAATTCCTCGTCTTTGCCTTCCTTCAATATATTTGTGGACAAGAGTTATCATTTATAACTCTGTAGGATTGTGAATTGCAGTGCCCTGAAGCTCCATTTTACAACTCGCTTTTTTGGGAGGTGGCCGCAAAAGCGCAGGATGGCTTCAGGCCCTGTTTTGGTTCCGGGGGGCAGGCTGAGCCTGTGGTTAATTCTTCTTCCTGATTGGAAAATAGAGTGACCTGTGCCTGTCCCAACACCAAGAGCTAGTCTCTCATTGGTTCCCCGTCTTCCCGTTCATCCTCAGGACAAATTGCAACCTGTACGGAACAGGAGGTTAAAGATGCTGATGCTCCAAGTAGGGAGATTGCTACTAAAGTGGCTGGAATGGCGAACCCGAGCACAAGGAGATGAGAAATGAGGTGCATTTTAGAAACCTTTCCCCAACACACGGTGTACCATCTTCTTGGTTTCTCATGCATGTTTTCGATGTAGGAAGATGCCCTTGAACCTGGAGATTTGGGACCCATGCGATGGGTAGCACGCAGTATTACTTTAAAGGGTCTGCGTTTGCTCACCCAACCTCACCAAACCTCTCAGCCCCAAGAGTGTCCACCCTTATGTCTCATCCAGCTGTGGGTCTAGATATGGTCAATCCAGGTTGCATCACAGCCCCTGAACGAATTGTGTAAGAATTTCTCTCTCTTTCACTGTCTTTGTTTCATGGGTTTTTAAAAGAAATTTATTTTTATAATGGGGTTTAGCTGCTTTTCACGGCTGTGTTTATGCCGCTTTACACCCACTTGACACACTAACAGAGAGATATCAATACATAGGTTTTAAGATTATTACTAGTCAGATATATTCTTGTGCGGTGAATCGGGCGTGTTGAGTCCAGTTCTCTGAGCAAGGAGTAGGTCTTGTCTATTACATATTGGGTTTATGGAACGGTATCTGAGCTAATTTGAAACTCTTGCTTTATGTATCACCCCACCTCACCTTTCCCGTTACGCAGCAATAGTGTGTTTTCTGCATGTGTGACTCTGTTCTGTTTTGTAATTCAGTTCAAGTGTAACGGTTTTTACATTCCCTCTATAAGTGACACCTTATGAGAAGTGTCCTTTTCTGTGTGACTTATTTCATTTAGAATCGTCGTACCTAAATCCACTCATCATGCTGCTACTAGCCTTATGATATTGATTTCATGGCTGAGTGATATTCCATTGTAAATAAGGACTACAACTTTTTTATCCATTTTTCGCTTTCCTGGGATATTTAAGGTGGAATGAAGTGGAGGTCCTTGTCAAAAGAGCAGCCCTAAACTATGGGGTACTTTTGTCTTGCGGATTTTTAATTTTCCCACTTTATACCCCCATGCGTGGAAGTGCCCTATCCTCTCTAGGCTGTGTGTTTTAGATGGTTCAGGACACACCGTACCCTTCTCCAGAGTGGCTGTTGGCAATTTACATCCCGCCCATCAGTGTAACAAGGCTCCCATTTCTCCATGGCCTGTCCTGCATTTCTGGTTTTGACACTTTTTTCAGCATGGCCCTTTTGACCGATGGGAAGCGAGACTGCTTTGTAGCGCTGATTTGCCTTTCCAGGTTGCTTGGTTGGCCAAAAAGGGCGTATGCGTTTTTTCCTGAATTTATTCAGGAAAAAACGCATACGCCCTTTTTGGCCAAGGGCATCATTGTCAACGTTTTGGTGCTTTTCATGTGCTTTAAAGGCGATTCGAATCTACCTCCTGAAATCTGTTTCCTGCAATTCGGCCTTGATTTCAATTCCTCGTCTTTGCCTTCCCTCAATATATTTGTGGACGAGAGTTATCATTTATAACTCTGTAGGATTGTGAATTGCAGTGCCTTGAAGCTCCATTTTACAACTCGCTTTTTTGGGAGGTGGCCGCAAAAGCGCAGGATGGCTTCAGGCCCTGTTCTGGTTCCGGGGTGCAGGCTGAGCCTGTGGTTAATTCTTCTTCCTGATGGGAAAATAGAGTGACCTGTGCCTATCCCAACACCAAGAGCTAGTCTCTCATTGGTTCCCCGTCTTCCCGTTCATCCTCAGGACAAATTGCAACCTGTACGGAACAGGAGGTTAAAGATGCTGATGCTCCAAGTAGGGAGATTGCTACTAAAGTGGCTGGAATGGCGAACCCGAGCACAAGGAGATGAGAAATGAGGTGCGTTTTAGAAACCTTTCCCCAACACACGGTGTACCATCTTCTTGGTTTCTCATGCATGTTTTCGATGTAGGAAGATGCCCTTGAACCTGGAGATTTGGGACCCATGCGATGGGTAGCACGCAGTATTACTTTAAAGGGTCTGCGTTTGCTCACCCAACCTCACCAAACCTCTCAGCCCCAAGAGTATCCACCCTTATGTCTCATCCAGCTGTGGGTCTAGATATGGTCAATCCAGGTTGCATCAAAGCCCCTGAACGAATTGTGTAAGAATTTCTCTCTCTTTCACTGTCTATGTTTCATGGGTTTTTAAAAGAAATGTATTTTTATAATGGGGTTTAGCTGCTTTTCACGGCTGTGTTTATGCCGCTTTACACCCACTAGACACACTAACAGAGAGATATCAATACATAGGTTTTAAGATTATTACTAGTCAGATATATTCTTGTGCGGTGAATCGGGCGTGTTGAGACCAGTTCTCTGAGCAAGGAGTAGGTCTTGTCTATTACATATTGGGTTTATGGAACGGTATCTGAGCTAATTTGAAACTCTTGATTTATGTATCACCCCACCTCGCTTTCCCGTTAAGCAGCCATAGTGTGTTTTCTGCATGTGTGACTCTGTTCTGTTTTGTAATTCAGTTCAAGTGTAACGGTTTTTACATTCCCTCTATAAGTGACACCTTATGAGAAGTGTCCTTTTCTGTGTGACTTATTTCACTTAGAATCGCCGTACCTAAATCCACTCATCATGCTGCTACTAGCCTTATGACATTGATTTCATGGCTGAGTGGTATGCCATTGTACATAAGGACCTCAAATTTTTTATCCATTTTTCGCTTTCCTGGGATATTTAAGGTGGAATGAAGTGGAGGTCCTTGTCAACAGAGCAGCCCTAAACTTTGGGGTGCTTGTGTCTTTCTGGTTTTTAATTTTCCCACTTTATACCCCCATGCGTGGAAGTGCCCTATGCTCTCTAAGCTGTGTTTTTTAGATGTTTCAGGACACACCGTACACTTCTCCAGAGTGGCTGTTGGCAATTTACATCCCGCCCATCAGTGTAGCAAGGCTCCCATTTCTCCATGGCCTGTCCTGCATTTCTGGTTTTGACACTTTTTTCAGCATGGCCCTTTTGACTGATGGGAAGCGAGACTTCTTTGTAGCGCTGATTGGCCTTTCCAGGTTGCTTGGTTGGCCAAAAAGGGCGTATGCGTTTTTTCCTGAATATATTCAGGAAAAAACGCATACGCCCTTTTTGGCCAATGGCATCATTGTCAACGTTTTGCCGCTTTTCATGTGCTTTAAAGGCGATTCGAATCTACCTCCTGAAATCTGTTTCCTGCAATTCTGCCTTGATTTCAATTCCTCGTCTTTGCCTTCCCTCAATATATTTGTGGACTAGAGTTATCATTTATAACTCTGTAGGATTGTGAATTGCAGGGCCCTGAAGCTCCATTTTACAACTCGCTTTTTTGGGAGGTGGCCGCAAAAGCGCAGGATGGCTTCAGGCCCTGTTCTGGTTCCGGGGGGCAGGCTGAGCCTGTGGTTAATTCTTCTTCCTGATGGGAAAATAGAGTGACCTGTGCCTGTCCCAACACCAAGAGCTAATCTCTCATTGGTTCCCCGTCTTCCCGTTCATCCTCAGGACAAATTGCAACCTGTACGGAACAGGAGGTTAAAGGTGCTGATGCTCCAAGTAGGGAGATTGCTACTAAAGTGGCTGGAATGGCGAACCCGAGCACAAGGAGATGAGAAATGAGGTGCATTTTAGAAACCTTTCCCTATCACACGGTGTACCATCTTCTTGGTTTCTCATGCATGTTTTCGATGTAGGAAGATGCCCTTGAACCTGGAGATTTGGGACCCATGCGATGGGTAGCACGCAGTATTACTTTAAAGGGTCTGCGTTTGCTCACCCAACCTCACCAAACCTCTCAGCCCCAAGAGTGTCCACCCTTATGTCTCATCCAGCTGTGGGTCTAGATATGGTCAATCCAGGTTGCATCACAGCCCCTGAACGAATTGTGTAAGAATTTCTCTCTCTTTCACTGTCTTTGTTTCATGGGTTTTTAAAAGAAATTTATTTTTATAATGGGGTTTAGCTGCTTTTCACGGCTGTGTTTAGGCCGCTTTACACCCACTTGACACACTAACAGAGAGATATCAATACATAGGTTTTAAGATTATTACTAGTCAGATATATTCTTGTGCGGTGAATCGGGCGTGTTGAGTCCAGTTCTCTGAGCAAGGAGTAGGTCTTGTCTATTACATATTGGGTTTATGGAACGGTATCTGAGCTAATTTGAAACTCTTGCTTTATGTATCACCCCACCTCGCTTCCCCGTTAAGCAGCCATAGTGTGTTTTCTGCATGTGTGACTCTGTTCTGTTTTGTAACTCAGTTCAAGTGTAACGGTTTTTACATTCCCTTTATAAGTGACACCTTATGAGAAGTGTCCTTTTCTGTGTGACTTATTTCATTTAGAATCGTCGTACCTAAATCCACTCATCATGCTGCTACTAGCCTTATGATATTGATTTCATGGCTGAGTGATATTCCATTGTAAATAAGGACTACAACTTTTTTATCCATTTTTCGCTTTCCTGGGATATTTAAGGTGGAATGAAGTGGAGGTCCTTGTCAAAAGAGCAGCCCTAAACTATGGGGTACTTTTGTCTTGCGGATTTTTAATTTTCCCACTTTATACCCCCATGCGTGGAAGTGCCCTATCCTCTCTAGGCTGTGTGTTTTAGATGGTTCAGGACACACCGTACCCTTCTCCAGAGTGGCTGTTGGCAATTTACATCCCGCCCATCAGTGTAACAAGGCTCCCATTTCTCCATGGCCTGTCCTGCATTTCTGGTTTTGACACTTTTTTCAGCATGGCCCTTTTGACCGATGGGAAGCGAGACTGCTTTGTAGCGCTGATTTGCCTTTCCAGGTTGCTTGGTTGGCCAAAAAGGGCGTATGCGTTTTTTCCTGAATTTATTCAGGAAAAAACGCATACGCCCTTTTTGGCCAAGGGCATCATTGTCAACGTTTTGGTGCTTTTCATGTGCTTTAAAGGCGATTCGAATCTACCTCCTGAAATCTGTTTCCTGCAATTCGGCCTTGATTTCAATTCCTCGTCTTTGCCTTCCCTCAATATATTTGTGGACGAGAGTTATCATTTATAACTCTGTAGGATTGTGAATTGCAGTGCCTTGAAGCTCCATTTTACAACTCGCTTTTTTGGGAGGTGGCCGCAAAAGCGCAGGATGGCTTCAGGCCCTGTTCTGGTTCCGGGGTGCAGGCTGAGCCTGTGGTTAATTCTTCTTCCTGATGGGAAAATAGAGTGACCTGTGCCTATCCCAACACCAAGAGCTAGTCTCTCATTGGTTCCCCGTCTTCCCGTTCATCCTCAGGACAAATTGCAACCTGTACGGAACAGGAGGTTAAAGATGCTGATGCTCCAAGTAGGGAGATTGCTACTAAAGTGGCTGGAATGGCGAACCCGAGCACAAGGAGATGAGAAATGAGGTGCGTTTTAGAAACCTTTCCCCAACACACGGTGTACCATCTTCTTGGTTTCTCATGCATGTTTTCGATGTAGGAAGATGCCCTTGAACCTGGAGATTTGGGACCCATGCGATGGGTAGCACGCAGTATTACTTTAAAGGGTCTGCGTTTGCTCACCCAACCTCACCAAACCTCTCAGCCCCAAGAGTATCCACCCTTATGTCTCATCCAGCTGTGGGTCTAGATATGGTCAATCCAGGTTGCATCAAAGCCCCTGAACGAATTGTGTAAGAATTTCTCTCTCTTTCACTGTCTATGTTTCATGGGTTTTTAAAAGAAATGTATTTTTATAATGGGGTTTAGCTGCTTTTCACGGCTGTGTTTATGCCGCTTTACACCCACTAGACACACTAACAGAGAGATATCAATACATAGGTTTTAAGATTATTACTAGTCAGATATATTCTTGTGCGGTGAATCGGGCGTGTTGAGACCAGTTCTCTGAGCAAGGAGTAGGTCTTGTCTATTACATATTGGGTTTATGGAACGGTATCTGAGCTAATTTGAAACTCTTGATTTATGTATCACCCCACCTCGCTTTCCCGTTAAGCAGCCATAGTGTGTTTTCTGCATGTGTGACTCTGTTCTGTTTTGTAATTCAGTTCAAGTGTAACGGTTTTTACATTCCCTCTATAAGTGACACCTTATGAGAAGTGTCCTTTTCTGTGTGACTTATTTCACTTAGAATCGCCGTACCTAAATCCACTCATCATGCTGCTACTAGCCTTATGACATTGATTTCATGGCTGAGTGGTATGCCATTGTACATAAGGACCTCAAATTTTTTATCCATTTTTCGCTTTCCTGGGATATTTAAGGTGGAATGAAGTGGAGGTCCTTGTCAACAGAGCAGCCCTAAACTTTGGGGTGCTTGTGTCTTTCTGGTTTTTAATTTTCCCACTTTATACCCCCATGCGTGGAAGTGCCCTATGCTCTCTAAGCTGTGTTTTTTAGATGTTTCAGGACACACCGTACACTTCTCCAGAGTGGCTGTTGGCAATTTACATCCCGCCCATCAGTGTAGCAAGGCTCCCATTTCTCCATGGCCTGTCCTGCATTTCTGGTTTTGACACTTTTTTCAGCATGGCCCTTTTGACTGATGGGAAGCGAGACTTCTTTGTAGCGCTGATTGGCCTTTCCAGGTTGCTTGGTTGGCCAAAAAGGGCGTATGCGTTTTTTCCTGAATATATTCAGGAAAAAACGCATACGCCCTTTTTGGCCAATGGCATCATTGTCAACGTTTTGCCGCTTTTCATGTGCTTTAAAGGCGATTCGAATCTACCTCCTGAAATCTGTTTCCTGCAATTCTGCCTTGATTTCAATTCCTCGTCTTTGCCTTCCCTCAATATATTTGTGGACTAGAGTTATCATTTATAACTCTGTAGGATTGTGAATTGCAGGGCCCTGAAGCTCCATTTTACAACTCGCTTTTTTGGGAGGTGGCCGCAAAAGCGCAGGATGGCTTCAGGCCCTGTTCTGGTTCCGGGGGGCAGGCTGAGCCTGTGGTTAATTCTTCTTCCTGATGGGAAAATAGAGTGACCTGTGCCTGTCCCAACACCAAGAGCTAATCTCTCATTGGTTCCCCGTCTTCCCGTTCATCCTCAGGACAAATTGCAACCTGTACGGAACAGGAGGTTAAAGGTGCTGATGCTCCAAGTAGGGAGATTGCTACTAAAGTGGCTGGAATGGCGAACCCGAGCACAAGGAGATGAGAAATGAGGTGCATTTTAGAAACCTTTCCCTATCACACGGTGTACCATCTTCTTGGTTTCTCATGCATGTTTTCGATGTAGGAAGATGCCCTTGAACCTGGAGATTTGGGACCCATGCGATGGGTAGCACGCAGTATTACTTTAAAGGGTCTGCGTTTGCTCACCCAACCTCACCAAACCTCTCAGCCCCAAGAGTGTCCACCCTTATGTCTCATCCAGCTGTGGGTCTAGATATGGTCAATCCAGGTTGCATCACAGCCCCTGAACGAATTGTGTAAGAATTTCTCTCTCTTTCACTGTCTTTGTTTCATGGGTTTTTAAAAGAAATTTATTTTTATAATGGGGTTTAGCTGCTTTTCACGGCTGTGTTTAGGCCGCTTTACACCCACTTGACACACTAACAGAGAGATATCAATACATAGGTTTTAAGATTATTACTAGTCAGATATATTCTTGTGCGGTGAATCGGGCGTGTTGAGTCCAGTTCTCTGAGCAAGGAGTAGGTCTTGTCTATTACATATTGGGTTTATGGAACGGTATCTGAGCTAATTTGAAACTCTTGCTTTATGTATCACCCCACCTCGCTTCCCCGTTAAGCAGCCATAGTGTGTTTTCTGCATGTGTGACTCTGTTCTGTTTTGTAACTCAGTTCAAGTGTAACGGTTTTTACATTCCCTTTATAAGTGACACCTTATGAGAAGTGTCCTTTTCTGTGTGACTTATTTCACTTAGAATCGTCGTACCTAAATCCACTCATCATGCTGCTACTAGCCTTATGACATTGATTTCATGGCTGAGTGGTATGCCATTGTACATAAGAACCTCAAATTTTTTATCCATTTTTCGCTTTCCTGGGATATTTAAGGTGGAATGAAGTAGAGGTCCTTGTCAACAGAGCAGCCCTAAACTTTGGGGTGCTTGTGTCTTGCTGATTTTTAATTTTCCCACTTTATACCCCCATGCGTGGAAATGCCCTATGCTCTCTAAGCTGTGTTTTTTAGATGTTTCAGGACACACCGTACACTTCTCCAGAGTGGCTGTTGGCAATTTACATCCCGCCCATCAGTGTAGCAAGGCTCCCATTTCTCCATGGCCTGTCCTGCATTTCTGGTTTTGACACTTTTTTCAGCATGGCCCTTTTGACTGATGGGAAGCGAGACTTCTTTGTAGCGCTGATTTGCCTTTCCAGGTTGCTTGGTTGGCCAAAAAGGGCGTATGCGTTTTTTCCTGAATATATTCAGGAAAAAACGCATACGCCCTTTTTGGCCAATGGCATCATTTTCAACGTTTTGGCGCTTTTCATGTGCTTTAAAGGCGATTCGAATCTACCTCCTGAAATCTGTTTCCTGCAATTCTGCCTTGATTTCAATTCCTCGTCTTTGCATTCCCTCAATATATTTGTGGACGAGAGTTATCATTTATAACTCTGTAGGATTGTGAATTGCAGTGCCCTGAAGCTCCATTTTACAACTCGCTTTTTTGGGAGGTGGCCGCAAAAGCGCAGGATGGCTTCAGGCCCTGTTCTGGTTCCGGGGGGCAGGCTGAGCCTGTGGTTAATTCTTCTTCCTGATGGGAAAATAGAGTGACCTGTGCCTGTCCCAACACCAAGAGCTAGTCTCTCATTGGTTCCCCGTCTTCCCGTTCATCCTCATGACAAATTGCAACCTGTACGGAACAGGAGGTTAAATATGCTGATGCTCCAAATAGGGAGATTGCTACTAAAGCGGCTGGAATGGCGAACCCGAGCACAAGGAGATGAGAAATGAGGTGCATTTTAGAAACCTTTCCCCAACACACGGTGTACCATCTTCTTGGTTTCTCATGCATGTTTTCGATGTAGGAAGATGCCCTTTAACCTGGAGATTTGGGACCCATGCGATGGGTAGCACGCAGTATTACTTTAAAGGGTCTGCGTTTGCTCACCCAACCTCACCAAACCTCTCAGCCCCAAGAGTATCCACCCTTATGTCTCATCCAGCTGTGGGTCTAGATATGGTCAATCCAGGTTGCATCACAGCCCCTGAACGAATTGTGTAAGAATTTCTCTCTCTTTCACTGTCTTTGTTTCATGGGTTTTTAAAAGAAATTTATTTTTATAATGGGGTTTAGCTGCTTTTCACGGCTGTGTTTATGCCGCTTTACACCCACTTGACACACTAACAGAGAGATATCAATACATAGGTTTTAAGATTATTACTAGTCAGATATATTCTTGTGCGGTGAATCGGGCGTGTTGAGTCCAGTTCTCTGAGCAAGGAGTAGGTCTTGTCTATTACATATTGGGTTTATGGAACGGTATCTGAGCTAATTTGAAACTCTTGCTTTATGTATCACCCCACCTCACCTTTCCAGTTAAGCAGCCATAGTGTGTTTTCTGCATGTGTGACTCTGTTCTGTTTTGTAATTCAGTTCAAGTGTAACGGTTTTTACATTCCCTCTATAAGTGACAACTTATGAGAAGTGTCCTTTTCTGTGTGACTTATTTCACTTAGAATTGTCGTACCTAAATCCACTCATCATGCTGCTACTAGCCTTATGACATTGATTTCATGGCTGAGTGGTATGCCATTGTACATAAGGACCTCAAATTTTTTATCCATTTTTCGCTTTCCTGGGATATTTAAGGTGTAATGAAGTGGAGGTCCTTGTCAACAGAGCATCCCTAAACTTTGGGGTGCTTGTGTCTTGCTGATTTTTAATTTTCCCACTTTATACCCCCATGCGTGGAAGTGCCCTATGCTCTCTAAGCTGTGTTTTTTAGATGTTTCAGGACACACCGTACACTTCTCCAGAGTGGCTGTTGGCAATTTACATCCCGCCCATCAGTGTAGCAAGGCTCCCATTTCTCCATGGCCTGTCCTGCATTTCTGGTTTTGACACTTTTTTCAGCATGGCCCTTTTGACCGATGGGAAGCGAGACTGCTTTGTAGCGCTGATTGGCCTTTCCAGGTTGCTTGGTTGGCCAAAAAGGGCGTATGCGTTTTTTCCTGAATATATTCAGGAAAAAACGCACACGCCCTTTTTGGCCAAGGGCATCATTGTCAACGTTTTCGCGCTTTTCATGTGCTTTAAAGGCGATTCGAATCTACCTCCTGAAATCTGTTTCCTGCAATTCTGCCTTGATTTCAATTCCTCGTCTTTGCCTTCCCTCAATATATTTGTGGACGAGAGTTATCATTTATAACTCTGTAGGATTGTGAATTGCAGTGCCCTGAAGCTCCATTTTACAACTCGCTTTTTTGGGAGGTGGCCGCAAAAGCGCAGGATGGCTTCAGGCCCTGTTCTGGTTCCGGGGGGCAGGCTGAGCCTGTGGTTAATTCTTCTTCCTGATGGGAAAATAGAGTGACTTGTGCCTGTCCCAACACCAAGAGCTAATCTCTCATTGGTTCCCCGTCTTCCCGATCATCCTCAGGACAAATTGCAACCTGTACGGAACAGGAGGTTAAAGGTGCTGATGCTCCAAGTAGGGAGATTGCTACTAAAGTGGCTGGAATGGCGAACCCGAGCACAAGGAGATGAGAAATGAGGTGCATTTTAGAAACCTTTCCCCATCACACGGTGTACCATCTTCTTGGTTTCTCATGCATGTTTTCGATGTAGGAAGATGCCCTTGAACCTGGAGATTTGGGACCCATGCGATGGGTAGCACGCAGTATTACTTTAAAGGGTCTGCGTTTGCTCACCCAACCTCACCAAACCTCTCAGCCCCAAGAGTGTCCACCCTTATGTCTCATCCAGCTGTGGGTCTAGATATGGTCAATCCAGGTTGCATCACAGCCCCTGAACGAATTGTGTAAGAATTTCTCTCTCTTTCACTGTCTTTGTTTCATGGGTTTTTAAAAGAAATTTATTTTTATAATGGGGTTTAGCTGCTTTTCACGGCTGTGTTTATGCCGCTTTACACCCACTTGACACACTAACAGAGAGATATCAATACATAGGTTTTAAGATTATTACTAGTCAGATATATTCTTGTGCGGTGAATCGGGCGTGTTGAGTCCAGTTCTCTGAGCAAGGAGTAGGTCTTGTCTATTACATATTGGGTTTATGGAACGGTATCTGAGCTAATTTGAAACTCTTGCTTTATGTATCACCCCACCTCGCTTCCCCGTTAAGCAGCCATAGTGTGTTTTCTGCATGTGTGACTCTGTTCTGTTTTGTAACTCAGTTCAAGTGTAACGGTTTTTACATTCCCTTTATAAGTGACACATTATGAGAAGTGTCCTTTTCTGTGTGACTTATTTCACTTAGAATCGTCGTACCTAAATCCACTCATCATGCTGCTACTAGCCTTATGACATTGATTTCATGGCTGAGTGGTATGCCATTGTACATAAGAACCTCAAATTTTTTATCCATTTTTCGCTTTCCTGGGATATTTAAGGTGGAATGAAGTAGAGGTCCTTGTCAACAGAGCAGCCCTAAACTTTGGGGTGCTTGTGTCTTGCTGATTTTTAATTTTCCCACTTTATACCCCCATGCGTGGAAATGCCCTATGCTCTCTAAGCTGTGTTTTTTAGATGTTTCAGGACACACCGTACACTTCTCCAGAGTGGCTGTTGGCAATTTACATCCCGCCCATCAGTGTAGCAAGGCTCCCATTTCTCCATGGCCTGTCCTGCATTTCTGGTTTTGACACTTTTTTCAGCATGGCCCTTTTGACTGATGGGAAGCGAGACTTCTTTGTAGCGCTGATTTGCCTTTCCAGGTTGCTTGGTTGGCCAAAAAGGGCGTATGCGTTTTTTCCTGAATGTATTCAGGAAAAAACGCATACGCCCTTTTTGGCCAATGGCATCATTTTCAACGTTTTGGCGCTTTTCATGTGCTTTAAAGGCGATTCGAATCTACCTCCTGAAATCTGTTTCCTGCAATTCTGCCTTGATTTCAATTCCTCGTCTTTGCATTCCCTCAATATATTTGTGGACGAGAGTTATCATTTATAACTCTGTAGGATTGTGAATTGCAGTGCCCTGAAGCTCCATTTTACAACTCGCTTTTTTGGGAGGTGGCCGCAAAAGCGCAGGATGGCTTCAGGCCCTGTTCTGGTTCCGGGGGGCAGGCTGAGCCTGTGGTTAATTCTTCTTCCTGATGGGAAAATAGAGTGACCTGTGCCTGTCCCAACACCAAGAGCTAGTCTCTCATTGGTTCCCCGTCTTCCCGTTCATCCTCATGACAAATTGCAACCTGTACGGAACAGGAGGTTAAAGGTGCTGATGCTCCAAGTAGGGAGATTGCTACTAAAGTGGCTGGAATGGCGAACCCGAGCACAAGGAGATGAGAAATGAGGTGCATTTTAGAAACCTTTCCCCATCACACGGTGTACCATCTTCTTGGTTTCTCATGCATGTTTTCGATGTAGGAAGATGCCCTTGAACCTGGAGATTTGGGACCCATGCGATGGGTAGCACGCAGTATTACTTTAAAGGGTCTGCGTTTGCTCACCCAACCTCACCAAACCTCTCAGCCCCAAGAGTGTCCACCCTTATGTCTCATCCAGCTGTGGGTCTAGATATGGTCAATCCAGGTTGCATCACAGCCCCTGAACGAATTGTGTAAGAATTTCTCTCTCTTTCACTGTCTTTGTTTCATGGGTTTTTAAAAGAAATTTATTTTTATAATGGGGTTTAGCTGCTTTTCACGGCTGTGTTTATGCCGCTTTACACCCACTTGACACACTAACAGAGAGATATCAATACATAGGTTTTAAGATTATTACTAGTCAGATATATTCTTGTGCGGTGAATCGGGCGTGTTGAGTCCAGTTCTCTGAGCAAGGAGTAGGTCTTGTCTATTACATATTGGGTTTATGGAACGGTATCTGAGCTAATTTGAAACTCTTGCTTTATGTATCACCCCACCTCGCTTCCCCGTTAAGCAGCCATAGTGTGTTTTCTGCATGTGTGACTCTGTTCTGTTTTGTAACTCAGTTCAAGTGTAACGGTTTTTACATTCCCTTTATAAGTGACACATTATGAGAAGTGTCCTTTTCTGTGTGACTTATTTCACTTAGAATCGTCGTACCTAAATCCACTCATCATGCTGCTACTAGCCTTATGACATTGATTTCATGGCTGAGTGGTATGCCATTGTACATAAGAACCTCAAATTTTTTATCCATTTTTCGCTTTCCTGGGATATTTAAGGTGGAATGAAGTAGAGGTCCTTGTCAACAGAGCAGCCCTAAACTTTGGGGTGCTTGTGTCTTGCTGATTTTTAATTTTCCCACTTTATACCCCCATGCGTGGAAATGCCCTATGCTCTCTAAGCTGTGTTTTTTAGATGTTTCAGGACACACCGTACACTTCTCCAGAGTGGCTGTTGGCAATTTACATCCCGCCCATCAGTGTAGCAAGGCTCCCATTTCTCCATGGCCTGTCCTGCATTTCTGGTTTTGACACTTTTTTCAGCATGGCCCTTTTGACTGATGGGAAGCGAGACTTCTTTGTAGCGCTGATTTGCCTTTCCAGGTTGCTTGGTTGGCCAAAAAGGGCGTATGCGTTTTTTCCTGAATGTATTCAGGAAAAAACGCATACGCCCTTTTTGGCCAATGGCATCATTTTCAACGTTTTGGCGCTTTTCATGTGCTTTAAAGGCGATTCGAATCTACCTCCTGAAATCTGTTTCCTGCAATTCTGCCTTGATTTCAATTCCTCGTCTTTGCATTCCCTCAATATATTTGTGGACGAGAGTTATCATTTATAACTCTGTAGGATTGTGAATTGCAGTGCCCTGAAGCTCCATTTTACAACTCGCTTTTTTGGGAGGTGGCCGCAAAAGCGCAGGATGGCTTCAGGCCCTGTTCTGGTTCCGGGGGGCAGGCTGAGCCTGTGGTTAATTCTTCTTCCTGATGGGAAAATAGAGTGACCTGTGCCTGTCCCAACACCAAGAGCTAGTCTCTCATTGGTTCCCCGTCTTCCCGTTCATCCTCATGACAAATTGCAACCTGTACGGAACAGGAGGTTAAAGGTGCTGATGCTCCAAGTAGGGAGATTGCTACTAAAGTGGCTGGAATGGCGAACCCGAGCACAAGGAGATGAGAAATGAGGTGCATTTTAGAAACCTTTCCCCAACACACGGTGTACCATCTTCTTGGTTTCTCATGCATGTTTTCGATGTAGGAAGATGCCCTTGAACCTGGAGATTTGGGACCCATGCGATGGGTAGCACGCAGTATTACTTTAAAGGGTCTGCGTTTGCTCACCCAACCTCACCATACCTCTCAGCCCCAAGAGTATCCACCCTTATGTCTCATCCAGCTGTGGGTCTAGATATGGTCAATCCAGGTTGCATCACAGCCCCTGAACGAATTGTGTAAGAATTTCTCTCTCTTTCACTGTCTTTGTTTCATGGGTTTTTAAAAGAAATTTATTTTTATAATGGGGTTTAGCTGCTTTTCACGGCTGTGTTTATGCCGCTTTACACCCACTAGACACACTAACAGAGAGATATCAATACATAGGTTTTAAGATTATTACTAGTCAGATATATTCTTGTGCGGTGAATCGGGCGTGTTGAGTCCAGTTCTCTGAGCAAGGAGTAGGTCTTGTCTATTACATATTGGGTTTATGGAACGGTATCTGAGCTAATTTGAAACTCTTGATTTATGTATCACCCCACCTCGCTTTCCCGTTAAGCAGCCATAGTGTGTTTTCTGCATGTGTGACTTTGTTCTGTTTTGTAATTCAGTTCAAGTGTAACGGTTTTTACATTCCCTCTATAAGTGACACCTTATGAGAAGTGTCCTTTTCTGTGTGACTTATTTCACTTAGAATCGCCGTACCTAAATCCACTCATCATGCTGCTACTAGCCTTATGACATTGATTTCATGGCTGAGTGGTATGCCATTGTACATAAGGACCTCAAATTTTTTATCCATTTTTCGCTTTCCTGGGATATTTAAGGTGGAATGAAGTGGAGGTCCTTGTCAACAGAGCAGCCCTAAACTTTGGGGTGCTTGTGTCTTGCTGATTTTTAATTTTCCCACTTTATACCCCCATGCGTGGAAGTGCCCTATGCTCTCTAAGCTGTGTTTTTTAGATGTTTCAGGACACACCGTACACTTCTCCAGAGTGGCTGTTGGCAATTTACATCCCGCCCATCAGTGTAGCAAGGCTCCCATTTCTCCATGGCCTGTCCTGCATTTCTGGTTTTGACACTTTTTACAGCATGGCTCTTTTGACCGATGGGAAGCGAGACTTCTTTGTAGCGCTGATTTGCCTTTCCAGGTTGCTTGGTTGGCCAAAAAGGGCGTATGCGTTTTCTCCTGAATATATTCAGGAAAAAACGCATACGCCCTTTTCGGCCAAGGGCATCATTGTCAACGTTTTGGCGCTTTTCATGTGCTTTAAAGGCGATTCGAATCTACCTCCTGAAATCTGTTTCCTGCAATTCTGCCTTGATTTCAAATCCTCTTCTTTGCCTTCCCTCAATATATTTGTGGACGAGAGTTATCATTTATAACTCTGCAGGTTTGTGAATTGCAGTGCCCTGAAGCTCCATTTTACAACTCGCTTTTTTGGGAGCTGGCCACAAAAGCGCAGGATGGCTTCAGGCCCTGTTCTGGTTCCTGGGGGCAGGCTGAGCCTGTGTTTAATTCTTCTTCTTGGTGGGAAAATAGAGTGACCTGTGCCTGTCCCAACACCAAGAGCTAGTCTCTCATTGGTTCCCCGTCTTCCCATTCATCCTCAGGACAAATTGCAACCTGTACGGAACAGGAGGTTAAAGGTGCTGATGCTCCACGTAGGGCGATTGCTAGTAAAGTGGCTGGAATGGCGAACCCGAGCACAAGGAGATGAGAAATGAGGTGCGTTTTAGAAACCTTTCCCCATCACACGGTGTACCATCTTCTGGGTTTCTCATGCCTGTTTTCGATGTAGGAAGATGCCCTTGAACCTGGAGATTTGGGACCCATGCGATGGGTAGCACGCAGTATTACTATAAAGGGTCTGCGTTTGCTCACCCACCTTCACCAAACCTCTCAGCCCCAAGAGAGTCCACCCTTATGTCTCATCCAGCTGTGGGTCTAGATATGGTCAATCCAGGTTGCATCACAGCCCCTGAACGAATTGTGTAAGAATTTCTCTCTCTTTCACTGTCTTTGTTTCATGGGTTTTTAAAAGTAATTTATTTTTATAATGGGCTTTAGCTGCTTTTCACGGCTGTGTTTATGCCGCTTTACACCCACTTGACACACTAACAGAGAGATATCAATTCATAGGTGTTAAGATTATTACTAGTCAGATATATTCTTGTGCGGTGAATCAGGCGTGTTGAGTCCAGTTCTCTGAGCAAGGAGTAGGTTTTGTCTATAACATATTGGGTTTATGGAACGGTATCTGAGCTAATTTGAAACTCTTGTTTTATGTATCACCCCACCTCACCTTTCCAGTTAAGCAGCCATAGTGTGTTTTCTGCATGTGTGACTCTGTTCTGTTTTGTAATTCAGTTCAAGTGTAACGGTTTTTACATTCCCTCTATAAGTGACACCTTATGAGAAGTGTCCTTTTCTGTGTGACTTATTTCACTTAGAATCGTCGTACCTAAATCCACTCATCATGCTGCTACTAGCCTTATGATATTGATTTCATGGCTGAGTGATATTCCATTGTAAATAAGGACTACAACTTTTTTATCCATTTTTCGCTTTCCTGGGATATTTAAGGTGGAATGAAGTGGAGGTCCTTGTCAAAAGAGCAGCCCTAAACTATGGGGTGCTTGTGTCTTGCTGATTTTTAATTTTCCCACTTTATACCCCCATGCGTGGAAGTGCCCTATGCTCTCTAAGCTGTATTTTTAGCTGTTTCAGGACACACCGTACCCTTCTCCAGAGTGGCTGTTGGCAATTTACATCCCGCCCATCAGTGTAGCAAGGCTCCCATTTCTCTATGGCCTGTCCTGCATTTCTGGTTTTGAAACTTTTTTCAGCATGGCCCTTTTGACCGATGGGAAGCGAGACTTCTTTGTAGCGCTGATTTGCCTTTCCAGGTTGCTTGGTTGGCCAAAAAGGGCGTATGCGTTTTTTCCTGAATATATTCAGGAAAAAACGCATACGCCCTTTTTGGCCAAGGGCATCATTGTCAACGTTTTGTCGCTTTTCATGTGCTTTAAAGGCGATTCAAATCTACCTCCTAAAATCTGTTTCCTGAAATTCTGCCTTGACTTCAAATCCTCTTCTTTGCCTTCACTCAATATATTTGTGGACGAGAGTTATCATTTATAACTCTGCAGGTTTGTGAATTGCAGTGCCCTGAAGCTCCATTTTACAACTCGCTTTTTTGGGAGGTGGCCGCAAAAGCGCAGGATGGCTTCAGGCCCTGTTCTGGTTCCGGGGGGCAGGCTGAGCCTGTGGTTAATTCTTCTTCCTGATGGGAAAATAGAGTGACCTGGGCCTGTCCCAACACCAAGAGCTAGTCTCTCATTGGTTCCCCGTCTTCCCGTTCATCCTCAGGACAAATTGCAACCTGTACAGAACAGGAGGTTACAGGTGCTGATGCTCCAAGTAGGGAGATTGCTAGTAAAGTGGCTGGAATGGCAAACCCGAGCACAAGGAGATGAGAAATGAGGTGCGTTTTAGAAACCTTTCCCCATCACACGGTGTACCATCTTCTGGGTTTCTCATGCATGTTTTCGATGTAGGAAGATGCCCTTGAACCTGGAGATTTGGGACCCATGCGATGGGTACCACGCAGTATTACTTTAAAGGGTCTGTGTTTGCTCACCCAACCTCACCAAACCTCTCAGCCCCAAGAGTGTCCACCCTTATGTCTCATCGAGCTGTGGGTCTAGATATGGTCAATCCAGGTTGCATCAGAGCCCCTGAACGAATTGTGTAAGAATTTCTCTCTCTTTCCCTGTCTTTGTTTCATGGGTTTTTAAAAGTAATTTATTTTTATAATGGGGTTTAGCTGCTTTTCACGGCTGTGTTTATGCCGCTTTACACCCACTTGACACACTAATAGAGAGATATCAATACATAGGTTTTAAGATTATTACTAGTCAGATATATTCTTGTGCGGTGAATCGGGCGTGTTGAGTCCAGTTCTCTGAGCAAGGAGTGGGTCTTGTCTGTTACATATTGGGTTTATGGAACGGTATCTGATCTAATTTGAAACTCTTGTTTTATGTATCTCCCCACCTCCCCTTTCCCGTTAAGCAGCCATAGTGTGTTTTCTGCATGTGTCACTCTGTTCTGTTTTGTAATTCAGTTCAAGTGTAACGGTTTTTACATTCCCTCTATAAGTGACACCTTATGAGAAGTGTCCTTTTCTGTGTGACTTATTTCACTTAGAATCGTCGTACCTAAATCCACTCATCATGCTGCTACTAGCCTTATGACATTGATTTCATGGCTGAGTGGTATGCCATTGTACATAAGGACCTCAAATTTTTTATCCATTTTTCGCTTTCCTGGGATATTTAAGGTGGAATGAAGTGGAGGTCCTTGTCAACAGAGCAGCCCTAAACTTTGGGGTGCTTGTGTCTTGCTGATTTTTAATTTTCCCACTTTATACCCCCATGCGTGGAAGTGCCCTATGCTCTCTAAGCTGTGTTTTTTAGATGTTTCAGGACACACCGTACACTTCTCCAGAGTGGCTGTTGGCAATTTACATCCCGCCCATCAGTGTAGCAAGGCTCCCATTTCTCCATGGCCTGTCCTGCATTTCTGGTTTTGACACTTTTTTCAGCATGGCCCTTTTGACTGATGGGAAGCGAGACTTCTTTGTAGCGCTGATTGGCCTTTCCAGGTTGCTTGTTTGGCCAAAAAGGGCGTATGCGTTTTTTCCTGAATATATTCAGGAAAAAACGCATACGCCCTTTTTGGCCAAGGGCATCATTGTCAACGTTTTGCCGCTTTTCATGTGCTTTAAAGGCGATTCGAATCTACCTCCTGAAATCTGTTTCCTGCAATTCTGCCTTGATTTCAAATCCTCTTCTTTGCCTTCCCTCAATATATTTGTGGACGAGAGTTATCATTTATAACTCTGCAGGTTTGTGAATTGCAGTGCCCTGAAGGTCCATTTTACAACTCGCTTTTTTGGGAGCTGGCCACAAAAGCGCAGGATGGCTTCAGGCCCTGTTCTGGTTCCGGGGGGCAGGCTGAGCCTGTGTTTAATTCTTCTTCTTGGTGGGAAAATAGAGTGACCTGTGCCTGTCCCAACACCAAGAGCTAGTCTCTCATTGATTCCCCGTCTTCCCATTCATCCTCAGGACAAATTGCAACCTGTACGGAACAGGAGGTTAAAGGTGCTGATGCTCCACGTAGGGCGATTGCTAGTAAAGTGGCTGGAATGGCGAACCCGAGCACAAGGAGATGAGAAATGAGGTGCGTTTTAGAAACCTTTCCCCATCACACGGTGTACCATCTTCTGGGTTTCTCATGCCTGTTTTCGATGTAGGAAGATGCCCTTGAACCTGGAGATTTGGGACCCATGCGATGGGTAGCACGCAGTATTACTATAAAGGGTCTGCGTTTGCTCACCCACCTTCACCAAACCTCTCAGCCCCAAGAGAGTCCACCCTTATGTCTCATCCAGCTGTGGGTCTAGATATGGTCAATCCAGGTTGCATCACAGCCCCTGAACGAATTGTGTAAGAATTTCTCTCTCTTTCACTGTCTTTGTTTCATGGGTTTTTAAAAGTAATTTATTTTTATAATGGGCTTTAGCTGCTTTTCACGGCTGTGTTTATGCCGCTTTACACCCACTTGACACACTAACAGAGAGATATCAATTCATAGGTTTTAAGATTATTACTAGTCAGATATATTCTTGTGCGGTGAATCGGGCGTGTTGAGTCCAGTTCTCTGAGCAAGGAGTAGGTCTTGTCTATTACATATTGGGTTTATGGAACGGTATCTGAGCTAATTTGAAACTCTTGCTTTATGTATCACCCCACCTCGCTTTCCCGTTAAGCAGCCATAGTGTGTTTTCTGCATGTGTGACTCTGTTCTGTTTTGTAATTCAGTTCAAGTGTAACGGTTTTTACATTCCCTCTATAAGTGACACCTTATGAGAAGTGTCCTTTTCTGTGTGACTTATTTCACTTAGAATCGTCGTACCTAAATCCACTCATCATGCTGCTACTAGACTTATGACATTGATTTCATGGCTGAGTGGTATGCCATTGTACATAAGGACCTCAAATTTTTTATCCATTTTTCGCTTTCCTGGGATATTTAAGGTGGAATGAAGTGGAGGTCCTTATCAACAGAGCAGCCCTAAACTTTGGGGTGCTTGTGTCTTGCTGATTTTTAATTTTCCCACTTTATACCCCCATGCGTGGAAATGCCCTATGCTCTCTAAGCTGTGTTTTTTAGATGTTTCAGGACACACCGTACACTTCTCCAGAGTGGCTGTTGGCAATTTACATCCCGCCCATCAGTGTAGCAAGGCTCCCATTTCTCCATGGCCTGTCCTGCATTTCTGGTTTTGACACTTTTTTCAGCATGGCCCTTTTGACTGATGGGAAGCGAGACTTCTTTGTAGCGCTGATTGGCCTTTCCAGGTGGCTTGGTTGGCCAAAAAGGGCGTATGAGTTTTTTCCTGAATATATTCAGGAAAAAACGCATACGCCCTTTTTGGCCAATGGCATCATTTTCAACGTTTTGGCGCTTTTCATGTGCTTTAAAGGCGATTCGAATCTACCTCCTGAAATCTGTTTCCTGCAATTCTGCCTTGATTTCAATTCCTCGTCTTTGCCTTCCCTCAATATATTTGTGGACGAGAGTTATCATTTATAACTGTGTAGGATTGTGAATTGCAGTGCCCTGAAGCTCCATTTTACAACTCGCTTTTTTGGGAGGTGGCCGCAAAAGCGCAGGATGGCTTCAGGCCCTGTTCTGGTTCCGGGGGGCAGGCTGAGCCTGTGGTTAATTCTTCTTCCTGATGGGAAAATAGAGTGACCTGTGCCTGTCCCAACACCAAGAGCTAGTCTCTCATTGGTTCCCCGTCTTCCCGTTCATCCTCAGGACAAATTGCAACCTGTATGGAACAGGAGGTTAAAGATGCTGATGCTCCAAGTAGGGAGATTGCTACTAAAGTGGCTGGAATGGCGAACCCGAGCACAAGGAGATGAGAAATGAGGTGCATTTTAGAAACCTTTCCCCAACACACGGTGTACCATCTTCTTGGTTTCTCATGCATGTTTTCGATGTAGGAAGATGCCCTTGAACCTGGAGATTTGGGACCCATGCGATGGGTAGCACGCAGTATTACTTTAAAGGGTCTGCGTTTGCTCACCCAACCTCACCAAACCTCTCAGCCCCAAGAGTGTCCACCCTTATGTCTCATCCTGCTGTGGGTGTAGATATGGTGAATCCAGGTTGCATCACAGCCCCTGAACGAATTGTGTAAGAATTTCTCTCTCTTTCACTGTCTTTGTTTCATGGGTTTTTAAAAGAAATTTATTTTTATAATGGGGTATAGCTGCTTTTCACGGCTGTGTTTATGCCGCTTTACACCCACTTGACACACTAACAGAGAGATATCAATACATAGGTTTTAAGATTATTACTAGTCAGATATATTCTTGTGTGGTGAATCGGGCGTGTTGAGTCCAGTTCTCTGAGCAAGGAGTAGGTCTTTTCTATTACATATTGGGTTTATGGAATGGTATCTGAGCTAATTTGAAACTCTTGCTTTATGTATCACCCCACCTCGCTTTCCCGTTAAGCAGCCATAGTGTGTTTTCTGCATGTGTGACTCTGTTCTGTTTTGTAACTCAGTTCAAGTGTAACGGTTTTTACATTCCCTCTATAAGTGACACCTTATGAGAAGTGTCCTTTTCTGTGTGACTTATTTCACTTAGAATCCTCGTACCTAAATCCACTCATCATGCTGCTACTAGCCTTATGACATTGATTTCATGGCTGACTGGTATGCCATTGTACATAAGGACCTCAAATTTTTTATCCATTTTTCGCTTTTCTGGGATATTTAAGGTGGAATGAAGTGGAGGTCCTTGTCAACAGAGCAGCCCTAAACTTTGCGGTGCTTGTGTCTTTCTGATTTTTAATTTTCCCACTTTATACCCCCATGCATGGAAGTGCCCTATGCTCTCTAAGCTGTGTTTTTTAGATGTTTCAGGACACACCGTACACTTCTCCAGAGTGGCTGTTGGCAATTTACATCCCGCCCATCAGTGTAGGAAGGCTCCCATTTCTCCATGGCCTGTCCTGCATTTCTGGTTTTGACACTTTTTTCAGCATGGCCCTTTTGACTGATGGGAAGCGAGACTTCTTTGTAGCGCTGATTTGCCTTTCCAGGTTGCTTGGTTGGCCAAAAACGGCGTATGCGTTTTTTCCTGAATATATTCCGGAAAAAACGCATACGCCCTTTTTGGCCAAGGGCATCATTGTCACCGTTTTGGCGCTTTTCATGTGCTTTAAAGGCGATTCGAATCTACCTCCTGAAATCTGTTTCCTGCAATTCTGCCTTGATTTCAATTCCTCGTCTTTGCCTTCCCTCAATATATTTGTGGACGAGAGTTATCATTTATAACTCTGTAGGATTGTGAATTGCAGTGCCCTGAAGCTCCATTTTACAACTCGCTTTTTTGGGAGGTGGCCGCAAAAGCGCAGGATGGCTTCAGGCCCTGTTCTGGTTCCGGGGGGCAGGCTGAGCCTGTGGTTAATTCTTCTTCCTGATGGGAAAATAGAGTGACCTGGGCCTGTCCCAACACCAAGAGCTAGTCTCTCATTGGTTCCCCGTCTTCCCGTTCATCCTCAGGACAAATTGCAACCTGTACAGAACAGGAGGTTACAGGTGCTGATGCTCCAAGTAGGGAGATTGCTAGTAAAGTGGCTGGAATGGCAAACCCGAGCACAAGGAGATGAGAAATGAGGTGCGTTTTAGAAACCTTTCCCCATCACACGGTGTACCATCTTCTGGGTTTCTCATGCATGTTTTCGATGTAGGAAGATGCCCTTGAACCTGGAGATTTGGGACCCATGCGATGGGTACCACGCAGTATTACTTTAAAGGGTCTGTGTTTGCTCACCCAACCTCACCAAACCTCTCAGCCCCAAGAGTGTCCACCCTTATGTCTCATCGAGCTGTGGGTCTAGATATGGTCAATCCAGGTTGCATCAGAGCCCCTGAACGAATTGTGTAAGAATTTCTCTCTCTTTCCCTGTCTTTGTTTCATGGGTTTTTAAAAGTAATTTATTTTTATAATGGGGTTTAGCTGCTTTTCACGGCTGTGTTTATGCCGCTTTACACCCACTTGACACACTAATAGAGAGATATCAATACATAGGTTTTAAGATTATTACTAGTCAGATATATTCTTGTGCGGTGAATCGGGCGTGTTGAGTCCAGTTCTCTGAGCAAGGAGTGGGTCTTGTCTGTTACATATTGGGTTTATGGAACGGTATCTGATCTAATTTGAAACTCTTGTTTTATGTATCTCCCCACCTCCCCTTTCCCGTTAAGCAGCCATAGTGTGTTTTCTGCATGTGTCACTCTGTTCTGTTTTGTAATTCAGTTCAAGTGTAACGGTTTTTACATTCCCTCTATAAGTGACACCTTATGAGAAGTGTCCTTTTCTGTGTGACTTATTTCACTTAGAATCGTCGTACCTAAATCCACTCATCATGCTGCTACTAGCCTTATGACATTGATTTCATGGCTGAGTGGTATGCCATTGTACATAAGGACCTCAAATTTTTTATCCATTTTTCGCTTTCCTGGGATATTTAAGGTGGAATGAAGTGGAGGTCCTTGTCAACAGAGCAGCCCTAAACTTTGGGGTGCTTGTGTCTTGCTGATTTTTAATTTTCCCACTTTATACCCCCATGCGTGGAAGTGCCCTATGCTCTCTAAGCTGTGTTTTTTAGATGTTTCAGGACACACCGTACACTTCTCCAGAGTGGCTGTTGGCAATTTACATCCCGCCCATCAGTGTAGCAAGGCTCCCATTTCTCCATGGCCTGTCCTGCATTTCTGGTTTTGACACTTTTTTCAGCATGGCCCTTTTGACTGATGGGAAGCGAGACTTCTTTGTAGCGCTGATTGGCCTTTCCAGGTTGCTTGTTTGGCCAAAAAGGGCGTATGCGTTTTTTCCTGAATATATTCAGGAAAAAACGCATACGCCCTTTTTGGCCAAGGGCATCATTGTCAACGTTTTGCCGCTTTTCATGTGCTTTAAAGGCGATTCGAATCTACCTCCTGAAATCTGTTTCCTGCAATTCTGCCTTGATTTCAAATCCTCTTCTTTGCCTTCCCTCAATATATTTGTGGACGAGAGTTATCATTTATAACTCTGCAGGTTTGTGAATTGCAGTGCCCTGAAGGTCCATTTTACAACTCGCTTTTTTGGGAGCTGGCCACAAAAGCGCAGGATGGCTTCAGGCCCTGTTCTGGTTCCGGGGGGCAGGCTGAGCCTGTGTTTAATTCTTCTTCTTGGTGGGAAAATAGAGTGACCTGTGCCTGTCCCAACACCAAGAGCTAGTCTCTCATTGATTCCCCGTCTTCCCATTCATCCTCAGGACAAATTGCAACCTGTACGGAACAGGAGGTTAAAGGTGCTGATGCTCCACGTAGGGCGATTGCTAGTAAAGTGGCTGGAATGGCGAACCCGAGCACAAGGAGATGAGAAATGAGGTGCGTTTTAGAAACCTTTCCCCATCACACGGTGTACCATCTTCTGGGTTTCTCATGCCTGTTTTCGATGTAGGAAGATGCCCTTGAACCTGGAGATTTGGGACCCATGCGATGGGTAGCACGCAGTATTACTATAAAGGGTCTGCGTTTGCTCACCCACCTTCACCAAACCTCTCAGCCCCAAGAGAGTCCACCCTTATGTCTCATCCAGCTGTGGGTCTAGATATGGTCAATCCAGGTTGCATCACAGCCCCTGAACGAATTGTGTAAGAATTTCTCTCTCTTTCACTGTCTTTGTTTCATGGGTTTTTAAAAGTAATTTATTTTTATAATGGGCTTTAGCTGCTTTTCACGGCTGTGTTTATGCCGCTTTACACCCACTTGACACACTAACAGAGAGATATCAATTCATAGGTTTTAAGATTATTACTAGTCAGATATATTCTTGTGCGGTGAATCGGGCGTGTTGAGTCCAGTTCTCTGAGCAAGGAGTAGGTCTTGTCTATTACATATTGGGTTTATGGAACGGTATCTGAGCTAATTTGAAACTCTTGCTTTATGTATCACCCCACCTCGCTTTCCCGTTAAGCAGCCATAGTGTGTTTTCTGCATGTGTGACTCTGTTCTGTTTTGTAATTCAGTTCAAGTGTAACGGTTTTTACATTCCCTCTATAAGTGACACCTTATGAGAAGTGTCCTTTTCTGTGTGACTTATTTCACTTAGAATCGTCGTACCTAAATCCACTCATCATGCTGCTACTAGACTTATGACATTGATTTCATGGCTGAGTGGTATGCCATTGTACATAAGGACCTCAAATTTTTTATCCATTTTTCGCTTTCCTGGGATATTTAAGGTGGAATGAAGTGGAGGTCCTTATCAACAGAGCAGCCCTAAACTTTGGGGTGCTTGTGTCTTGCTGATTTTTAATTTTCCCACTTTATACCCCCATGCGTGGAAATGCCCTATGCTCTCTAAGCTGTGTTTTTTAGATGTTTCAGGACACACCGTACACTTCTCCAGAGTGGCTGTTGGCAATTTACATCCCGCCCATCAGTGTAGCAAGGCTCCCATTTCTCCATGGCCTGTCCTGCATTTCTGGTTTTGACACTTTTTTCAGCATGGCCCTTTTGACTGATGGGAAGCGAGACTTCTTTGTAGCGCTGATTGGCCTTTCCAGGTGGCTTGGTTGGCCAAAAAGGGCGTATGAGTTTTCTCCTGAATATATTCAGGAAAAAACGCATACGCCCTTTTTGGCCAATGGCATCATTTTCAACGTTTTGGCGCTTTTCATGTGCTTTAAAGGCGATTCGAATCTACCTCCTGAAATCTGTTTCCTGCAATTCTGCCTTGATTTCAATTCCTCGTCTTTGCCTTCCCTCAATATATTTGTGGACGAGAGTTATCATTTATAACTGTGTAGGATTGTGAATTGCAGTGCCCTGAAGCTCCATTTTACAACTCGCTTTTTTGGGAGGTGGCCGCAAAAGCGCAGGATGGCTTCAGGCCCTGTTCTGGTTCCGGGGGGCAGGCTGAGCCTGTGGTTAATTCTTCTTCCTGATGGGAAAATAGAGTGACCTGTGCCTGTCCCAACACCAAGAGCTAGTCTCTCATTGGTTCCCCGTCTTCCCGTTCATCCTCAGGACAAATTGCAACCTGTATGGAACAGGAGGTTAAAGATGCTGATGCTCCAAGTAGGGAGATTGCTACTAAAGTGGCTGGAATGGCGAACCCGAGCACAAGGAGATGAGAAATGAGGTGCATTTTAGAAACCTTTCCCCAACACACGGTGTACCATCTTCTTGGTTTCTCATGCATGTTTTCGATGTAGGAAGATGCCCTTGAACCTGGAGATTTGGGACCCATGCGATGGGTAGCACGCAGTATTACTTTAAAGGGTCTGCGTTTGCTCACCCAACCTCACCAAACCTCTCAGCCCCAAGAGTGTCCACCCTTATGTCTCATCCTGCTGTGGGTGTAGATATGGTGAATCCAGGTTGCATCACAGCCCCTGAACGAATTGTGTAAGAATTTCTCTCTCTTTCACTGTCTTTGTTTCATGGGTTTTTAAAAGAAATTTATTTTTATAATGGGGTATAGCTGCTTTTCACGGCTGTGTTTATGCCGCTTTACACCCACTTGACACACTAACAGAGAGATATCAATACATAGGTTTTAAGATTATTACTAGTCAGATATATTCTTGTGTGGTGAATCGGGCGTGTTGAGTCCAGTTCTCTGAGCAAGGAGTAGGTCTTTTCTATTACATATTGGGTTTATGGAATGGTATCTGAGCTAATTTGAAACTCTTGCTTTATGTATCACCCCACCTCGCTTTCCCGTTAAGCAGCCATAGTGTGTTTTCTGCATGTGTGACTCTGTTCTGTTTTGTAACTCAGTTCAAGTGTAACGGTTTTTACATTCCCTCTATAAGTGACACCTTATGAGAAGTGTCCTTTTCTGTGTGACTTATTTCACTTAGAATCCTCGTACCTAAATCCACTCATCATGCTGCTACTAGCCTTATGACATTGATTTCATGGCTGACTGGTATGCCATTGTACATAAGGACCTCAAATTTTTTATCCATTTTTCGCTTTTCTGGGATATTTAAGGTGGAATGAAGTGGAGGTCCTTGTCAACAGAGCAGCCCTAAACTTTGCGGTGCTTGTGTCTTTCTGATTTTTAATTTTCCCACTTTATACCCCCATGCATGGAAGTGCCCTATGCTCTCTAAGCTGTGTTTTTTAGATGTTTCAGGACACACCGTACACTTCTCCAGAGTGGCTGTTGGCAATTTACATCCCGCCCATCAGTGTAGGAAGGCTCCCATTTCTCCATGGCCTGTCCTGCATTTCTGGTTTTGACACTTTTTTCAGCATGGCCCTTTTGACTGATGGGAAGCGAGACTTCTTTGTAGCGCTGATTTGCCTTTCCAGGTTGCTTGGTTGGCCAAAAACGGCGTATGCGTTTTTTCCTGAATATATTCCGGAAAAAACGCATACGCCCTTTTTGGCCAAGGGCATCATTGTCACCGTTTTGGCGCTTTTCATGTGCTTTAAAGGCGATTCGAATCTACCTCCTGAAATCTGTTTCCTGCAATTCTGCCTTGATTTCAATTCCTCGTCTTTGCCTTCCCTCAATATATTTGTGGACGAGAGTTATCATTTATAACTCTGTAGGATTGTGAATTGCAGTGCCCTGAAGCTCCATTTTACAACTCGCTTTTTTGGGAGGTGGCCGCAAAAGCGCAGGATGGCTTCAGGCCCTGTTCTGGTTCCGGGGGGCAGGCTGAGCCTGTGGTTAATTCTTCTTCCTGATGGGAAAATAGAGTGACCTGTGCCTGTCCCAACACCAAGAGCTAATCTCTCATTTTTTCCCCGTCTTCCCGTTCATCCTCAGGACAAATTGCAACCTGTACGGAACAGGAGGTTAAAGGTGCTAATGCTCCAAGTAGGGAGATTGCTACTAAAGTGGCTGGAATGGCGAACCCGAGCACAAGGAGATGAGAAATGAGGTGCATTTTAGAAACCTTTCCCCATCACACGGTGTACCATCTTCTTGGTTTCTTATGCATGTTTTCGATGTAGGAAGATGCCCTTGAACCTGGAGATTTGGGACCCATGCGATGGGTAGCACGCAGTATTACTTTAAAGGGTCTGCGTTTGCTCACCCAACCTCACCATACCTCTCAGCCCCAAGAGTATCCACCCTTATGTCTCATCCAGCTGTGGGTCTAGATATGGTCAATCCAGGTTGCATCACAGCCCCTGAACGAATTGTGTAAGAATTTCTCTCTCTTTCACTGTCTTTGTTTCATGGGTTTTTAAAAGTAATTTATTTTTATAATGGGCTTTAGCTGCTTTTCACGGCTGTGTTTATGCCGCTTTACACCCACTTGACACACTAACAGAGAGATATCAATTCATAGGTGTTAAGATTATTACTAGTCAGATATATTCTTGTGCGGTGAATCAGGCGTGTTGAGTCCAGTTCTCTGAGCAAGGAGTAGGTTTTGTCTATAACATATTGGGTTTATGGAACGGTATCTGAGCTAATTTGAAACTCTTGTTTTATGTATCACCCCACCTCACCTTTCCAGTTAAGCAGCCATAGTGTGTTTTCTGCATGTGTGACTCTGTTCTGTTTTGTAATTCAGTTCAAGTGTAACGGTTTTTACATTCCCTCTATAAGTGACACCTTATGAGAAGTGTCCTTTTCTGTGTGACTTATTTCACTTAGAATCGTCGTACCTAAATCCACTCATCATGCTGCTACTAGCCTTATGATATTGATTTCATGGCTGAGTGATATTCCATTGTAAATAAGGACTACAACTTTTTTATCCATTTTTCGCTTTCCTGGGATATTTAAGGTGGAATGAAGTGGAGGTCCTTGTCAAAAGAGCAGCCCTAAACTATGGGGTGCTTGTGTCTTGCTGATTTTTAATTTTCCCACTTTATACCCCCATGCGTGGAAGTGCCCTATGCTCTCTAAGCTGTATTTTTAGCTGTTTCAGGACACACCGTACCCTTCTCCAGAGTGGCTGTTGGCAATTTACATCCCGCCCATCAGTGTAGCAAGGCTCCCATTTCTCTATGGCCTGTCCTGCATTTCTGGTTTTGAAACTTTTTTCAGCATGGCCCTTTTGACCGATGGGAAGCGAGACTTCTTTGTAGCGCTGATTTGCCTTTCCAGGTTGCTTGGTTGGCCAAAAAGGGCGTATGCGTTTTTTCCTGAATATATTCAGGAAAAAACGCATACGCCCTTTTTGGCCAAGGGCATCATTGTCAACGTTTTGTCGCTTTTCATGTGCTTTAAAGGCGATTCAAATCTACCTCCTAAAATCTGTTTCCTGAAATTCTGCCTTGACTTCAAATCCTCTTCTTTGCCTTCACTCAATATATTTGTGGACGAGAGTTATCATTTATAACTCTGCAGGTTTGTGAATTGCAGTGCCCTGAAGCTCCATTTTACAACTCGCTTTTTTGGGAGGTGGCCGCAAAAGCGCAGGATGGCTTCAGGCCCTGTTCTGGTTCCGGGGGGCAGGCTGAGCCTGTGGTTAATTCTTCTTCCTGATGGGAAAATAGAGTGACCTGGGCCTGTCCCAACACCAAGAGCTAGTCTCTCATTGGTTCCCCGTCTTCCCGTTCATCCTCAGGACAAATTGCAACCTGTACAGAACAGGAGGTTAAAGGTGCTGATGCTCCAAGTAGGGAGATTGCTAGTAAAGTGGCTGGAATGGCAAACCCGAGCACAAGGAGATGAGAAATGAGGTGCGTTTTAGAAACCTTTCCCCATCACACGGTGTACCATCTTCTGGGTTTCTCATGCATGTTTTCGATGTAGGAAGATGCCCTTGAACCTGGAGATTTGGGACCCATGCGATGGGTACCACGCAGTATTACTTTAAAGGGTCTGTGTTTGCTCACCCAACCTCACCAAACCTCTCAGCCCCAAGAGTGTCCAGCCTTATGTCTCATCGAGCTGTGGGTCTAGATATGGTCAATCCAGGTTGCATCAAAGCCCCTGAACGAATTGTGTAAGAATTTCTCTCTCTTTCCCTGTCTTTGTTTCATGGGTTTTTAAAAGTAATTTATTTTTATAATGGGGTTTAGCTGCTTTTCACGGCTGTGTTTATGCCGCTTTACACCCACTTGACACACTAATAGAGAGATATCAATACATAGGTTTTAAGATTATTACTAGTCAGATATATTCTTGTGCGGTGAATCGGGCGTGTTGAGTCCAGTTCTCTGAGCAAGGAGTAGGTCTTGTCTGTTACATATTGGGTTTATGGAACGGTATCTGATCTAATTTGAAACTCTTGTTTTATGTATCTCCCCACCTCCCCTTTCCCGTTAAGCAGCCATAGTGTGTTTTCTGCATGTGTCACTCTGTTCTGTTTTGTAATTCAGTTCAAGTGTAACGGTTTTTACATTCCCTCTATAAGTGACACCTTATGAGAAGTGTCCTTTTCTGTGTGACTTATTTCACTTAGAATCGTCGTACCTAAATCCACTCAACATGCTGCTACTAGCCTTATGACATTGATTTCATGGCTGAGTGATATTCCATCGTACATAAGGACCACAACTTTTTTATCCATTTTTCTCTTTCCTGGGATATTTAAGGTGGAATGAAGTGGAAGTCCTTGTCAACAGAGCAGCCCTAAACGTTGGGGTGCTTGTGTCTTGCTGATTTTCAATTTTCCCACTTTATACCCCCATGCGTGGAAGTGCCCTATCCTCTCTAGGCTGTGTGTTTTAGATGGTTCAGGACACACCGTACCCTTCTCCAGAGTGGCTGTTGGCAATTTACATCCCGCCCATCAGTGTAGCAAGGCTCCCATTTCTCCATGGCCTGTCCTGCATTTCTGGTTTTGACACTTTTTTCAGAATGGCCCTTTTGACCAATGGGAAGCGAGACTTCTTTGTAGCGCTGATTTGCCTTTCCAGGTTGCTTGGTTGGCCAAAAAGGGCGTATGCGTTTTTTCCTGAATATATTCAGGAAAAAACGCATACGCCCTTTTTGGCCAAGGGCATCATTGTCAACGTTTTGCCGCTTTTCATGTGCTTTAAAGGCGATTCGAATCTACCTCCTGAAATCTGTTTCCTGCAATTCTGCCTTGATTTCAAATCCTCTTCTTTGCCTTCCCTGAATATATTTGTGGACGAGAGTTATCATTTATAACTCTGCAGGTTTGTGAATTGCAGTGCCCTGAAGCTCCATTTTACAACTCGCTTTTTTGGGAGCTGGCCACAAAAGCGCAGGATGGCTTCAGGCCCTGTTCTTGTTCCGGGGGGCAGGCTGAGCCTGTGTTTAATTCTTCTTCTTGGTGGGAAAATAGAGTGACCTGTGCCTGTCCCAACACCAAGAGCTAGTCTCTCATTGGTTCCCCGTCTTCCCATTCATCCTCAGGACAAATTGCAACCTGTACGGAACAGGAGGTTAAAGGTGCTGATGCTCCACGTAGGGCGATTGCTAGTAAAGTGGCTGGAATGGCGAACCCGAGCACAAGGAGATGAGAAATGAGGTGCGTTTTAGAAACCTTTCCCCATCACACGGTGTACCATCTTCTGGGTTTCTCATGCCTGTTTTCGATGTAGGAAGATGCCCTTGAACCTGGAGATTTGGGACCCATGCGATGGGTAGCACGCAGTATTACTTTAAAGGGTCTGCGTTTGCTCACCCACCTTCACCAAACCTCTCAGCCCCAAGAGAGTCCACCCTTATGTCTCATCCAGCTGTGGGTCTAGATATGGTCAATCCAGGTTGCATCACAGCCCCTGAACGAATTGTGTAAGAATTTCTCTCTCTTTCCCTGTCTTTGTTTCATGGGTTTTTAAAAGTAATTTATTTTTATAATGGGCTTTAGCTGCTTTTCACGGCTGTGTTTATGCCGCTTTACACCCACTTGACACACTAACAGAGAGATATCAATTCATAGGTTTTAAGATTATTACTAGTCAGATATATTCTTGTGCGGTGAATCAGGCGTGTTGAGTCCAGTTCTCTGAGCAAGCAGTAGGTTTTGTCTATAACATATTGGGTTTATGGAATGGTATCTGAGCTAATTTGAAACTCTTGTTTTATGTATCACCCCACCTCACCTTTCCAGTTAAGCAGCCATAGTGTGTTTTCTACATGTGTGACTCTGTTCTGTTTTGTAATTCAGTTCAAGTGTAACGGTTTTTACATTCCCTCTATAAGTGACACCTTATGAGAAGTGTCCTTTTCTGTGTGACTTATTTCACTTAGAATCGTCGTACCTAAATCCACTCATCATGCTGCTACTAGCCTTATGATATTGATTTCATGGCTGAGTGATATTCCATTGTAAATAAGGACTACAACTTTTTTATCCATTTTTCGCTTTCCTGGGATATTTAAGGTGGAATGAAGTGGAGGTCCTTGTCAAAAGAGCAGCCCTAAACTATGGGGTGCTTGTGTCTTGCTGATTTTTAATTTTCCCACTTTATACCCACATGCGTGGAAGTGCCCTATGCTCTCTAAGCTGTGTTTTTAGCTGTTTCAGAACACACCGTACCCTTCTCCAGAGTGGCTTTTGGCAATTTACATCCCGCCCATCAGTGTAGCAAGGCTCCCATTTCTCTATGGCCTGTCCTGCATTTCTGGTTTTGAAACTTTTTTAAGCATGGCCCTTTTGACCGATGGGAAGCGAGACTTCTTTGTAGCGCTGATTTGCCTTTCCAGGTTGCTTGGTTGGCCAAAAAGGGCGTATGCGTTTTTTCCTGAATATATTCAGGAAAAAACGCATACGCCCTTTTTGGCCAAGGGCATCATTGTCAACGTTTTGTCGCTTTTCATGTGCTTTAAAGGCGATTCGAATCTACCTCCTAAAATCTGTTTCCTGAAATTCTGCCTTGACTTCAAATCCTCTTCTTTGCCTTCACTCAATATATTTGTGGACGAGAGTTATCATTTATAACTCTGCAGGTTTGTGAATTGCAGTGCCCTGAAGCTCCATTTTACAACTCGCTTTTTTGGGAGGTGGCCGCAAAAGCGCAGGATGGCTTCAGGCCCTGTTCTGGTTCCGGGGGGCAGGCTGAGCCTGTGGTTAATTCTTCTTCCTGATGGGAAAATAGAGTGACCTGGGCCTGTCCCAACACCAAGAGCTAGTCTCTCATTGGTTCCCCGTCTTCCCGTTCATCCTCAGGACAAATTGCAACCTGTACAGAACAGGAGGTTACAGGTGCTGATGCTCCAAGTAGGGAGATTGCTAGTAAAGTGGCTGGAATGGCAAACCCGAGCACAAGGAGATGAGAAATGAGGTGCGTTTTAGAAACCTTTCCCCATCACACGGTGTACCATCTTCTGGGTTTCTCATGCATGTTTTCGATGTAGGAAGATGCCCTTGAACCTGGAGATTTGGGACCCATGCGATGGGTACCACGCAGTATTACTTTAAAGGGTCTGTGTTTGCTCACCCAACCTCACCAAACCTCTCAGCCCCAAGAGTGTCCACCCTTATGTCTCATCGAGCTGTGGGTCTAGATATGGTCAATCCAGGTTGCATCAGAGCCCCTGAACGAATTGTGTAAGAATTTCTCTCTCTTTCCCTGTCTTTGTTTCATGGGTTTTTAAAAGTAATTTATTTTTATAATGGGGTTTAGCTGCTTTTCACGGCTGTGTTTATGCCGCTTTACACCCACTTGACACACTAATAGAGAGATATCAATACATAGGTTTTAAGATTATTACTAGTCAGATATATTCTTGTGCGGTGAATCGGGCGTGTTGAGTCCAGTTCTCTGAGCAAGGAGTAGGTCTTGTCTGTTACATATTGGGTTTATGGAACGGTATCTGATCTAATTTGAAACTCTTGTTTTATGTATCTCCCCACCTCCCCTTTCCCGTTAAGCAGCCATAGTGTGTTTTCTGCATGTGTCACTCTGTTCTGTTTTGTAATTCAGTTCAAGTGTAACGGTTTTTACATTCCCTCTATAAGTGACACCTTATGAGAAGTGTCCTTTTCTGTGTGACTTATTTCACTTAGAATCGTCGTACCTAAATCCACTCATCATGCTGCTACTAGCCTTATGACATTGATTTCATGGCTGAGTGGTATGCCATTGTACATAAGGACCTCAAATTTTTTATCCATTTTTCGCTTTCCTGGGATATTTAAGGTGGAATGAAGTGGAGGTCCTTGTCAACAGAGCAGCCCTAAACTTTGGGGTGCTTGTGTCTTGCTGATTTTTAATTTTCCCACTTTATACCCCCATGCGTGGAAGTGCCCTATGCTCTCTAAGCTGTGTTTTTTAGATGTTTCAGGACACACCGTACACTTCTCCAGAGTGGCTGTTGGCAATTTACATCCCGCCCATCAGTGTAGCAAGGCTCCCATTTCTCCATGGCCTGTCCTGCATTTCTGGTTTTGACACTTTTTTCAGCATGGCCCTTTTGACTGATGGGAAGCGAGACTTCTTTGTAGCGCTGATTGGCCTTTCCAGGTTGCTTGTTTGGCCAAAAAGGGCGTATGCGTTTTTTCCTGAATATATTCAGGAAAAAACGCATACGCCCTTTTTGGCCAAGGGCATCATTGTCAACGTTTTGCCGCTTTTCATGTGCTTTAAAGGCGATTCGAATCTACCTCCTGAAATCTGTTTCCTGCAATTCTGCCTTGATTTCAAATCCTCTTCTTTGCCTTCCCTCAATATATTTGTGGACGAGAGTTATCATTTATAACTCTGCAGGTTTGTGAATTGCAGTGCCCTGAAGCTCCATTTTACAACTCGCTTTTTTGGGAGCTGGCCACAAAAGCGCAGGATGGCTTCAGGCCCTGTTCTGGTTCCGGGGGGCAGGCTGAGCCTGTGTTTAATTCTTCTTCTTGGTGGGAAAATAGAGTGACCTGTGCCTGTCCCAACACCAAGAGCTAGTCTCTCATTGATTCCCCGTCTTCCCATTCATCCTCAGGACAAATTGCCACCTGTACGGAACAGGAGGTTAAAGGTGCTGATGCTCCACGTAGGGCGATTGCTAGTAAAGTGGCTGGAATGGCGAACCCGAGCACAAGGAGATGAGAAATGAGGTGCGTTTTAGAAACCTTTCCCCATCACACGGTGTACCATCTTCTGGGTTTCTCATGCCTGTTTTCGATGTAGGAAGATGCCCTTGAACCTGGAGATTTGGGACCCATGCGATGGGTAGCACGCAGTATTACTATAAAGGGTCTGCGTTTGCTCACCCACCTTCACCAAACCTCTCAGCCCCAAGAGAGTCCACCCTTATGTCTCATCCAGCTGTGGGTCTAGATATGGTCAATCCAGGTTGCATCACAGCCCCTGAACGAATTGTGTAAGAATTTCTCTCTCTTTCACTGTCTTTGTTTCATGGGTTTTTAAAAGTAATTTATTTTTATAATGGGCTTTAGCTGCTTTTCACGGCTGTGTTTATGCCGCTTTACACCCACTTGACACACTAACAGAGAGATATCAATTCATAGGTTTTAAGATTATTACTAGTCAGATATATTCTTGTGCGGTGAATCGGGCGTGTTGAGTCCAGTTCTCTGAGCAAGGAGTAGGTCTTGTCTATTACATATTGGGTTTATGGAACGGTATCTGAGCTAATTTGAAACTCTTGCTTTATGTATCACCCCACCTCGCTTTCCCGTTAAGCAGCCATAGTGTGTTTTCTGCATGTGTGACTCTGTTCTGTTTTGTAATTCAGTTCAAGTGTAACGGTTTTTACATTCCCTCTATAAGTGACACCTTATGAGAAGTGTCCTTTTCTGTGTGACTTATTTCACTTAGAATCGTCGTACCTAAATCCACTCATCATGCTGCTACTAGACTTATGACATTGATTTCATGGCTGAGTGGTATGCCATTGTACATAAGGACCTCAAATTTTTTATCCATTTTTCGCTTTCCTGGGATATTTAAGGTGGAATGAAGTGGAGGTCCTTATCAACAGAGCAGCCCTAAACTTTGGGGTGCTTGTGTCTTGCTGATTTTTAATTTTCCCACTTTATACCCCCATGCGTGGAAGTGCCCTATGCTCTCTAAGCTGTGTTTTTTAGATGTTTCAGGACACACCGTACACTTCTCCAGAGTGGCTGTTGGCAATTTACATCCCGCCCATCAGTGTAGCAAGGCTCCCATTTCTCCATGGCCTGTCCTGCATTTCTGGTTTTGACACTTTTTTCAGCATGGCCCTTTTGACTGATGGGAAGCGAGACTTCTTTGTAGCGCTGATTGGCCTTTCCAGGTTGCTTGGTTGGCCAAAAAGGGCGTATGAGTTTTTTCCTGAATATATTCAGGAAAAAACGCATACGCCCTTTTTGGCCAAGGGCATCATTGTCAACGTTTTGGCGCTTTTCATGTGCTTTAAAGGCGATTCGAATCTACCTCCTGAAATCTGTTTCCTGCAATTCTGCCTTGATTTCAATTCCTCGTCTTTGCCTTCCCTCAATATATTTGTGGACGAGAGTTATCATTTATAACTCTGTAGGATTGTGAATTGCAGTGCCCTGAAGCTCCATTTTACAACTCGCTTTTTTGGGAGGTGGCCGCAAAAGCGCAGGATGGCTTCAGGCCCTGTTCTGGTTCCGGGGGGCAGGCTGAGCCTGTGGTTAATTCTTCTTCCTGATGGGAAAATAGAGTGACCTGTGCCTGTCCCAACACCAAGAGCTAATCTCTCATTTTTTCCCCGTCTTCCCGTTCATCCTCAGGACAAATTGCAACCTGTACGGAACAGGAGGTTAAAGGTGCTAATGCTCCAAGTAGGGAGATTGCTACTAAAGTGGCTGGAATGGCGAACCCGAGCACAAGGAGATGAGAAATGAGGTGCATTTTAGAAACCTTTCCCCATCACACGGTGTACCATCTTCTTGGTTTCTTATGCATGTTTTCGATGTAGGAAGATGCCCTTGAACCTGGAGATTTGGGACCCATGCGATGGGTAGCACGCAGTATTACTTTAAAGGGTCTGCGTTTGCTCACCCAACCTCACCATACCTCTCAGCCCCAAGAGTATCCACCCTTATGTCTCATCCAGCTGTGGGTCTAGATATGGTCAATCCAGGTTGCATCACAGCCCCTGAACGAATTGTGTAAGAATTTCTCTCTCTTTCACTGTCTTTGTTTCATGGGTTTTTAAAAGTAATTTATTTTTATAATGGGCTTTAGCTGCTTTTCACGGCTGTGTTTATGCCGCTTTACACCCACTTGACACACTAACAGAGAGATATCAATTCATAGGTGTTAAGATTATTACTAGTCAGATATATTCTTGTGCGGTGAATCAGGCGTGTTGAGTCCAGTTCTCTGAGCAAGGAGTAGGTTTTGTCTATAACATATTGGGTTTATGGAACGGTATCTGAGCTAATTTGAAACTCTTGTTTTATGTATCACCCCACCTCACCTTTCCAGTTAAGCAGCCATAGTGTGTTTTCTGCATGTGTGACTCTGTTCTGTTTTGTAATTCAGTTCAAGTGTAACGGTTTTTACATTCCCTCTATAAGTGACACCTTATGAGAAGTGTCCTTTTCTGTGTGACTTATTTCACTTAGAATCGTCGTACCTAAATCCACTCATCATGCTGCTACTAGCCTTATGATATTGATTTCATGGCTGAGTGATATTCCATTGTAAATAAGGACTACAACTTTTTTATCCATTTTTCGCTTTCCTGGGATATTTAAGGTGGAATGAAGTGGAGGTCCTTGTCAAAAGAGCAGCCCTAAACTATGGGGTGCTTGTGTCTTGCTGATTTTTAATTTTCCCACTTTATACCCCCATGCGTGGAAGTGCCCTATGCTCTCTAAGCTGTATTTTTAGCTGTTTCAGGACACACCGTACCCTTCTCCAGAGTGGCTGTTGGCAATTTACATCCCGCCCATCAGTGTAGCAAGGCTCCCATTTCTCTATGGCCTGTCCTGCATTTCTGGTTTTGAAACTTTTTTCAGCATGGCCCTTTTGACCGATGGGAAGCGAGACTTCTTTGTAGCGCTGATTTGCCTTTCCAGGTTGCTTGGTTGGCCAAAAAGGGCGTATGCGTTTTTTCCTGAATATATTCAGGAAAAAACGCATACGCCCTTTTTGGCCAAGGGCATCATTGTCAACGTTTTGTCGCTTTTCATGTGCTTTAAAGGCGATTCAAATCTACCTCCTAAAATCTGTTTCCTGAAATTCTGCCTTGACTTCAAATCCTCTTCTTTGCCTTCACTCAATATATTTGTGGACGAGAGTTATCATTTATAACTCTGCAGGTTTGTGAATTGCAGTGCCCTGAAGCTCCATTTTACAACTCGCTTTTTTGGGAGGTGGCCGCAAAAGCGCAGGATGGCTTCAGGCCCTGTTCTGGTTCCGGGGGGCAGGCTGAGCCTGTGGTTAATTCTTCTTCCTGATGGGAAAATAGAGTGACCTGATCCTGTCCCAACACCAAGAGCTAGTCTCTCATTGGTTCCCCGTCTTCCCGTTCATCCTCAGGACAAATTGCAACCTGTACAGAACAGGAGGTTAAAGGTGCTGATGCTCCAAGTAGGGAGATTGCTAGTAAAGTGGCTGGAATGGCAAACCCGAGCACAAGGAGATGAGAAATGAGGTGCGTTTTAGAAACCTTTCCCCATCACACGGTGTACCATCTTCTGGGTTTCTCATGCATGTTTTCGATGTAGGAAGATGCCCTTGAACCTGGAGATTTGGGACCCATGCGATGGGTACCACGCAGTATTACTTTAAAGGGTCTGTGTTTGCTCACCCAACCTCACCAAACCTCTCAGCCCCAAGAGTGTCCAGCCTTATGTCTCATCGAGCTGTGGGTCTAGATATGGTCAATCCAGGTTGCATCAAAGCCCCTGAACGAATTGTGTAAGAATTTCTCTCTCTTTCCCTGTCTTTGTTTCATGGGTTTTTAAAAGTAATTTATTTTTATAATGGGGTTTAGCTGCTTTTCACGGCTGTGTTTATGCCGCTTTACACCCACTTGACACACTAATAGAGAGATATCAATACATAGGTTTTAAGATTATTACTAGTCAGATATATTCTTGTGCGGTGAATCGGGCGTGTTGAGTCCAGTTCTCTGAGCAAGGAGTAGGTCTTGTCTGTTACATATTGGGTTTATGGAACGGTATCTGATCTAATTTGAAACTCTTGTTTTATGTATCTCCCCACCTCCCCTTTCCCGTTAAGCAGCCATAGTGTGTTTTCTGCATGTGTCACTCTGTTCTGTTTTGTAATTCAGTTCAAGTGTAACGGTTTTTACATTCCCTCTATAAGTGACACCTTATGAGAAGTGTCCTTTTCTGTGTGACTTATTTCACTTAGAATCGTCGTACCTAAATCCACTCAACATGCTGCTACTAGCCTTATGACATTGATTTCATGGCTGAGTGATATTCCATCGTACATAAGGACCACAACTTTTTTATCCATTTTTCTCTTTCCTGGGATATTTAAGGTGGAATGAAGTGGAAGTCCTTGTCAACAGAGCAGCCCTAAACGTTGGGGTGCTTGTGTCTTGCTGATTTTCAATTTTCCCACTTTATACCCCCATGCGTGGAAGTGCCCTATCCTCTCTAGGCTGTGTGTTTTAGATGGTTCAGGACACACCGTACCCTTCTCCAGAGTGGCTGTTGGCAATTTACATCCCGCCCATCAGTGTAGCAAGGCTCCCATTTCTCCATGGCCTGTCCTGCATTTCTGGTTTTGACACTTTTTTCAGAATGGCCCTTTTGACCAATGGGAAGCGAGACTTCTTTGTAGCGCTGATTTGCCTTTCCAGGTTGCTTGGTTGGCCAAAAAGGGCGTATGCGTTTTTTCCTGAATATATTCAGGAAAAAACGCATACGCCCTTTTTGGCCAAGGGCATCATTGTCAACGTTTTGCCGCTTTTCATGTGCTTTAAAGGCGATTCGAATCTACCTCCTGAAATCTGTTTCCTGCAATTCTGCCTTGATTTCAAATCCTCTTCTTTGCCTTCCCTGAATATATTTGTGGACGAGAGTTATCATTTATAACTCTGCAGGTTTGTGAATTGCAGTGCCCTGAAGCTCCATTTTACAACTCGCTTTTTTGGGAGCTGGCCACAAAAGCGCAGGATGGCTTCAGGCCCTGTTCTTGTTCCGGGGGGCAGGCTGAGCCTGTGTTTAATTCTTCTTCTTGGTGGGAAAATAGAGTGACCTGTGCCTGTCCCAACACCAAGAGCTAGTCTCTCATTGGTTCCCCGTCTTCCCATTCATCCTCAGGACAAATTGCAACCTGTACGGAACAGGAGGTTAAAGGTGCTGATGCTCCACGTAGGGCGATTGCTAGTAAAGTGGCTGGAATGGCGAACCCGAGCACAAGGAGATGAGAAATGAGGTGCGTTTTAGAAACCTTTCCCCATCACACGGTGTACCATCTTCTGGGTTTCTCATGCCTGTTTTCGATGTAGGAAGATGCCCTTGAACCTGGAGATTTGGGACCCATGCGATGGGTAGCACGCAGTATTACTTTAAAGGGTCTGCGTTTGCTCACCCACCTTCACCAAACCTCTCAGCCCCAAGAGAGTCCACCCTTATGTCTCATCCAGCTGTGGGTCTAGATATGGTCAATCCAGGTTGCATCACAGCCCCTGAACGAATTGTGTAAGAATTTCTCTCTCTTTCCCTGTCTTTGTTTCATGGGTTTTTAAAAGTAATTTATTTTTATAATGGGCTTTAGCTGCTTTTCACGGCTGTGTTTATGCCGCTTTACACCCACTTGACACACTAACAGAGAGATATCAATTCATAGGTTTTAAGATTATTACTAGTCAGATATATTCTTGTGCGGTGAATCAGGCGTGTTGAGTCCAGTTCTCTGAGCAAGCAGTAGGTTTTGTCTATAACATATTGGGTTTATGGAATGGTATCTGAGCTAATTTGAAACTCTTGTTTTATGTATCACCCCACCTCACCTTTCCAGTTAAGCAGCCATAGTGTGTTTTCTACATGTGTGACTCTGTTCTGTTTTGTAATTCAGTTCAAGTGTAACGGTTTTTACATTCCCTCTATAAGTGACACCTTATGAGAAGTGTCCTTTTCTGTGTGACTTATTTCACTTAGAATCGTCGTACCTAAATCCACTCATCATGCTGCTACTAGCCTTATGATATTGATTTCATGGCTGAGTGATATTCCATTGTAAATAAGGACTACAACTTTTTTATCCATTTTTCGCTTTCCTGGGATATTTAAGGTGGAATGAAGTGGAGGTCCTTGTCAAAAGAGCAGCCCTAAACTATGGGGTGCTTGTGTCTTGCTGATTTTTAATTTTCCCACTTTATACCCACATGCGTGGAAGTGCCCTATGCTCTCTAAGCTGTGTTTTTAGCTGTTTCAGAACACACCGTACCCTTCTCCAGAGTGGCTTTTGGCAATTTACATCCCGCCCATCAGTGTAGCAAGGCTCCCATTTCTCTATGGCCTGTCCTGCATTTCTGGTTTTGAAACTTTTTTAAGCATGGCCCTTTTGACCGATGGGAAGCGAGACTTCTTTGTAGCGCTGATTTGCCTTTCCAGGTTGCTTGGTTGGCCAAAAAGGGCGTATGCGTTTTTTCCTGAATATATTCAGGAAAAAACGCATACGCCCTTTTTGGCCAAGGGCATCATTGTCAACGTTTTGTCGCTTTCCATGTGCTTTAAAGGCGATTCGAATCTACCTCCTAAAATCTGTTTCCTGAAATTCTGCCTTGACTTCAAATCCTCTTCTTTGCCTTCACTCAATATATTTGTGGACGAGAGTTATCATTTATAACTCTGCAGGTTTGTGAATTGCAGTGCCCTGAAGCTCCATTTTACAACTCGCTTTTTTGGGAGGTGGCCGCAAAAGCGCAGGATGGCTTCAGGCCCTGTTCTGGTTCCGGGGGGCAGGCTGAGCCTGTGGTTAATTCTTCTTCCTGATGGGAAAATAGAGTGACCTGGGCCTGTCCCAACACCAAGAGCTAGTCTCTCATTGGTTCCCCGTCTTCCCGTTCATCCTCAGGACAAATTGCAACCTGTACAGAACAGGAGGTTAAAGGTGCTGATGCTCCAAGTAGGGAGATTGCTAGTAAAGTGGCTGGAATGGCAAACCCGAGCACAAGGAGATGAGAAATGAGGTGCGTTTTAGAAACCTTTCCCCATCACACGGTGTACCATCTTCTGGGTTTCTCATGCATGTTTTCGATGTAGGAAGATGCCCTTGAACCTGGAGATTTGGGACCCATGCGATGGGTATCACGCAGTATTACTTTAAAGGGTCTGTGTTTGCTCACCCAACCTCACCAAACCTCTCAGCCCCAAGAGTGTCCACCCTTATGTCTCATCCAGCTGTGGGTCTAGATATGGTCAATCCAGGTTGCATCAAAGCCCCTGAACGAATTGTGTAAGAATTTCTCTCTCTTTCCCTGTCTTTGTTTCATGGGTTTTTAAAAGTAATTTATTTTTATAATGGGGTTTAGCTGCTTTTCACGGCTGTGTTTATGCCGCTTTACACCCACTTGACACACTAATAGAGAGATATCAATACATAGGTTTTAAGATTATTACTAGTCAGATATATTCTTGTGCGGTGAATCGGGCGTGTTGAGTCCAGTTCTCTGAGCAAGGAGTAGGTCTTGTCTGTTACATATTGGGTTTATGGAACGGTATCTGATCTAATTTGAAACTCTTGTTTTATGTATCTCCCCACCTCCCCTTTCCCGTTAAGCAGCCATAGTGTGTTTTCTGCATGTGTCACTCTGTTCTGTTTTGTAATTCAGTTCAAGTGTAACGGTTTTTACATTCCCTCTATAAGTGACACCTTATGAGAAGTGTCCTTTTCTGTGTGACTTATTTCACTTAGAATCGTCGTACCTAAATCCACTCATCATGCTGCTACTAGCCTTATGATATTGATTTCATGGCTGAGTGATATTCCATTGTAAATAAGGACTACAACTTTTTTATCCATTTTTCGCTTTCCTGGGATATTTAAGGTGGAATGAAGTGGAGGTCCTTGTCAAAAGAGCAGCCCTAAACTATGGGGTGATTGTGTCTTGCTGATTTTTAATTTTCCCACTTTATACCCCCATGCGTGGAAGTGCCCTATGCTCTCTAAGCTGTGTTTTTAGCTGTTTCAGGACACACCGTACCCTTCTCCAGAGTGGCTGTTGGCAATTTACATCCCGCCCATCAGTGTAGCAAGGCTCCCATTTCTCTATGGCCTGTCCTGCATTTCTGGTTTTGAAACTTTTTTCAGCATGGCCCTTTTGACCGATGGGAAGCGAGACTTCTTTGTAGCGCTGATTTGCCTTTCCAGGTTGCTTGGTTGGCCAAAAAGGGCGTATGCGTTTTTTCCTGAATATATTCAGGAAAAAACGCATACGCCCTTTTTGGCCAAGGGCATCATTGTCAACGTTTTGCCGCTTTTCATGTGCTTTAAAGGCGATTCGAATCTACCTCCTGAAATCTGTTTCCTGCAATTCTGCCTTGATTTCAAATCCTCTTCTTTGCCTTCCCTCAATATATTTGTGGACGAGAGTTATCATTTATAACTCTGCAGGTTTGTGAATTGCAGTGCCCTGAAGCTCCATTTTACAACTCGCTTTTTTGGGAGCTGGCCACAAAAGCGCAGGATGGCTTCAGGCCCTGTTCTGGTTCCGGGGGGCAGACTGAGCCTGTGTTTAATTCTTCTTCTTGGTGGGAAAATAGAGTGACCTGTGCCTGTCCCAACACCAAGAGCTAGTCTCTCATTGGTTCCCCATCTTCCCATTCATCCTCAGGACAAATTGCAACCTGTACGGAACAGGAGGTTAAAGGTGCTGATGCTCCACGTAGGGCGATTGCTAGTAAAGTGGCTGGAATGGCGAACCCGAGCACAAGGAGATGAGAAATGAGGTGCGTTTTAGAAACCTTTCCCCATCACACGGTGTACCATCTTCTGGGTTTCTCATGCCTGTTTTCGATGTAGGAAGATGCCCTTGAACCTGGAGATTTGGGACCCATGGGACGGGTAGCACGCAGTACTACTTTAAAGGGTCTGCGTTTGCTCACCCAACTTCACCAAACCTCTCAGCCCCAAGAGTGTCCACCCTTATGTCTCATCCAGGTGTGGGTCTAGATATGGTCAATCCAGATTGCATCACAGCCCCTGAACGAATTGTGTAAGAATTTCTCTCTCTTTCACTGTCTTTGTTTCATGGGTTTTTAAAAGTAATTTATTTTTATAATGGGGTTTAGCTGCTTTTCACGGCTGTGTTTATGCTGCTTTACACCCACTTGACACATTAACAGAGAGATATCAATACATAGGTTTTAAGATTATTACTAGTCAGATATATTCTTGTGCGGTGAATCAGGCGTGTTGAGTCCAGTTCTCTGAGCAAGGAGTAGGTTTTGTCTATAACATATTGGGTTTATGGAACGGTATCTGAGCTAATTTGAAACTCTTGTTTTATGTATCACCCCACCTCACCTTTCCAGTTAAGCAGCCATAGTGTGTTTTCTGCATGTGTGACTCTGTTCTGTTTTGTAATTCAGTTCAAGTGTAACGGTTTTTACATTCCCTCTATAAGTGACACCTTATGAGAAGTGTCCTTTTCTGTGTGACTTATTTCACTTAGAATCGTCGTACCTAAATCCACTCATCATGCTGCTACTAGCCTTATGATATTGATTTCATGGCTGAGTGATATTCCATTGTAAATAAGGACTTCAACTTTTTTATCCATTTTTCGCTTTCCTGGGATATTTAAGGTGGAATGAAGTGGAGGTCCTTGTCAAAAGAGCAGCCCTAAACTATGGGGTGCTTGTGTCTTGCTGATTTTTAATTTTCCCACTTTATACCCCCATGCGTGGAAGTGCCCTATGCTCTCTAAGCTGTGTTTTTAGCTGTTTCAGGACACACCGTACCCTTCTCCAGAGTGGCTGTTGGCAATTTACATCCCGCCCATCAGTGTAGCAAGGCTCCCAATTCTCTATGGCCTGTCCTGCATTTCTGGTTTTGAAACATTTTTCAGCATTGCCCTTTTGACCGATGATAAGCGAGACTTCTTTGTAGCGCTGATTTGCCTTTCCAGGTTGCTTGGTTGGCCAAAAAGGGCGTATGCGTTTTTTCCTGAATATATTCAGGAAAAAACGCATACGCCCTTTTTGGACAAGGACATCATTGTCAACGTTTTGTCGCTTTTCATGTGCTTTAAAGGCGATTCGAATCTACCTCCTAAAATCTGTTTCCTGAAATTCTGCCTTGACTTCAAATCCTCTTCTTTGCCTTCACTCAATATATTTGTGGACGAGAGTTGTCATTTATAACTCTGCAGGTTTGTGAATTGCAGTGCCCTGAAGCTCCATTTTACAACTCGCTTTTCTGGGAGGTGGCCGCAAAAGCGCAGGATGGCTTCAGGCCCTGTTCTGGTTCCGGGGGGCAGGCAGAGCCTGTGGTTAATTCTTCTTCCTGATGGGAAAATAGAGTGACCTGGGCCTGTCCCAACACCAAGAGCTAGTCTCTCATTGGTTCCCCGTCTTCCCGTTCATCCTCAGGACAAATTGCAACCTGTACGGAACAGGAGGTTAAAGGTGCTGATGCTCCAAGTAGGGAGATTTCTAGTAAAGTGGCTGGAATGGCAAACCCGAGCACAAGGAGATGAGAAATGAGGTGCGTTTTAGAAACATTTCCCCATCACACGGTGTACCATCGTCTGGGTTTCTCATGCATGTTTTCGATGTAGGAAGATGCCCTTGAACCTGGAGATTTGGGACCCATGCGATGGGTACCACGCAGTATTACTTTAAAGGGTCTGTGTTTGCTCACCCAACCTCACCAAACCTCTCAGCCCCAAGAGTGTCCACCCTTATGTCTCATCCAGCTGTGGGTCTAGATATTTTCAATCCAGGTTGCATCACAGCCCCTGAACGAATTGTGTAAGAATTTCTCTCTCTTTCACTGTCTTTGTTTCATGGGTTTTTAAAAGTAATTTATTTTTATAATGGGCTTTAGCTGCTTTTCACGGCTGTGTTTATGCCGCTTTACACCCACTTGACACACTAACAGAGAGATATCAATTCATAGGTTTTAAGATTATTACTAGTCAGATATATTCTTGTGCGGTGAATCAGGCGTGTTGAGTCCAGTTCTCTGAGCAAGGAGTAGGTTTTGTCTATTACATATTGGGTTTATGGAACGGTATCTGAGCTAATTTGAAACTCTTGTTTTATGTATCACCCCACCTCACCTTTCCAGTTAAGCAGCCATAGTGTGTTTTCTGCATGTGTGACTCTGTTCTGTTTTGTAATTCAGTTCAAGTGTAACGGTTTTTACATTCCCTCTGTAAGTGACACCTTATGAGAAGTGTCCTTTTCTGTGTGACTTATTTCACTTAGAATCGTCGTACCTAAATCCACTCATCATGCTGCTACTAGCCTTATGACATTGATTTCATGGCTGAGTGATATTCCATCGTACATAAGGACCACAACTTTTTTATCCATTTTTCTCTTTCCTGGGATATTTAAGGTGGAATGAAGTGGAAGTCCTTGTCAACAGAGCAGCCCTAAACGTTGGGGTGCTTGTGTCTTGCTGATTTTCAATTTTCCCACTTTATACCCCCATGCGTGGGAGTGCCCTATCCTCTCTAGGCTGTGTGTTTTAGATGGTTCAGGACACACCGTACCCTTCTCCAGAGTGGCTGTTGGCAATTTACATCCCGCCCATCAGTGTAGCAAGGCTCCCATTTCTCCATGGCCTGTCCTGCATTTCTGGTTTTGACACTTTTTTCAGCATGGCCCTTTTGACCGATGGGAAGCGAGACTTCTTTGTAGCGCTGATTTGCCTTTCCAGGTTGCTTGGTTGGCCAAAAAGGGCGTATGCGTTTTTTCCTGAATATATTCAGGAAAAAACGCATACGCCCTTTTTGGCCAAGGGCATCATTGTCAACGTTTTGCCGCTTTTCATGTGCTTTAAAGGCGATTCGAATCTACCTCCTGAAATCTGTTTCCTGCAATTCTGCCTTGATTTCAAATCCTCTTCTTTGCCTTCCCTCAATATATTTGTGGACGAGAATTATCATTTATAACTCTGCAGGTTTGTGAATTGCTGTGCCCTGAAGCTCCATTTTACAACTCGCTTTTTTGGGAGCTGGCCGCAAAAGCGCAGGATGGCTTCAGGCCCTGTTCTGGTTCCGGGGGGCAGGCTGAGCCTGTGGTTAATTCTTCTTCTTGATGGGAAAATAGAGTGAACTGTGCCTGTCCCAACACCAAGAGCTAGTCTCTCATTGGTTCCCCGTCTTCCCATTCATCCTCAGGACAAACTGCAACCTGTACGGAACAGGAGGTTAAAGGTGCTGATGCTCCACGTAGGGAGATTGCTAGTAAAGTGGCTGGAATGGCGAACCCGAGCACAAGGAGATGAGAAATGAGGTGCGTTTTAGAAACCTTTCCCCATCACACGGTGTACCATCTTCTGGGTTTCTCATGCTTGTTTTCGATGTAGGAAGATGCCCTTGAACCTGGAGATTTGGGACCCATGCGATGGGTACCACGCAGTATTACTTTAAAGGGTCTGTGTTTGCTCACCCAACCTCACCAAACCTCTCAGCCCCAAGAGAGTCCACCCTTATGTCTCATCCAGCTGTGGGTCTAGATATGGTCAATCCAGGTTGCATCACAGCCCCTGAACGAATTGTGTAAGAATTTCTCTCTCTTTCACTGTCTTTGTTTCATGGGTTTTTAAAAGTATTTTATTTTTATAATGGGGTTTAGCTGCTTTTCACGGCTGTGTTTATGCCGCTTTACACCCACTAGACACACTAACAGAGAGATATCAATACATAGGTTTTAAGATTATTACTAGTCAGATATATTCTTGTGCGGTGAATCGGGCGTGTTGAGTCCAGTTCTCTGAGCAAGGAGTAGGTCTTGTCTATTACATATTGGGTTTATGGAACGGTATCTGAGCTAATTTGAAACTCTTGCTTTATGTATCACCCCACCTCGCTTTCCCGTTAAGCAGCCATAGTGTGTTTTCTGCATGTGTGACTCTGTTCTGTTTTGTAATTCAGTTCAAGTGTAACGGTTTTTACATTCCCTCTATAAGTGACACCTTATGAGAAGTGTCCTTTTCTGTGTGACTTATTTCACTTAGAATCGTCGTACCTAAATCCACTCATCATGCTGCTACTAGCCTTATGACATTGATTTCATGGCTGAGTGGTATGCCATTGTACATAAGGACCTCAAATTTTTTATCCATTTTTCGCTTTCCTGGGATATTTAAGGTGGAATGAAGTGGAGGTCCTTGTCAACAGAGCAGCCCTAAACTTTGGGGTGCTTGTGTCTTGCTGATTTTTAATTTTCCCACTTTATACCCCCATGCGTGGAAGTGCCCTATGCTCTCTAAGCTGTGTTTTTTAGATGTTTCAGGACACACCGTACACTTCTCCAGAGTGGCTGTTGGCAATTTACATCCCGCCCATCAGTGTAGCAAGGCTCCCATTTCTCCATGGCCTGTCCTGCATTTCTGGTTTTGACACTTTTTACAGCATGGCCCTTTTGACCGATGGGAAGCGAGACTTCTTTGTAGCGCTGATTTGCCTTTCCAGGTTGCTTGGTTGGCCAAAAAGGGCGTATGCGTTTTTTCCTGAATATATTCAGGAAAAACGCATACGCCCTTTTCGGCCAAGGGCATCATTGTCAACGTTTTGGCGCTTTTCATGTGCTTTAAAGGCGATTCGAATCTACCTCCTGAAATCTGTTTCCTGCAATTCTGCCTTGATTTCAATTCCTCGTCTTTGCCTTCCCTCAATATATTTGTGGACGAGAGTTATCATTTATAACTCTGTAGGATTGTGAATTGCAGTGCCCTGAAGCTCCATTTTACAACTCGCTTTTTTGGGAGGTGGCCACAAAAGCGCAGGATGGCTTTAGGCCCTGTTCTGGTTCCGGGGGGCAGGCTGAGCCTGTGGTTAATTCTTCTTCCTGATGGGAAAATAGAGTGACCTGTGCCTGTCCCAACACCAAGAGCTAGTCTCTCATTGGTTCCCCGTCTTCCCGTTCATCCTCAGGACAAATTGCAACCTGTACAGAACAGGAGGTTAAAGATGCTGATGCTCCAAGTAGGGAGATTGCTACTAAAGTGGCTGGAATGGCGAACCCGAGCACAAGGAGATGAGAAATGAGGTGCATTTTAGAAACCTTTCCCCAACACACGGTGTACCATCTTCTTGGTTTCTCATGCATGTTTTCGATGTAGGAAGATGCCCTTGAACCTGGAGATTTGGGACCCATGCGATGGGTAGCACGCAGTATTACTTTAAAGGGTCTGCGTTTGCTCACCCAACCTCACCAAACCTCTCAGCCCCAAGAGTATCCACCCTTATGTCTCATCCAGCTGTGGGTCTAGATATGGTCAATCCAGGTTGCATCACAGCCCCTGAACGAATTGTGTAAGAATTTCTCTCTCTTTCACTGTCTTTGTTTCATGGGTTTTTAAAAGAAATTTATTTTTATAATGGGGTTTAGCTGCTTTTCACTGCTGTGTTTATGCCGCTTTACACCCACTAGACACACTAACAGAGAGATATCAATACATAGGTTTTAAGATTATTACTAGTCAGATATATTCTTGTGCGGTGAATCGGGCGTGTTGAGTCCAGTTCTCTGAGTAAGGAGTAGGTCTTGTCTATTACATATTGGGTTTATGGAACGGTATCTGAGCTAATTTGAAACTCTTGTTTATGTATCACCCCACCTCGCTTTCCCGTTAAGCAGCCATAGTGTGTTTTCTGCATGTGTGACTCTGTTTTGTTTTGTAATTCAGTTCAAGTGTAACGGTTTTTACATTCCCTCTATAAGTGACACCTTATGAGAAGTGTCCTTTTCTGTGTGACTTATTTCACTTAGAATCGTCGTACCTAAATCCACTCATCATGCTGCTACTAGCCTTATGACATTGATTTCATGGCTGAGTGGTATGCCATTGTACATAAGGACCTCAAATTTTTTATCCATTTTTCGCTTTCCTGGGATATTTAAGGTGGAATGAAGTGGAGGTCCTTGTCAACAGAGCAGCCCTAAACTTTCGGGTGCTTGTGTCTTGCTGATTTTTAATTTTCCCACTTTATATCCCCATGCGTGGAAGTGCCCTATGCTCTCTAAGCTGTGTTTTTTAGATGTTTCAGGACACACCGTACACTTCTCCAGAGTGGCTGTTGGCAATTTACATCCCGCCCATCAGTGTAGCAAGGCTCCCATTTCTCCATGGCCTGTCCTGCATTTCTGGTTTTGACACTTTTTACAGCATGGCCCTTTTGACCGATGGGAAGCGAGACTTCTTTGTAGCGCTGATTTGCCTTTCCAGGTTGCTTGGTTGGCCAAAAAGGGCGTATGCGTTTTTTCCTGAATATATTCAGGAAAAAACGCATACGCCCTTTTCGGCCAAGGGCATCATTGTCAACGTTTTGGCGCTTTTCATGTGCTTTAAAGGCGATTCGAATCTACCTCCTGAAATCTGTTTCCTGCAATTCTGCCTTGATTTCAATTCCTCGTCTTTGCCTTCCCTCAATATATTTGTGGACGAGAGTTATCATTTATAACTCTGTAGGATTGTGAATTGCAGTGCCCTGAAGCTCCATTTTACAACTCGCTTTTTTGGGAGGTGGCCGCAAAAGCGCAGGATGGCTTCAGGCCCTGTTCTGGTTCCGGGGGGCAGGCTGAGCCTGTGGTTAATTCTTCTTCCTGATGGGAAAATAGAGTGACCTGTGCCTGTCCCAACACCAAGAGCTAGTCTCTCATTGGTTCCCCGTCTTCCCGTTCATCCTCAGGACAAATTGCAACCTGTACGGAACAGGAGGTTAAAGATGCTGATGCTCCAAGTAGGGAGATTGCTACTAAAGTGGCTGGAATGGCGAACCCGAGCACAAGGAGATGAGAAATGAGGTGCATTTTAGAAACCTTTCCCCAACACACGGTGTACCATCTTCTTGGTTTCTCATGCATGTTTTCGATGTAGGAAGATGCCCTTGAACCTGGAGATTTGGGACCCATGCGATGGGTAGCACGCAGTATTACTTTAAAGGGTCTGCGTTTGCTCACCCAACCTCACCAAACCTCTCAGCCCCAAGAGTATCCACCCTTATGTCTCATCCAGCTGTGGGTCTAGATATGGTCAATCCAGGTTGCATCACAGCCCCTGAACGAATTGTGTAAGAATTTCTCTCTCTTTCACTGTCTTTGTTTCATGGGTTTTTAAAAGAAATTTATTTTTATAATGGGGTTTAGCTGCTTTTCACGGCTGTGTTTATGCCGCTTTACACCCACTAGACACACTAACAGAGAGATATCAATACATAGGTTTTAAGATTATTACTAGTCAGATATATTCTTGTGCGGTGAATCGGGCGTGTTGAGTCCAGTTCTCTGAGCAAGGAGTAGGTCTTGTCTATTACATATTGGGTTTATGGAACGGTATCTGAGCTAATTTGAAACTCTTGCTTTATGTATCACCCCACCTCGCTTTCCCGTTAAGCAGCCATAGTGTGTTTTCTGCATGTGTGACTCTGTTCTGTTTTGTAACTCAGTTCAAGTGTAACGGTTTTTACATTCCCTCTATAAGTGACACCTTATGAGAAGTGTCCTTTTCTGTGTGACTTATTTCACTTAGAATCGTCGTACCTAAATCCACTCATCATGCTGCTACTAGCCTTATGACATTGATTTCATGGCTGAGTGGTATGCCATTGTACATAAGGACCTCAAATTTTTTATCCATTTTTCGCTTTCCTGGGATATTTAAGGTGGAATGAAGTGGAGGTCCTTGTCAACAGAGCAGCCCTAAACTTTCGGGTGCTTGTGTCTTGCTGATTTTTAATTTTCCCACTTTATACCCCCATGCGTGGAAGTGCCCTATGCTCTCTAAGCTGTGTTTTTTAGATGTTTCAGGACACACCGTACACTTCTCCAGAGTGGCTGTTGGCAATTTACATCCCGCCCATCAGTGTAGCAAGGCTCCCATTTCTCCATGGCCTGTCCTGCATTTCTGGTTTTGACACTTTTTACAGCATGGCCCTTTTGACCGATGGGAAGCGAGACTTCTTTGTAGCGCTGATTTGCCTTTCCAGGTTGCTTGGTTGGCCAAAAAGGGCGTATGCGTTTTTTCCTAAATATATTCAGGAAAAAACGCATACGCCCTTTTCGGCCAAGGGCATCATTGTCAACGTTTTGGCGCTTTTCATGTGCTTTAAAGGCGATTCGAATCTACCTCCTGAAATCTGTTTCCTGCAATTCTGCCTTGATTTCAATTCCTCATCTTTGCCTTCCCTCAATATATTTGTGGACGAGAGTTATCATTTATAACTCTGTAGGATTGTGAATTGCAGTGCCCTGAAGCTCCATTTTACAACTCGCTTTTTTGGGAGGTGGCCGCAAAAGCGCAGGATGGCTTCAGGCCCTGTTCTGGTTCCGGGGGGCAGGCTGAGCCTGTGGTTAATTCTTCTTCCTGTTGGGAAAATAGAGTGACCTGTGCCTGTCCCAACACCAAGAGCTAGTCTCTCATTGGTTCCCCGTCTTCCCGTTCATCCTCAGGACAAATTGCAACCTGTACGGAACAGGAGGTTAAAGGTGCTGATGCTCCAAGTAGGGAGATTGCTACTAAAGTGGCTGGAATGGCGAACCCGAGCACAAGGAGATGAGAAATGAGGTGCATTTTAGAAACCTTTCCCCATCACACGGTGTACCATCTTCTTGGTTTCTCATGCATGTTTTCGATGTAGGAAGATGCCCTTGAACCTGGAGATTTGGGACCCATGCGATGGGTAGCACGCAGTATTACTTTAAAGGGTCTGCGTTTGCTCACCCAACCTCACCAAACCTCTCAGCCCCAAGAGTGTCCACCCTTATGTCTCATCCAGCTCTGGGTCTAGATATGGTCAATCCAGGTTGCATCACAGCCCCTGAACGAATTGTGTAAGAATTTCTCTCTCTTTCACTGTCTTTGTTTCATGGCTTTTTAAAAGAAATTTATTTTTATAATGGGGTTTAGCTGCTTTACACGGCTGTGTTTATGCCGCTTTACACCCACTTGACACACTAACAGAGAGATATCAATACATAGGTTTTAAGATTATTACTAGTCAGATATATTCTTGTGCGGTGAATCGGGCGTGTTGAGTCCAGTTCTCTGAGCAAGGAGTAGGTCTTCTCTATTACATATTGGGTTTATGGAACGGTATCTGAGCTAATTTGAAACTCTTGCTTTATGTATCACCCCACCTCGCTTTCCCGTTAAGCAGCCATAGTGTGTTTTCTGCATGTGTGACTCTGTTCTGTTTTGTAATTCAGTTCAAGTGTAACGGTTTTTACATTCCCTCTATAAGTGACACCTTATGAGAAGTGTCCTTTTCTGTGTGACTTATTTCACTTAGAATCGTCGTACCTAAATCCACTCAACATGCTGCTACTACCCTTATGACATTGATTTCATGGCTGAGTGGTATGCCATTGTACATAAGGACCTCAAATTTTTTATCCATTTTTCGCTTTCCTGGGATATTTAAGGTGGAATGAAGTGGAGGTCCTTGTCAACAGAGCAGCCCTAAACTTTCGGGTGCTTGTGTCTTGCTGATTTTTAATTTTCCCACTTTATACCCCCATGCGTGGAAGTGCCCTATGCTCTCTAAGCTGTGTTTTTTAGATGTTTCAGGACACACCGTACACTTCTCCAGAGTGGCTGTTGGCAATTTACATCCCGCCCATCAGTGTAGCAAGGCTCCCATTTCTCCATGGCCTGTCCTGCATTTCTGGTTTTGACACTTTTTACAGCATGGCCCTTTTGACCGATGGGAAGCGAGACTTCTTTGTAGCGCTGATTTGCCTTTCCAGGTTGCTTGGTTGGCCAAAAAGGGCGTATGCGTTTTTTCCTGAATATATTCAGGAAAAAACGCATACGCCCTTTTCGGCCAAGGGCATCATTGTCAACGTTTTGGCGCTTTTCATGTGCTTTAAAGGCGATTCGAATCTACCTCCTGAAATCTGTTTCCTGCAATTCTGCCTTGATTTCAATTCCTCGTCTTTGCCTTCCCTCAATATATTTGTGGACGAGAGTTATCATTTATAACTCTGTAGGATTGTGAATTGCAGTGCCCTGAAGCTCCATTTTACAACTCGCTTTTTTGGGAGGTGGCCGCAAAAGCGCAGGATGGCTTCAGGCCCTGTTCTGGTTCCGGGGGGCAGGCTGAGCCTGTGGTTAATTCTTCTTCCTGATGGGAAAATAGAGTGACCTGTGCCTGTCCCAACACCAAGAGCTAGTCTCTCATTGGTTCCCCGTCTTCCCGTTCATCCTCAGGACAAATTGCAACCTGTACGGAACAGGAGGTTAAAGGTGCTGATGCTCCAAGTAGGGAGATTGCTACTAAAGTGGCTGGAATGGCGAACCCGAGCACAAGGAGATGAGAAATGAGGTGCATTTTAGAAACCTTTCCCCATCACACGGTGTACCATCTTCTTGGTTTCTCATGCATGTTTTCGATGTAGGAAGATGCCCTTGAACCTGGAGATTTGGGACCCATGCGATGGGTAGCACGCAGTATTACTTTAAAGGGTCTGTGTTTGCTCACCCAACCTCACCAAACCTCTCAGCCCCAAGAGTATCCACCCTTATGTCTCATCCAGCTGTGGGTCTAGATATGGTCAATCCAGGTTGCATCACAGCCCCTGAACGAATTGTGTAAGAATTTCTCTCTCTTTCACTGTCTTTGTTTCATGGGTTTTTAAAAGAAATTTATTTTTATAATGGGGTTTAGCTGCTTTTCACGGCTGTGTTTATGCCGCTTTACACCCACTAGACACACTAACAGAGAGATATCAATACATAGGTTTTAAGATTATTACTAGTCAGATATATTCTTGTGCGGTGAATCGGGCGTGTTGAGTCCAGTTCTCTGAGCAAGGAGTAGGTCTTGTCTATTACATATTGGGTTTATGGAACGGTATCTGAGCTAATTTGAAACTCTTGCTTTATGTATCACCCCACCTCGCTTTCCCGTTAAGCAGCCATAGTGTGTTTTCTGCATGTGTGACTCTGTTCTGTTTTGTAACTCAGTTCAAGTGTAACGGTTTTTACATTCCCTCTATAAGTGACACCTTATGAGAAGTGTCCTTTTCTGTGTGACTTATTTCACTTAGAATCGTCGTACCTAAATCCACTCATCATGCTGCTACTAGCCTTATGACATTGATTTCATGGCTGAGTGGTATGCCATTGTACATAAGGACCTCAAATTTTTTATCCATTTTTTGCTTTCCTGGGATATTTAAGGTGGAATGAAGTGGAGGTCCTTGTCAACAGAGCATCTCTAAACTTTGGGGTGCTTGTGTCTTGCTGATTTTTAATTTTCCCACTTTATACCCCCATGCGTGGAAGTGCCCTATGCTCTCTAAGCTGTGTTTTTAGCTGTTTCAGGACACACCGTACCCTACTCCAGAGTGGCTGTTGGCAATTTACATCCCGCCCATCAGTGTAGCAAGGCTCCCATTTCTCTATGGCCTGTCCTGCATTTCTGGTTTTGAAACTTTTTTCAGCATGGCCCTTTTGACCGATGGGAAGCGAGACTTCTTTGTAGCGCTGATTTGCCTTTCCAGGTTGCTTGGTTGGCCAAAAAGGGCGTATGCGTTTTTTCCTGAATATATTCAGGAAAAAACGCATACGCCCTTTTTGGCCAAGGGCATCATTGTCAACGTTTTGTCGCTTTTCATGTGCTTTAAAGGCGATTCGAATCTACCTCCTAAAATCTGTTTCCTGAAATTCTGCCTTGACTTCAAATCCTCTTCTTTGCCTTCACTCAATATATTTGTGGACGAGAGTTATCATTTATAACTCTGCAGGTTTGTGAATTGCAGTGCCCTGAAGCTCCATTTTACAACTCGCTTTTTTGGGAGGTGGCCGCAAAAGCGCAGGATGGCTTCAGGCCCTGTTCTGGTTCCGGGGGGCAGGCTGAGCCTGTGGTTAATTCTTCTTCCTGATGGGAAAATAGAGTGACCTGGGCCTGTCCCAACACCAAGAGCTAGTCTCTCATTGGTTCCCCGTCTTCCCGTTCATCCTCAGGACAAATTGCAACCTGTACGGAACAGGAGGTTAAAGGTGCTGATGCTCCAAGTAGGGAGATTGCTAGTAAAGTGGCTGGAATGGCAAACCCGAGCACAAGGAGGTGAGAAATGAGGTGCGTTTTAGAAACCTTTCCCCATCACACGGTGTACCATCTTCTGGGTTTCTCATGCATGTTTTCGATGTAGGAAGATGCCCTTGAACCTGGAGATTTGGGACCCATGCGATGGGTATCACGCAGTATTACTTTAAAGGGTCTGTGTTTGCTCACCCAACCTCACCAAACCTCTCAGCCCCAAGAGTGTCCACCCTTATGTCTCATCCAGCTGTGGGTCTAGATATGGTCAATCCAGGTTGCATCAAAGCCCCTGAACGAATTGTGTAAGAATTTCTCTCTCTTTCCCTGTCTTTGTTTCATGGGTTTTTAAAAGTAATTTATTTTTATAATGGGGTTTAGCTGCTTTTCACGGCTGTGTTTATGCCGCTTTACACCCACTTGACACATTAATAGAGAGATATCAATACATAGGTTTTAAGATTATTACTAGTCAGATATATTCTTGTGCGGTGAATCGGGCGTGTTGAGTCCAGTTCTCTGAGCAAGGAGTAGGTCTTGTCTGTTACATATTGGGTTTATGGAACGGTATCTGATCTAATTTGAAACTCTTGTTTTATGTATCTCCCCACCTCCCCTTTCCCGTTAAGCAGCCATAGTGTGTTTTCTGCATGTGTCACTCTGTTCTGTTTTGTAATTCATTTCAAGTGTAACGGTTTTTACATTCCCTCTATAAGTGACACCTTATGAGAAGTGTCCTTTTCTGTGTGACTTATTTCACTTAGAATCGTCGTACCTAAATCCACTCATCATGCTGCTACTAGCCTTATGATATTGATTTCATGGCTGAGTGATATTCCATTGTAAATAAGGACTACAACTTTTTTATCCATTTTTCGCTTTCCTGGGATATTTAAGGTGGAATGAAGTGGAGGTCCTTGTCAAAAGAGCAGCCCTAAACTATGGGGTGCTTGTGTCTTGCTGATTTTTAATTTTCCCACTTTATACCCCCATGCGTGGAAGTGCCCTATGCTCTCTAAGCTGTATTTTTAGCTGTTTCAGCACACACCGTACCCTTCTCCAGAGTGGCTGTTGGCAATTTACATCCCGCCCATCAGTGTAGCAAGGCTCCCATTTCTCTATGGCCTGTCCTGCATTTCTGGTTTTGAAACTTTTTTCAGCATGGCCCTTTTGACCGATTGGAAGCGAGACTTCTTTGTAGCGCTGATTTGCCTTTCCAGGTTGCTTGGTTGGCCAAAAAGGGCGTATGCGTTTTTTCCTGAATATATTCAGGAAAAAACGCATACGCCCTTTTTGGCCAAGGGCATCATTGTCAACGTTTTGTCGCTTTTCATGTGCTTTAAAGGCGATTCAAATCTCACTCCTAAAATCTGTTTCCTGAAATTCTGCCTTGACTTCAAATCCTCTTCTTTGCCTTCACTCAATATATTTGTGGACGAGAGTTATCATTTATAACTCTGCAGGTTTGTGAATTGCAGTGCCCTGAAGCTCCATTTTACAACTCGCTTTTTTGGGAGGTGGCCGCAAAAGCGCAGGATGGCTTCAGGCCCTGTTCTGGTTCCGGGGGGCAGGCTGAGCCTGTGGTTAATTCTTCTTCCTGATGGGAAAATAGAGTGACCTGGGCCTGTCCCAACACCAAGAGCTAGTCTCTCATTGGTTCCCCGTCTTCCCGTTCATCCTCAGGACAAATTGCAACCTGTACAGAACAGGAGGTTAAAGGTGCTGATGCTCCAAGTAGGGAGATTGCTAGTAAAGTGGCTGGAATGGCAAACCCGAGCACAAGGAGATGAGAAATGAGCTGCGTTTTAGAAACCTTTCCCCATCACACGGTGTACCATCTTCTGGGTTTCTCATGCATGTTTTCGATGTAGGAAGATGCCCTTGAACCTGGAGATTTGGGACCCATGCGATGGGTACCACGCAGTATTACTTTAAAGGGTCTGTGTTTGCTCACCCAACCTCACCAAACCTCTCAGCCCCAAGAGTGTCCACCCTTATGTCTCATCGAGCTGTGGGTCTAGATATGGTCAATCCAGGTTGCATCAAAGCCCCTGAACGAATTGTGTAAGAATTTCTCTCTCTTTCCCTGTCTTTGTTTCATGGGTTTTTAAAAGTAATTTATTTTTATAATGGGGTTTAGCTGCTTTTCACGGCTGTGTTTATGCCGCTTTACACCCACTTGACACACTAATAGAGAGATATCAATACATAGGTTTTAAGATTATTACTAGTCAGATATATTCTTGTGCAGTGAATCGGGCGTGTTGAGTCCAGTTCTCTGAGCAAGGAGTAGGTCTTGTCTGTTACATATTGGGTTTATGGAACGGTATCTGATCTAATTTGAAACTCTTGTTTTATTTATCTCCCCACCTCCCCTTTCCCGTTAAGCAGCCATAGTGTGTTTTCTGCATGTGTCACTCTGTTCTGTTTTGTAATTCAGTTCAAGTGTAACGGTTTTTACATTCCCTCTATAAGTGACACCTTATGAGAAGTGTCCTTTTCTGTGTGACTTATTTCACTTAGAATCGTCGTACCTAAATCCACTCATCATGCTGCTACTAGCCTTATGACATTGATTTCATGGCTGAGTGATATTCCATCGTACATAAGGACCACAAGTTTTTTATCCATTTTTCTCTTTCCTGTAATATTTAAGGTGGAATGAAGTGGAGGTCCTTGTCAACAGAGCAGCCCTAAACGTTGGGGTGCTTGTGTCTTGCTGATTTTCAATTTTCCCACTTTATACCCCCATGCGTGGAAGTGCCCTATCCTCTCTAGGCTGTGTGTTTTAGATGGTTCAGGACACACCGTACCCTTCTCCAGAGTGGCTGTTGGCAATTTACATCCCGCCCATCAGTGTAGCAAGGCTCCCATTTCTCCATGGCCTGTCCTGCATTTCTGCTTTTGACACTTTTTTCAGAATGGCCCTTTTGACCAATGGGAAGCGAGACTTCTTTGTAGCGCTGATTTGCCTTTCCAGGTTGCTTGGTTGGCCAAAAAGGGCGTATGCGTTTTTTCCTGAATATATTCAGGAAAAAACGCATACGCCCTTTTTGGCCAAGGGCATCATTGTCAACGTTTTGCCGCTTTTCATGTGCTTTAAAGGCGATTCGAATCTACCTCCTGAAATCTGTTTCCTGCAATTCTGCCTTGATTTCAAATCCTCTTCTTTGCCTTCCCTCAATATATTTGTGGACGAGAGTTATCATTTATAACTCTGCAGGTTTGTGAATTGCAGTGCCCTGAAGCTCCATTTTACAACTCGCTTTTTTGGGAGCTGGCCACAAACGCGCAGGATGGCTTCAGGCCCTGTTCTGGTTCCGGGGGGCAGGCTGAGCCTGTGTTTAATTCTTCTTCTTGGTGGGAAAATAGAGTGACCTGTGCCTGTCCCAACACCAAGAGCTAGTCTCTCATTGGTTCCCCGTCTTCCCATTCATCCTCAGGACAAATTGCAACCTGTACGGAACAGGAGGTTAAAGGTGCTGATGCTCCACGTAGGGCGATTGCTAGTAAAGTGGCTGGAATGGCGAACCCGAGCACAAGGAGATGAGAAATGAGGTGCGTTTTAGAAACCTTTCCCCATCACACGGTGTACCATCTTCTGGGTTTCTCATGCCTGTTTTCGATGTAGGAAGATGCCCTTGAACCTGGAGATTTGGGACCCATGCGATGGGTAGCACGCAGTATTACTTTAAAGGGTCTGCGTTTGCTCACCCACCTTCACCAAACCTCTCAGCCCCAAGAGAGTCCACCCTTATGTCTCATCCAGCTGTGGGTCTAGATATGGTCAATCCAGGTTGCATCACAGCCCCTGAACGAATTGTGTAAGAATTTCTCTCTCTTTCACTGTCTTTGTTTCATGGGTTTTTAAATGTATTTTATTTTTATAATGGGGTTTAGCTGCTTTTCACGGCTGTGTTTATGCCGCTTTACACCCACTAGACACACTAACAGAGAGATATCAATACATAGGTTTTAAGATTATTACTAGTCAGATATATTCTTGTGCGGTGAATCGGGCGTGTTGAATCCCGTTCTCTGAGCAAGGAGTAGGTCTTGTCTATTACATATTGGGTTTATGGAACGGTATCTGAGCTAATTTGAAACTCTTGCTTTATGTATCACCCCACCTCGCTTTCCCATTAAGCAGCCATAGTGTGTTTTCTGCATGTGTGACTCTGTTCTGTTTTGTAATTCAGTTCAAGTGTAACGGTTTTTTCATTCCCTCTATAAGTGACACCTTATGAGAAGTGTCCTTTTCTGTGTGACTTATTTCACTTAGAATCGTCGTACCTAAATCCAATCATCATGCTGCTACTAGACTTATGACATTGATTTCATGGCTGAGTGGTATGCCATTGTACATAAGGACTTCAAATTTTTTATCCATTTTTCGCTTTCCTGGGATATTTAAGGTGCAGTGAAGTGGAGGTCCTTGTCAACAGAGCATCCCTAAACTTTGGGGTGCTTGTGTCTTGCTGATTTTTAATTTTCCCACTTTATACCCCCATGCGTGGAAGTGCCCTATGCTCTCTAAGCTGTGTTTTTTAGATGTTTCAGGACACACCGTACACTTCTCCAGAGTGGCTGTTGGCAATTTACATCCCGCCCATCAGTGTAGCAAGGCTCCCATTTCTCCATGGCCTGTCCTGCATTTCTGGTTTTGACACTTTTTTCAGCATGGCCCTTTTGACCGATGGGAAGCGAGACTTCTTTGTAGCGCTGATTTGCCTTTCCAGGTTGCTTGGTTGGCCAAAAAGGGCGTATGCGTTTTTTCCTGAATATATTCAGGAAAAAACGCATACGCCCTTTTTGGCCAAGGGCATCATTGTCAACGTTTTGGCGCTTTTCATGTGCTTTAAAGGCGATTCGAATCTACCTCCTGAAATCTGTTTCCTGCAATTCTGCCTTGATTTCAATTCCTCGTCTTTGCCTTCCCTCAATATATTTGTGGACGAGAGTTATCATTTATAACTCTGTAGGATTGTGAATTGCAGTGCCCTGAAGCTCCATTTTACAACTCGCTTTTTTGGGAGGTGGCCGCAAAAGCGCAGGATGGCTTCAGGCCCTGTTCTGGTTCCGGGGGGCAGGCTGAGCCTGTGGTTAATTCTTCTTCCTGATGGGAAAATAGAGTGACCTGTGCCTGTCCCAACACCAAGAGCTAGTCTCTCATTGGTTCCCCGTCTTCCCGTTCATCCTCAGGACAAATTGCAACATGTACGGAACAGGAGGTTAAAGATGCTGATGCTCCAAGTAGGGAGATTGCTACTAAAGTGGCTGGAATGGCGAACCCGAGCACAAGGAGATGAGAAATGAGGTGCATTTTAGAAACCTTTCCCCAACACACGGTGTACCATCTTCTTGGTTTCTCATGCATGTTTTCGATGTAGGAAGATGCCCTTGAACCTGGAGATTTGGGACCCATGCGATGGGTAGCACGCAGTATTACTTTAAAGGGTCTGCGTTTGCTCACCCAACCTCACCAAACCTCTCAGCCCCAAGAGTATCCACCCTTATGTCTCATCCAGCTGTGGGTCTAGATATGGTCAATCCAGGTTGCATCACAGCCCCTGAACGAATTGTGTAAGAATTTCTCTCTCTTTCACTGTCTTTGTTTCATGGGTTTTTAATAGAAATTTATTTTTATAATGGGGTTTAGCTGCTTTTCACGGCTGTGTTTATGCCGCTTTACACCCACTTGACACAGTAACAGAGAGATATCAATACATAGGTTTTAAGATTATTACTAGTCAGATATATTCTTGTGCGGTGAATCGGGCGTGTTGAGTCCAGTTCTCTGAGCAAGGAGTAGGTCTTGTCTATTACATATTGGGTTTATGGAACGGTATCTGAGCTAATTTGAAACTCTTGCTTTATGTATCACCCCACCTCGCTTTCCCGTTAAGCAGCCATAGTGTGTTTTCTGCATGTGTGACTCTGTTCTGTTTTGTAATTCAGTTCAAGTGTAACGGTTTTTACATTCCCTCTATAAGTGACACCTTATGAGAAGTGTCCTTTTCTGTGTGACTTATTTCACTTAGAATCGTCGTACCTAAATCCACTCATCATGCTGCTACTAGCCTTATGACATTGATTTCATGGCTGAGTGGTATGCCATTGTACATAAGGACCTCAAATTTTTTATCCATTTTTCGCTTTCCTGGGATATTTAAGGTGGAATGAAGTGGAGGTCCTTGTCAACAGAGCATCCCTAAACTTTGGGGTGCTTGTGTCTTGCTGATTTTTAATTTTCCCACTTTATACCCCCATGCGTGGAAGTGCCCTATGCTCTCTAAGCTGTGTTTTTTAGATGTTTCAGGACACACCGTACACTTCTCCAGAGTGGCTGTTGGCAATTTACATCCCGCCCATCAGTGTAGCAAGGCTCCCATTTCTCCATGGCCTGTCCTGCATTTCTGGTTTTGACACTTTTTACAGCATGGCCCTTTTGACCGATGGGAAGCGAGACTTCTTTGTAGCGCTGATTTGCCTTTCCAGGTTGCTTGGTTGGCCAAAAAGGGCGTATGCGTTTTTTCCTGAATATATTCAGGAAAAAATGCATACGCCCTTTTCGGCCAAGGGCATCATTGTCAACGTTTTGGAGCTTTTCATGTGCTTTAAAGGCGATTCGAATCTACCTCCTGAAATCTGTTTCCTGCAATTCTGCCTTGATTTCAATTCCTCGTCTTTGCCTTCCCTCAATATATTTGTGGACGAGAGTTATCATTTATAACTCTGTAGGATTGTGAATTGCAGTGCCCTGAAGCTCCATTTTACAACTCGCTTTTTTGGGAGGTGGCCGCAAAAGCGCAGGATGGCTTCAGGCCCTGTTCTGGTTCTGGGGGGCAGGCTGAGCCTGTGGTTAATTCTTCTTCCTGATGGGAAAATAGAGTGACCTGTGCCTGTCCCAACACCAAGAGCTAGTCTCTCATTGGTTCCCCGTCTTCCCGTTCATCCTCAGGACAAATTGCAACCTGTACGGAACAGGAGGTTAAAGATGCTGATGCTCCAAGTAGGGAGATTGCTACTAAAGTGGCTGGAATGGCGAACCCGAGCACAAGGAGATGAGAAATGAGGTGCATTTTAGAAACCTTTCCCCAACACACGGTGTACCATCTTCTTGGTTTCTCATGCATGTTTTCGATGTAGGAAGATGCCCTTGAACCTGGAGATTTGGGACCCATGCGATGGGTAGCACGCAGTATTACTTTAAAGGGTCTGCGTTTGCTCACCCAACCTCACCAAACCTCTCAGCCCCAAGAGTATCCACCCTTATGTCTCATCCAGCTGTGGGTCTAGATATGGTCAATCCAGGTTGCATCACAGCCCCTGAACGAATTGTGTAAGAATTTCTCTCTCTTTCACTGTCTTTGTTTCATGGGTTTTTAAAAGAAATTTATTTTTATAATGGGGTTTAGCTGCTTTTCACGGCTGTGTTTATGCCGCTTTACACCCACTAGACACACTAACAGAGAGATATCAATACATAGGTTTTAAGATTATTACTAGTCAGATATATTCTTGTGCGGTGAATCGGGCGTGTTGAGTCCAGTTCTCTGAGCAAGGATTAGGTCTTGTCTATTACATATTGGGTTTATGGAACGGTATCTGAGCTAATTTGAAACTCTTGCTTTATGTATCACCCCACCTCGCTTTCCCGTTAAGCAGCCATAGTGTGTTTTCTGCATGTGTGACTCTGTTCTGTTTTGTAATTTAGTTCAAGTGTAACGGTTTTTACATTCCCTCTATAAGTGACACCTTATGAGAAGTGTCCTTTTCTGTGTGACTTATTTCACTTAGAATCGTCGTACCTAAATCCACTCATCATGCTGCTACTAGCCTTATGACATTGATTTCATGGCTGAGTGGTATGCCATTGTACATAAGGACCTCAAATTTTTTATCCATTTTTCGCTTTCCTGGGATATTTAAGGTGGAATGAAGTGGAGGTCCTTGTCAACAGAGCATCCCTAAACTTTGGGGTGCTTGTGTCTTGCTGATTTTTAATTTTCCCACTTTATACCCCCATGCGTGGAAGTGCCCTATGCTCTCTAAGCTGTGTTTTTTAGATGTTTCAGGACACACCGTACACTTCTCCAGAGTGGCTGTTGGCAATTTACATCCCGCCCATCAGTGTAGCAAGGCTCCCATTTCTCCATGGCCTGTCCTGCATTTCTGGTTTTGACACTTTTTACAGCATGGCCCTTTTGACCGATGGGAAGCGAGACTTCTTTGTAGCGCTGATTTGCCTTTCCAGGTTGCTTGGTTGGCCAAAAAGGGCGTATGCGTTTTTTCCTGAATATATTCAGGAAAAAACGCATACGCCCTTTTTGGCCAAGGGCATCATTGTCAACGTTTTGGCGCTTTTCATGTGCTTTAAAGGCGATTCGAATCTACCTCCTGAAATCTGTTTCCTGCAATTCTGCCTTGATTTCAATTCCTCGTCTTTGCCTTCCCTCAATATATTTGTGGACGAGAGTTATCATTTATAACTCTGTAGGATTGTGAATTGCAGTGCCCTGAAGCTCCATTTTACAACTCGCTTTTTTGGGAGGTGGCCGCAAAAGCGCAGGATGGCTTCAGGCCCTGTTCTGGTTCCGGGGGGCAGGCTGAGCCTGTGGTTAATTCTTCTTCCTGATGGGAAAATAGAGTGACCTGTGCCTGTCCCAACACCAAGAGCTAATCTCTCATTGGTTCCCCATCTTCCCGTTCATCCTCAGGACAAATTGCAACCTGTACGGAACAGGAGGTTAAAGGTGCTGATGCTCCAAGTAGGGAGATTGCTACTAAAGTGGCTGGAATGGCGAACCCGAGGACAAGGAGATGAGAAATGAGGTGCATTTTAGAAACCTTTCCCCATCACACGGTGTACCATCTTCTTGGTTTCTCATGCATGTTTTCGATGTAGGAAGATGCCCTTGAACCTGGAGATTTGGGACCCATGCGATGGGTAGCACGCAGTATTACTTTAAAGGGTCTGCGTTTGCTCACCCAACCTCACCAAACCTCTCAGCCCCAAGAGTGTCCACCCTTATGTCTCATCCAGCTGTGGGTCTAGATATGGTCAATCCAGGTTGCATCACAGCCCCTGAACGAATTGTGTAAGAATTTCTCTCTCTTTCACTGTCTTTGTTTCATGGGTTTTTAAAAGAAATTTATTTTTATAATGGGGTTTAGCTGCTTTTCACGGCTGTGTTTATGCCGCTTTACACCCACTAGACACACTAACAGAGAGATATCAATACATAGGTTTTAAGATTATTACTAGTCAGATATATTCTTGTGCGGTGAATCGGGCGTGTTGAGTCCAGTTCTCTGAGCAAGGAGTAGGTCTTGTCTATTACATATTGGGTTTATGGAACGGTATCTGAGCTAATTTGAAACTCTTGCTTTATGTATCACCCCACCTCGCTTTCCCGTTAAGCAGCCATAGTGTGTTTTCTGCATGTGTGACTCTGTTCTGTTTTGTAACTCAGTTCAAGTGTAACGGTTTTTACATTCCCTGTATAAGTGACACCTTATGAGAAGTGTCCTTTTCTGTGTGACTTATTTCACTTAGAATCGTCGTACCTAAATCCAATCATCATGCTGCTACTAGACTTATGACATTGATTTCATGGCTGAGTGGTATGCCATTGTACATAAGGACTTCAAATTTTTTATCCATTTTTCGCTTTCCTGGGATATTTAAGGTGCAATGAAGTGGAGGTCCTTGTCAACAGAGCATCCCTAAACTTTGGGGTGCTTGTGTCTTGCTGATTTTTAATTTTCCCACTTTATACCCCCATGCGTGGAAGTGCCCTATGCTCTCTAAGCTGTGTTTTTTAGATGTTTCAGGACACACCGTACACTTCTCCAGAGTGGCTGTTGGCAATTTACATCCCGCCCATCAGTGTAGCAAGGCTCCCATTTCTCCATGGCCTGTCCTGCATTTCTGGTTTTGACACTTTTTTCAGCATGGCCCTTTTGACCGATGGGAAGCGAGACTTCTTTGTAGCGCTGATTTGCCTTTCCAGGTTGCTTGGTTGGCCAAAAAGGGCGTATGCGTTTTTTCCTGAATATATTCAGGAAAAAATGCATACGCCCTTTTCGGCCAAGGGCATCATTGTCAACGTTTTGGAGCTTTTCATGTGCTTTAAAGGCGATTCGAATCTACCTCCTGAAATCTGTTTCCTGCAATTCTGCCTTGATTTCAATTCCTCGTCTTTGCCTTCCCTCAATATATTTGTGGACTAGAGTTATCATTTATAACTCTGTAGGATTGTGAATTGCAGTGCCCTGAAGCTCCATTTTACAACTCGCTTTTTTGGGAGGTGGCCGCAAAAGCGCAGGATGGCTTCAGGCCCTGTTCTGGTTCCGGGGGGCAGGCTGAGCCTGTGGTTAATTCTTCTTCCTGATGGGAAAATAGAGTGACCTGTGCCTGTCCCAACACCAAGAGCTAGTCTCTCATTGGTTCCCCGTCTTCCCGTTCATCCTCAGGACAAATTGCAACCTGTACGGAACAGGAGGTTAAAGATGCTGATGCTCCAAGTAGGGAGATTGCTACTAAAGTGGCTGGAATGGCGAACCCGAGCACAAGGAGATGAGAAATGAGGTGCATTTTAGAAACCTTTCCCCAACACACGGTGTACCATCTTCTTGGTTTCTCATGCATGTTTTCGATGTAGGAAGATGCCCTTGAACCTGGAGATTTGGGACCCATGCGATGGGTAGCACGCAGTATTACTTTAAAGGGTCTGCGTTTGCTCACCCAACCTCACCAAACCTCTCAGCCCCAAGAGTATCCACCCTTATGTCTCATCCAGCTGTGGGTCTAGATATGGTCAATCCAGGTTGCATCACAGCCCCTGAACGAATTGTGTAAGAATTTCTCTCTCTTTCACTGTCTTTGTTTCATGGGTTTTTAAAAGAAATTTATTTTTATAATGGGGTTTAGCTGCTTTTCACGGCTGTGTTTATGCCGCTTTACACCCACTAGACACACTAACAGAGAGATATCAATACATAGGTTTTAAGATTATTACTAGTCAGATATATTCTTGTGCGGTGAATCGGGCGTGTTGAGTCCAGTTCTCTGAGCAAGGAGTAGGTCTTGTCTATTACATATTGGGTTTATGGAACGGTATCTGAGGTAATTTGAAACTCTTGCTTTATGTATCACCCCACCTCGCTTTCCCGTTAAGCAGCCATAGTGTGTTTTCTGCATGTGTGACTCTGTTCTGTTTTGTAATTCAGTTCAAGTGTAACGGTTTTTACATTCCCTCTATAAGTGACACCTTATGAGAAGTGTCCTTTTCTGTGTGACTTATTTCACTTAGAATCGTCGTACCTAAATCCACTCATCATGCTGCTACTAGCCTTATGACATTGATTTCATGGCTGAGTGGTATGCCATTGTACATAAGGACCTCAAATTTTTTATCCATTTTTCGCTTTCCTGGGATATTTAAGGTGGAATGAAGTGGAGGTCCTTGTCAACAGAGCATCCCTAAACTTTGGGGTGCTTGTGTCTTGCTGATTTTTAATTTTCCCACTTTATACCCCCATGCGTGGAAGTGCCCTATGCTCTCTAAGCTGTGTTTTTTAGATGTTTCAGGACACACCGTACACTTCTCCAGAGTGGCTGTTGGCAATTTACATCCCGCCCATCAGTGTAGCAAGGCTCCCATTTCTCCATGGCCTGTCCTGCATTTCTGGTTTTGACACTTTTTACAGCATGGCCCTTTTGACCGATGGGAAGCGAGACTTCTTTGTAGCGCTGATTTGCCTTTCCAGGTTGCTTGGTTGGCCAAAAAGGGCGTATGCGTTTTTTCCTGAATATATTCAGGAAAAAACGCATACGCCCTTTTTGGCCAAGGGCATCATTGTCAACGTTTTGGCGCTTTTCATGTGCTTTAAAGGCGATTCGAATCTACCTCCTGAAATCTGTTTCCTGCAATTCTGCCTTGATTTCAATTCCTCGTCTTTGCCTTCCCTCAATATATTTGTGGACGAGAGTTAACATTTATAACTCTGCAGGTTTGAGAATTGCTGTGCCCTGAAGCTCCATTTTACAACTCGCTTTTTTGGGAGCTGGCCGCAAAAGCGCAGGATGGCTTCAGGCCCTGTTCTGGTTCCGGTGGGCAGGGTGAGCCTGTGGTTAATTCTTCTTCCTGATGGGAAAATAGAGTGACCTGTGCCTGTCCCAACACCAAGAGCTAGTCTCTCATTGGTTCCCCGTCTTCCCATTCATCCTCAGGACAAACTGCAACCTGTACGGAACAGGAGGTTAAAGGTGCTGATGCTCCACGTAGGGAGATTGCTAGTAAAGTGGCTGGAATGGCGAACCAGAGCACAAGGAGATGAGAAATGAGGTGCGTTTTAGAAACCTTTCCCCATCACACGGTGTACCATCTTCTGGGTTTCTCATGCTTGTTTTCGATGTAGGAAGATGCCCTTGAACCTGGAGATTTGGGACCCATGCGATGGGTAGCACGCAGTATTACTTTAAAGGGTCTGCGTTTGCTCACCCAACTTCACCAAACCTCTCAGCCCCAAGAGTGTCCACCCTTATGTCTCATCCAGCTGTGGGTCTAGATATGGTCAATCCAGGTTGCATCACAGCCCCTGAACGAATTGTGTAAGAATTTCTCTCTCTTTCCCTGTCTTTGTTTCATGGGTTTTTAAAAGTAATTTATTTTTATACTGGGGTTTAGCTGCTTTTCACGGCTGTGTTTATGCCGCTTTACACCCACTTGACACACTAACAGAGATATATCAATTCATAGGTTTTAAGATTATTTCTAGTCAGATATATTCTTGTGCGGTGAATCAGGCGTGTTGAGTCCAGTTCTCTGAGCAAGGAGTAGGTTTTGTCTATTACATATTGGGTTTATGGAACGGTATCTGAGCTAATTTGAAACTCTTGTTTTATGTATCACCCCACCTCATCTTTCCAGTTAAGCAGCCATAGTGTGTTTTCTGCAGGTGTGACTCTGTTCTGTTTTGTAATTCAGTTCAAGTGTAACGGTTTTTACATTCCCTCTATAAGTGACACCTTATGAGAAGTGTCCTTTTCTGTGTGACTTATTTCACTTAGAATCGTCGTACCTAAATCCACTCATCATGCTGCTACTAGCCTTATGATATTGATTTCATGGCTGAGTGATATTCCATTGTACATAAGGAATACAACTTTTTTATCCATTTTTCGCTTTCCTGGGATATTTAAGGTGGATTGAAGTGGAGGTCCTTGTCAACAGAGCAGCCCTAAACTATGGGGTGCTTGTGTCTTGCTGATTTTTAATTTTCCCACTTTATACCCCCATGCGTGGAAGTGCCCTATGCTCTCTAAGCTGTGTTTTTTAGCTGTTTCAGGACACACCGTGCCCTTCTCCAGAGTGGCTGTTGGCAATTTACATCCCGCCCATCAGTGTAGCAAGGCTCCCATTTCTCCATGGCCTGTCCTGCATTTCTGGTTTTGAAACTTTTTTCAGCATGGGCCTTTTGACCGATGGGAAGCGCGACTTCTTTGTAGCGCTGATTTGCCTTTCCAGGTTGCTTGGTTGGCCAAAAAGGGCGTATGCGTTTTTTCCTGAATATATTCAGGAAAAAACGCATACGCCCTTTTTGGCCAAGGGCATCATTGTCAAAGTTTTGGCGCTTTTCATGTGCTTTAAAGGCGATTCGAATCTACCTCCTGAAATGTGTTTCCTGCAATTCTGCCTTGACTTCAAATCCTCTTCTTTGCCTTCCCTCAATATATTTGTGGACGAGAGTTATCATTTATAACTCTGCAGGTTTGTGAATTGCAGTGCCCTGAAGCTCCATTTTACAACTCGCTTTTTTGGGAGCTGGCCGCAAAAGCGCAGGATGGCTTCAGGCCCTGTTCTGGTTCCGGGGGGCAGGCTGAGCCTCTGGTTAATTCTTCTTCCTGATGGGAAAATAGAGTGACCTGTGCCTGTCCCAACACCAAGAGCTAGTCTCTCATTGGTTCCCCGTCTTCCCGTTCATCCTCAGGACAAATTGCAACCTGTACGGAACAGGAGGTTAAAGGTGCTGATGCTCCACGTAGGGAGATTGCTAGTAAAGTGGCTGGAATGGCGAACCCGAGCACAAGGAGATGAGAAATGAGGTGCGTTTTAGAAACCTTTCCCCATCACATGGTGTACCATCTTCTGGGTTTCTCATGCCTGTTTTCGATGTAGGAAGATGCCCTTGAACCTGGAGATTTGGGACCCATGGGACGGGTAGCACGCAGTATTACTTTAAAGGGTCTGGGTTTGCTCACCCAACTTCACCAAACCTCTCAGCCCCAAGAGTGTCCACCCTTATGTCTCATCCAGCTGTGGGTCTAGATATGGTCAATCCAGGTTGCATCACAGCCCCTGAACGAATTGTGTAAGAATTTCTCTCTCTTTCACTGTCTTTGTTTCATGGGTTTTTAAAAGTAATTTATTTTTATAATGGGGTTTAGCTGCTTTTCACGGCTGTGTTTATGCCGCTTTACACCCACTTGACACACTAACAGAGAGATATCAATACATAGGTTTTAAGATTATTACTAGTCAGATATATTCTTGTGCGGTGAATCAGGCGTGTTGAGTCCAGTTCTCTGAGCAAGGAGTAGGTCTTGTCTATTACATATTGGGTTTATGGAACGGTATCTGAGCTAATTTGAAACTCTTGTTTTATGTATCACCCCACCTCACCTTTCCCGTTAAGCAGCCATAGTGTGTTTTCTGCATGTGTGACCCTGTTCTGTTTTGTAATTCAGTTCAAGTGTAACGGTTTTTACATTCCCTCTATAAGTGACACCTTATGAGAAGTGTCCTTTTCTGTGTGACTTATTTCACATAGAATCGTCGTACCTAAATCCACTCATCATGCTGCTACTAGCCTTATGATATTGATTTCATGGCTGAGTGATATTCCATTGTACATAAGGTCTACAACTTTTTTATCCATTTTTCGCTTTCCTGGGATATTTAAGGTGGAATGAAGTGGAGGTCCTTGTCAACAGAGCAGCCATAAACGTAGGGGTGCTTGTGTCTTGCTGATTTTTAATTTTCCCACTTTATACCCCCATGCGTGGAAGTGCCCTATCCTCTCTAGGCTGTGTTTTTTAGATGGTTCAGGACAAACCGTACCCTTCTCCAGATGGCTGTTGGCAATTTACATCCCGCCCATCAGTGTAGCAAGGCTCCTATTTCTCCATGGCCTGTCCTGCATTACTGGTTTTGACACTTTTTTCAGAATGGCCCTTTTGACCAATGGGAAGCGAGACTTCTTAGTAGCGCTGATTTGCCTTTCCAGGTTGCTTGGTTGGCCAAAAAGGGCGTATGCGTTTTTTCCTGAATGTATTCAGGAAAAAACGCATACGCCCTTTTTGGCCAAGGGCATCATTGTCAACGTTTTGCCGCTTTTCATGTGCTTTAAAGGCGATTCGAATCTACCTCCTGAAATCTGTTTCCTGCAATTCTGCCTTGATTTCAAATCCTCTTCTTTGCCTTCCCTCAATATATTTGTGGACGAGAGTTATCATTTATAACTGTGCAGGTTTGTGAATTGCTGTGCCCTGAAGCTCCATTTTAGAACTCGCTGTTTTGGGAGCTGGCCGCAAAAGCGCAGGATGGCTTCAGGCCCTGTTCTTGTTCCGGTTGGTAGGGTGAGCCTGTGGTTAATTCTTCTTCCTGATGGGAAAATAGAGTGACCTGTGCCTGTCCCAACACCAGGAGCTAGTCTCTCATTGGTTCCCCGTCTTCCCATTCATCCTCATGACAAATTGCAACCTGTACGGAACAGGAGGTTAAAGGTGCTGATGCTCCACGTAGGGAGATTGCTAGTAAAGTGGCTGGAATGGCGAACCCGAGCACAAGGAGATGAGAAATGAGGTGCGTTTTAGAAACCTTTCCCCATCACACGGTGTACCATCTTCTGGGTTTCTCATGCCGGTTTTCGATGTAGGAAGATGCCCTTGAACCTGGAGATTTGGGACCCATGGGACGGGTAGCACGCAGTATTACTTTAAAGGGTCTGGGTTTGCTCACCCAACTTCACCAAACCTCTCAGCCCCAAGAGTGTCCACCCTTATGTCTCATCCAGCTGTGGGTCTAGATATGGTCAATCCAGGTTGCATCACAGCCCCTGAACGAATTGTGTAAGAATTTCTCTCTCTTTCACTGTCTTTGTTTCATGGGTTTTTAAAAGTAATTTATTTTTATAATGGGGTTTAGCTGCTTTTCACGGCTGTGTTTATGCCGCTTTACACCCACTTGACACACTAACAGAGAGATATCAATACATAGGTTTTAAGATTATTACTAGTCAGATATATTCTTGTGCGGTGAATCAGGCGTGTTGAGTCCAGTTCTCTGAGCAAGGAGTAGGTCTTGTCTATTACATATTGGGTTTATGGAACGGTATCTGAGCTAATTTGAAACTCTTGTTTTATGTATCACACCACCTCACCTTTCCCGTTAAGCAGCCATAGTGTGTTTTCTGCATGTGTGACCCAGTTCTGTTTTGTAATTCAGTTCAAGTGTAACGGTTTTTACATTCCCTCTATAAGTGACACCTTATGAGAAGTGTCCTTTTCTGTGTGACTTATTTCACTTAGAATCGTCGTACCTAAATCCACTCATCCTGCTGCTACTAGCCTTATGATATTGATTTCATGGCTGAGTGATATTCCATTGTACATAAGGTCTACAACTTTTTTATCCATTTTTCGCTTTCCTGGGATATTTAAGGTGGAATGAAGTGGAGGTCCTTGTCAACAGAGCAGCCCTAAACTTTGGGGTGCTTGTGTCTTGCTGATTTTTAATTTTCCCACTTTATACCCCCATGCGTGGAAGTGCCCTATGCTCTCTAAGCTGTGTTTTTTAGCTGTTTCAGGACACACCGTACCCTTCTCCAGACTGGCTGTTGGCAATTTACATCCCGCCCATCAGTGTAGCAAGGCTCCCATTTCTCCATGGCCTGTCCTGCATTTCTGGTTTTGAAACTTTTTTCAGCATGGCCCTTTTGACCGATGGGAAGCGAGACTTCTTTGTAGCGCTGATTTGCCTTTCCAGGTTGCTTGGTTGGCCAAAAAGGGCGTATGCGTTTTTTCCTGAATATATTCAGGAAAAAACGCATACGCCCTTTTTGGCCAAGGGCATCATTGTCAACGTTTTGCCGCTTTTCATGTGCTTTAAAGGCGATTCGAATCTACCTCCTGAAATCTGTTTCCTGCAATTCTGCCTTGATTTCAAATCCTCTTCTTTGCCTTCCCTCAATATATTTGTGGACGAGAGTTATCATTTATAACTCTGCAGGTTTGTGAATTGCTGTGCCCTGAAGCTCCATTTTAGAACTCTCTTTTTTGGGAGCTGGCCGCAAAAGCGCTGGATGGCTTCAGGCCCTGTTCTGGTTCCGGTTGGCAGGGTGAGCCTGTGGTTAATTCTTCTTCCTGATGGGAAAATAGAGTGACCTGTGCCTGTCCCAACACCAAGAGCTAGTCTCTCATTGGTTCCCCGTCTTCCCATTCATCCTCAGGACAAATTGCAACCTGTACGGAACAGGAGGTTAAAGGTGCTGATGCTCCACGTAGGGAGATTGCTAGTAAAGTTGCTGGAATGGCGAACCCGAGCACAAGGAGATGAGAAATGAGGTGCGTTTTAGAAACCTTTCCCCATCACATGGTGTACCATCTTCTGTGTTTCTCATGCCTGTTTTCGATGTAGGAAGATGCCCTTGAACCTGGAGATTTGGGACCCATGGGAAGGGTAGCACGCAGTATTACTTTAAAGGGTCTGCGTTTGCTCACCATACTTCACGAAAACTCTCAGCCCCAAGAGTGTCCACCCTTATGTCTCATCCAGCTGTGGGTCTAGATATGGTCAATCCAGGTTGCATCACAGCCCCTGAACGAATTGTGTAAGAATTTCTCTCTCTTTCACTGTCTTTGTTTCATGGGTTTTTAAAAGTAATTTATTTTTATAATGGGGTTTAGCTGCTTTTCACGGCTCTGTTTATGCCGCTTTACACCCACTTGACACACTAACAGAGAGATATCAATACATAGGTTTTAAGATTATTACTAGTCAGATATATTCTTGTGTGGTGAATCGGGCGTGTTGAGTCCAGTTCTCTGAGCAAGGAGTAGGTCTTGTCTATTACATATTGGGTTTATGGAACGGTATCTGAGCTAATTTGAAACTCTTGTTTTATGTATCACCCCACCTCACCTTTCCCGTTAAGCAGCCATAGTGTGTTTTCTGCATGTGTGACTCTATTCTGTTTTGTAATTCAGTTCAAGTGTAACGGTTTTTACATTCCCTCTATAAGTGACACCTTATGAGAAGTGTCCTTTTCTGTGTGACTTATTTCACTTAGAATCGCCGTACCTAAATCCACTCATCATGCTGCTACTAGCCTTATGACATTGATTTCATGGCTGAGTGGTATGCCATTGTACATAAGGACCTCAAATTTTTTATCCATTTTTCGCTTTCCTGGGATATTTAAGGTGGAATGAAGTGGAGGTCCTTGTCAACAGAGCAGCCCTAAACTTTTGGGTGCTTGGGTCTTTCTGGTTTTTAATTTTCCCACTTTATACCCCCATGCGTGGAAGTGCCCTATGCTCTCTAAGCTGTGTTTTTTAGATGTTTCAGGACACACCGTACACTTCTCCAGAGTGGCTGTTGGCAATTTACATCCCGCCCATCAGTGTAGCAAGGCTCCCATTTCTCCATGGCCTGTCCTGCATTTCTGGTTTTGACACTTTTTTCAGCATGGCCCTTTTGACTGATGGGAAGCGAGAGTTCTTTGTAGCGCTGATTGGCCTTTCCAGGTTGCTTGTTTGGCCAAAAAGGGCGTATGCGTTTTTTCCTGAATATATTCAGGAAAAAACGCATACGCCCTTTTTGGCCAAGGGCATCATTGTCAACGTTTTGGCGCTTTTCATGTGCTTTAAAGGCGATTCTAATCTACCTCCTGAAATCTGTTTCCTGCAATTCTGCCTTGATTTCAATTCCTCGTCTTTGCCTTCCCTCAATATATTTGTGGACGAGAGTTATCATTTATAACTCTGTAGGATTGTGAATTGCAGGGCCCTGAAGCTCCATTTTACAACTCGCTTTTTTGGGAGGTGGCCGCAAAAGCGCAGGATGGCTTCAGGCCCTGTTCTGGTTCCGGGGGGCAGGCTGAGCCTGTGGTTAATTCTTCTTCCTGATGGGAAAATAGAGTGACCTGTGCCTGTCCCAACACCAAGAGCTAATCTCTCATTGGTTCCCCGTCTTCCCGTTCATCCTCAGGACAAATTGCAACCTGTACGGAACAGGAGGTTAAAGGTGCTGATGCTCCAAGTAGGGAGATTGCTACTAAAGTGGCTGGAATGGCGAACCCGAGCACAAGGAGATGAGAAATGAGGTGCATTTTAGAAACCTTTCCCCATCACACGGTGTACCATCTTCTTGGTTTCTCATGCATGTTTTCGATGTAGGAAGATGCCCTTGAACCTGGAGATTTGGGACCCATGCGATGGGTAGCACGCAGTATTACTTTAAAGGGTCTGCGTTTGCTCACCCAACCTCACCAAACCTCTCAGCCCCAAGAGTGTCCACCCTTATGTCTCATCCAGCTGTGGGTCTAGATATGGTCAATCCAGGTTGCATCACAGCCCCTGAACGAATTGTGTAAGAATTTCTCTCTCTTTCACTGTCTTTGTTTCATGGGTTTTTAAAAGAAATTTATTTTTATAATGGGGTTTAGCTGCTTTTCACGGCTGTGTTTATGCCGCTTTACACCCACTTGACACACTAACAGAGAGATATCAATACATAGGTTTTAAGATTATTACTAGTCAGATATATTCTTGTGCGGTGAATCGGGCGTGTTGAGTCCAGTTCTCTGAGCAAGGAGTAGGTCTTGTCTATTACATATTGGGTTTATGGAACGGTATCTGAGCTAATTTGAAACTCTTGCTTTATGTATCACCCCACCTCGCTTCCCCGTTAAGCAGCCATAGTGTGTTTTCTGCATGTGTGACTCTGTTCTGTTTTGTAACTCAGTTCAAGTGTAACGGTTTTTACATTCCCTTTATAAGTGACACCTTATGAGAAGTGTCCTTTTCTGTGTGACTTATTTCACTTAGAATCGTCGTACCTAAATCCACTCATCATGCTGCTACTAGCCTTATGACATTGATTTCATGGCTGAGTGGTATGCCATTGTACATAAGAACCTCAAATTTTTTATCCATTTTTCGCTTTCCTGGGATATTTAAGGTGGAATGAAGTAGAGGTCCTTGTCAACAGAGCAGCCCTAAACTTTGGGGTGCTTGTGTCTTGCTGATTTTTAATTTTCCCACTTTATACCCCCATGCGTGGAAATGCCCTATGCTCTCTAAGCTGTGTTTTTTAGATGTTTCAGGACACACCGTACACTTCTCCAGAGTGGCTGTTGCCAATTTACATCCCGCCCATCAGTGTAGCAAGGCTCCCATTTCTCCATAGCCTGTCCTGCATTTCTGGTTTTGACACTTTTTTCAGCATGGCCCTTTTGACTGATGGGAAGCGAGACTTCTTTGTAGCGCTGATTGGCCTTTCCAGGTTGCTTGTTTGGCCAAAAAGGGCGTATGCGTTTTTTCCTGAATATATTCAGGAAAAAACGCATACGCCCTTTTTGGCCAAGGGCATCATTGTCAACGTTTTGGCGCTTTTCATGTGCTTTAAAGGCGATTCTAATCTACCTCCTGAAATCTGTTTCCTGCAATTCTGCCTTGATTTCAATTCCTCGTCTTTGCCTTCCCTCAATATATTTGTGGACGAGAGTTATCATTTATAACTCTGTAGGATTGTGAATTGCAGGGCCCTGAAGCTCCATTTTACAACTCGCTTTTTTGGGAGGTGGCCGCAAAAGCGCAGGATGGCTTCAGGCCCTGTTCTGGTTCCGGGGGGCAGGCTGAGCCTGTGGTTAATTCTTCTTCCTGATGGGAAAATAGAGTGACCTGTGCCTGTCCCAACACCAAGAGCTAATCTCTCATTGGTTCCCCGTCTTCCCGTTCATCCTCAGGACAAATTGCAACCTGTACGGAACAGGAGGTTAAAGGTGCTGATGCTCCAAGTAGGGAGATTGCTACTAAAGTGGCTGGAATGGCGAACCCGAGCACAAGGAGATGAGAAATGAGGTGCATTTTAGAAACCTTTCCCCATCACACGGTGTACCATCTTCTTGGTTTCTCATGCATGTTTTCGATGTAGGAAGATGCCCTTGAACCTGGAGATTTGGGACCCATGCGATGGGTAGCACGCAGTATTACTTTAAAGGGTCTGCGTTTGCTCACCCAACCTCACCAAACCTCTCAGCCCCAAGAGTGTCCACCCTTATGTCTCATCCAGCTGTGGGTCTAGATATGGTCAATCCAGGTTGCATCACAGCCCCTGAACGAATTGTGTAAGAATTTCTCTCTCTTTCACTGTCTTTGTTTCATGGGTTTTTAAAAGAAATTTATTTTTATAATGGGGTTTAGCTGCTTTTCACGGCTGTGTTTATGCCGCTTTACACCCACTTGACACACTAACAGAGAGATATCAATACATAGGTTTTAAGATTATTACTAGTCAGATATATTCTTGTGCGGTGAATCGGGCGTGTTGAGTCCAGTTCTCTGAGCAAGGAGTAGGTCTTGTCTATTACATATTGGGTTTATGGAACGGTATCTGAGCTAATTTGAAACTCTTGCTTTATGTATCACCCCACCTCGCTTCCCCGTTAAGCAGCCATAGTGTGTTTTCTGCATGTGTGACTCTGTTCTGTTTTGTAACTCAGTTCAAGTGTAACGGTTTTTACATTCCCTTTATAAGTGACACCTTATGAGAAGTGTCCTTTTCTGTGTGACTTATTTCACTTAGAATCGTCGTACCTAAATCCACTCATCATGCTGCTACTAGCCTTATGACATTGATTTCATGGCTGAGTGGTATGCCATTGTACATAAGAACCTCAAATTTTTTATCCATTTTTCGCTTTCCTGGGATATTTAAGGTGGAATGAAGTAGAGGTCCTTGTCAACAGAGCAGCCCTAAACTTTGGGGTGCTTGTGTCTTGCTGATTTTTAATTTTCCCACTTTATACCCCCATGCGTGGAAATGCCCTATGCTCTCTAAGCTGTGTTTTTTAGATGTTTCAGGACACACCGTACACTTCTCCAGAGTGGCTGTTGCCAATTTACATCCCGCCCATCAGTGTAGCAAGGCTCCCATTTCTCCATAGCCTGTCCTGCATTTCTGGTTTTGACACTTTTTTCAGCATGGCCCTTTTGACTGATGGGAAGCGAGACTTCTTTGTAGCGCTGATTTGCCTTTCCAGGTTGCTTGGTTGGCCAAAAAGGGCGTATGCGTTTTTTCCTGAATATATTCAGGAAAAAACGCATACGCCCTTTTTGGCCAATGGCATCATTTTCAACGTTTTGGCGCTTTTCATGTGCTTTAAAGCCGATTCGAATCTACCTCCTGAAATCTGTTTCCTGCAATTCTGCCTTGATTTCAATTCCTCGTCTTTGCCTTCCCTCAATATATTTGTGGACGAGAGTTATCATTTATAACTCTGTAGGATTGTGAATTGCAGTGCCCTGAAGCTCCATTTTACAACTCGCTTTTTTGGGAGGTGGCCGCAAAAGCGCAGGATGGATTCAGGCCCTGTTCTGGTTCCGGGGGGCAGGCTGAGCCTGTGGTTAATTCTTCTTCCTGATGGGAAAATAGAGTGACCTGTGCCTGTCCCAACACCAAGAGCTAGTCTCTCATTGGTTCCCCGTCTTCCCGTTCATCCTCATGACAAATTGCAACCTGTACGGAACAGGAGGTTAAATATGCTGATGCTCCAAATAGGGAGATTGCTACTAAAGTGGCTGGAATGGCGAACCCGAGCACAAGGAGATGAGAAATGAGGTGCATTTTAGAAACCTTTCCCCAACACACGGTGTACCATCTTCTTGGTTTCTCATGCATGTTTTCGATGTAGGAAGATGCCCTTGAACCTGGAGATTTGGGACCCATGCGATGGGTAGCACGCAGTATTACTTTAAAGGGTCTGCGTTTGCTCACCCAACCTCACCAAACCTCTCAGCCCCAAGAGTATCCACCCTTATGTCTCATCCAGCTGTGGGTCTAGATATGGTCAATCCAGGTTGCATCACAGCCCCTGAACGAATTGTGTAAGAATTTCTCTCTCTTTCACTGTCTTTGTTTCATGGGTTTTTAAAAGAAATTTATTTTTATAATGGGGTTTAGCTGCTTTTCACGGCTGTGTTTATGCCGCTTTACACCCACTTGACACACTAACAGAGAGATATCAATACATAGGTTTTAAGATTATTACTAGTCAGATATATTCTTGTGCGGTGAATCGGGCGTGTTGAGTCCAGTTCTCTGAGCAAGGAGTAGGTCTTGTCTATTACATATTGGGTTTATGGAACAGTATCTAAGCTAATTTGAAACTCTTGCTTTATGTATCACCCCACCTCGCTTTCCCGTTAAGCAGCCATAGTGTGTTTTCTGCATGTGTGACTCTGTTCTGTTTTGTAATTCAGTTCAAGTGTAACGGTTTTTACATTCCCTCTATAAGTGACACCTTATGAGAAGTGTCCTTTTCTGTGTGACTTATTTCACTTAGAATCGTCGTACCTAAATCCACTCATCATGCTGCTACTAGCCTTATGACATTGATTTCATGGCTGAGTGGTATGCCATTGTACATAAGGACCTCAAATTTTTTATCCATTTTTCTCTTTCCTGGGATATTTAAGGTGGAATGAAGTGGAGGTCCTTGTCAACAGAGCATCCCTAAACTTTGGGGTGCTTGTGTCTTGCTGATTTTTAATTTTCCCACTTTATACCCCCATGCGTGGAAGTGCCCTATGCTCTCTAAGCTGTGTTTTTTAGATGTTTCAGGACACACCGTACACTTCTCCAGAGTGGCTGTTGGCAATTTACATGCCGCCCATCAGTGTAGCAAGGCTCCCATTTCTCCATGGCCTGTCCTGCATTTCTGGTTTTGACACTTTTTTCAACATGGCCCTTTTGACCGATGGGAAGCGAGACTTCTTTGTAGCGCTGATTTGCCTTTCCAGGTTGCTTGGTTGGCCAAAAAGGGCGTATGCGTTTTTTCCTGAATATATTCAGGAAAAAACGCATACGCCCTTTTTGGCCAAGGGCATCATTGTCAACGTTTTTCTGCTTTTCATGTGCTTTAAAGGCGATTCGAATCTACCTCCTGAAATCTGTTTCCTGCAATTCTGCCTTGATTTCAATTCCTCGTCTTTGCCTTCCCTCAATATATTTGTGGACGAGAGTTATCATTTATAACTCTGTAGGATTGTGAATTGCAGTGCCCTGAAGCTCCATTTTACAACTCGCTTTTTTGGGAGGTGGCCGCAAAAGCGCAGGATGGCTTCAGGCCCTGTTCTGGTTCCGGGGTGCAGGCTGAGCCTGTGGTTAATTCTTCTTCCTGATGGGAAAATAGAGTGACCTGTGCCTATCCCAACACCAAGAGCTAGTCTCTCATTGGTTCCCCGTCTTCCCGTTCATCCTCAGGACAAAATGCAACCTGTACGGAACAGGAGGTTAAAGATGCTGATGCTCCAAGTAGGGAGATTGCTACTAAAGTGGCTGGAATGGCGAACCCGAGCACAAGGAGATGAGAAATGAGGTGCATTTTAGAAACCTTTCCCCAACACACGGTGTACCATCTTCTTGGTTTCTCATGCATGTTTTCGATGTAGGAAGATGCCCTTGAACCTGGAGATTTGGGACCCATGCGATGGGTAGCACGCAGTATTACTTTAAAGGGTCTGCGTTTGCTCACCCAACCTCACCAAACCTCTCAGCCCCAAGAGTGTCCACCCTTATGTCTCATCCAGCTGTGGGTCTAGATATGGTCAATCCAGGTTGCATCACAGCCCCTGAACGAATTGTGTAAGAATTTCTCTCTCTTTCACTGTCTTTGTTTCATGGGTTTTTAAAAGTAATTTATTTTTATAATGGGGTTTAGCTGCTTTTCACGGCTGTGTTTATGCCACTTTACACCCACTTGACACACTAACAGAGAGATATCAATACATAGGTTTTAAGATTATTACTAGTCAGATATATTCTTGTGCGGTGAATCGGGCGTGTTGAGTCCAGTTCTCTGAGCAAGGAGTAGGTCTTGTCTATTACATATTGGGTTTATGGAACGGTATCTGAGCTAATTTGAAACTCTTGCTTTATGTATCACCCCACCTCGCTTTCCCGTTAAGCAGCCATAGTGTGTTTTCTGCATGTGTGACCCTGTTCTGTTTTGTAACTGAGTTCAAGTGTAACGGTTTTTACATTCCCTCTATAAGTGACACCTTATGAGAAGTGTCCTTTTCTGTGTGACTTATTTCACTTAGAATCGTCGTACCTAAATCCACTCATCATGCTGCTACTAGCCTTATGACATTGATTTCATGGCTGAGTGGTATGCCATTGTACATAAGGAACTCAAATTTTTTATCCATTTTTCGCTTTCCTGGGATATTTAAGGTGGAATGAAGTGGAAGTCCTTGTCAACAGAGCATCCCTAAACTTTGGTGTGCCTGTGTCTTGCTGATTTTTAATTTTCCCACTTTATACCCACATGCGTGGAAGTGCCCTATGCTCTCTAAGCTGTGTTTTTTAGATGTTTCAGGACACACCGTACACTTCTCCAGAGTGGCTGTTGGCAATTTACATCCCGCCCATCAGTGTAGCAAGGCTCCCATTTCTCCATGGCCTGTCCTGCATTTCTGGTTTTGACACTTTTTTCAGCATGGCCCTTTTGACCGATGGGAATCTAGACTTCTTTGTAGCGCTGATTTGCCTTTCCAGGTTGCTTGGTTGGCCAAAAAGGGCGTATGCGTTTTTTCCTGAATTTATTCAGGAAAAAACGCATACGCCCTTTTTGGCCAAGGGCATCATTGTCAAAGTTTTGGCGCTTTTCATGTGCTTTAAAGGCGATTCGAATCTACCTCCTGAAATCTGTTTCCTGCAATTCTGCCTTGATTTCAATTCGTCGTCTTTGCCTTCCCTCAATATATTTGTGGACGAGAGTTATCATTTATAACTCTGTAGGATTGTGAATTGCAGTGCCCTGAAGCTCCATTTTACAACTCGCTTTTTTGGGAGGTGGCCGCAAAAGCGCAGGATGGCTTCAGGCCCTGTTCTGGTTCCGGGGTGCAGGCTGAGCCTGTGGTTAATTCTTCTTCCTGATGGGAAAATAGAGTGACCTGTGCCTATCCCAACACCAAGAGCTAGTCTCTCATTGGTTCCCCGTCTTCCCGTTCATCCTCAGGACAAATTGCAACCTGTACGGAACAGGAGGTTAAAGATGCTGATGCTCCAAGTAGGGAGATTGCTACTAAAGTGGCTGGAATGGCGAACCCGAGCACAAGGAGATGAGAAATGAGGTGCATTTTAGAAACCTTTCCCCAACACACGGTGTACCATCTTCTTGGTTTCTCATGCATGTTTTCGATGTAGGAAGATGCCCTTGAACCTGGAGATTTGGGACCCATGCGATGGGTAGCACGCAGTATTACTTTAAAGGGTCTGCGTTTGCTCACCCAACCTCACCAAACCTCTCAGCCCCAAGAGTGTCCACCCTTATGTCTCATCCAGCTGTGGGTCTAGATATGGTCAATCCAGGTTGCATCACAGCCCCTGAACGAATTGTGTAAGAATTTCTCTCTCTTTCACTGTCTTTGTTTCATGGGTTTTTAAAAGTAATTTATTTTTATAATGGGGTTTAGCTGCTTTTCACGGCTGTGTTTATGCCGCTTTACACCCACTTGACACACTAACAGAGAGATATCAATACATAGGTTTTAAGATTATTACTAGTCAGATATATTCTTGTGCGGTGAATCGGGCGTGTTGAGTCCAGTTCTCTGAGCAAGGAGTAGGTCTTGTCTATTACATATTGGGTTTATGGAACGGTATCTGAGCTAATTTGAAACTCTTGCTTTATGTATCACCCCACCTCACCTTTCCCGTTACGCAGCAATAGTGTGTTTTCTGCATGTGTGACTCTGTTCTGTTTTGTAATTCAGTTCAAGTGTAACGGTTTTTACATTCCCTCTATAAGTGACACCTTATGAGAAGTGTCCTTTTCTGTGTGACTTATTTCATTTAGAATCGTCGTACCTAAATCCACTCATCATGCTGCTACTAGCCTTATGATATTGATTTCATGGCTGAGTGATATTCCATTGTAAATAAGGACTACAACTTTTTTATCCATTTTTCGCTTTCCTGGGATATTTAAGGTGGAATGAAGTGGAGGTCCTTGTCAAAAGAGCAGCCCTAAACTATGGGGTACTTTTGTCTTGCTGATTTTTAATTTTCCCACTTTATACCCCCATGCGTGGAAGTGCCCTATCCTCTCTAGGCTGTGTGTTTTAGATGGTTCAGGACACACCGTACCCTTCTCCAGAGTGGCTGTTGGCAATTTACATCCCGCCCATCAGTGTAACAAGGCTCCCATTTCTCCATGGCCTGTCCTGCATTTCTGGTTTTGACACTTTTTTCAGAATGGCCCTTTTGACCAATGGGAAGCGAGACTTCTTTGTAGCGCTGATTTGCCTTTCCAGGTTGCTTGGTTGGCCAAAAAGGGCGTATGCGTTTTTTCCTGAATATATTCAGGAAAAAACGCATACGCCCTTTTTGGCCAAGGGCATCATTGTCAACGTTTTGCCGCTTTTCATGTGCTTTAAAGGCGATTCGAATCTACCTCCTGAAATCTGTTTCCTGCAATTCTGCCTTGATTTCAAATCCTCTTCTTTGCCTTCCCTCAATATATTTGTGGACGAGAGTTATCATTTATAACTCTGTAGGATTGTGAATTGCAGTGCCCTGAAGCTCCATTTTACAACTCGCTTTTTTGGGAGGTGGCCGCAAAAGCGCAGGATGGCTTCAGGCCCTGTTCTGGTTCTGGGGGGCAGGCTGAGCCTGTGGTTAATTCTTCTTCCTGATGGGAAAATAGAGTGACCTGTGCCTGTCCCAACACCAAGAGCTAGTCTCTCATTGGTTCCCCGTCTTCCCGTTCATCCTCAGGACAAATTGCAACCTGTACGGAACAGGAGGTTAAAGATGCTGATGCTCCAAGTAGGGAGATTGCTACTAAAGTGGCTGGAATGGCGAACCCGAGCACAAGGAGATGAGAAATGAGGTGCATTTTAGAAACCTTTCCCCAACACACGGTGTACCATCTTCTTGGTTTCTCATGCATGTTTTCGATGTAGGAAGATGCCCTTGAACCTGGAGATTTGGGACCCATGCGATGGGTAGCACGCAGTATTACTTTAAAGGGTCTGCGTTTGCTCACCCAACCTCACCAAACCTCTCAGCCCCAAGAGTGTCCACCCTTATGTCTCATCCAGCTGTGGGTCTAGATATGGTCAATCCAGGTTGCATCACAGCCCCTGAACGAATTGTGTAAGAATTTCTCTCTCTTTCACTGTCTTTGTTTCATGGGTTTTTAAAAGAAATTTATTTTTATAATGGGGTTTAGCTGCTTTTCACGGCTGTGTTTATGCCGCTTTACACCCACTTGACAAACTAACAGAGAGATATCAATACATAGGTTTTAAGATTATTACTAGTCAGATATATTCTTGTGTGGTGAATCGGGCGTGTTGAGTCCAGTTCTCTGAGCAAGGAGTAGGTCTTGTCTGTTACATATTGGGTTTATGGAACGGTATCTGAGCTAATTTGAAACTCTTGCTTTATGTATCACCCCACCTCGCTTTCCCGTTAAGCAGCCATAGTGTGTTTTCTGCATGTGTGACTCTGTTCTGTTTTGTAACTGAGTTCAAGTGTAACGGTTTTTACATTCCCTCTATAAGTGACACCTTATGAGAAGTGTCCTTTTCTGTGTGACTTATTTCACTTAGAATCGTCATACCTAAATCCACTCATCATGCTGCTACTAGCCTTATGACATTGATTTCATGGCTGAGTGGTATGCCATTGTACATAAGGACCTCAAATTTTTTATCCATTTTTCGCTTTTCTGGGATATTTAAGGTGGAATGAAGTGGAGGTCCTTGTCAACAGAGCAGCCCTAAACTTTGGGGTGCTTGTGTCTTGCTGATTTTTAATTTTCCCACTTTATACCCCCATGCGTGGAAGTGCCCTATGCTCTCTAAGCTGTGTTTTTTAGATGTTTCAGGACACACCGTACACTTCTCCAGAGTGGCTGTTGGCAATTTACATCCCGCCCATCAGTGTAGCAAGGCTCCCATTTCTCCATGGCCTGTCCTGCATTTCTGGTTTTGACACTTTTTTCAGCATGGCCCTTTTGACCGATGGGAAGCGAGACTGCTTTGTAGCGCTGATTTGCCTTTCCAGGTTGCTTGGTTGGCCAAAAAGGGCGTATGCGTTTTTTCCTGAATTTATTCAGGAAAAAACGCATACGCCCTTTTTGGCCAAGGGCATCATTGTCAACGTTTTGGTGCTTTTCATGTGCTTTAAAGGCGATTCGAATCTACCTCCTGAAATCTGTTTCCTGCAATTCTGCCTTGATTTCAATTCCTCGTCTTTGCCTTCCCTCAATATATTTGTGGACGAGAGTTATCATTTATAACTCTGTAGGATTGTGAATTGCAGTGCCTTGAAGCTCCATTTTACAACTCGCTTTTTTGGGAGGTGGCCGCAAAAGCGCAGGATGGCTTCAGGCCCTGTTCTGGTTCCGGGGTGCAGGCTGAGCCTGTGGTTAATTCTTCTTCCTGATGGGAAAATAGAGTGACCTGTGCCTATCCCAACACCAAGAGCTAGTCTCTCATTGGTTCCCCGTCTTCCCGTTCATCCTCAGGACAAATTGCAACCTGTACGGAACAGGAGGTTAAAGATGCTGATGCTCCAAGTAGGGAGATTGCTACTAAAGTGGCTGGAATGGCGAACCCGAGCACAAGGAGATGAGAAATGAGGTGCGTTTTAGAAACCTTTCCCCAACACACGGTGTACCATCTTCTTGGTTTCTCATGCATGTTTTCGATGTAGGAAGATGCCCTTGAACCTGGAGATTTGGGACCCATGCGATGGGTAGCACGCAGTATTACTTTAAAGGGTCTGCGTTTGCTCACCCAACCTCACCAAACCTCTCAGCCCCAAGAGTATCCACCCTTATGTCTCATCCAGCTGTGGGTCTAGATATGGTCAATCCAGGTTGCATCAAAGCCCCTGAACGAATTGTGTAAGAATTTCTCTCTCTTTCACTGTCTATGTTTCATGGGTTTTTAAAAGAAATTTATTTTTATAATGGGGTTTAGCTGCTTTTCACGGCTGTGTTTATGCCGCTTTACACCCACTAGACACACTAACAGAGAGATATCAATACATAGGTTTTAAGATTATTACTAGTCAGATATATTCTTGTGCGGTGAATCGGGCGTGTTGAGTCCAGTTCTCTGAGCAAGGAGTAGGTCTTGTCTATTACATATTGGGTTTATGGAACGGTATCTGAGCTAATTTGAAACTCTTGATTTATGTATCACCCCACCTCGCTTTCCCGTTAAGCAGCCATAGTGTGTTTTCTGCATGTGTGACTCTGTTCTGTTTTGTAATTCAGTTCAAGTGTAACGGTTTTTACATTCCCTCTATAAGTGACACCTTATGAGAAGTGTCCTTTTCTGTGTGACTTATTTCACTTAGAATCGCCGTACCTAAATCCACTCATCATGCTGCTAGTAGCCTTATGACATTGATTTCATGGCTGAGTGGTATGCCATTGTACATAAGGACCTCAAATTTTTTATCCATTTTTCGCTTTCCTGGGATATTTAAGGTGGAATGAAGTGGAGGTCCTTGTCAACAGAGCAGCCCTAAACTTTGGGGTGCTTGTGTCTTTCTGGTTTTTAATTTTCCCACTTTATACCCCCATGCGTGGAAGTGCCCTATGCTCTCTAAGCTGTGTTTTTTAGATGTTTCAGGACACACCATACACTTCTCCAGAGTGGCTGTTGGCAATTTACATCCCGCCCATCAGTGTAGCAAGGCTCCCATTTCTCCATGGCCTGTCCTGCATTTCTGGTTTTGACACTTTTTTCAGCATGGCCCTTTTGACCGATGGGAAGCGAGACTTCTTTGTAGTGCTGATTTGCCTTTCCAGGTTGCTTGGTTGGCCAAAAAGGGCGTATGCGTTTTTTCCTGAATATATTCAGGAAAAAACGCATACGCCCTTTTTGGCCAAGGGCATCATTGCCAACGTTTTGCCGCTTTTCATGTGCTTTAAAGGCGATTCGAATCTACCTCCTGAAATCTGTTTCCTGCAATTCTGCCTTGATTTCAATTCCTCGTCTTTGCCTTCCCTCAATATATTTGTGGACTAGAGTTATCATTTATAACTCTGTAGGATTGTGAATTGCAGGGCCCTGAAGCTCCATTTTACAACTCGCTTTTTTGGGAGGTGGCCGCAAAAGCGCAGGATGGCTTCAGGCCCTGTTCTGGTTCCGGGGGGCAGGCTGAGCCTGTGGTTAATTCTTCTTCCTGATGGGAAAATAGAGTGACCTGTGCCTGTCCCAACACCAAGAGCTAATCTCTCATTGGTTCCCCGTCTTCCCGTTCATCCTCAGGACAAATTGCAACCTGTACGGAACAGGAGGTTAAAGGTGCTGATGCTCCAAGTAGGGAGATTGCTACTAAAGTGGCTGGAATGGCGAACCCGAGCACAAGGAGATGAGAAATGAGGTGCATTTTAGAAACCTTTCCCCATCACACGGTGTACCATCTTCTTGGTTTCTCATGCATGTTTTCGATGTAGGAAGATGCCCTTGAACCTGGAGATTTGGGACCCATGCGATGGGTAGCACGCAGTATTACTTTAAAGGGTCTGCGTTTGCTCACCCAACCTCACCAAACCTCTCAGCCCCAAGAGTGTCCACCCTTATGTCTCATCCAGCTGTGGGTCTAGATATGGTCAATCCAGGTTGCATCACAGCCCCTGAACGAATTGTGTAAGAATTTCTCTCTCTTTCACTGTCTTTGTTTCATGGGTTTTTAAAAGAAATTTATTTTTATAATGGGGTTTAGCTGCTTTTCACGGCTGTGTTTATGCCGCTTTACACCCACTTGACACACTAACAGAGAGATATCAATACATAGGTTTTAAGATTATTACTAGTCAGATATATTCTTGTGCGGTGAATCGGGCGTGTTGAGTCCAGTTCTCTGAGCAAGGAGTAGGTCTTGTCTATTACATATTGGGTTTATGGAACGGTATCTGAGCTAATTTGAAACTCTTGCTTTATGTATCACCCCACCTCGCTTCCCCGTTAAGCAGCCATAGTGTGTTTTCTGCATGTGTGACTCTGTTCTGTTTTGTAACTCAGTTCAAGTGTAACGGTTTTTACATTCCCTTTATAAGTGACACCTTATGAGAAGTGTCCTTTTCTGTGTGACTTATTTCACTTAGAATCGTCGTACCTAAATCCACTCATCATGCTGCTACTAGCCTTATGACATTGATTTCATGGCTGAGTGGTATGCCATTGTACATAAGAACCTCAAATTTTTTATCCATTTTTCGCTTTCCTGGGATATTTAAGGTGGAATGAAGTAGAGGTCCTTGTCAACAGAGCAGCCCTAAACTTTGGGGTGCTTGTGTCTTGCTGATTTTTAATTTTCCCACTTTATACCCCCATGCGTGGAAATGCCCTATGCTCTCTAAGCTGTGTTTTTTAGATGTTTCAGGACACACCGTACACTTCTCCAGAGTGGCTGTTGGCAATTTACATCCCGCCCATCAGTGTAGCAAGGCTCCCATTTCTCCATGGCCTGTCCTGCATTTCTGGTTTTGACACTTTTTTCAGCATGGCCCTTTTGACTGATGGGAAGCGAGACTTCTTTGTAGCGCTGATTTGCCTTTCCAGGTTGCTTGGTTGGCCAAAAAGGGCGTATGCGTTTTTTCCTGAATATATTCAGGAAAAAACGCATACGCCCTTTTTGGCCAATGGCATCATTTTCAACGTTTTGGCGCTTTTCATATGCTTTAAAGGCGATTCGAATCTACCTCCTGAAATCTGTTTCCTGCAATTCTGCCTTGATTTCAATTCCTCGGCTTTGCATTCCCTCAATATATTTGTGGACGAGAGTTATCATTTATAACTCTGTAGGATTGTGAATTGCAGTGCCCTGAAGCTCCATTTTACAACTCGCTTTTTTGGGAGGTGGCCGCAAAAGCGCAGGATGGCTTCAGGCCCTGTTCTGGTTCCGGGGGGCAGGCTGAGCCTGTGGTTAATTCTTCTTCCTGATGGGAAAATAGAGTGACCTGTGCCTGTCCCAACACCAAGAGCTAGTCTCTCATTGGTTCCCCGTCTTCCCGTTCATCCTCATGACAAATTGCAACCTGTACGGAACAGGAGGTTAAAGATGCTGATGCTCCAAATAGGGAGATTGCTACTAAAGTGGCTGGAATGGCGAACCCGAGCACAAGGAGATGAGAAATGAGGTGCATTTTAGAAACCTTTCCCCAACACACGGTGTACCATCTTCTTGGTTTCTCATGCATGTTTTCGATGTAGGAAGATGCCCTTTAACCTGGAGATTTGGGACCCATGCGATGGGTAGCACGCAGTATTACTTTAAAGGGTCTGCGTTTGCTCACCCAACCTCACCAAACCTCTCAGCCCCAAGAGTATCCACCCTTATGTCTCATCCAGCTGTGGGTCTAGATATGGTCAATCCAGGTTGCATCACAGCCCCTGAACGAATTGTGTAAGAATTTCTCTCTCTTTCACTGTCTTTGTTTCATGGGTTTTTAAAAGAAATTTATTTTTATAATGGGGTTTAGCTGCTTTTCACGGCTGTGTTTATGCCGCTTTACACCCACTTGACACACTAACAGAGAGATATCAATACATAGGTTTTAAGATTATTACTAGTCAGATATATTCTTGTGCGGTGAATCGGGCGTGTTGAGTCCAGTTCTCTGAGCAAGGAGTAGGTCTTGTCTATTACATATTGGGTTTATGGAACGGTATCTGAGCTAATTTGAAACTCTTGCTTTATGTATCACCCCACCTCACCTTTCCAGTTAAGCAGCCATAGTGTGTTTTCTGCATGTGTGACTCTGTTCTGTTTTGTAATTCAGTTCAAGTGTAACGGTTTTTACATTCCCTCTATAAGTGACACCTTATGAGAAGTGTCCTTTTCTGTGTGACTTATTTCACTTAGAATTGTCGTACCTAAATCCACTCATCATGCTGCTACTAGCCTTATGACATTGATTTCATGGCTGAGTGGTATGCCATTGTACATAAGGACCTCAAATTTTTTATCCATTTTTCGCTTTCCTGGGATATTTAAGGTGTAATGAAGTGGAGGTCCTTGTCAACAGAGCATCCCTAAACTTTGGGGTGCTTGTGTCTTGCTGATTTTTAATTTTCCCACTTTATACCCCCATGCGTGGAAGTGCCCTATGCTCTCTAAGCTGTGTTTTTTAGATGTTTCAGGACACACCGTACACTTCTCCAGAGTGGCTGTTGGCAATTTACATCCCGCCCATCAGTGTAGCAAGGCTCCCATTTCTCCATGGCCTGTCCTGCATTTCTGGTTTTGACACTTTTTTCAGCATGGCCCTTTTGACCGATGGGAAGCGAGACTTCTTTGTATCGCTGATTTGACTTTCCAGGTTGCTTGGTTAGCCAAAAAGGGCGTATGCGTTTTTTCCTGAATATATTCAGGAAAAAACGCACACGCCCTTTTTGGCCAAGGGCATCATTGTCAACGTTTTGGCGCTTTTCATGTGCTTTAAAGGCGATTCGAATCTACCTCCTGAAATCTGTTTCCTGCAATTCTGCCTTGATTTCAATTCCTCGTCTTTGCCTTCCTTCAATATATTTGTGGACAAGAGTTATCATTTATAACTCTGTAGGATTGTGAATTGCAGTGCCCTGAAGCTCCATTTTACAACTCGCTTTTTTGGGAGGTGGCCGCAAAAGCGCAGGATGGCTTCAGGCCCTGTTTTGGTTCCGGGGGGCAGGCTGAGCCTGTGGTTAATTCTTCTTCCTGATTGGAAAATAGAGTGACCTGTGCCTGTCCCAACACCAAGAGCTAGTCTCTCATTGGTTCCCCATCTTCCCGTTCATCCTCAGGACAAATTGCAACCTGTACGGAACAGGAGGTTAAAGATGCTGATGCTCCAAGTAGGGAGATTGCTACTAAAGTGGCTGGAATGGCGAACCCGAGCACAAGGAGATGAGAAATGAGGTGCATTTTAGAAACCTTTCCCCAACACACGGTGTACCATCTTCTTGGTTTCTCATGCATGTTTTCGATGTAGGAAGATGCCCTTGAACCTGGAGATTTGGGACCCATGCGATGGGTAGCACTCAGTATTACTTTAAAGGGTCTGCGTTTGCTCACCCAACCTCACCAAACCTCTCAGCCCCAAGAGTATCCACCCTTATGTCTCATCCAGCTGTGGGTCTAGATATGGTCAATCCAGGTTGCATCACAGCCCCTGAACGAATTGTGTAAGAATTTCTCTCTCTTTCACTGTCTTTGTTTCATGGGTTTTTAAAAGAAATTTATTTTTATAATGGGGTTTAGCTGCTTTTCACGGCTGTGTTTATGCCGCTTTACACCCACTTGACAAACTAACAGAGAGATATCAATACATAGGTTTTAAGATTATTACTAGTCAGATATATTCTTGTGTGGTGAATCGGGCGTGTTGAGTCCAGTTCTCTGAGCAAGGAGTAGGTCTTCTCTGTTACATATTGGGTTTATGGAACGGTATCTGAGCTAATTTGAAACTCTTGCTTTATGTATCACCCCACCTCGCTTTCCCGTTAAGCAGCCATAGTGTGTTTTCTGCATGTGTGACTCTGTTCTGTTTTGTAACTCAGTTCAAGTGTAACGGTTTTTACATTCCCTCTATAAGTGACACCTTATGAGAAGTGTCCTTTTCTGTGTGACTTATTTAACTTAGAATCGTCATACCTAAATCCACTCATCATGCTGCTACTAGCCTTATGACATTGATTTCATGGCTGAGTGGTATGCCATTGTACATAAGGACCTCAAATTTTTTATCCATTTTTCGCTTTTCTGGGATATTTAAGGTGGAATGAAGTGGAGGTCCTTGTCAACAGAGCAGCCCTAAACTTTGGGGTGCTTGTGTCTTGCTGATTTTTAATTTTCCCACTTTATACCCCCATGCGTGGAAGTGCCCTATGCTCTCTAAGCTGTGTTTTTTAGATGTTTCAGGACACACCGTACACTTCTCCAGAGTGGCTGTTGGCAATTTACATCCCGCCCATCAGTGTAGCAAGGCTCCCATTTCTCCATGGCCTGTCCTGCATTTCTGGTTTTGACACTTTTTTCAGCATGGCCCTTTTGACCGATGGGAAGCGAGACTGCTTTGTAGCGCTGATTGGCCTTTCCAGGTTGCTTGGTTGGCCAAAAAGGGCGTATGCGTTTTTTCCTGAATATATTCAGGAAAAAACGCACACGCCCTTTTTGGCCAAGGGCATCATTGTCAACGTTTTGGCGCTTTTCATGTGCTTTAAAGGCGATTCGAATCTACCTCCTGAAATCTGTTTCCTGCAATTCTGCCTTGATTTCAATTCCTCGTCTTTGCCTTCCCTCAATATATTTGTGGACGAGAGTTATCATTTATAACTCTGTAGGATTGTGAATTGCAGTGCCCTGAAGCTCCATTTTACAACTCGCTTTTTTGGGAGGTGGCCGCAAAAGCGCAGGATGGCTTCAGGCCCTGTTCTGGTTCCGGGGGGCAGGCTGAGCCTGTGGTTAATTCTTCTTCCTGATGGGAAAATAGAGTGACTTGTGCCTGTCCAAACACCAAGAGCTAATCTCTCATTGGTTCCCCGTCTTCCCGATCATCCTCAGGACAAATTGCAACCTGTACGGAACAGGAGGTTAAAGGTGCTGATGCTCCAAGTAGGGAGATTGCTACTAAAGTGGCTGGAATGGCGAACCCGAGCACAAGGAGATGAGAAATGAGGTGCATTTTAGAAACCTTTCCCCATCACACGGTGTACCATCTTCTTGGTTTCTCATGCATGTTTTCGATGTAGGAAGATGCCCTTGAACCTGGAGATTTGGGACCCATGCGATGGGTAGCACGCAGTATTACTTTAAAGGGTCTGCGTTTGCTCACCCAACCTCACCAAACCTCTCAGCCCCAAGAGTGTCCACCCTTATGTCTCATCCAGCTGTGGGTCTAGATATGGTCAATCCAGGTTGCATCACAGCCCCTGAACGAATTGTGTAAGAATTTCTCTCTCTTTCACTGTCTTTGTTTCATGGGTTTTTAAAAGAAATTTATTTTTATAATGGGGTTTAGCTGCTTTTCACGGCTGTGTTTATGCCGCTTTACACCCACTTGACACACTAACAGAGAGATATCAATACATAGGTTTTAAGATTATTACTAGTCAGATATATTCTTGTGCGGTGAATCGGGCGTGTTGAGTCCAGTTCTCTGAGCAAGGAGTAGGTCTTGTCTATTACATATTGGGTTTATGGAACGGTATCTGAGCTAATTTGAAACTCTTGCTTTATGTATCACCCCACCTCGCTTCCCCGTTAAGCAGCCATAGTGTGTTTTCTGCATGTGTGACTCTGTTCTGTTTTGTAACTCAGTTCAAGTGTAACGGTTTTTACATTCCCTTTATAAGTGACACATTATGAGAAGTGTCCTTTTCTGTGTGACTTATTTCACTTAGAATCGTCGTACCTAAATCCACTCATCATGCTGCTACTAGCCTTATGACATTGATTTCATGGCTGAGTGGTATGCCATTGTACATAAGAACCTCAAATTTTTTATCCATTTTTCGCTTTCCTGGGATATTTAAGGTGGAATGAAGTAGAGGTCCTTGTCAACAGAGCAGCCCTAAACTTTGGGGTGCTTGTGTCTTGCTGATTTTTAATTTTCCCACTTTATACCCCCATGCGTGGAAATGCCCTATGCTCTCTAAGCTGTGTTTTTTAGATGTTTCAGGACACACCGTACACTTCTCCAGAGTGGCTGTTGGCAATTTACATCCCGCCCATCAGTGTAGCAAGGCTCCCATTTCTCCATGGCCTGTCCTGCATTTCTGGTTTTGACACTTTTTTCAGCATGGCCCTTTTGACTGATGGGAAGCGAGACTTCTTTGTAGCGCTGATTTGCCTTTCCAGGTTGCTTGGTTGGCCAAAAAGGGCGTATGCGTTTTTTCCTGAATATATTCAGGAAAAAACGCATACGCCCTTTTTGGCCAATGGCATCATTTTCAACGTTTTGGCGCTTTTCATGTGCTTTAAAGGCGATTCGAATCTACCTCCTGAAATCTGTTTCCTGCAATTCTGCCTTGATTTCAATTCCTCGTCTTTGCCTTCCCTCAATATATTTGTGGACGAGAGTTATCATTTATAACTCTGTAGGATTGTGAATTGCAGTGCCCTGAAGCTCCATTTTACAACTCGCTTTTTTGGGAGGTGGCCGCAAAAGCGCAGGATGGCTTCAGGCCCTGTTCTGGTTCCGGGGGGCAGGCTGAGCCTGTGGTTAATTCTTCTTCCTGATGGGAAAATAGAGTGACCTGTGCCTGTCCCAACACCAAGAGCTAGTCTCTCATTGGTTCCCCGTCTTCCCGTTCATCCTCATGACAAATTGCAACCTGTACGGAACAGGAGGTTAAATATGCTGATGCTCCAAATAGGGAGATTGCTAGTAAAGTGGCTGGAATGGCGAACCCGAGCACAAGGAGATGAGAAATGAGGTGCATTTTAGAAACCTTTCCCCAACACACGGTGTACCATCTTCTTGGTTTCTCATGCATGTTTTCGATGTAGGAAGATGCCCTTTAACCTGGAGATTTGGGACCCATGCGATGGGTAGCACGCAGTATTACTTTAAAGGGTCTGCGTTTGCTCACCCAACCTCACCAAACCTCTCAGCCCCAAGAGTATCCACCCTTATGTCTCATCCAGCTGTGGGTCTAGATATGGTCAATCCAGGTTGCATCACAGCCCCTGAACGAATTGTGTAAGAATTTCTCTCTCTTTCACTGTCTTTGTTTCATGGGTTTTTAAAAGAAATTTATTTTTATAATGGGGTTTAGCTGCTTTTCACGGCTGTGTTTATGCCGCTTTACACCCACTTGACACACTAACAGAGAGATATCAATACATAGGTTTTAAGATTATTACTAGTCAGATATATTCTTGTGCGGTGAATCGGGCGTGTTGAGTCCAGTTCTCTGAGCAAGGAGTAGGTCTTGTCTATTACATATTGGGTTTATGGAACGGTATCTGAGCTAATTTGAAACTCTTGCTTTATGTATCACCCCACCTCACCTTTCCAGTTAAGCAGCCATAGTGTGTTTTCTGCATGTGTGACTCTGTTCTGTTTTGTAATTCAGTTCAAGTGTAACGGTTTTTACATTCCCTCTATAAGTGACACCTTATGAGAAGTGTCCTTTTCTGTGTGACTTATTTCACTTAGAATTGTCGTACCTAAATCCACTCATCATGCTGCTACTAGCCTTATGACATTGATTTCATGGCTGAGTGGTATGCCATTGTACATAAGGACCTCAAATTTTTTATCCATTTTTCGCTTTCCTGGGATATTTAAGGTGTAATGAAGTGGAGGTCCTTGTCAACAGAGCATCCCTAAACTTTGGGGTGCTTGTGTCTTGCTGATTTTTAATTTTCCCACTTTATACCCCCATGCGTGGAAGTGCCCTATGCTCTCTAAGCTGTGTTTTTTAGATGTTTCAGGACACACCGTACACTTCTCCAGAGTGGCTGTTGGCAATTTACATCCCGCCCATCAGTGTAGCAAGGCTCCCATTTCTCCATGGCCTGTCCTGCATTTCTGGTTTTGACACTTTTTTCAGCATGGCCCTTTTGACCGATGGGAAGCGAGACTTCTTTGTATCGCTGATTTGACTTTCCAGGTTGCTTGGTTAGCCAAAAAGGGCGTATGCGTTTTTTCCTGAATATATTCAGGAAAAAACGCACACGCCCTTTTTGGCCAAGGGCATCATTGTCAACGTTTTGGCGCTTTTCATGTGCTTTAAAGGCGATTCGAATCTACCTCCTGAAATCTGTTTCCTGCAATTCTGCCTTGATTTCAATTCCTCGTCTTTGCCTTCCTTCAATATATTTGTGGACAAGAGTTATCATTTATAACTCTGTAGGATTGTGAATTGCAGTGCCCTGAAGCTCCATTTTACAACTCGCTTTTTTGGGAGGTGGCCGCAAAAGCGCAGGATGGCTTCAGGCCCTGTTTTGGTTCCGGGGGGCAGGCTGAGCCTGTGGTTAATTCTTCTTCCTGATTGGAAAATAGAGTGACCTGTGCCTGTCCCAACACCAAGAGCTAGTCTCTCATTGGTTCCCCGTCTTCCCGTTCATCCTCAGGACAAATTGCAACCTGTACGGAACAGGAGGTTAAAGATGCTGATGCTCCAAGTAGGGAGATTGCTACTAAAGTGGCTGGAATGGCGAACCCGAGCACAAGGAGATGAGAAATGAGGTGCATTTTAGAAACCTTTCCCCAACACACGGTGTACCATCTTCTTGGTTTCTCATGCATGTTTTCGATGTAGGAAGATGCCCTTGAACCTGGAGATTTGGGACCCATGCGATGGGTAGCACGCAGTATTACTTTAAAGGGTCTGCGTTTGCTCACCCAACCTCACCAAACCTCTCAGCCCCAAGAGTGTCCACCCTTATGTCTCATCCAGCTGTGGGTGTAGATATGGTGAATCCAGGTTGCATCACAGCCCCTGAACGAATTGTGTAAGAATTTCTCTCTCTTTCACTGTCTTTGTTTCATGGGTTTTTAAAAGAAATTTATTTTTATAATGGGGTTTAGCTGCTTTTCACGGCTGTGTTTATGCCGCTTTACACCCACTTGACACACTAACAGAGAGATATCAATACATAGGTTTTAAGATTATTACTAGTCAGATATATTCTTGTGCGGTGAATCGGGCGTGTTGAGTCCAGTTCTCTGAGCAAGGAGTAGGTCTTGTCTATTACATATTGGGTTTATGGAACGGTATCTGAGCTAATTTGAAACTCTTGCTTTATGTATCACCCCACCTCGCTTCCCCGTTAAGCAGCCATAGTGTGTTTTCTGCATGTGTGACTCTGTTCTGTTTTGTAACTCAGTTCAAGTGTAACGGTTTTTACATTCCCTTTATAAGTGACACATTATGAGAAGTGTCCTTTTCTGTGTGACTTATTTCACTTAGAATCGTCGTACCTAAATCCACTCATCATGCTGCTACTAGCCTTATGACATTGATTTCATGGCTGAGTGGTATGCCATTGTACATAAGAACCTCAAATTTTTTATCCATTTTTCGCTTTCCTGGGATATTTAAGGTGGAATGAAGTAGAGGTCCTTGTCAACAGAGCAGCCCTAAACTTTGGGGTGCTTGTGTCTTGCTGATTTTTAATTTTCCCACTTTATACCCCCATGCGTGGAAATGCCCTATGCTCTCTAAGCTGTGTTTTTTAGATGTTTCAGGACACACCGTACACTTCTCCAGAGTGGCTGTTGGCAATTTACATCCCGCCCATCAGTGTAGCAAGGCTCCCATTTCTCCATGGCCTGTCCTGCATTTCTGGTTTTGACACTTTTTTCAGCATGGCCCTTTTGACTGATGGGAAGCGAGACTTCTTTGTAGCGCTGATTTGCCTTTCCAGGTTGCTTGGTTGGCCAAAAAGGGCGTATGCGTTTTTTCCTGAATATATTCAGGAAAAAACGCATACGCCCTTTTTGGCCAATGGCATCATTTTCAACGTTTTGGCGCTTTTCATGTGCTTTAAAGGCGATTCGAATCTACCTCCTGAAATCTGTTTCCTGCAATTCTGCCTTGATTTCAATTCCTCGTCTTTGCCTTCCCTCAATATATTTGTGGACGAGAGTTATCATTTATAACTCTGTAGGATTGTGAATTGCAGTGCCCTGAAGCTCCATTTTACAACTCGCTTTTTTGGGAGGTGGCCGCAAAAGCGCAGGATGGCTTCAGGCCCTGTTCTGGTTCCGGGGGGCAGGCTGAGCCTGTGGTTAATTCTTCTTCCTGATGGGAAAATAGAGTGACCTGTGCCTGTCCCAACACCAAGAGCTAGTCTCTCATTGGTTCCCCGTCTTCCCGTTCATCCTCATGACAAATTGCAACCTGTACGGAACAGGAGGTTAAATATGCTGATGCTCCAAATAGGGAGATTGCTAGTAAAGTGGATGGAATGGCGAACCCGAGCACAAGGAGATGAGAAATGAGGTGCATTTTAGAAACCTTTCCCCAACACACGGTGTACCATCTTCTTGGTTTCTCATGCATGTTTTCGATGTAGGAAGATGCCCTTTAACCTGGAGATTTGGGACCCATGCGATGGGTAGCACGCAGTATTACTTTAAAGGGTCTGCGTTTGCTCACCCAACCTCACCAAACCTCTCAGCCCCAAGAGTATCCACCCTTATGTCTCATCCAGCTGTGGGTCTAGATATGGTCAATCCAGGTTGCATCACAGCCCCTGAACGAATTGTGTAAGAATTTCTCTCTCTTTCACTGTCTTTGTTTCATGGGTTTTTAAAAGAAATTTATTTTTATAATGGGGTTTAGCTGCTTTTCACGGCTGTGTTTATGCCGCTTTACACCCACTTGACACACTAACAGAGAGATATCAATACATAGGTTTTAAGATTATTACTAGTCAGATATATTCTTGTGCGGTGAATCGGGCGTGTTGAGTCCAGTTCTCTGAGCAAGGAGTAGGTCTTGTCTATTACATATTGGGTTTATGGAACGGTATCTGAGCTAATTTGAAACTCTTGCTTTATGTATCACCCCACCTCACCTTTCCAGTTAAGCAGCCATAGTGTGTTTTCTGCATGTGTGACTCTGTTCTGTTTTGTAATTCAGTTCAAGTGTAACGGTTTTTACATTCCCTCTATAAGTGACACCTTATGAGAAGTGTCCTTTTCTGTGTGACTTATTTCACTTAGAATTGTCGTACCTAAATCCACTCATCATGCTGCTACTAGCCTTATGACATTGATTTCATGGCTGAGTGGTATGCCATTGTACATAAGGACCTCAAATTTTTTATCCATTTTTCGCTTTCCTGGGATATTTAAGGTGTAATGAAGTGGAGGTCCTTGTCAACAGAGCATCCCTAAACTTTGGGGTGCTTGTGTCTTGCTGATTTTTAATTTTCCCACTTTATACCCCCATGCGTGGAAGTGCCCTATGCTCTCTAAGCTGTGTTTTTTAGATGTTTCAGGACACACCGTACACTTCTCCAGAGTGGCTGTTGGCAATTTACATCCCGCCCATCAGTGTAGCAAGGCTCCCATTTCTCCATGGCCTGTCCTGCATTTCTGGTTTTGACACTTTTTTCAGCATGGCCCTTTTGACCGATGGGAAGCGAGACTTCTTTGTATCGCTGATTTGACTTTCCAGGTTGCTTGGTTAGCCAAAAAGGGCGTATGCGTTTTTTCCTGAATATATTCAGGAAAAAACGCACACGCCCTTTTTGGCCAAGGGCATCATTGTCAACGTTTTGGCGCTTTTCATGTGCTTTAAAGGCGATTCGAATCTACCTCCTGAAATCTGTTTCCTGCAATTCTGCCTTGATTTCAATTCCTCGTCTTTGCCTTCCTTCAATATATTTGTGGACAAGAGTTATCATTTATAACTCTGTAGGATTGTGAATTGCAGTGCCCTGAAGCTCCATTTTACAACTCGCTTTTTTGGGAGGTGGCCGCAAAAGCGCAGGATGGCTTCAGGCCCTGTTTTGGTTCCGGGGGGCAGGCTGAGCCTGTGGTTAATTCTTCTTCCTGATTGGAAAATAGAGTGACCTGTGCCTGTCCCAACACCAAGAGCTAGTCTCTCATTGGTTCCCCGTCTTCCCGTTCATCCTCAGGACAAATTGCAACCTGTACGGAACAGGAGGTTAAAGATGCTGATGCTCCAAGTAGGGAGATTGCTACTAAAGTGGCTGGAATGGCGAACCCGAGCACAAGGAGATGAGAAATGAGGTGCATTTTAGAAACCTTTCCCCAACACACGGTGTACCATCTTCTTGGTTTCTCATGCATGTTTTCGATGTAGGAAGATGCCCTTGAACCTGGAGATTTGGGACCCATGCGATGGGTAGCACGCAGTATTACTTTAAAGGGTCTGCGTTTGCTCACCCAACCTCACCAAACCTCTCAGCCCCAAGAGTGTCCACCCTTATGTCTCATCCAGCTGTGGGTGTAGATATGGTGAATCCAGGTTGCATCACAGCCCCTGAACGAATTGTGTAAGAATTTCTCTCTCTTTCACTGTCTTTGTTTCATGGGTTTTTAAAAGAAATTTATTTTTATAATGGGGTATAGCTGCTTTTCACGGCTGTGTTTATGCCGCTTTACACCCACTTGACACACTAACAGAGAGATATCAATACATAGGTTTTAAGATTATTACTAGTCAGATATATTCTTGTGCGGTGAATCGGGCGTGTTGAGTCCAGTTCTCTGAGCAAGGAGTAGGTCTTGTCTATTACATATTGGGTTTATGGAACGGTATCTGAGCTAATTTGAAACTCTTGATTTATGTATCACCCCACCTCACTTTCCCGTTAAGCAGCCATAGTGTGTTTTCTGCATGTGTGACTCTGTTCTGTTTTGTAATTCTGTTCAAGTGTAACGGTTTTTACATTCCCTCTATAAGTGACACCTTATGAGAAGTGTCCTTTTCTGTGTGACTTATTTCACTTAGAATCGCCGTACCTAAATCCACTCATCATGCTGCTACTAGCCTTATGACATTGATTTCATGGCTGAGTGGTATGCCATTGTACATAAGTACCTCAAATTTTTTATCCATTTTTCGCTTTCCTGGGATATTTAAGGTGGAATGAAGTGGAGGTCCTTGTCAACAGAGCAGCCCTAAACTTTGGGGTGCTTGTGTCTTGCTGATTTTTAATTTTCCCACTTTATACCCCCATGCGTGGAAGTGCCCTATGCTCTCTAAGCTGTGTTTTTTAGATGTTTCAGGACACACCGTACACTTCTCCAGAGTGGCTGTTGGCAATTTACATCCCGCCCATCAGTGTAGCAAGGCTCCCATTTCTCCATGGCCTGTCCTGCATTTCTGGTTTTGACACTTTTTTCAGCATGGCCCTTTTGACTGATGGGAAGCGAGACTTCTTTGTAGCGCTGATTGGCATTTCCAGGTTGCTTGTTTGGCCAAAAAGGGCGTATGCGTTTTTTCCTGAATATATTCAGGAAAAAACGCATACGCCCTTTTTGGCCAAGGGCATCATTGTCAACGTTTTGCCGCTTTTCATGTGCTTTAAAGGCGATTCGAATCTACCTCCTGAAATCTGTTTCCTGCAATTCTGCCTTGATTTCAAATCCTCTTCTTTGCCTTCCCTCAATATATTTGTGGACGAGAGTTATCATTTATAACTCTGCAGGTTTGTGAATTGCAGTGCACTGAAGCTCCATTTTACAACTCGCTTTTTTGGGAGCTGGCCACAAAAGCGCAGGATGGCTTCAGGCCCTGTTCTGGTTCCAGGGGGCAGGCTGAGCCTGTGTTTAATTCTTCTTCTTGGTGGGAAAATAGAGTGACCTGTGCCTGTCCCAACACCAAGAGCTAGTCTCTCATTGATTCCCCGTCTTCCCATTCATCCTCAGGACAAATTGCAACCTGTACGGAACAGGAGGTTAAAGGTGCTGATGCTCCACGTAGGGCGATTGCTAGTAAAGTGGCTGGAATGGCGAACCCGAGCACAAGGAGATGAGAAATGAGGTGCGTTTTAGAAACCTTTCCCCATCACACGGTGTACCATCTTCTGGGTTTCTCATGCCTGTTTTCGATGTAGGAAGATGCCCTTGAACCTGGAGATTTGGGACCCATGCGATGGGTAGCACGCAGTATTACTATAAAGGGTCTGCGTTTGCTCACCCACCTTCACCAAACCTCTCAGCCCCAAGAGAGTCCACCCTTATGTCTCATCCAGCTGTGGGTCTAGATATGGTCAATCCAGGTTGCATCACAGCCCCTGAACGAATTGTGTAAGAATTTCTCTCTCTTTCACTGTCTTTGTTTCATGGGTTTTTAAAAGTAATTTATTTTTATAATGGGCTTTAGCTGCTTTTCACGGCTGTGTTTATGCCGCTTTACACCCACTTGACACACTAACAGAGAGATATCAATTCATAGGTTTTAAGATTATTACTAGTCAGATATATTCTTGTGCGGTGAATCGGGCGTGTTGAGTCCAGTTCTCTGAGCAAGGAGTAGGTCTTGTCTATTACATATTGGGTTTATGGAACGGTATCTGAGCTAATTTGAAACTCTTGCTTTATGTATCACCCCACCTCGCTTTCCCGTTAAGGAGCCATAGTGTGTTTTCTGCATGTGTGACTCTGTTCTGTTTTGTAATTCAGTTCAAGTGTAACGGTTTTTACATTCCCTCTATAAGTGACACCTTATGAGAAGTGTCCTTTTCTGTGTGACTTATTTCACTTAGAATCGTCGTACCTAAATCCACTCATCATGCTGCTACTAGCCTTATGATATTGATTTCATGGCTGAGTGATATTCCATTGTAAATAAGGACTACAACTTTTTTATCCATTTTTCGCTTTCCTGGGATATTTAAGGTGGAATGAAGTGGAGGTCCTTGTCAAAAGAGCAGCCCTAAACTATGGGGTGCTTGTGTCTTGCTGATTTTTAATTTTCCCACTTTATACCCCCATGCGTGGAAGTGCCCTATGCTCTCTAAGCTGTATTTTTAGCTGTTTCAGGACACACCGTACCCTTCTCCAGAGTGGCTGTTGGCAATTTACATCCCACCCATCAGTGTAGCAAGGCTCCCATTTCTCTATGGCCTGTCCTGCATTTCTGGTTTTGAAACTTTTTTCAGCATGGCCCTTTTGACCGATGGGAAGCGAGACTTCTTTGTAGCGCTGATTTGCCTTTCCAGGTTGCTTGGTTGGCCAAAAAGGGCGTATGCGTTTTTTCCTGAATATATTCAGGAAAAAACGCATACGCCCTTTTTGGCCAAGGGCATCATTGTCAACGTTTTGTCGCTTTTCATGTGCTTTAAAGGCGATTCAAATCTACCTCCTAAAATCTGTTTCCTGAAATTCTGCCTTGACTTCAGATCCTCTTCTTTGCCTTCACTCAATATATTTGTGGACGAGAGTTATCATTTATAACTCTGCAGGTTTGTGAATTGCAGTGCCCTGAAGCTCCATTTTACAACTCGCTTTTTTGGGAGGTGGCCGCAAAAGCGCAGGATGGCTTCAGGCCCTGTTCTGGTTCCGGGGGGCAGGCTGAGCCTGTGGTTAATTCTTCTTCCTGATGGGAAAATAGAGTGACCTGGGCCTGTCCCAACACCAAGAGCTAGTCTCTCATTGGTTCCCCGTCTTCCCGTTCATCCTCAGGACAAATTGCAACCTGTACAGAACAGGAGGTTAAAGGTGCTGATGCTCCAAGTAGGGAGATTGCTAGTAAAGTGGCTGGAATGGCAAACCCGAGCACAAGGAGATGAGAAATGAGGTGCGTTTTAGAAACCTTTCCCCATCACACGGTGTACCATCTTCTGGGTTTCTCATGCATGTTTTCGATGTAGGAAGATGCCCTTGAACCTGGAGATTTGGGACCCATGCGATGGGTACCACGCAGTATTACTTTAAAGGGTCTGTGTTTGCTCACCCAACCTCACCAAACCTCTCAGCCCCAAGAGTGTCCACCCTTATGTCTCATCGAGCTGTGGGTCTAGATATGGTCAATCCAGGTTGCATCAAAGCCCCTGAACGAATTGTGTAAGAATTTCTCTCTCTTTCCCTGTCTTTGTTTCATGGGTTTTTAAAAGTAATTTATTTTTATAATGGGGTTTAGCTGCTTTTCACGGCTGTGTTTATGCCGCTTTACACCCACTTGACACACTAATAGAGAGATATCAATACATAGGTTTTAAGATTATTACTAGTCAGATATATTCTTGTGCGGTGAATCGGGCGTGTTGAGTCCAGTTCTCTGAGCAAGGAGTAGGTCTTGTCTGTTACATATTGGGTTTATGGAACGGTATCTGATCTAATTTGAAACTCTTGTTTTATGTATCTCCCCACCTCCCCTTTCCCGTTAAGCAGCCATAGTGTGTTTTCTGCATGTGTCACTCTGTTCTGCTTTGTAATTCAGTTCAAGTGTAACGGTTTTTACATTCCCTCTATAAGTGACACCTTATGAGAAGTGTCCTTTTCTGTGTGACTTATTTCACTTAGAATCGTCGTACCTAAATCCACTCAACATGCTGCTACTAGCCTTATGACATTGATTTCATGGCTGAGTGATATTCCATCGTACATAAGGACCACAACTTTTTTATCCATTTTTCTCTTTCCTGGGATATTTAAGGTGGAATGAAGTGGAAGTCCTTGTCAACAGAGCAGCCCTAAACGTTGGGGTGCTTGTGTCTTGCTGATTTTCAATTTTCCCACTTTATACCCCCATGCGTGGAAGTGCCCTATCCTCTCTAGGCTGTGTGTTTTAGATGGTTCAGGACACACCGTACCCTTCTCCAGAGTGGCTGTTGGCAATGTACATCCCGCCCATCAGTGTAGCAAGGCTCCCATTTCTCCATGGCCTGTCCTGCATTTCTGGTTTTGACACTTTTTTCAGAATGGCCCTTTTGACCAATGGGAAGCGAGACTTCTTTGTAGCGCTGATTTGCCTTTCCAGGTTGCTTGGTTGGCCAAAAAGGGCGTATGCGTTTTTTCCTGAATATATTCAGGAAAAAACGCATACGCCCTTTTTGGCCAAGGGCATCATTGTCAACGTTTTGCCGCTTTTCATGTGCTTTAAAGGCGATTCGAATCTACCTCCTGAAATCTGTTTCCTGCAATTCTGCCTTGATTTCAAATCCTCTTCTTTGCCTTCCCTGAATATATTTGTGGACGAGAGTTATCATTTATAACTCTGCAGGTTTGTGAATTGCAGTGCCCTGAAGCTCCATTTTACAACTCGCTTTTTTGGGAGCTGGCCACAAAAGCGCAGGATGGCTTCAGGCCCTGTTCTTGTTCCGGGGGGCAGGCTGAGCCTGTGTTTAATTCTTCTTCTTGGTGGGAAAATAGAGTGACCTGTGCCTGTCCCAACACCAAGAGCTAGTCTCTCATTGGTTCCCCGTCTTCCCATTCATCCTCAGGACAAATTGCAACCTGTACGGAACAGGAGGTTAAAGGTGCTGATGCTCCACGTAGGGCGATTGCTAGTAAAGTGGCTGGAATGGCGAACCCGAGCACAAGGAGATGAGAAATGAGGTGCGTTTTAGAAACCTTTCCCCATCACACGGTGTACCATCTTCTGGGTTTCTCATGCCTGTTTTCGATGTAGGAAGATGCCCTTGAACCTGGAGATTTGGGACCCATGCGATGGGTAGCACGCAGTATTACTTTAAAGGGTCTGCGTTTGCTCACCCACCTTCACCAAACCTCTCAGCCCCAAGAGAGTCCACCCTTATGTCTCATCCAGCTGTGGGTCTAGATATGGTCAATCCAGGTTGCATCACAGCCCCTGAACGAATTGTGTAAGAATTTCTCTCTCTTTCACTGTCTTTGTTTCATGGGTTTTTAAAAGTAATTTATTTTTATAATGGGCTTTAGCTGCTTTTCACGGCTGTGTTTATGCCGCTTTACACCCACTTGACACACTAACAGAGAGATATCAATTCATAGGTTTTAAGATTATTACTAGTCAGATATATTCTTGTGCGGTGAATCAGGCGTGTTGAGTCCAGTTCTCTGAGCAAGCAGTAGGTTTTGTCTATAACATATTGGGTTTATGGAATGGTATCTGAGCTAATTTGAAACTCTTGTTTTATGTATCACCCCACCTCACCTTTCCAGTTAAGCAGCCATAGTGTGTTTTCTACATGTGTGACTCTGTTCTGTTTTGTAATTCAGTTCAAGTGTAACGGTTTTTACATTCCCTCTATAAGTGACACCTTATGAGAAGTGTCCTTTTCTGTGTGACTTATTTCACTTAGAATCGTCTTACCTAAATCCACTCATCATGCTGCTACTAGCCTTATGATATTGATTTCATGGCTGAGTGATATTCCATTGTAAATAAAGACTACAACTTTTTTATCCATTTTTCGCTTTCCTGGGATATTTAAGGTGGAATGAAGTGGAGGTCCTTGTCAAAAGAGCAGCCCTAAACTATGGGGTGCTTGTGTCTTGCTGATTTTTAATTTTCCCACTTTATACCCACATGCGTGGAAGTGCCCTATGCTCTCTAAGCTGTGTTTTTAGCTGTTTCAGAACACACCGTACCCTTCTCCAGAGTGGCTTTTGGCAATTTACATCCCGCCCATCAGTGTAGCAAGGCTCCCATTTCTCTATGGCCTGTCCTGCATTTCTGGTTTTGAAACTTTTTTAAGCATGGCCCTTTTGACCGATGGGAAGCGAGACTTCTTTGTAGCGCTGATTTGCCTTTCCAGGTTGCTTGGTTGGCCAAAAAGGGCGTATGCGTTTTTTCCTGAATATATTCAGGAAAAAACGCATACGCCCTTTTTGGCCAAGGGCATCATTGTCAACGTTTTGTCGCTTTTCATGTGCTTTAAAGGCGATTCGAATCTACCTCCTAAAATCTGTTTCCTGAAATTCTGCCTTGACTTCAAATCCTCTTCTTTGCCTTCACTCAATATATTTGTGGACGAGAGTTATCATTTATAACTCTGCAGGTTTGTGAATTGCAGTGCCCTGAAGCTCCATTTTACAACTCGCTTTTTTGGGAGGTGGCCGCAAAAGCGCAGGATGGCTTCAGGCCCTGTTCTGGTTCCAGGGGGCAGGCTGAGCCTGTGGTTAATTCTTCTTCCTGATGGGAAAATAGAGTGACCTGGGCCTGTCCCAACACCAAGAGCTAGTCTCTCATTGGTTCCCCGTCTTCCCGTTCATCCTCAGGACAAATTGCAACCTGTACAGAACAGGAGGTTAAAGGTGCTGATGCTCCAAGTAGGGAGATTGCTAGTAAAGTGGCTGGAATGGCAAACCCGAGCACAAGGAGATGAGAAATGAGGTGCGTTTTAGAAACCTTTCCCCATCACACGGTGTACCATCTTCTGGGTTTCTCATGCATGTTTTCGATGTAGGAAGATGCCCTTGAACCTGGAGATTTGGGACCCATGCGATGGGTACCACGCAGTATTACTTTAAAGGGTCTGTGTTTGCTCACCCAACCTCACCAAACCTCTCAGCCCCAAGAGTGTCCACCCTTATGTCTCATCGAGCTGTGGGTCTAGATATGGTCAATCCAGGTTGCATCAAAGCCCCTGAACGAATTGTGTAAGAATTTCTCTCTCTTTCCCTGTCTTTGTTTCATGGGTTTTTAAAAGTAATTTATTTTTATAATGGGGTTTAGCTGCTTTTCACGGCTGTGTTTATGCCGCTTTACACCCACTTGACACACTAATAGAGAGATATCAATACATAGGTTTTAAGATTATTACTAGTCAGATATATTCTTGTGCGGTGAATCGGGCGTGTTGAGTCCAGTTCTCTGAGCAAGGAGTAGGTCTTGTCTGTTACATATTGGGTTTATGGAACGGTATCTGATCTAATTTGAAACTCTTGTTTTATGTATCTCCCCACCTCCCCTTTCCCGTTAAGCAGCCATAGTGTGTTTTCTGCATGTGTCACTCTGTTCTGTTTTGTAATTCAGTTCAAGTGTAACGGTTTTTACATTCCCTCTATAAGTGACACCTTATGAGAAGTGTCCTTTTCTGTGTGACTTATTTCACTTAGAATCGTCGTACCTAAATCCACTCATCATGCTGCTACTAGCCTTATGACATTGATTTCATGGCTGAGTGATATTCCATCGTACATAAGGACCACAACTTTTTTATCCATTTTTCTCTTTCCTGGGATATTTAAGGTGGAATGAAGTGGAAGTCCTTGTCAACAGAGCAGCCCTAAACGTTGGGGTGCTTGTGTCTTGCTGATTTTCAATTTTCCCACTTTATACCCCCATGCGTGGAAGTGCCCTATCCTCTCTAGGCTGTGTGTTTTAGATGGTTCAGGACACACCGTACCCTTCTCCAGAGTGGCTGTTGGCAATTTACATCCCGCCCATCAGTGTAGCAAGGCTCCCATTTCTCCATGGCCTGTCCTGCATTTCTGGTTTTGACACTTTTTTCAGCATGGCCCTTTTGACCGATGGGAAGCGAGACTTCTTTGTAGCGCTGATTTGCCTTTCCAGGTTGCTTGGTTGGCCAAAAAGGGCGTATGCGTTTTTTCCTGAATATATTCAGGAAAAAACGCATACGCCCTTTTTGGCCAAGGGCATCATTGTCAACGTTTTGTCGCTTTTCATGTGCTTTAAAGGCGATTCGAATCTACCTCCTAAAATCTGTTTCCTGAAATTCTGCCTTGACTTCAAATCCTCTTCTTTGCCTTCACTCAATATATTTGTGGACGAGAGTTATCATTTATAACTCTGCAGGTTTGTGAATTGCAGTGCCCTGAAGCTCCATTTTACAACTCGCTTTTTTGGGAGGTGGCCGCAAAAGCGCAGGATGGCTTCAGGCCCTGTTCTGGTTCCGGGGGGCAGGCTGAGCCTGTGGTTAATTCTTCTTCCTGATGGGAAAATAGAGTGACCTGGGCCTGTCCCAACACCAAGAGCTAGTCTCTCATTGGTTCCCCGTCTTCCCGTTCATCCTCAGGACATATTGCAACCTGTACAGAACAGGAGGTTAAAGGTGCTGATGCTCCAAATAGGAAGATTGCTAGTAAAGTGGCTGGAATGGCAAACCCGAGCACAAGGAGATGAGAAATGAGGTGCATTTTAGAAACCTTTCCCCATCACACGGTGTACCATCTTCTGGGTTTCTCATGCCTGTTTTCGATGTAGGAAGATGCCCTTGAACCTGGAGATTTGGGACCCATGCGATGGGTAGCACGCAGTATTACTTTAAAGGGTCTGCGTTTGCTCACCCACCTTCACCAAACCTCTCAGCCCCAAGAGAGTCCACCCTTATGTCTCATCCAGCTGTGGGTCTAGATATGGTCAATCCAGGTTGCATCACAGCCCCTGAACGAATTGTGTAAGAATTTCTCTCTCTTTCACTGTCTTTGTTTCATGGGTTTTTAAAAGTAATTTATTTTTATAATGGGCTTTAGCTGCTTTTCACGGCTGTGTTTATGCCGCTTTACACCCACTTGACACACTAACAGAGAGATATCAATTCATAGGTTTTAAGATTATTACTAGTCAGATATATTCTTGTGCGGTGAATCAGGTGTGTTGAGTCCAGTTCTCTGAGCAAGGAGTAGGTTTTGTCTATAACATATTGGGTTTATGGAACGGTATCTGAGCTAATTTGAAGCTCTTGTTTTATGTATCACCCCACCTCACCTTTCCAGTTAAGCAGCCATAGTGTGTTTTCTGCATGTGTGACTGTGTTCTGTTTTGTAATTCAGTTCAAGTGTAACGGTTTTTACATTCCCTCTATAAGTGACACCTTATGAGAAGTGTCCTTTTCTGTGTGACTTATTTCACTTAGAATCGTCGTACCTAAATCCACTCATCATGCTGCTACTAGCCTTATGATATTGATTTCATGGCTGAGTGATATTCCATTGTAAATAAGGACTACAACTTTTTTATCCATTTTTCGCTTTCCTGGGATATTTAAGGTGGAATGAAGTGGAGGTCCTTGTCAAAAGAGCAGCCCTAAACTATGGGGTGCTTGTGTCTTGCTGATTTTTAATTTTCCCACTTTATACCCCCATGCGTGGAAGTGCCCTATGCTCTCTAAGCTGTATTTTTAGCTGTTTCAGGACACACCGTACCCTTCTCCAGAGTGGCTGTTGGCAATTTACATCCCGCCCATCAGTGTAGCAAGGCTCCCATTTCTCTATGGCCTGTCCTGCATTTCTGGTTTTGAAACTTTTTTCAGCATGGCCCTTTTGACCGATGGGAAGCGAGACTTCTTTGTAGCGCTGATTTGCCTTTCCAGGTTGCTTGGTTGGCCAAAAAGGGCGTATGCGTTTTTTCCTGAATATATTCAGGAAAAAACGCATACGCCCTTTTTGGCCAAGAGCATCATTGTCAACGTTTTGTCGCTTTTCATGTGCTTTAAAGGCGATTCAAATCTACCTCCTAAAATCTGTTTCCTGAAATTCTGCCTTGACTTCAAATCCTCTTCTTTGCCTTCACTCAATATATTTGTGGACGAGAGTTATCATTTATAACTCTGCAGGTTTGTGAATTGCAGTGCCCTGAAGCTCCATTTTACAACTCGCTTTTTTGGGAGGTGGCCGCAAAAGCGCAGGATGGCTTCAGGCCCTGTTCTGGTTCCGGGGGGCAGGCTGAGCCTGTGGTTAATTCTTCTTCCTGATGGGAAAATAGAGTGACCTGGGCCTGTCCCAACACCAAGAGCTAGTCTCTCATTGGTTCCCCGTCTTCCCGTTCATCCTCAGGACAAATTGCAACCTGTACAGAACAGGAGGTTAAAGGTGCTGATGCTCCAAGTAGGGAGATTGCTAGTAAAGTGGCTGGAATGGCAAACCCGAGCACAAGGAGATGAGAAATGAGGTGCGTTTTAGAAACCTTTCCCCATCACACGGTGTACCATCTTCTGGGTTTCTCATGCATGTTTTCGATGTAGGAAGATGCCCTTGAACCTGGAGATTTGGGACCCATGCGATGGGTACCACGCAGTATTACTTTAAAGGGTCTGTGTTTGCTCACCCAACCTCACCAAACCTCTCAGCCCCAAGAGTGTCCACCCTTATGTCTCATCGAGCTGTGGGTCTAGATATGGTCAATCCAGGTTGCATCAAAGCCCCTGAACGAATTGTGTAAGAATTTCTCTCTCTTTCCCTGTCTTTGTTTCATGGGTTTTTAAAAGTAATTTATTTTTATAATGGGGTTTAGCTGCTTTTCACGGCTGTGTTTATGCCGCTTTACACCCACTTGACACACTAATAGAGAGATATCAATACATAGGTTTTAAGATTATTACTAGTCAGATATATTCTTGTGCGGTGAATCGGGCGTGTTGAGTCCAGTTCTCTGAGCAAGGAGTAGGTCTTGTCTGTTACATATTGGGTTTATGGAACGGTATCTGATCTAATTTGAAACTCTTGTTTTATGTATCTCCCCACCTTCCCTTTCCCGTTAAGCAGCCATAGTGTGTTTTCTGCATGTGTCACTCTGTTCTGTTTTGTAATTCAGTTCAAGTGTAACGGTTTTTACATTCCCTCTATAAGTGACACCTTATGAGAAGTGTCCTTTTCTGTGTGACTTATTTCACTTAGAATCGTCGTACCTAAATCCACTCATCATGCTGCTACTAGCCTTATGACATTGATTTCATGGCTGAGTGATATTCCATCGTACATAAGGACCACAACTTTTTTATCCATTTTTCTCTTTCCTGGGATATTTAAGGTGGAATGAAGTGGAAGTCCTTGTCAACAGAGCAGCCCTAAACGTTGGGGTGCTTGTGTCTTGCTGATTTTCAATTTTCCCACTTTATACCCCCATGCGTGGAAGTGCCCTATCCTCTCTAGGCTGTGTGTTTTAGATGGTTCAGGACACACCGTACCCTTCTCCAGAGTGGCTGTTGGCAATTTACATCCCGCCCATCAGTGTAGCAAGGCTCCCATTTCTCCATGGCCTGTCCTGCATTTCTGGTTTTGACACTTTTTTCAGAATGGCCCTTTTGACCAATGGGAAGCGAGACTTCTTTGTAGCGCTGATTTGCCTTTCCAGGTTGCTTGGTTGGCTAAAAAGGGCGTATGCGTTTTTTCCTGAATATATTCAGGAAAAAACGCATACGCCCTTTTTGGCCAAGGGCATCATTGTCAACGTTTTGCCGCTTTTCATGTGCTTTAAAGGCGATTCGAATCTACCTCCTGAAATCTGTTTCCTGCAATTCTGCCTTGATTTCAAATCCTCTTCTTTGCCTTCCCTGAATATATTTGTGGACGAGAGTTATCATTTATAACTCTGCAGGTTTGTGAATTGCAGTGCCCTGAAGCTCCATTTTACAACTCGCTTTTTTGGGAGCTGGCCACAAAAGCGCAGGATGGCTTCAGGCCCTGTTCTTGTTCCGGGGGGCAGGCTGAGCCTGTGTTTAATTCTTCTTCTTGGTGGGAAAATAGAGTGACCTGTGCCTGTCCCAACACCAAGAGCTAGTCTCTCATTGGTTCCCCGTCTTCCCATTCATCCTCAGGACAAATTGCAACCTGTACGGAACAGGAGGATAAAGGTGCTGATGCTCCACGTAGGGCGATTGCTAGTAAAGTGGCTGGAATGGCGAACCCGAGCACAAGGAGATGAGAAATGAGGTGCGTTTTAGAAACCTTTCCCCATCACACGGTGTACCATCTTCTGGGTTTCTCATGCCTGTTTTCGATGTAGGAAGATGCCCTTGAACCTGGAGATTTGGGACCCATGCGATGGGTAGCACGCAGTATTACTTTAAAGGGTCTGCGTTTGCTCACCCACCTTCACCAAACCTCTCAGCCCCAAGAGAGTCCACCCTTATGTCTCATCCAGCTGTGGGTCTAGATATGGTCAATCCAGGTTGCATCACAGCCCCTGAACGAATTGTGTAAGAATTTCTCTCTCTTTCACTGTCTTTGTTTCATGGGTTTTTAAAAGTAATTTATTTTTATAATGGGCTTTAGCTGCTTTTCACGGCTGTGTTTATGCCGCTTTACACCCACTTGACACACTAACAGAGAGATATCAATTCATAGGTTTTAAGATTATTACTAGTCAGATATATTCTTGTGCGGTGAATCAGGCGTGTTGAGTCCAGTTCTCTGAGCAAGCAGTAGGTTTTGTCTATAGCATATTGGGTTTATGGAATGGTATCTGAGCTAATTTGAAACTCTTGTTTTATGTATCACCCCACCTCACCTTTCCAGTTAAGCAGCCATAGTGTGTTTTCTACATGTGTGACTCTGTTCTGTTTTGTAATTCAGTTCAAGTGTAACGGTTTTTACATTCCCTCTATAAGTGACACCTTATGAGAAGTGTCCTTTTCTGTGTGACTTATTTCACTTAGAATCGTCGTACTTAAATCCACTCATCATGCTGCTACTAGCCTTATGATATTGATTTCATGGCTGAGTGATATTCCATTGTAAATAAGGACTACAACTTTTTTATCCATTTTTCGCTTTCCTGGGATATTTAAGGTGGAATGAAGTGGAGGTCCTTGTCAAAAGAGCAGCCCTAAACTATGGGGTGCTTGTGTCTTGCTGATTTTTAATTTTCCCACTTTATACCCACATGCGTGGAAGTGCCCTATGCTCTCTAAGCTGTGTTTTTAGCTGTTTCAGAACACACCGTACCCTTCTCCAGAGTGGCTTTTGGCAATTTACATCCCGCCCATCAGTGTAGCAAGGCTCCCATTTCTCTATGGCCTGTCCTGCATTTCTGGTTTTGAAACTTTTTTCAGCATGGCCCTTTTGACCGATGGGAAGCGAGACTTCTTTGTAGCGCTGATTTGCCTTTCCAGGTTGCTTGGTTGGCCAAAAAGGGCGTATGCGTTTTTTCCTGAATATATTCAGGAAAAAACGCATACGCCCTTTTTGGCCAAGGGCATCATTGTCAACGTTTTGTCGCTTTTCATGTGCTTTAAAGGCGATTCGAATCTACCTCCTAAAATCTGTTACCTGAAATTCTGCCTTGACTTCAAATCCTCTTCTTTGCCTTCACTCAATATATTTGTGGACGAGAGTTATCATTTATAACTCTGCAGGTTTGTGAATTGCAGTGCCCTGAAGCTCCATTTTACAACTCGCTTTTTTGGGAGGTGGCCGCAAAAGCGCAGGATGGCTTCAGGCCCTGTTCTGGTTCCGGGGGGCAGGCTGAGCCTGTGGTTAATTCTTCTTCCTGATGGGAAAATAGAGTGACCTGGGCCTGTCCCAACACCAAGAGCTAGTCTCTCATTGGTTCCCCGTCTTCCCGTTCATCCTCAGGACAAATTGCAACCTGTACAGAACAGGAGGTTAAAGGTGCTGATGCTCCAAGTAGGGAGATTGCTAGTAAAGTGGCTGGAATGGCAAACCCGAGCACAAGGAGATGAGAAATGAGGTGCGTTTTAGAAACCTTTCCCCATCAAACGGTGTACCATCTTCTGGGTTTCTCATGCATGTTTTCGATGTAGGAAGATGCCCTTGAACCTGGAGATTTGGGACCCATGCGATGGGTACCACGCAGTATTACTTTAAAGGGTCTGTGTTTGCTCACCCAACCTCACCAAACATCTCAGCCCCAAGAGTGTCCACCCTTATGTCTCATCCAGCTGTGGGTCTAGATATGGTCAATCCAGGTTGCATCAAAGCCCCTGAACGAACTGTGTAAGAATTTCTCTCTCTTTCCCTGTCTTTGTTTCATGGGTTTTTAAAAGTAATTTATTTTTATAATGGGGTTTAGCTGCTTTTCACGGCTGTGTTTATGCCGCTTTACACCCACTTGACACACTAATAGAGAGATATCAATACATAGGTTTTAAGATTATTACTAGTCAGATATATTCTTGTGCGGTGAATCGGGCGTGTTGAGTCCAGTTCTCTGAGCAAGGAGTAGGTCTTGTCTGTTACATATTGGGTTTATGGAACGGTATCTGATCTAATTTGAAACTCTTGTTTTATGTATCTCCCCACCTCCCCTTTCCCGTTAAGCAGCCATAGTGTGTTTTCTGCATGTGTCACTCTGTTCTGTTTTGTAATTCAGTTCAAGTGTAACGGTTTTTACATTCCCTCTATAAGTGACACCTTATGAGAAGTGTCCTTTTCTGTGTGACTTATTTCACTTAGAATCGTCGTACCTAAATCCACTCATCATGCTGCTACTAGCCTTATGACATTGATTTCATGGCTGAGTGATATTCCATCGTACATAAGGACCACAACTTTTTTATCCATTTTTCTCTTTCCTGGGATATTTAAGGTGGAATGAAGTGGAAGTCCTTGTCAACAGAGCAGCCCTAAACGTTGGGGTGCTTGTGTCTTGCTGATTTTCAATTTTCCCACTTTATACCCCCATGCGTGGAAGTGCCCTATCCTCTCTAGGCTGTGTGTTTTAGATGGTTCAGGACACACCGTACCCTTCTCCAGAGTGGCTGTTGGCAATTTACATCCCGCCCATCAGTGTAGCAAGGCTCCCATTTCTCCATGGCCTGTCCTGCATTTCTGGTTTTGACACTTTTTTCAGCATGGCCCTTTTGACCGATGGGAAGCGAGACTTCTTTGTAGCGCTGATTTGCCTTTCCAGGTTGCTTGGTTGGCCAAAAAGGGCGTATGCGTTTTTTCCTGAATATATTCAGGAAAAAACGCATACGCCCTTTTTGGCCAAGGGCATCATTGTCAACGTTTTGTCGCTTTTCATGTGCTTTAAAGGCGATTCGAATCTACCTCCTAAAATCTGTTTCCTGAAATTCTGCCTTGACTTCAAATCCTCTTCTTTGCCTTCACTCAATATATTTGTGGACGAGAGTTATCATTTATAACTCTGCAGGTTTGTGAATTGCAGTGCCCTGAAGCTCCATTTTACAACTCGCTTTTTTGGGAGGTGGCCGCAAAAGCGCAGGATGGCTTCAGGCCCTGTTCTGGTTCCGGGGGGCAGGCTGAGCCTGTGGTTAATTCTTCTTCCTGATGGGAAAATAGAGTGACCTGGGCCTGTCCCAACACCAAGAGCTAGTCTCTCATTGGTTCCCCGTCTTCCCGTTCATCCTCAGGACATATTGCAACCTGTACAGAACAGGAGGTTAAAGGTGCTGATGCTCCAAGTAGGGAGATTGCTAGTAAAGTGGCTGGAATGGCAAACCCGAGCACAAGGAGATGAGAAATGAGGTGCGTTTTAGAAACCTTTCCCCATCACACGGTGTACCATCTTCTGGGTTTCTCATGCATGTTTTCGATGTAGGAAGATGCCCTTGAAACTGGAGATTTGGGACCCATGCGATGGGTACCACGCAGTATTACTTTAAAGGGTCTGTGTTTGCTCACCCAACCTCACCAAACCTCTCAGCCCCAAGAGTGTCCACCCTTATGTCTCATCCAGCTGTGGGTCTAGATATGGTCAATCCAGGTTGCATCAAAGCCCCTGAACGAATTGTGTAAGAATTTCTCTCTCTTTCACTGTCTTTGTTTCATGGGTTTTTAAAAGTAATTTATTTTTATAATGGGCTTTAGCTGCTTTTCACGGCTGTGTTTATGCCGCTTTACACCCACTTGACACACTAACAGAGAGATATCAATTCATAGGTTTTAAGATTATTACTAGTCAGATATATTCTTGTGCGGTGAATCAGGCGTGTTGAGTCCAGTTCTCTGAGCAAGCAGTAGGTTTTGTCTATAACATATTGGGTTTATGGAATGGTATCTGAGCTAATTTGAAACTCTTGTTTTATGTATCACCCCACCTCACCTTTCCAGTTAAGCAGCCATAGTGTGTTTTCTACATGTGTGACTCTGTTCTGTTTTGTAATTCAGTTCAAGTGTAACGGTTTTTACATTCCCTCTATAAGTGACACCTTATGAGAAGTGTCCTTTTCTGTGTGACTTATTTCACTTAGAATCGTCGTACTTAAATCCACTCATCATGCTGCTACTAGCCTTATGATATTGATTTCATGGCTGAGTGATATTCCATTGTAAATAAGGACTACAACTTTTTTATCCATTTTTCGCTTTCCTGGGATATTTAAGGTGGAATGAAGTGGAGGTCCTTGTCAAAAGAGCAGCCCTAAACTATGGGGTGCTTGTGTCTTGCTGATTTTTAATTTTCCCACTTTATACCCACATGCGTGGAAGTGCCCTATGCTCTCTAAGCTGTGTTTTTAGCTGTTTCAGAACACACCGTACCCTTCTCCAGAGTGGCTTTTGGCAATTTACATCCCGCCCATCAGTGTAGCAAGGCTCCCATTTCTCTATGGCCTGTCCTGCATTTCTGGTTTTGAAACTTTTTTAAGCATGGCCCTTTTGACCGATGGGAAGCGAGACTTCTTTGTAGCGCTGATTTGCCTTTCCAGGTTGCTTGGTTGGCCAAAAAGGGCGTATGCGTTTTTTCCTGAATATATTCAGGAAAAAACGCATACGCCCTTTTTGGCCAAGGGCATCATTGTCAACGTTTTGTCGCTTTTCATGTGCTTTAAAGGCGATTCGAATCTACCTCCTAAAATCTGTTACCTGAAATTCTTCCTTGACTTCAAATCCTCTTCTTTGCCTTCACTCAATATATTTGTGGACGAGAGTTATCATTTATAACTCTGCAGGTTTGTGAATTGCAGTGCCCTGAAGCTCCATTTTACAACTCGCTTTTTTGGGAGGTGGCCGCAAAAGCGCAGGATGGCTTCAGGCCCTGTTCTGGTTCCGGGGGGCAGGCTGAGCCTGTGGTTAATTCTTCTTCCTGATGGGAAAATAGAGTGACCTGGGCCTGTCCCAACACCAAGAGCTAGTCTCTCATTGGTTCCCCGTCTTCCCGTTCATCCTCAGGACAAATTGCAACCTGTACAGAACAGGAGGTTAAAGGTGCTGATGCTCCAAGTAGGGAGATTGCTAGTAAAGTGGCTGGAATGGCAAACCCGAGCACAAGGAGATGAGAAATGAGGTGCGTTTTAGAAACCTTTCCCCATCACACGGTGTACCATCTTCTGGGTTTCTCATGCATGTTTTCGATGTAGGAAGATGCCCTTGAACCTGGAGATTTGGGACCCATGCGATGGGTACCACGCAGTATTACTTTAAAGGGTCTGTGTTTGCTCACCCAACCTCACCAAACCTCTCAGCCCCAAGAGTGTCCACCCTTATGTCTCATCCAGCTGTGGGTCTAGATATGGTCAATCCAGGTTGCATCAAAGCCCCTGAACGAACTGTGTAAGAATTTCTCTCTCTTTCCCTGTCTTTGTTTCATGGGTTTTTAAAAGTAATTTATTTTTATAATGGGGTTTAGCTGCTTTTCACGGCTGTGTTTATGCCGCTTTACACCCACTTGACACACTAATAGAGAGATATCAATACATAGGTTTTAAGATTATTACTAGTCAGATATATTCTTGTGCGGTGAATCGGGCGTGTTGAGTCCAGTTCTCTGAGCAAGGAGTAGGTCTTGTCTGTTACATATTGGGTTTATGGAACGGTATCTGATCTAATTTGAAACTCTTGTTTTATGTATCTCCCCACCTCCCCTTTCCCGTTAAGCAGCCATAGTGTGTTTTCTGCATGTGTCACTCTGTTCTGTTTTGTAATTCAGTTCAAGTGTAACGGTTTTTACATTCCCTCTATAAGTGACACCTTATGAGAAGTGTCCTTTTCTGTGTGACTTATTTCACTTAGAATCGTCGTACCTAAATCCACTCATCATGCTGCTACTAGCCTTATGACATTGATTTCATGGCTGAGTGATATTCCATCGTACATAAGGACCACAACTTTTTTATCCATTTTTCTCTTTCCTGGGATATTTAAGGTGGAATGAAGTGGAAGTCCTTGTCAACAGAGCAGCCCTAAACGTTGGGGTGCTTGTGTCTTGCTGATTTTCAATTTTCCCACTTTATACCCCCATGCGTGGAAGTGCCCTATCCTCTCTAGGCTGTGTGTTTTAGATGGTTCAGGACACACCGTACCCTTCTCCAGAGTGGCTGTTGGCAATTTACATCCCGCCCATCAGTGTAGCAAGGCTCCCATTTCTCCATGGCCTGTCCTGCATTTCTGGTTTTGACACTTTTTTCAGCATGGCCCTTTTGACCGATGGGAAGCGAGACTTCTTTGTAGCGCTGATTTGCCTTTCCAGGTTGCTTGGTTGGCCAAAAAGGGCGTATGCGTTTTTTCCTGAATATATTCAGGAAAAAACGCATACGCCCTTTTTGGCCAAGGGCATCATTGTCAACGTTTTGTCGCTTTTCATGTGCTTTAAAGGCGATTCGAATCTACCTCCTAAAATCTGTTTCCTGAAATTCTGCCTTGACTTCAAATCCTCTTCTTTGCCTTCACTCAATATATTTGTGGACGAGAGTTATCATTTATAACTCTGCAGGTTTGTGAATTGCAGTGCCCTGAAGCTCCATTTTACAACTCGCTTTTTTGGGAGGTGGCCGCAAAAGCGCAGGATGGCTTCAGGCCCTGTTCTGGTTCCGGGGGGCAGGCTGAGCCTGTGGTTAATTCTTCTTCCTGATGGGAAAATAGAGTGACCTGGGCCTGTCCCAACACCAAGAGCTAGTCTCTCATTGGTTCCCCGTCTTCCCGTTCATCCTCAGGACAAATTGCAACTTGTACGGAACAGGAGGTTAAAGATGCTGATGCTCCAAGTAGGGAGATTTCTACTAAAGTGGCTGGAATGGCGAACTCGAGCACAAGGAGATGAGAAATGAGGTGCATTTTAGAAACCTTTCCCCAACACACGGTGTACCATCTTCTTGGTTTCTCATGCATGTTTTCGATGTAGGAAGATGCCCTTGAACCTGGAGATTTGGGACCCATGCGATGGGTAGCACGCAGTATTACTTTAAAGGGTCTGTGTTTGCTCACCCAACCTCACCAAACCTCTCAGCCCCAAGAGTGTCCACCCTTATGTCTCATCCAGCTGTGGGTCTAGATATGGTCAATCCAGGTTGCATCAAAGCCCCTGAACGAATTGTGTAAGAATTTCTCTCTCTTTCCCTGTCTTTGTTTCATGGGTTTTTAAAAGTAATTTATTTTTATAATGGGGTTTAGCTGCTTTACACGGCTGTGTTTATGCCGCTTTACACCCACTTGACACACTAATAGAGAGATATCAATACATAGGTTTTAAGATTATTACTAGTCAGATATATTCTTGTGCGGTGAATCGGGCGTGTTGAGTCCAGTTCTCTGAGCAAGGAGTAGATCTTGTCTGTTACATATTGGGTTTATGGAACGGTATCTGATCTAATTTGAAACTCTTGTTTTATGTATCTCCCCACCTCCCCTTTCCCGTTAAGCAGCCATAGTGTGTTTTCTGCATGTGTCACTCTGTTCTGTTTTGTAATTCAGTTCAAATGTAACGGTTTTTACATTCCCTCTATAAGTGACACATTATGAGAAGTGTCCGTTTCTGTGTGACTTATTTCACTTAGAATCGTCGTACCTAAATCCACTCATCATGCTGCTACTAGCCTTATGACATTGATTTCATGGCTGAGTGATATTCCATCGTACATAAGGACCACAACTTTTTATCCATTTTTCTCTTTCCTGTAATATTTAAGGTGGAATGAAGTGGAAGTCCTTGTCAACAGAGCAGCCCTAAACGTTGGGGTGCTTGTGTCTTGCTGATTTTCAATTTTCCCACTTTATACCCCCATGCGTGGAAGTGCCCTACCCTCTCTAGGCTGTGTGTTTTAGATGGTTCAGGACACACCGTACCCTTCTCCAGAGTGGCTGTTGGCAATTTACATCCGGCCCATCAGTGTAGCAAGGCTCCCATTTCTCCATGGCCTGTCCTGCATTTCTGGTTTTGACACTTTTTTCAGAATGGCCCTTTTGACCAATGGGAAGCGAGACTTCTTTGTAGCGCTGATTTGCCTTTCCAGGTTGCTTGGTTGGCCAAAAAGGGCGTATGCGTTTTTTCCTGAATATATTCAGGAAAAAACGCATACGCCCTTTTTGGCCAAGGGCATCATTGTCAACGTTTTGCCGCTTTTCATGTGCTTTAAAGGCGATTCGAATCTACCTCCTGAAATCTGTTTCCTGCAATTCTGCCTTGATTTCAAATCCTCTTCTTTGCCTTCCCTCAATATATTTGTGGACGAGAGTTATCATTTATAACTCTGCAGGTTTGTGAATTGCAGTGCCCTGAAGCTCCATTTTACAACTCGCTTTTTTGGGAGCTGGCCGCAAAAGCGCAGGATGGCTTCAGGCCCTGTTTTGGTTCCGGGGGGCAGGCTGAGCCTGTGTTTAATTCTTCTTCCTGATTGGAAAATAGAGTGACCTGTGCTTGTCCCAACACCAAGAGCTAGTCTCTCATTGGTTCCCCGTCTTCCCGTTCATCCTCAGGACAAATTGCAACTTGTACGGAACAGGAGGTTAAAGATGCTGATGCTCCAAGTAGGGAGATTTCTACTAAAGTGGCTGGAATGGCGAACCCGAGCACAAGGAGATGAGAAATGAGGTGCATTTTAGAAACCTTTCCCCAACACACGGTGTACCATCTTCTTGGTTTCTCATGCATGTTTTCGATGTAGGAAGATGCCCTTGAACCTGGAGATTTGGGACCCATGCGATGGGTAGCACGCAGTATTACTTTAAAGGGTCTGCGTTTGCTCACCCAACCTCACCAAACCTCTCAGCCCCAAGAGTGTCCACCCTTATGTCTCATCCACCTGTGGGTCTAGATATGGTCAATCCAGGTTGCATCACAGCCCCTGAACGAATTGTGTAAGAATTTCTCTCTCTTTCACTGTCTTTGTTTCATGGGTTTTTAAAAGAAATTTATTTTTATAATGGGGTTTAGCTGCTTTTCACGGCTGTGTTTATGCCGCTTTACACCCACTTGACACAGTAACAGAGAGATATCAATACATAGGTTTTAAGATTATTACTAGTCAGATATATTCTTGTGCGGTGAATCGGGCGTGTTGAGTCCAGTTTTCTGACCAAGGAGTAGGTCTTGTCTATTACATATTGGGTTTATGGAACGGTATCTGAGCTAATTTGAAACTCTTGCTTTATGTATCACCCCACCTCGCTTTCCCGTTAAGCAGCCATAGTGTGTTTTCTGCATGTGTGACTCTCTTCTGTTTTGTAACTCAGTTCAAGTGTAACGGTTTTTACATTCCCTCTATAAGTGACACCTTATGAGAAGTGTCCTTTTCTGTGTGACTTATTTCACTTAGAATCGTCGTACCTAAATCCACTCATCATGCTGCTACTAGCCTTATGATATTGATTTCATGGCTGAGTGATATTCCATTGTAAATAAGGACTACAACTTTTTTATCCATTTTTCGCTTTCCTGGGATATTTAAGGTGGAATGAAGTGGAGGTCCTTGTCAAAAGAGCAGCCCTAAACTATGGGGTGCTTTTGTCTTGCTGATTTTTAATTTTCCCACTTTATACCCCCATGCGTGGAAGTGCCCTATGCTCTCTAAGCTGTGTTTTTAGCTGTTTCAGGACACACCGTACCCTTCTCCAGAGTGGCTGTTGGCAATTTACATCCCGCCCATCAGTGTAGCAAGGCTCCCATTTCTCTATGGCCTGTCCTGCATTTCTGGTTTTGAAACTTTTTTCAGCATGGCCCTTTTGACCGATGGGAAGCGAGACTTCTTTGTAGCGCTGATTTGCCTTTCCAGGTTGCTTGGTTGGCCAAAAAGGGCGTATGCGTTTTTTCCTGAATATATTCAGGAAAAAACGCATACGCCCTTTTTGGCCAAGGGCATCATTGTCAACGTTTTGCCGCTTTTCATGTGCTTTAAAGGCGATTCGAATCTACCTCCTGAAATCTGTTTCCTGCAATTCTGCCTTGATTTCAAATCCTCTTCTTTGCCTTCCCTCAATATATTTGTGGACGAGAGTTATCATTTATAACTCTGCAGGTTTGTGAATTGCAGTGCCCTGAAGCTCCATTTTACAACTCGCTTTTTTGGGAGCTGGCCACAAAAGCGCAGGATGGCTTCAGGCCCTGTTCTGGTTCCGGGGGGCAGACTGAGCCTGTGTTTAATTCTTCTTCTTGGTGGGAAAATAGAGTGACCTGTGCCTGCCCCAACACCAAGAGCTAGTCTCTCATTGGTTCCCCATCTTCCCATTCATCCTCAGGACAAATTGCAACCTGTACGGAACAGGAGGTTAAAGGTGCTGATGCTCCACGTAGGGCGATTGCTAGTAAAGTGGCTGGAATGGCGAACCCGAGCACAAGGAGATGAGAAATGAGGTGCGTTTTAGAAACCTTTCCCCATCACACGGTGTACCATCTTCTGGGTTTCTCATGCCTGTTTTCGATGTAGGAAGATGCCCTTGAACCTGGAGATTTGGGACCCATGGGACGGGTAGCACGCAGTACTACTTTAAAGGGTCTGCGTTTGCTCACCCAACTTCACCAAACCTCTCAGCCCCAAGAGTGTCCACCCTTATGTCTCATCCAGCTGTGGGTCTAGATATGGTCAATCCAGATTGCATCACAGCCCCTGAACGAATTGTGTAAGAATTTCTCTCTCTTTCACTGTCTTTGTTTCATGGGTTTTTAAAAGTAATTTATTTTTATAATGGGGTTTAGCTGCTTTTCACGGCTGTGTTTATGCTGCTTTACACCCACTTGACACATTAACAGAGAGATATCAATACATAGGTTTTAAGATATTACTAGTCAGATATATTCTTGTGCGGTGAATCAGGCGTGTTGAGTCCAGTTCTCTGAGCAAGGAGTAGGTTTTGTCTATAACATATTGGGTTTATGGAACGGTATCTGAGCTAATTTGTAACTCTTGTTTTATGTATCACCCCACCTCACCTTTCCAGTTAAGCAGCCATAGTGTGTTTTCTGCATGTGTGACTCTGTTCTGTTTTGTAATTCAGTTCAAGTGTAACGGTTTTTACATTCCCTCTATAAGTGACACCTTATGAGAAGTGTCCTTTTCTGTGTGACTTATTTCACTTAGAATCGTCGTACCTAAATCCACTCATCATGCTGCTCCTAGCCTTATGATATTGATTTCATGGCTGAGTGATATTCCATTGTAAATAAGGACTTCAACTTTTTTATCCATTTTTCGCTTTCCTGGGATATTTAAGGTGGAATGAAGTGGAGGTCCTTGTCAAAAGAGCAGCCCTAAACTATGGGGTGCTTGTGTCTTGCTGATTTTTAATTTTCCCACTTTATACCCCCATGCGTGGAAGTGCCCTATGCTCTCTAAGCTGTGTTTTTAGCTGTTTCAGGACACACCGTACCCTTCTCCAGAGTGGCTGTTGGCAATTTACATCCCGCCCATCAGTGTAGCAAGGCTCCCATTTCTCTATGGCCTGTCCTGCATTTCTGGTTTTGAAACATTTTTCAGCATTGCCCTTTTGACCGATGATAAGCGAGACTTCTTTGTAGCGCTGATTTGCCTTTCCAGGTTGCTTGGTTGGCCAAAAAGGGCGTATGCGTTTTTTCCTGAATATATTCAGGAAAAAACGCATACGCCCTTTTTGGACAAGGACATCATTGTCAACGTTTTGTCGCTTTTCATGTGCTTTAAAGGCGATTCGAATCTACCTCCTAAAATCTGTTTCCTGAAATTCTGCCTTGACTTCAAATCCTCTTCTTTGCCTTCACTCAATATATTTGTGGACGAGAGTTGTCATTTATAACTCTGCAGGTTTGTGAATTGCAGTGCCCTGAAGCTCCATTTTACAACTCGCTTTTCTGGGAGGTGGCCGCAAAAGCGCAGGATGGCTTCAGGCCCTGTTCTGGTTCCGGGGGGCAGGCAGAGCCTGTGGTTAATTCTTCTTCCTGATGGGAAAATAGAGTGACCTGGGCCTGTCCCAACACCAAGAGCTAGTCTCTCATTGGTTCCCCGTCTTCCCGTTCATCCTCAGGACAAATTGCAACCTGTACGGAACAGGAGGTTAAAGGTGCTGATGCTCCAAGTAGGGAGATTTCTAGTAAAGTGGCTGGAATGGCAAACCCGAGCACAAGGAGATGAGAAATGAGGTGCGTTTTAGAAACCTTTCCCCATCACACGGTGTACCATCTTCTGGGTTTCTCATGCATGTTTTCGATGTAGGAAGATGCCCTTGAACCTGGAGATTTGGGACCCATGCGATGGGTACCACGCAGTATTACTTTAAAGGGTCTGTGTTTGCTCACCCAACCTCACCAAACCTCTCAGCCCCAAGAGTGTCCACCCTTATGTCTCATCCAGCTGTGGGTCTAGATATGGTCAATCCAGGTTGCATCACAGCCCCTGAACGAATTGTGTAAGAATTTCTCTCTCTTTCACTGTCTTTGTTTCATGGGTTTTTAAAAGTAATTTATTTTTATAATGGGCTTTAGCTGCTTTTCACGGCTGTGTTTATGCCGCTTTACACCCACTTGACACACTAACAGAGAGATATCAATTCATAGGTTTTAAGATTATTACTAGTCAGATATATTCTTGTGCGGTGAATCAGGCGTGTTGAGTCCAGTTCTCTGAGCAAGGAGTAGGTTTTGTCTATTACATATTGGGTTTATGGAACGGTATCTGAGCTAATTTGAAACTCTTGTTTTATGTATCACCCCACCTCACCTTTCCAGTTAAGCAGCCATAGTGTGTTTTCTGCATGTGTGACTCTGTTCTGTTTTGTAATTCAGTTCAAGTGTAACGGTTTTTACATTCCCTCTGTAAGTGACACCTTATGAGAAGTGTCCTTTTCTGTGTGACTTATTTCACTTAGAATCGTCGTACCTAAATCCACTCATCATGCTGCTACTAGCCTTATGACATTGATTTCATGGCTGAGTGATATTCCATCGTACATAAGGACCACAACTTTTTTATCCATTTTTCTCTTTCCTGGGATATTTAAGGTGGAATGAAGTGGAAGTCCTTGTCAACAGAGCAGCCCTAAACGTTGGGGTGCTTGTGTCTTGCTGATTTTCAATTTTCCCACTTTATACCCCCATGCGTGGGAGTGCCATATCCTCTCTAGGCTGTGTGTTTTAGATGGTTCAGTACACACCGTACCCTTCTCCAGAGTGGCTGTTGGCAATTTACATCCCGCCCATCAGTGTAGCAAGGCTCCCATTTCTCCATGGCCTGTCCTGCATTTCTGGTTTTGACACTTTTTTCAGCATGGCCCTTTTGACCGATGGGAAGCGAGACTTCTTTGTAGCGCTGATTTGCCTTTCCAGGTTGCTTGGTTGGCCAAAAAGGGCGTATGCGTTTTTTCCTGAATATATTCAGGAAAAAACGCATACGCCCTTTTTGGCCAAGGGCATCATTGTCAACGTTTTGCCGCTTTTCATGTGCTTTAAAGGCGATTCGAATCTACCTCCTGAAATCTGTTTCCTGCAATTCTGCCTTGATTTCAAATCCTCTTCTTTGCCTTCCCTCAATATATTTGTGGACGAGAATTATCATTTATAACTCTGCAGGTTTGTGAATTGCTGTGCCCTGAAGCTCCATTTTACAACTCGCTTTTTTGGGAGCTGGCCGCAAAAGCGCAGTATGGCTTCAGGCCCTGTTCTGGTTCCGGGGGGCAGGCTGAGCCTGTGGTTAATTCTTCTTCTTGATGGGAAAATAGAGTGAACTGTGCCTGTCCCAACACCAAGAGCTAGTCTCTCATTGGTTCCCCGTCTTCCCATTCATCCTCAGGACAAACTGCAACCTGTACGGAACAGGAGGTTAAAGGTGCTGATGCTCCACGTAGGGAGATTGCTAGTAAAGTGGCTGGAATGGCGAACCCGAGCACAAGGAGATGAGAAATGAGGTGCGTTTTAGAAACCTTTCCCCATCACACGGTGTACCATCTTCTGGGTTTCTCATGCTTGTTTTCGATGTAGGAAGATGCCCTTGAACCTGGAGATTTGGGACCCATGCGATGGGTACCACGCAGTATTACTTTAAAGGGTCTGTGTTTGCTCACCCAACCTCACCAAACCTCTCAGCCCCAAGAGAGTCCACCCTTATGTCTCATCCAGCTGTGGGTCTAGATATGGTCAATCCAGGTTGCATCACAGCCCCTGAACGAATTGTGTAAGAATTTCTCTCTCTTTCACTGTCTTTGTTTCATGGGTTTTTAAAAGTATTTTATTTTTATAATGGGGTTTAGCTGCTTTTCACGGCTGTGTTTATGCCGCTTTACACCCACTAGACACACTAACAGAGAGATATCAATACATAGGTTTTAAGATTATTACTAGTCAGATATATTCTTGTGCGGTGAATCGGGCGTGTTGAGTCCAGTTCTCTGAGAAAGGAGTAGGTCTTGTCTATTACATATTGGGTTTATGGAACGGTATCTGAGCTAATTTGAAACTCTTGCTTTATGTATCACCCCACCTCGCTTTCCCGTTAAGCAGCCATAGTGTGTTTTCTGCATGTGTGACTCTGTTCTGTTTTGTAATTCAGTTCAAGTGTAACGGTTTTTACATTCCCTCTATAAGTGACACCTTATGAGAAGTGTCCTTTTCTGTGTGACTTATTTCACTTAGAATCGTCGTACCTAAATCCACTCATCATGCTGCTACTAGCCTTATGACATTGATTTCATGGCTGAGTGGTATGCCATTGTACATAAGGACCTCAAATTTTTTATCCATTTTTCGCTTTCCTGGGATATTTAAGGTGGAATGAAGTGGAGGTCCTTGTCAACAGAGCAGCCCTAAACTTTGGGGTGCTTGTGTCTTGCTGATTTTTAATTTTCCCACTTTATACCCCCATGCGTGGAAGTGCCCTATGCTCTCTAAGCTGTGTTTTTTAGATGTTTCAGGACACACCGTACACTTCTCCAGAGTGGCTGTTGGCAATTTACATCCCGCCCATCAGTGTAGCAAGGCTCCCATTTCTCCATGGCCTGTCCTGCATTTCTGGTTTTGACACTTTTTACAGCATGGCCCTTTTGACCGATGGGAAGCGAGACTTCTTTGTAGCGCTGATTTGCCTTTCCAGGTTGCTTGGTTGGCCAAAAAGGGCGTATGCGTTTTTTCCTGAATATATTCAGGAAAAAACGCATACGCCCTTTTCGGCCAAGGGCATCATTGTCAACGTTTTGGCGCTTTTCATGTGCTTTAAAGGCGATTCGAATCTACCTCCTGAAATCTGTTTCCTGCAATTCTGCCTTGATTTCAATTCCTCGTCTTTGCCTTCCCTCAATATATTTGTGGACGAGAGTTATCATTTATAACTCTGTAGGATTGTGAATTGCAGTGCCCTGAAGCTCCATTTTACAACTCGCTTTTTTGGGAGGTGGCCACAAAAGCGCAGGATGGCTTCAGGCCCTGTTCTGGTTCCGGGGGGCAGGCTGAGCCTGTGGTTAATTCTTCTTCCTGATGGGAAAATAGAGTGACCTGTGCCTGTCCCAACACCAAGAGCTAGTCTCTCATTGGTTCCCCGTCTTCCCGTTCATCCTCAGGACAAATTGCAACCTGTACGGAACAGGAGGTTAAAGATGCTGATGCTCCAAGTAGGGAGATTGCTACTAAAGTGGCTGGAATGGCGAACCCGAGCACAAGGAGATGAGAAATGAGGTGCATTTTAGAAACCTTTCCCCAACACACGGTGTACCATCTTCTTGGTTTCTCATGCATGTTTTCGATGTAGGAAGATGCCCTTGAACCTGGAGATTTGGGACCCATGCGATGGGTAGCACGCAGTATTACTTTAAAGGGTCTGCGTTTGCTCACCCAACCTCACCAAACCTCTCAGCCCCAAGAGTATCCACCCTTATGTCTCATCCAGCTGTGGGTCTAGATATGGTCAATCCAGGTTGCATCACAGCCCCTGAACGAATTGTGTAAGAATTTCTCTCTCTTTCACTGTCTTTGTTTCATGGGTTTTTAAAAGAAATTTATTTTTATAATGGGGTTTAGCTGCTTTTCACGGCTGTGTTTATGCCGCTTTACACCCACTAGACACACTAACAGAGAGATATCAATACATAGGTTTTAAGATTATTACTAGTCAGATATATTCTTGTGCGGTGAATCGGGCGTGTTGAGTCCAGTTCTCTGAGCAAGGAGTAGGTCTTGTCTATTACATATTGGGTTTATGGAACGGTATCTGAGCTAATTTGAAACTCTTGCTTTATGTATCACCCCACCTCGCTTTCCCGTTAAGCAGCCATAGTGTGTTTTCTGCATGTGTGACTCTGTTTTGTTTTGTAATTCAGTTCAAGTGTAACGGTTTTTACATTCCCTCTATAAGTGACACCTTATGAGAAGTGTCCTTTTCTGTGTGACTTATTTCACTTAGAATCGTCGGACCTAAATCCACTCATCATGCTGCTACTAGCCTTATGACATTGATTTCATGGCTGAGTGGTATGCCATTGTACATAAGGACCTCAAATTTTTTATCCATTTTTCGCTTTCCTGGGATATTTAAGGTGGAATGAAGTGGAGGTCCTTGTCAACAGAGCAGCCCTAAACTTTCGGGTGCTTGTGTCTTGCTGATTTTTAATTTTCCCACTTTATATCCCCATGCGTGGAAGTGCCCTATGCTCTCTAAGCTGTGTTTTTTAGATGTTTCAGGACACACCGTACACTTCTCCAGAGTGGCTGTTGGCAATTTACATCCCGCCCATCAGTGTAGCAAGGCTCCCATTTCTCCATGGCCTGTCCTGCATTTCTGGTTTTGACACTTTTTACAGCATGGCCCTTTTGACCGATGGGAAGCGAGACTTCTTTGTAGCGCTGATTTGCCTTTCCAGGTTTCTTGGTTGGCCAAAAAGGGCGTATGCGTTTTTTCCTGAATATATTCAGGAAAAAACGCATACGCCCTTTTCGGCCAAGGGCATCATTGTCAACGTTTTGGCGCTTTTCATGTGCTTTAAAGGCGATTCGAATCTACCTCCTGAAATCTGTTTCCTGCAATTCTGCCTTGATTTCAATTCCTCGTCTTTGCCTTCCCTCAATATATTTGTGGACGAGAGTTATCATTTATAACTCTGTAGGATTGTGAATTGCAGTGCCCTGAAGCTCCATTTTACAACTCGCTTTTTTGGGAGGTGGCCGCAAAAGCGCAGGATGGCTTCAGGCCCTGTTCTGGTTCCGGGGGGCAGGCTGAGCCTGTGGTTAATTCTTCTTCCTGATGGGAAAATAGAGTGACCTGTGCCTGTCCCAACACCAAGAGCTAGTCTCTCATTGGTTCCCCGTCTTCCCGTTCATCCTCAGGACAAATTGCAACCTGTACGGAACAGGAGGTTAAAGATGCTGATGCTCCAAGTAGGGAGATTGCTACTAAAGTGGCTGGAATGGCGAACCCGAGCACAAGGAGATGAGAAATGAGGTGCATTTTAGAAACCTTTCCCCAACACACGGTGTACCATCTTCTTGGTTTCTCATGCATGTTTTCGATGTAGGAAGATGCCCTTGAACCTGGAGATTTGGGACCCATGCGATAGGTAGCACGCAGTATTACTTTAAAGGGTCTGCGTTTGCTCACCCAACCTCACCAAACCTCTCAGCCCCAAGAGTATCCACCCTTATGTCTCATCCAGCTGTGGGTCTAGATATGGTCAATCCAGGTTGCATCACAGCCCCTGAACGAATTGTGTAAGAATTTCTCTCTCTTTCACTGTCTTTGTTTCATGGGTTTTTAAAAGAAATTTATTTTTATAATGGGGTTTAGCTGCTTTTCACGGCTGTGTTTATGCCGCTTTACACCCACTAGACACACTAACAGAGAGATATCAATACATAGGTTTTAAGATTATTACTAGTCAGATATATTCTTGTGCGGTGAATCGGGCGTGTTGAGTCCAGTTCTCTGAGCAAGGAGTAGGTCTTGTCTATTACATATTGGGTTTATGGAACGGTATCTGAGCTAATTTGAAACTCTTGCTTTATGTATCACCCCACCTCGCTTTCCCGTTAAGCAGCCATAGTGTGTTTTCTGCATGTGTGACTCTGTTCTGTTTTGTAATTCAGTTCAAGTGTAACGGTTTTTACATTCCCTCTATAAGTGACACCTTATGAGAAGTGTCCTTTTCTGTGTGACTTATTTCACTTAGAATCGTCGTACCTAAATCCATTCATCATGCTGCTACTACCCTTATGATATTGATTTCATGGCTGAGTGGTATGCCATTGTACATAAGGACCTCAAATTTTTTATCCATTTTTCGCTTTCCTGGGATATTTAAGGTGGAATGAAGTGGAGGTCCTTGTCAACAGAGCAGCCCTAAACTTTCGGGTGCTTGTGTCTTGCTGATTTTTAATTTTCCCACTTTATACCCCCATGCGTGGAAGTGCCCTATGCTCCCTAAGCTGTGTTTTTTAGATGTTTCAGGACACACCGTACACTTCTCCAGAGTGGCTGTTGGCAATTTACATCCCGCCCATCAGTGTAGCAAGGCTCCCATTTCTCCATGGCCTGTCCTGCATTTCTGGTTTTGACACTTTTTACAGCATGGCCCTTTTGACCGATGGGAAGCGAGACTTCTTTGTAGCGCTGATTTGCCTTTCCAGGTTGCTTGGTTGGCCAAAAAGGGCGTATGCGTTTTTTCCTGAATATATTCAGGAAAAAACGCATACGCCCTTTTCGGCCAAGGGCATCATTGTCAACGTTTTGGCGCTTTTCATGTGCTTTAAAGGCGATTCGAATCTACCTCCTGAAATCTGTTTCCTGCAATTCTGCCTTGATTTCAATTCCTCGTCTTTGCCTTCCCTCAATATATTTGTGGACGAGAGTTATCATTTATAACTCTGTAGGATTGTGAATTGCAGTGCCCTGAAGCTCCATTTTACAACTCGCTTTTTTGGGAGGTGGCCGCAAAAGCGCAGGATGGCTTCAGGCCCTGTTCTGGTTCCGGGGGGCAGGCTGAGCCTGTGGTTAATTCTTCTTCCTGTTGGGAAAATAGAGTGACCTGTGCCTGTCCCAACACCAAGAGCTAGTCTCTCATTGGTTCCCCGTCTTCCCGTTCATCCTCAGGACAAATTGCAACCTGTACGGAACAGGAGGTTAAAGGTGCTGATGCTCCAAGTAGGGAGATTGCTACTAAAGTGGCTGGAATGGCGAACCCGAGCACAAGGAGATGAGAAATGAGGTGCATTTTAGAAACCTTTCCCCATCACACGGTGTACCATCTTCTTGGTTTCTCATGCATGTTTTCGATGTAGGAAGATGCCCTTGAACCTGGAGATTTGGGACCCATGCGATGGGTAGCACGCAGTATTACTTTAAAGGGTCTGCGTTTGCTCACCCAACCTCACCAAACCTCTCAGCCCCAAGAGTGTCCACCCTTATGTCTCATCCAGCTCTGGGTCTAGATATGGTCAATCCAGGTTGCATCACAGCCCCTGAACGAATTGTGTAAGAATTTCTCTCTCTTTCACTGTCTTTGTTTCATGGCTTTTTAAAAGAAATTTATTTTTATAATGGGGTTTAGCTGCTTTACACGGCTGTGTTTATGCCGCTTTACACCCACTTGACACACTAACAGAGAGATATCAATACATAGGTTTTAAGATTATTACTAGTCAGATATATTCTTGTGCGGTGAATCGGGCGTGTTGAGTCCAGTTCTCTGAGCAAGGAGTAGGTCTTCTCTATTACATATTGGGTTTATGGAACGGTATCTGAGCTAATTTGAAACTCTTGCTTTATGTATCACCCCACCTCGCTTTCCCGTTAAGCAGCCATAGTGTGTTTTCTGCATGTGTGACTCTGTTCTGTTTTGTAATTCAGTTCAAGTGTAACGGTTTTTACATTCCCTCTATAAGTGACACCTTATGAGAAGTGTCCTTTTCTGTGTGACTTATTTCACTTAGAATCGTCGTACCTAAATCCACTCATCATGCTGCTACTACCCTTATGACATTGATTTCATGGCTGAGTGGTATGCCATTGTACATAAGGACCTCAAATTTTTTATCCATTTTTCGCTTTCCTGGGATATTTAAGGTGGAATGAAGTGGAGGTCCTTGTCAACAGAGCAGCCCTAAACTTTCGGGTGCTTGTGTCTTGCTGATTTTTAATTTTCCCACTTTATACCCCCATGCGTGGAAGTGCCCTATGCTCTCTAAGCTGTGTTTTTTAGATGTTTCAGGACACACCGTACACTTCTCCAGAGTGGCTGTTGGCAATTTACATCCCGCCCATCAGTGTAGCAAGGCTCCCATTTCTCCATGGCCTGTCCTGCATTTCTGGTTTTGACACTTTTTACAGCATGGCCCTTTTGACCGATGGGAAGCGAGACTTCTTTGTAGCGCTGATTTGCCTTTCCAGGTTGCTTGGTTGGCCAAAAAGGGCGTATGCGTTTTTTCCTGAATATATTCAGGAAAAAACGCATACGCCCTTTTCGGCCAAGGGCATCATTGTCAACGTTTTGGCGCTTTTCATGTGCTTTAAAGGCGATTCGAATCTACCTCCTGAAATCTGTTTCCTGCAATTCTGCCTTGATTTCAATTCCTCGTCTTTGCCTTCCCTCAATATATTTGTGGACGAGAGTTATCATTTATAACTCTGTAGGATTGTGAATTGCAGTGCCCTGAAGCTCCATTTTACAACTCGCTTTTTTGGGAGGTGGCCGCAAAAGCGCAGGATGGCTTCAGGCCCTGTTCTGGTTCCGGGGGGCAGGCTGAGCCTGTGGTTAATTCTTCTTCCTGATGGGAAAATAGAGTGACCTGTGCCTGTCCCAACACCAAGAGCTAGTCTCTCATTGGTTCCCCGTCTTCCCGTTCATCCTCAGGACAAATTGCAACCTGTACGGAACAGGAGGTTAAAGGTGCTGATGCTCCAAGTAGGGAGATTGCTACTAAAGTGGCTGGAATGGCGAACCCGAGCACAAGGAGATGAGAAATGAGGTGCATTTTAGAAACCTTTCCCCATCACACGGTGTACCATCTTCTTGGTTTCTCATGCATGTTTTCGATGTAGGAAAATGCCCTTGAACCTGGAGATTTGGGACCCATGCGATGGGTAGCACGCAGTATTACTTTAAAGGGTCTGCGTTTGCTCACCCAACCTCACCAAACCTCTCAGCCCCAAGAGTGTCCACCCTTATGTCTCATCCAGCTCTGGGTCTAGATATGGTCAATCCAGGTTGCATCACAGCCCCTGAACGAATTGTGTAAGAATTTCTCTCTCTTTCACTGTCTTTGTTTCATGGCTTTTTAAAAGAAATTTATTTTTATAATGGGGTTTAGCTGCTTTACACGGCTGTGTTTATGCCGCTTTACACCCACTTGACACACTAACAGAGAGATATCAATACATAGGTTTTAAGATTATTACTAGTCAGATATATTCTTGTGCGGTGAATCGGGCGTGTTGAGTCCAGTTCTCTGAGCAAGGAGTAGGTCTTCTCTATTACATATTGGGTTTATGGAACGGTATCTGAGCTAATTTGAAACTCTTGCTTTATGTATCACCCCACCTCGCTTTCCCGTTAAGCAGCCATAGTGTGTTTTCTGCATGTGTGACTCTGTTCTGTTTTGTAACTCAGTTCAAGTGTAACGGTTTTTACATTCCCTCTATAAGTGACACCTTATGAGAAGTGTCCTTTTCTGTGTGACTTATTTCACTTAGAATCGTCGTACCTTAATCCACTCATCATGCTGCTACTAGCCTTATGACATTGATTTCATGGCTGAGTGGTATGCCATTGTACATAAGGACCTCAAATTTTTTATCCATTTTTCGCTTTCCTGGGATATTTAAGGTGGAATGAAGTGGAGGTCCTTGTCAACAGAGCAGCCCTAAACTTTGGGGTGCTTGTGTCTTGCTGATTTTTAATTTTCCCACTTTATACCCCCATGCGTGGAAGTGCCCTATGCTCTCTAAGCTGTGTTTTTTAGATGTTTCAGGACACACCGTACACTTCTCCAGAGTGGCTGTTGGCAATTTACATCCCGCCCATCAGTGTAGCAAGGCTCCCATTTCTCCATGGCCTGTCCTGCATTTCTGGTTTTGACACTTTTTACAGCATGGCCCTTTTGACTGATGGGAAGCGAGACTTCTTTGTAGCGCTGATTTGCCTTTCCAGGTTGCTTGGTTGGCCAAAAAGGGCGTATGCGTTTTTTCCTGAATATATTCAGGAAAAAACGCATACGCCCTTTTTGGCCAAGGGCATCATTGTCAACGTTTTGGCGCTTTTCATGTGCTTTAAAGGCGATTCGAATCTACCTCCTGAAATCTGTTTCCTGCAATTCTGCCTTGATTTCAATTCCTCGTCTTTGCCTTCTCTCAATATATTTGTGGACGAGAGTTATCATTTATAACTCTGTAGGATTGTGAATTGCAGTGCCCTGAAGCTCCATTTTACAACTCGCTTTTTTGGGAGGTGGCCGCAAAAGCGCAGGATGGCTTCAGGCCCTGTTCTGGTTCCGGGGGGCAGGCTGAGCCTGTGGTTAATTCTTCTTCCTGATGGGAAAATAGAGTGACCTGTGCCTATCCCAACACCAAGAGCTAGTCTCTCATTGGTTCCCCGTCTTCCCGTTCATCCTCAGGACAAATTGCAACCTGTACGGAACAGGAGGTTAAAGATGCTGATGCTCCAAGTAGGGAGATTGCTACTAAAGTGGCTGGAATGGCGAACCCGAGCACAAGGAGATGAGAAATGAGGTGCATTTTAGAAACCTTTCCCCATCACACGGTGCACCATCTTCTTGGTTTCTCATGCATGTTTTCGATGTAGGAAGATGCCCTTGAACCTGGAGATTTGGGACCCATGCGATGGGTAGCACGCAGAATTACTTTAAAGGGTCTGCGTTTGCTCACCCAACCTCACCAAACCTCTCAGCCCCAAGAGTATCCACCCTTATGTCTCATCCAGCTGTGGGTCTAGATATGGTCAATCCAGGTTGCATCACAGCCCCTGAACGAATTGTGTAAGAATTTCTCTCTCTTTCACTGTCTTTGTTTCATGGGTTTTTAAAAGAAATTTATTTTTATAATGGGGTTTAGCTGCTTTTCACGGCTGTGTTTATGCCGCTTTACACCCACTAGACACACTAACAGAGAGATATCAATACATAGGTTTTAAGATTATTACTAGTCAGATATATTCTTGTGCGGTGAATCGGGCGTGTTGAGTCCAGTTCTCTGAGCAAGGAGTAGGTCTTGTCTATTACATATTGGGTTTATGGAACGGTATCTGAGCTAATTTGAAACTCTTGCTTTATGTATCACCCCACCTCGCTTTCCCGTTAAGCAGCCATAGTGTGTTTTCTGCATGTGTGACTCTGTTCTGTTTTGTAACTCAGTTCAAGTGTAACGGTTTTTACATTCCCTCTATAAGTGACACCTTATGAGAAGTGTCCTTTTCTGTGTGACTTATTTCACTTAGAATCGTCGTACCTAAATCCACTCATCATGCTGCTACTAGCCTTATGACATTGATTTCATGGCTGAGTGGTATGCCATTGTACATAAGGACCTCAAATTTTTTATCCATTTTTTGCTTTCCTGGGATATTTAAGGTGGAATGAAGTGGAGGTCCTTGTCAACAGAGCATCTCTAAACTTTGGGGTGCTTGTGTCTTGCTGATTTTTAATTTTCCCACTTTATACCCCCATGCGTGGAAGTGCCCTATGCTCTCTAAGCTGTGTTTTTAGCTGTTTCAGGACACACCGTACCCTACTCCAGAGTGGCTGTTGGCAATTTACATCCCGCCCATCAGTGTAGCAAGGCTCCCATTTCTCTATGGCCTGTCCTGCATTTCTGGTTTTGAAACTTTTTTCAGCATGGCCCTTTTGACCGATGGGAAGCGAGACTTCTTTGTAGCGCTGATTTGCCTTTCCAGGTTGCTTGGTTGGCCAAAAAGGGCGTATGCGTTTTTTCCTGAATATATTCAGGAAAAAACGCATACGCCCTTTTTGGCCAAGGGCATCATTGTCAACGTTTTGTCGCTTTTCATGTGCTTTAAAGGCGATTCGAATCTACCTCCTAAAATCTGTTTCCTGAAATTCTGCCTTGACTTCAAATCCTCTTCTTTGCCTTCACTCAATATATTTGTGGACGAGAGTTATCATTTATAACTCTGCAGGTTTGTGAATTGCAGTGCCCTGAAGCTCCATTTTACAACTCGCTTTTTTGGGAGGTGGCCGCAAAAGCGCAGGATGGCTTCAGGCCCTGTTCTGGTTCCGGGGGGCAGGCTGAGCCTGTGGTTAATTCTTCTTCCTGATGGGAAAATAGAGTGACCTGGGCCTGTCCCAACACCAAGAGCTAGTCTCTCATTGGTTCCCCATCTTCCCGTTCATCCTCAGGACAAATTGCAACCTGTACAGAACAGGAGGTTAAAGGTGCTGATGCTCCAAGTAGGGAGATTGCTAGTAAAGTGGCTGGAATGGCAAACCCGAGCACAAGGAGATGAGAAATGAGGTGCGTTTTAGAAACCTTTCCCCATCACACGGTGTACCATCTTCTGGGTTTCTCATGCATGTTTTCGATGTAGGAAGATGCCCTTGAACCTGGAGATTTGGGACCCATGCGATGGGTATCACGCAGTATTACTTTAAAGGGTCTGAGTTTGCTCACCCAACCTCACCAAACCTCTCAGCCCCAAGAGTGTCCACCCTTATGTCTCATCCAGCTGTGGGTCTAGATATGGTCAATCCAGGTTGCATCAAAGCCCCTGAACGAATTGTGTAAGAATTTCTCTCTCTTTCCCTGTCTTTGTTTCATGGGTTTTTAAAAGTAATTTATTTTTATAATGGGGTTTAGCTGCTTTTCACGGCTGTGTTTATGCCGCTTTACACCCACTTGACACACTAATAGAGAGATATCAATACATAGGTTTTAAGATTATTACTAGTCAGATATATTCTTGTGCGGTGAATCGGGCGTGTTGAGTCCAGTTCTCTGAGCAAGGAGTAGGTCTTGTCTGTTACATATTGGGTTTATGGAACGGTATCTGATCTAATTTGAAACTCTTGTTTTATGTATCTCCCCACCTCCCCTTTCCCGTTAAGCAGCCATAGTGTGTTTTCTGCATGTGTCACTCTGTTCTGTTTTGTAATTCAGTTCAAGTGTAACGGTTTTTACATTCCCTCTATAAGTGACACCTTATGAGAAGTGTCCTTTTCTGTGTGACTTATTTCACTTAGAATCGTCGTACCTAAATCCACTCATCATGCTGCTACTAGCCTTATGATATTGATTTCATGGCTGAGTGATATTCCATTGTAAATAAGGACTACAACTTTTTTATCCATTTTTCGCTTTCCTGGGATATTTAAGGTGGAATGAAGTGGAGGTCCTTGTCAAAAGAGCAGCCCTAAACTATGGGGTGCTTGTGTCTTGCTGATTTTTAATTTTCCCACTTTATACCCCCATGCGTGGAAGTGCCCTATGCTCTCTAAGCTGTATTTTTAGCTGTTTCAGCACACACCGTACCCTTCTCCAGAGTGGCTGTTGGCAATTTACATCCCGCCCATCAGTGTAGCAAGGCTCCCATTTCTCTATGGCCTGTCCTGCATTTCTGGTTTTGAAACTTTTTTCAGCATGGCCCTTTTGACCGATTGGAAGCGAGACTTCTTTGTAGCGCTGATTTGCCTTTCCAGGTTGCTTGGTTGGCCAAAAAGGGCGTATGCGTTTTTTCCTGAATATATTCAGGAAAAAACGCATACGCCCTTTTTGGCCAAGGGCATCATTGTCAACGTTTTGTCGCTTTTCATGTGCTTTAAAGGCGATTCAAATCTCACTCCTAAAATCTGTTTCCTGAAATTCTGCCTTGACTTCAAATCCTCTTCTTTGCCTTCACTCAATATATTTGTGGACGAGAGTTATCATTTATAACTCTGCAGGTTTGTGAATTGCAGTGCCCTGAAGCTCCATTTTACAACTCGCTTTTTTGGGAGGTGGCCGCAAAAGCGCAGGATGGCTTCAGGCCCTGTTCTGGTTCCGGGGGGCAGGCTGAGCCTGTGGTTAATTCTTCTTCCTGATGGGAAAATAGAGTGACCTGGGCCTGTCCCAACACCAAGAGCTAGTCTCTCATTGGTTCCCCGTCTTCCCGTTCATCCTCAGGACAAATTGCAACCTGTACAGAACAGGAGGTTAAAGGTGCTGATGCTCCAAGTAGGGAGATTGCTAGTAAAGTGGCTGGAATGGCAAACCCGAGCACAAGGAGATGAGAAATGAGCTGCGTTTTAGAAACCTTTCCCCATCACACGGTGTACCATCTTCTGGGTTTCTCATGCATGTTTTCGATGTAGGAAGATGCCCTTGAACCTGGAGATTTGGGACCCATGCGATGGGTACCACGCAGTATTACTTTAAAGGGTCTGTGTTTGCTCACCCAACCTCACCAAACCTCTCAGCCCCAAGAGTGTCCACCCTTATGTCTCATCCAGCTGTGGGTCTAGATATGTTCAATCCAGGTTGCATCACAGCCCCTGAACGAATTGTGTAAGAATTTCTCTCTCTTTCACTGTCTTTGTTTCATGGGTTTTTAAAAGTAATTTATTTTTATAATGGGCTTTAGCTGCTTTTCACAGCTGTGTTTATGCCGCTTTACACCCACTTGACACACTAACAGAGAGATATCAATTCATAGGTTTTAAGATTATTACTAGTCAGATATATTCTTGTGCGGTGAATCAGGCGTGTTGAGTCCAGTTCTCTGAGCAAGGAGTAGGTCTTGTCTATTACATATTGGGTTTATGGAACGGTATCTGAGCTAATTTGAAACTCTTGCTTTATGTATCACCCCACCTCGCTTTCCCGTTAAGCAGCCATAGTGTGTTTTCTGCATGTGTGACTCTGTTTTGTTTTGTAATTCAGTTCAAGTGTAACGGTTTTTACATTCCCTCTATAAGTGACACCTTATGAGAAGTGTCCTTTTCTGTGTGACTTATTTCACTTAGAATCGTCGTACCTAAATCCACTCATCATGCTGCTACTAGCCTTATGACATTGATTTCATGGCTGAGTGGTATGCCATTGTACATAAGGACCTCAAATTTTTTATCCATTTTTCGCTTTCCTGGGATATTTAAGGTGGAATGAAGTGGAGGTCCTTGTCAACAGAGCAGCCCTAAACTTTCGGGTGCTTGTGTCTTGCTGATTTTTAATTTTCCCACTTTATATCCCCATGCGTGGAAGTGCCCTATGCTCTCTAAGCTGTGTTTTTTAGATGTTTCAGGACACACCGTACACTTCTCCAGAGTGGCTGTTGGCAATTTACATCCCGCCCATCAGTGTAGCAAGGCTCCCATTTCTCCATGGCCTGTCCTGCATTTCTGGTTTTGACACTTTTTACAGCATGGCCCTTTTGACCGATGGGAAGCGAGACTTCTTTGTAGCGCTGATTTGCCTTTCCAGGTTTCTTGGTTGGCCAAAAAGGGCGTATGCGTTTTTTCCTGAATATATTCAGGAAAAAACGCATACGCCCTTTTCGGCCAAGGGCATCATTGTCAACGTTTTGGCGCTTTTCATGTGCTTTAAAGGCGATTCGAATCTACCTCCTGAAATCTGTTTCCTGCAATTCTGCCTTGATTTCAATTCCTCGTCTTTGCCTTCCCTCAATATATTTGTGGACGAGAGTTATCATTTATAACTCTGTAGGATTGTGAATTGCAGTGCCCTGAAGCTCCATTTTACAACTCGCTTTTTTGGGAGGTGGCCGCAAAAGCGCAGGATGGCTTCAGGCCCTGTTCTGGTTCCGGGGGGCAGGCTGAGCCTGTGGTTAATTCTTCTTCCTGATGGGAAAATAGAGTGACCTGTGCCTGTCCCAACACCAAGAGCTAGTCTCTCATTGGTTCCCCGTCTTCCCGTTCATCCTCAGGACAAATTGCAACCTGTACGGAACAGGAGGTTAAAGATGCTGATGCTCCAAGTAGGGAGATTGCTACTAAAGTGGCTGGAATGGCGAACCCGAGCACAAGGAGATGAGAAATGAGGTGCATTTTAGAAACCTTTCCCCAACACACGGTGTACCATCTTCTTGGTTTCTCATGCATGTTTTCGATGTAGGAAGATGCCCTTGAACCTGGAGATTTGGGACCCATGCGATGGGTAGCACGCAGTATTACTTTAAAGGGTCTGCGTTTGCTCACCCAACCTCACCAAACCTCTCAGCCCCAAGAGTATCCACCCTTATGTCTCATCCAGCTGTGGGTCTAGATATGGTCAATCCAGGTTGCATCACAGCCCCTGAACGAATTGTGTAAGAATTTCTCTCTCTTTCACTGTCTTTGTTTCATGGGTTTTTAAAAGAAATTTATTTTTATAATGGGGTTTAGCTGCTTTTCACGGCTGTGTTTATGCCGCTTTACACCCACTAGACACACTAACAGAGAGATATCAATACATAGGTTTTAAGATTATTACTAGTCAGATATATTCTTGTGCGGTGAATCGGGCGTGTTGAGTCCAGTTCTCTGAGCAAGGAGTAGGTCTTGTCTATTACATATTGGGTTTATGGAACGGTATCTGAGCTAATTTGAAACTCTTGCTTTATGTATCACCCCACCTCGCTTTCCCGTTAAGCAGCCATAGTGTGTTTTCTGCATGTGTGACTCTGTTTTGTTTTGTAATTCAGTTCAAGTGTAACGGTTTTTACATTCCCTCTATAAGTGACACCTTATGAGAAGTGTCCTTTTCTGTGTGACTTATTTCACTTAGAATCGTCGTACCTAAATCCACTCATCATGCTGCTACTAGCCTTATGACATTGATTTCATGGCTGAGTGGTATGCCATTGTACATAAGGACCTCAAATTTTTTATCCATTTTTCGCTTTCCTGGGATATTTAAGGTGGAATGAAGTGGAGGTCCTTGTCAACAGAGCAGCCCTAAACTTTCGGGTGCTTGTGTCTTGCTGATTTTTAATTTTCCCACTTTATATCCCCATGCGTGGAAGTGCCCTATGCTCTCTAAGCTGTGTTTTTTAGATGTTTCAGGACACACCGTACACTTCTCCAGAGTGGCTGTTGGCAATTTACATCCCGCCCATCAGTGTAGCAAGGCTCCCATTTCTCCATGGCCTGTCCTGCATTTCTGGTTTTGACACTTTTTACAGCATGGCCCTTTTGACCGATGAGAAGCGAGACTTCTTTGTAGCGCTGATTTGCCTTTCCAGGTTGCTTGGTTGGCCAAAAAGGGCGTATGCGTTTTTTCCTGAATATATTCAGGAAAAAACGCATACGCCCTTTTCGGCCAAGGGCATCATTGTCAACGTTTTGGCGCTTTTCATGTGCTTTAAAGGCGATTCGAATCTACCTCCTGAAATCTGTTTCCTGCAATTCTGCCTTGATTTCAATTCCTCGTCTTTGCCTTCCCTCAATATATTTGTGGACGAGAGTTATCATTTATAACTCTGTAGGATTGTGAATAGCAGTGCCCTGAAGCTCCATTTTACAACTCGCTTTTTTGGGAGGTGGCCGCAAAAGCGCAGGATGGCTTCAGGCCCTGTTCTGGTTCCGGGGGGCAGGCTGAGCCTGTGGTTAATTCTTCTTCCTGATGGGAAAATAGAGTGACCTGTGCCTGTCCCAACACCAAGAGCTAGTCTCTCATTGGTTCCCCGTCTTCCCGTTCATCCTCAGGACAAATTGCAACCTGTACGGAACAGGAGGTTAAAGATGCTGATGCTCCAAGTAGGGAGATTGCTACTAAAGTGGCTGGAATGGCGAACCCGAGCACAAGGAGATGAGAAATGAGGTGCATTTTAGAAACCTTTCCCCAACACACGGTGTACCATCTTCTTGGTTTCTCATGCATGTTTTCGATGTAGGAAGATGCCCTTGAACCTGGAGATTTGGGACCCATGCGATGGGTAGCACGCAGTATTACTTTAAAGGGTCTGCGTTTGCTCACCCAACCTCACCAAACCTCTCAGCCCCAAGAGTATCCACCCTTATGTCTCATCCAGCTGTGGGTCTAGATATGGTCAATCCAGGTTGCATCACAGCCCCTGAACGAATTGTGTAAGAATTTCTCTCTCTTTCACTGTCTTTGTTTCATGGGTTTTTAAAAGAAATTTATTTTTATAATGGGGTTTAGCTGCTTTTCACGGCTGTGTTTATGCCGCTTTACACCCACTAGACACACTAACAGAGAGATATCAATACATAGGTTTTAAGATTATTACTAGTCAGATATATTCTTGTGCGGTGAATCGGGCGTGTTGAGTCCAGTTCTCTGAGCAAGGAGTAGGTCTTGTCTATTACATATTGGGTTTATGGAACGGTATCTGAGCTAATTTGAAACTCTTGCTTTATGTATCACCCCACCTCGCTTTCCCGTTAAGCAGCCATAGTGTGTTTTCTGCATGTGTGACTCTGTTCTGTTTTGTAATTCAGTTCAAGTGTAACGGTTTTTACATTCCCTCTATAAGTGACACCTTATGAGAAGTGTCCTTTTCTGTGTGACTTATTTCACTTAGAATCGTCGTACCTAAATCCACTCATCATGCTGCTACTACCCTTATGACATTGATTTCATGGCTGAGTGGTATGCCATTGTACATAAGGACCTCAAATTTTTTATCCATTTTTCGCTTTCCTGGGATATTTAAGGTGGAATGAAGTGGAGGTCCTTGTCAACAGAGCAGCCCTAAACTTTCGGGTGCTTGTGTCTTGCTGATTTTTAATTTTCCCACTTTATACCCCCATGCGTGGAAGTGCCCTATGCTCTCTAAGCTGTGTTTTTTAGATGTTTCAGGACACACCGTACACTTCTCCAGAGTGGCTGTTGGCAATTTACATCCCGCCCATCAGTGTAGCAAGGCTCCCATTTCTCCATGGCCTGTCCTGCATTTCTGGTTTTGACACTTTTTACAGCATGGCCCTTTTGACCGATGGGAAGCGAGACTTCTTTGTAGCGCTGATTTGCCTTTCCAGGTTGCTTGGTTGGCCAAAAAGGGCGTATGCCTTTTTTCCTGAATATATTCAGGAAAAAACGCATACGCCCTTTTCGGCCAAGGGCATCATTGTCAACGTTTTGGCGCTTTTCATGTGCTTTAAAGGCGATTCGAATCTACCTCCTGAAATCTGTTTCCTGCAATTCTGCCTTGATTTCAATTCCTCGTCTTTGCCTTCCCTCAATATATTTGTGGACGAGAGTTATCATTTATAACTCTGTAGGATTGTGAATTGCAGTGCCCTGAAGCTCCATTTTACAACTCGCTTTTTTGGGAGGTGGCCGCAAAAGCGCAGGATGGCTTCAGGCCCTGTTCTGGTTCCGGGGGGCAGGCTGAGCCTGTGGTTAATTCTTCTTCCTGTTGGGAAAATAGAGTGACCTGTGCCTGTCCCAACACCAAGAGCTAGTCTCTCATTGGTTCCCCGTCTTCCCGTTCATCCTCAGGACAAATTGCAACCTGTACGGAACAGGAGGTTAAAGGTGCTGATGCTCCAAGTAGGGAGATTGCTACTAAAGTGGCTGGAATGGCGAACCCGAGCACAAGGAGATGAGAAATGAGGTGCATTTTAGAAACCTTTCCCCATCACACGGTGTACCATCTTCTTGGTTTCTCATGCATGTTTTCGATGTAGGAAGATGCCCTTGAACCTGGAGATTTGGGACCCATGCGATGGGTAGCACGCAGTATTACTTTAAAGGGTCTGCGTTTGCTCACCCAACCTCACCAAACCTCTCAGCCCCAAGAGTGTCCACCCTTATGTCTCATCCAGCTCTGGGTCTAGATATGGTCAATCCAGGTTGCATCACAGCCCCTGAACGAATTGTGTAAGAATTTCTCTCTCTTTCACTGTCTTTGTTTCATGGCTTTTTAAAAGAAATTTATTTTTATAATGGGGTTTAGCTGCTTTACACGGCTGTGTTTATGCCGCTTTACACCCACTTGACACACTAACAGAGAGATATCAATACATAGGTTTTAAGATTATTACTAGTCAGATATATTCTTGTGCGGTGAATCGGGCGTGTTGAGTCCAGTTCTCTGAGCAAGGAGTAGGTCTTCTCTATTACATATTGGGTTTATGGAACGGTATCTGAGCTAATTTGAAACTCTTGCTTTATGTATCACCCCACCTCGCTTTCCCGTTAAGCAGCCATAGTGTGTTTTCTGCATGTGTGACTCTGTTCTGTTTTGTAATTCAGTTCAAGTGTAACGGTTTTTACATTCCCTCTATAAGTGACACCTTATGAGAAGTGTCCTTTTCTGTGTGACTTATTTCACTTAGAATCGTCGTACCTAAATCCACTCATCATGCTGCTACTACCCTTATGACATTGATTTCATGGCTGAGTGGTATGCCATTGTACATAAGGACCTCAAATTTTTTATCCATTTTTCGCTTTCCTGGGATATTTAAGGTGGAATGAAGTGGAGGTCCTTGTCAACAGAGCAGCCCTAAACTTTCGGGTGCTTGTGTCTTGCTGATTTTTAATTTTCCCACTTTATACCCCCATGCGTGGAAGTGCCCTATGCTCTCTAAGCTGTGTTTTTTAGATGTTTCAGGACACACCGTACACTTCTCCAGAGTGGCTGTTGGCAATTTACATCCCGCCCATCAGTGTAGCAAGGCTCCCATTTCTCCATGGCCTGTCCTGCATTTCTGGTTTTGACACTTTTTACAGCATGGCCCTTTTGACCGATGGGAAGCGAGACTTCTTTGTAGCGCTGATTTGCCTTTCCAGGTTGCTTGGTTGGCCAAAAAGGGCGTATGCGTTTTTTCCTGAATATATTCAGGAAAAAACGCATACGCCCTTTTCGGCCAAGGGCATCATTGTCAACGTTTTGGCGCTTTTCATGTGCTTTAAAGGCGATTCGAATCTACCTCCTGAAATCTGTTTCCTGCAATTCTGCCTTGATTTCAATTCCTCGTCTTTGCCTTCCCTCAATATATTTGTGGACGAGAGTTATCATTTATAACTCTGTAGGATTGTGAATTGCAGTGCCCTGAAGCTCCATTTTACAACTCGCTTTTTTGGGAGGTGGCCGCAAAAGCGCAGGATGGCTTCAGGCCCTGTTCTGGTTCCGGGGGGCAGGCTGAGCCTGTGGTTAATTCTTCTTCCTGATGGGAAAATAGAGTGACCTGTGCCTGTCCCAACACCAAGAGCTAGTCTCTCATTGGTTCCCCGTCTTCCCGTTCATCCTCAGGACAAATTGCAACCTGTACGGAACAGGAGGTTAAAGGTGCTGATGCTCCAAGTAGGGAGATTGCTACTAAAGTGGCTGGAATGGCGAACCCGAGCACAAGGAGATGAGAAATGAGGTGCATTTTAGAAACCTTTCCCCATCACACGGTGTACCATCTTCTTGGTTTCTCATGCATGTTTTCGATGTAGGAAGATGCCCTTGAACCTGGAGATTTGGGACCCATGCGATGGGTAGCACGCAGTATTACTTTAAAGGGTCTGCGTTTGCTCACCCAACCTCACCAAACCTCTCAGCCCCAAGAGTGTCCACCCTTATGTCTCATCCAGCTCTGGGTCTAGATATGGTCAATCCAGGTTGCATCACAGCCCCTGAACGAATTGTGTAAGAATTTCTCTCTCTTTCACTGTCTTTGTTTCATGGCTTTTTAAAAGAAATTTATTTTTATAATGGGGTTTAGCTGCTTTACACGGCTGTGTTTATGCCGCTTTACACCCACTTGACACACTAACAGAGAGATATCAATACATAGGTTTTAAGATTATTACTAGTCAGATATATTCTTGTGCGGTGAATCGGGCGTGTTGAGTCCAGTTCTCTGAGCAAGGAGTAGGTCTTCTCTATTACATATTGGGTTTATGGAACGGTATCTGAGCTAATTTGAAACTCTTGCTTTATGTATCACCCCACCTCGCTTTCCCGTTAAGCAGCCATAGTGTGTTTTCTGCATGTGTGACTCTGTTCTGTTTTGTAACTCAGTTCAAGTGTAACGGTTTTTACATTCCCTCTATAAGTGACACCTTATGAGAAGTGTCCTTTTCTGTGTGACTTATTTCACTTAGAATCGTCGTACCTTAATCCACTCATCATGCTGCTACTAGCCTTATGACATTGATTTCATGGCTGAGTGGTATGGCATTGTACATAAGGACCTCAAATTTTTTATCCATTTTTCGCTTTCCTGGGATATTTAAGGTGGAATGAAGTGGAGGTCCTTGTCAACAGAGCATCCCTAAACTTTGGGGTGCTTGTGTCTTGCTGATTTTTAATTTTCCCACTTTATACCCCCATGCGTGGAAGTGCCCTATGCTCTCTAAGCTGTGTTTTTTAGATGTTTCAGGACACACCGTACACTTCTCCAGAGTGGCTGTTGGCAATTTACATCCCGCCCATCAGTGTAGCAAGGCTCCCATTTCTCCATGGCCTGTCCTGCATTTCTGGTTTTGACACTTTTTACAGCATGGCCCTTTTGACTGATGGGAAGCGAGACTTCTTTGTAGCGCTGATTTGCCTTTCCAGGTTGCTTGGTTGGCCAAAAAGGGCGTATGCGTTTTTTCCTGAATATATTCAGGAAAAAATGCATACGCCCTTTTTGGCCAAGGGCATCATTGTCAACGTTTTGGCGCTTTTCATGTGCTTTAAAGGCGATTCGAATCTACCTCCTGAAATCTGTTTCCTGCAATTCTGCCTTGATTTCAATTCCTCGTCTTTGCCTTCCCTCAATATATTTGTGGACGAGAGTTATCATTTATAACTCTGTGGGATTGTGAATTGCAGTGCCCTGAAGCTCCATTTTACAACTCGCTTTTTTGGGAGGTGGCCGCAAAAGCGCAGGATGGCTTCAGGCCCTGTTCTGGTTCCGGGGGGCAGGCTGAGCCTGTGGTTAATTCTTCTTCCTGATGGGAAAATAGAGTGACCTGTGCCTATCCCAACACCAAGAGCTAGTCTCTCATTGGTTCCCCGTCTTCCCGTTCATCCTCAGGACAAATTGCAACCTGTACGGAACAGGAGGTTAAAGATGCTGATGCTCCAAGTAGGGAGATTGCTACTAAAGTGGCTGGAATGGCGAACCCGAGCACAAGGAGATGAGAAATGAGGTGCATTTTAGAAACCTTTCCCCATCACACGGTGTACCATCTTCTTGGTTTCTCATGCATGTTTTCGATGTAGGAAGATGCCCTTGAACCTGGAGATTTGGGACCCATGCGATGGGTAGCACGCAGTATTACTTTAAAGGGTCTGCGTTTGCTCACCCAACCTCACCAAACCTCTCAGCCCCAAGAGTATCCACCCTTATGTCTCATCCAGCTGTGGGTCTAGATATGGTCAATCCAGGTTGCATCACAGCCCCTGAACGAATTGTGTAAGAATTTCTCTCTCTTTCACTGTCTTTGTTTCATGGGTTTTTAAAAGAAATTTATTTTTATAATGGGGTTTAGCTGCTTTTCACGGCTGTGTTTATGCCGCTTTACACCCACTAGACACACTAACAGAGAGATATCAATACATAGGTTTTAAGATTATTACTAGTCAGATATATTCTTGTGCGGTGAATCGGGCGTGTTGAGTCCAGTTCTCTGAGCAAGGAGTAGGTCTTGTCTGTTACATATTGGGTTTATGGAACGGTATCTGATGTAATTTGAAACTCTTGTTTTATGTATCTCCCCACCTCCCCTTTCCCGTTAAGCAGCCATAGTGTGTTTTCTGCATGTGTCACTCTGTTCTGTTTTGTAATTCAGTTCAAGTGTAACGGTTTTTACATTCCCTCTATAAGTGACACCTTATGAGAAGTGTCCTTTTCTGTGTGACTTATTTCACTTAGAATCGTCGTACCTAAATCCACTCATCATGCTGCTACTAGCCTTATGACATTGATTTCATGGCTGAGTGATATTCCATCGTACATAAGGACCACAAGTTTTTTATCCATTTTTCTCTTTCCTGTAATATTTAAGGTGGAATGAAGTGGAGGTCCTTGTCAACAGAGCAGCCCTAAACGTTGGGGTGCTTGTGTCTTGCTGATTTTCAATTTTCCCACTTTATACCCCCATGCGTGGAAGTGCCCTATCCTCTCTAGGCTGTGTGTTTTAGATGGTTCAGGACACACCGTACCCTTCTCCAGAGTGGCTGTTGGCAATTTACATCCCGCCCATCAGTGTAGCAAGGCTCCCATTTCTCCATGGCCTGTCCTGCATTTCTGCTTTTGACACTTTTTTCAGAATGGCCCTTTTGACCAATGGGAAGCGAGACTTCTTTGTAGCGCTGATTTGCCTTTCCAGGTTGCTTGGTTGGCCAAAAAGGGCGTATGCGTTTTTTCCTGAATATATTCAGGAAAAAACGCATACGCCCTTTTTGGCCAAGGGCATCATTGTCAACGTTTTGCCGCTTTTCATGTGCTTTAAAGGCGATTCGAATCTACCTCCTGAAATCTGTTTCCTGCAATTCTGCCTTGATTTCAAATCCTCTTCTTTGCCTTCCCTCAATATATTTGTGGACGAGAGTTATCATTTATAACTCTGCAGGTTTGTGAATTGCAGTGCCCTGAAGCTCCATTTTACAACTCGCTTTTTTGGGAGCTGGCCACAAAAGCGCAGGATGGCTTCAGGCCCTGTTCTGGTTCCGGGGGGCAGGCTGAGCCTGTGTTTAATTCTTCTTCTTGGTGGGAAAATAGAGTGACCTGTGCCTGTCCCAACACCAAGAGCTAGTCTCTCATTGGTTCCCCGTCTTCCCATTCATCCTCAGGACAAATTGCAACCTGTACGGAACAGGAGGTTAAAGGTGCTGATGCTCCACGTAGGGCGATTGCTAGTAAAGTGGCTGGAATGGCGAACCCGAGCACAAGGAGATGAGAAATGAGGTGCGTTTTAGAAACCTTTCCCCATCACACGGTGTACCATCTTCTGGGTTTCTCATGCCTGTTTTCGATGTAGGAAGATGCCCTTGAACCTGGAGATTTGGGACCCATGCGATGGGTAGCACGCAGTATTACTTTAAAGGGTCTGCGTTTGCTCACCCACCTTCACCAAACCTCTCAGCCCCAAGAGAGTCCACCCTTATGTCTCATCCAGCTGTGGGTCTAGATATGGTCAATCCAGGTTGCATCACAGCCCCTGAACGAATTGTGTAAGAATTTCTCTCTCTTTCACTGTCTTTGTTTCATGGGTTTTTAAATGTATTTTATTTTTATAATGGGGTTTAGCTGCTTTTCACGGCTGTGTTTATGCCGCTTTACACCCACTAGACACACTAACAGAGAGATATCAATACATAGGTTTTAAGATTATTACTAGTCAGATATATTCTTGTGCGGTGAATCGGGCGTGTTGAATCCCGTTCTCTGAGCAAGGAGTAGGTCTTGTCTATTACATATTGGGTTTATGGAACGGTATCTGAGCTAATTTGAAACTCTTGCTTTATGTATCATCCCACCTCGCTTTCCCATTAAGCAGCCATAGTGTGTTTTCTGCATGTGTGACTCTGTTCTGTTTTGTAATTCAGTTCAAGTGTAACGGTTTTTTCATTCCCTCTATAAGTGACACCTTATGAGAAGTGTCCTTTTCTGTGTGACTTATTTCACTTAGAATCGTCGTACCTAAATCCAATCATCATGCTGCTACTAGACTTATGACATTGATTTCATGGCTGAGTGGTATGCCATTGTACATAAGGACTTCAAATTTTTTATCCATTTTTCGCTTTCCTGGGATATTTAAGGTGCAATGAAGTGGAGGTCCTTGTCAACAGAGCATCCCTAAACTTTGGGGTGCTTGTGTCTTGCTGATTTTTAATTTTCCCACTTTATACCCCCATGCGTGGAAGTGCCCTATGCTCTCTAAGCTGTGTTTTTTAGATGTTTCAGGACACACCGTACACTTCTCCAGAGTGGCTGTTGGCAATTTACATCCCGCCCATCAGTGTAGCAAGGCTCCCATTTCTCCATGGCCTGTCCTGCATTTCTGGTTTTGACACTTTTTTCAGCATGGCCCTTTTGACCGATGGGAAGCGAGACTTCTTTGTAGCGCTGATTTGCCTTTCCAGGTTGCTTGGTTGGCCAAAAAGGGCGTATGCGTTTTTTCCTGAATATATTCAGGAAAAAACGCATACGCCCTTTTTGGCCAAGGGCATCATTGTCAACGTTTTGGCGCTTTTCATGTGCTTTAAAGGCGATTCGAATCTACCTCCTGAAATCTGTTTCCTGCAATTCTGCCTTGATTTCAATTCCTCGTCTTTGCCTTCCCTCAATATATTTGTGGACGAGAGTTATCATTTATAACTCTGTAGGATTGTGAATTGCAGTGCCCTGAAGCTCCATTTTACAACTCGCTTTTTTGGGAGGTGGCCGCAAAAGCGCAGGATGGCTTCAGGCCCTGTTCTGGTTCCGGGGGGCAGGCTGAGCCTGTGGTTAATTCTTCTTCCTGATGGGAAAATAGAGTGACCTGTGCCTGTCCCAACACCAAGAGCTAGTCTCTCATTGGTTCCCCGTCTTCCCGTTCATCCTCAGGACAAATTGCAACATGTACGGAACAGGAGGTTAAAGATGCTGATGCTCCAAGTAGGGAGATTGCTACTAAAGTGGCTGGAATGGCGAACCCGAGCACAAGGAGATGAGAAATGAGGTGCATTTTAGAAACCTTTCCCCAACACACGGTGTACCATCTTCTTGGTTTCTCATGCATGTTTTCGATGTAGGAAGATGCCCTTGAACCTGGAGATTTGGGACCCATGCGATGGGTAGCACGCAGTATTACTTTAAAGGGTCTGCGTTTGCTCACCCAACCTCACCAAACCTCTCAGCCCCAAGAGTATCCACCCTTATGTCTCATCCAGCTGTGGGTCTAGATATGGTCAATCCAGGTTGCATCACAGCCCCTGAACGAATTGTGTAAGAATTTCTCTCTCTTTCACTGTCTTTGTTTCATGGGTTTTTAATAGAAATTTATTTTTATAATGGGGTTTAGCTGCTTTTCACGGCTGTGTTTATGCCGCTTTACACCCACTTGACACAGTAACAGAGAGATATCAATACATAGGTTTTAAGATTATTACTAGTCAGATATATTCTTGTGCGGTGAATCGGGCGTGTTGAGTCCAGTTCTCTGAGCAAGGAGTAGGTCTTGTCTATTACATATTGGGTTTATGGAACGGTATCTGAGCTAATTTGAAACTCTTGCTTTATGTATCACCCCACCTCGCTTTCCCGTTAAGCAGCCATAGTGTGTTTTCTGCATGTGTGACTCTGTTCTGTTTTGTAATTCAGTTGAAGTGTAACGGTTTTTACATTCCCTCTATAAGTGACACCTTATGAGAAGTGTCCTTTTCTGTGTGACTTATTTCACTTAGAATCGTCGTACCTAAATCCACTCATCATGCTGCTACTAGCCTTATGACATTGATTTCATGGCTGAGTGGTATGCCATTGTACATAAGGACCTCAAATTTTTTATCCATTTTTCGCTTTCCTGGGATATTTAAGGTGGAATGAAGTGGAGGTCCTTGTCAACAGAGCATCCCTAAACTTTGGGGTGCTTGTGTCTTGCTGATTTTTAATTTTCCCACTTTATACCCCCATGCGTGGAAGTGCCCTATGCTCTCTAAGCTGTGTTTTTTAGATGTTTCAGGACACACCGTACACTTCTCCAGAGTGGCTGTTGGCAATTTACATCCCGCCCATCAGTGTAGCAAGGCTCCCATTTCTCCATGGCCTGTCCTGCATTTCTGGTTTTGACACTTTTTACAGCATGGCCCTTTTGACCGATGGGAAGCGAGACTTCTTTGTAGCGCTGATTTGCCTTTCCAGGTTGCTTGGTTGGCCAAAAAGGGCGTATGCGTTTTTTCCTGAATATATTCAGGAAAAAATGCATACGCCCTTTTCGGCCAAGGGCATCATTGTCAACGTTTTGGAGCTTTTCATGTGCTTTAAAGGCGATTCGAATCTACCTCCTGAAATCTGTTTCCTGCAATTCTGCCTTGATTTCAATTCCTCGTCTTTGCCTTCCCTCAATATATTTGTGGACGAGAGTTATCATTTATAACTCTGTAGGATTGTGAATTGCAGTGCCCTGAAGCTCCATTTTACAACTCGCTTTTTTGGGAGGTGGCCGCAAAAGCGCAGGATGGCTTCAGGCCCTGTTCTGGTTCTGGGGGGCAGGCTGAGCCTGTGGTTAATTCTTCTTCCTGATGGGAAAATAGAGTGACCTGTGCCTGTCCCAACACCAAGAGCTAGTCTCTCATTGGTTCCCCGTCTTCCCGTTCATCCTCAGGACAAATTGCAACCTGTACGGAACAGGAGGTTAAAGATCCTGATGCTCCAAGTAGGGAGATTGCTACTAAAGTGGCTGGAATGGCGAACCCGAGCACAAGGAGATGAGAAATGAGGTGCATTTTAGAAACCTTTCCCCAACACACGGTGTACCATCTTCTTGGTTTCTCATGCATGTTTTCGATGTAGGAAGATGCCCTTGAACCTGGAGATTTGGGACCCATGCGATGGGTAGCACGCAGTATTACTTTAAAGGGTCTGCGTTTGCTCACCCAACCTCACCAAACCTCTCAGCCCCAAGAGTATCCACCCTTATGTCTCATCCAGCTGTGGGTCTAGATATGGTCAATCCAGGTTGCATCACAGCCCCTGAACGAATTGTGTAAGAATTTCTCTCTCTTTCACTGTCTTTGTTTCATGGGTTTTTAAAAGAAATTTATTTTTATAATGGGGTTTAGCTGCTTTGCACGGCTGTGTTTATGCCGCTTTACACCCACTAGACACACTAACAGAGAGATATCAATACATAGGTTTTAAGATTATTACTAGTCAGATATATTCTTGTGTGGTGAATCGGGCGTGTTGAGTCCAGTTCTCTGAGCAAGGATTAGGTCTTGTCTATTACATATTGGGTTTATGGAACGGTATCTGAGCTAATTTGAAACTCTTGCTTTATGTATCACCCCACCTCGCTTTCCCGTTAAGCAGCCATAGTGTGTTTTCTGCATGTGTGACTCTGTTCTGTTTTGTAATTCAGTTCAAGTGTAACGGTTTTTACATTCCCTCTATAAGTGACACCTTATGAGAAGTGTCCTTTTCTGTGTGACTTATTTCACTTAGAATCGTCGTACCTAAATCCACTCATCATGCTGCTACTAGCCTTATGACATTGATTTCATGGCTGAGTGGTATGCCATTGTACATAAGGACCTCAAATTTTTTATCCATTTTTCGCTTTCCTGGGATATTTAAGGTGGAATGAAGTGGAGGTCCTTGTCAACAGAGCATCCCTAAACTTTGGGGTGCTTGTGTCTTGCTGATTTTTAATTTTCCCACTTTATACCCCCATGCGTGGAAGTGCCCTATGCTCTCTAAGCTGTGTTTTTTAGATGTTTCAGGACACACCGTACACTTCTCCAGAGTGGCTGTTGGCAATTTACATCCCGCCCATCAGTGTAGCAAGGCTCCCATTTCTCCATGGCCTGTCCTGCATTTCTGGTTTTGACACTTTTTACAGCATGGCCCTTTTGACCGATGGGAAGCGAGACTTCTTTGTAGCGCTGATTTGCCTTTCCAGGTTGCTTGGTTGGCCAAAAAGGGCGTATGCGTTTTTTCCTGAATATATTCAGGAAAAAACGCATACGCCCTTTTTGGCCAAGGGCATCATTGTCAACGTTTTGGCGCTTTTCATGTGCTTTAAAGGCGATTCGAATCTACCTCCTGAAATCTGTTTCCTGCAATTCTGCCTTGATTTCAATTCCTCGTCTTTGCCTTCCCTCAATATATTTGTGGACGAGAGTTATCATTTATAACTCTGTAGGATTGTGAATTGCAGTGCCCTGAAGCTCCATTTTACAACTCGCTTTTTTGGGAGGTGGCCGCAAAAGCGCAGGATGGCTTCAGGCCCTGTTCTGGTTCCGGGGGGCAGGCTGAGCCTGTGGTTAATTCTTCTTCCTGATGGGAAAATAGAGTGACCTGTGCCTGTCCCAACACCAAGAGCTAATCTCTCATTGGTTCCCCATCTTCCCGTTCATCCTCAGGACAAATTGCAACCTGTACGGAACAGGAGGTTAAAGGTGCTGATGCTCCAAGTAGGGAGATTGCTACTAAAGTGGCTGGAATGGCGAACCCGAGGACAAGGAGATGAGAAATGAGGTGCATTTTAGAAACCTTTCCCCATCACACGGTGTACCATCTTCTTGGTTTCTCATGCATGTTTTCGATGTAGGAAGATGCCCTTGAACCTGGAGATTTGGGACCCATGCGATGGGTAGCACGCAGTATTACTTTAAAGGGTCTGCGTTTGCTCACCCAACCTCACCAAACCTCTCAGCCCCAAGAGTGTCCACCCTTATGTCTCATCCAGCTCTGGGTCTAGATATGGTCAATCCAGGTTGCATCACATCCCCTGAACGAATTGTGTAAGAATTTCTCTCTCTTTCACTGTCTTTGTTTCATGGGTTTTTAAAAGAAATTTATTTTTATAATGGGGTTTAGCTGCTTTTCACGGCTGTGTTTATGCCGCTTTACACCCACTAGACACACTAACAGAGAGATATCAATACATAGGTTTTAAGATTATTACTAGTCAGATATATTCTTGTGCGGTGAATCGGGCGTGTTGAGTCCAGTTCTCTGAGCAAGGAGTAGGTCTTGTCTATTACATATTGGGTTTATGGAACGGTATCTGAGCTAATTTGAAACTCTTGCTTTATGTATCACCCCACCTCGCTTTCCCGTTAAGCAGCCATAGTGTGTTTTCTGCATGTGTGACTCTGTTCTGTTTTGTAACTCAGTTCAAGTGTAACGGTTTTTACATTCCCTCTATAAGTGACACCTTATGAGAAGTGTCCTTTTCTGTGTGACTTATTTCACTTAGAATCGTCGTACCTAAATCCAATCATCATGCTGCTACTAGACTTATGACATTGATTTCATGGCTGAGTGGTATGCCATTGTACATAAGGACTTCAAATTTTTTATCCATTTTTCGCTTTCCTGGGATATTTAAGGTGCAATGAAGTGGAGGTCCTTGTCAACAGAGCATCCCTAAACTTTGGGGTGCTTGTGTCTTGCTGATTTTTAATTTTCCCACTTTATACCCCCATGCGTGGAAGTGCCCTATGCTCTCTAAGCTGTGTTTTTTAGATGTTTCAGGACACACCGTACACTTCTCCAGAGTGGCTGTTGGCAATTTACATCCCGCCCATCAGTGTAGCAAGGCTCCCATTTCTCCATGGCCTGTCCTGCATTTCTGGTTTTGACACTTTTTTCAGCATGGCCCTTTTGACCGATGGGAAGCGAGACTTCTTTGTAGCGCTGATTTGCCTTTCCAGGTTGCTTGGTTGGCCAAAAAGGGCGTATGCGTTTTTTCCTGAATATAATCAGGAAAAAACGCATACGCCCTTTTTGGCCAAGGGCATCATTGTCAACGTTTTGGCGCTTTTCATATGCTTTAAAGGCGATTCGAATCTACCTCCTGAAATCTGTTTCCTGCAATTCTGCCTTGATTTCAATTCCTCGTCTTTGCCTTCCCTCAATATATTTGTGGACAAGAGTTATCATTTATAACTCTGTAGGATTGTGAATTGCAGTGCCCTGAAGCTCCATTTTACAACTCGCTTTTTTGGGAGGTGGCCGCAAAAGCGCAGGATGGCTTCAGGCCCTGTTCTGGTTCCGGGGGGCAGGCTGAGCCTGTGGTTAATTCTTTTTCCTGATGGGAAAATAGAGTGACCTGTGCCTGTCCCAACACCAAGAGCTAGTCTCTCATTGGTTCCCCGTCTTCCCGTTCATCCTCAGGACAAATTGCAACATGTACGGAACAGGAGGTTAAAGATGCTGATGCTCCAAGTAGGGAGATTGCTACTAAAGTGGCTGGAAGGGCGAACCCGAGCACAAGGAGATGAGAAATGAGGTGCATTTTAGAAACCTTTCCCCAACACACGGTGTACCATCTTCTTGGTTTCTCATGCATGTTTTCGATGTAGGAAGATGCCCTTGAACCTGGAGATTTGGGACCCATGCGATGGGTAGCACGCAGTATTACTTTAAAGGGTCTGCGTTTGCTCACCCAACCTCACCAAACCTCTCAGCCCCAAGAGTATCCACCCTTATGTCTCATCCAGCTGTGGGTCTAGATATGGTCAATCCAGGTTGCATCACAGCCCCTGAACGAATTGTGTAAGAATTTCTCTCTCTTTCACTGTCTTTGTTTCATGGGTTTTTAATAGAAATTTATTTTTATAATGGGGTTTAGCTGCTTTTCACGGCTGTGTTTATGCCGCTTTACACCCACTTGACACAGTAACAGAGAGATATCAATACATAGGTTTTAAGATTATTACTAGTCAGATATATTCTTGTGCGGTGAATCGGGCGTGTTGAGTCCAGTTCTCTGAGCAAGGAGTAGGTCTTGTCTATTACATATTGGGTTTATGGAACGGTATCTGAGCTAATTTGAAACTCTTGCTTTATGTATCACCCCACCTCGCTTTCCCGTTAAGCAGCCATAGTGTGTTTTCTGCATGTGTGACTCTGTTCTGTTTTGTAATTCAGTTCAAGTGTAACGGTTTTTACATTCCCTCTATAAGTGACACCTTATGAGAAGTGTCCTTTTCTGTGTGACTTATTTCACTTAGAATCGTCGTACCTAAATCCACTCATCATGCTGCTACTAGCCTTATGACATTGATTTCATGGCTGAGTGGTATGCCATTGTACATAAGGACCTCAAATTTTTTATCCATTTTTCGCTTTCCTGGGATATTTAAGGTGGAATGAAGTGGAGGTCCTTGTCAACAGAGCATCCCTAAACTTTGGGGTGCTTGTGTCTTGCTCATTTTTAATTTTCCCACTTTATACCCCCATGCGTGGAAGTGCCCTATGCTCTCTAAGCTGTGTTTTTTAGATGTTTCAGGACACACCGTACACTTCTCCAGAGTGGCTGTTGGCAATTTACATCCCGCCCATCAGTGTAGCAAGGCTCCCATTTCTCCATGGCCTGTCCTGCATTTCTGGTTTTGACACTTTTTACAGCATGGCCCTTTTGACCGATGGGAAGCGAGACTTCTTTGTAGCGCTGATTTGCCTTTCCAGGTTGCTTGGTTGGCCAAAAAGGGCGTATGCGTTTTTTCCTGAATATATTCAGGAAAAAATGCATACGCCCTTTTCGGCCAAGGGCATCATTGTCAACGTTTTGGAGCTTTTCATGTGCTTTAAAGGCGATTCGAATCTACCTCCTGAAATCTGTTTCCTGCAATTCTGCCTTGATTTCAATTCCTCGTCTTTGCCTTCCCTCAATATATTTGTGGACGAGAGTTATCATTTATAACTCTGTAGGATTGTGAATTGCAGTGCCCTGAAGCTCCATTTTACAACTCGCTTTTTTGGGAGGTGGCCGCAAAAGCGCAGGATGGCTTCAGGCCCTGTTCTGGTTCCGGGGGGCAGGCTGAGCCTGTGGTTAATTCTTCTTCCTGATGGGAAAATAGAGTGACCTGTGCCTGTCCCAACACCAAGAGCTAGTCTCTCATTGGTTCCCCGTCTTCCCGTTCATCCTCAGGACAAATTGCAACCTGTACGGAACAGGAGGTTAAAGATGCTGATGCTCCAAGTAGGGAGATTGCTACTAAAGTGGCTAGAATGGCGAACCCGAGCACAAGGAGATGAGAAATGAGGTGCATTTTAGAAACCTTTCCCCAACACACGGTGTACCATGTTCTTGGTTTCTCATGCATGTTTTCGATGTAGGAAGATGCCCTTGAACCTGGAGATTTGGGACCCATGCAATGGGTAGCACGCAGTATTACTTTAAAGGGTCTGCGTTTGCTCACCCAACCTCACCAAACCTCTCAGCCCCAAGAGTATCCACCCTTATGTCTCATCCAGCTGTGGGTCTAGATATGGTCAATCCAGGTTGCATCACAGCCCCTGAACGAATTGTGTAAGAATTTCTCTCTCTTTCACTGTCTTTGTTTCATGGGTTTTTAAAAGAAATTTATTTTTATAATGGGGTTTAGCTGCTTTTCACGGCTGTGTTTATGCCGCTTTACACCCACTAGACACACTAACAGAGAGATATCAATACATAGGTTTTAAGATTATTACTAGTCAGATATATTCTTGTGCGGTGAATCGGGCGTGTTGAGTCCAGTTCTCTGAGCAAGGATTAGGTCTTGTCTATTACATATTGGGTTTATGGAACGGTATCTGAGCTAATTTGAAACTCTTGCTTTATGTATCACCCCACCTCGCTTTCCCGTTAAGCAGCCATAGTGTGTTTTCTGCATGTGTGACTCTGTTCTGTTTTGTAATTCAGTTCAAGTGTAACGGTTTTTACATTCCCTCTATAAGTGACACCTTATGAGAAGTGTCCTTTTCTGTGTGACTTATTTCACTTAGAATCGTCGTACCTAAATCCACTCATCATGCTGCTACTAGCCTTATGACATTGATTTCATGGCTGAGTGGTATGCCATTGTACATAAGGACCTCAAATTTTTTATCCATTTTTCGCTTTCCTGGGATATTTAAGGTGGAATGAAGTGGAGGTCCTTGTCAACAGAGCATCCCTAAACTTTGGGGTGCTTTTGTCTTGCTGATTTTTAATTTTCCCACTTTATACCCCCATGCGTGGAAGTGCCCTATGCTCTCTAAGCTGTGTTTTTTAGATGTTTCAGGACACACCGTACACTTCTCCAGAGTGGCTGTTGGCAATTTACATCCCGCCCATCAGTGTAGCAAGGCTCCCATTTCTCCATGGCCTGTCCTGCATTTCTGGTTTTGACACTTTTTACAGCATGCCCCTTTTGACCGATGGGAAGCGAGACTTCTTTGTAGCGCTGATTTGCCTTTCCAGGTTGCTTGGTTGGCCAAAAAGGGCGTATGCGTTTTTTCCTGAATATATTCAGGAAAAAACGCATACGCCCTTTTTGGCCAAGGGCATCATTGTCAACGTTTTGGCGCTTTTCATGTGCTTTAAAGGCGATTCGAATCTACCTCCTGAAATCTGTTTCCTGCAATTCTGCCTTGATTTCAATTCCTCGTCTTTGCCTTCCCTCAATATATTTGTGGACGAGAGTTATCATTTATAACTCTGTAGGATTGTGAATTGCAGTGCCCTGAAGCTCCATTTTACAACTCGCTTTTTTGGGAGGTGGCCGCAAAAGCGCAGGATGGCTTCAGGCCCTGTTCTGGTTCCGGGGTGCAGGCTGAGCCTGTGGTTAATTCTTCTTCCTGATGGGAAAATAGAGTGACCTGTGCCTATCCCAACACCAAGAGCTAGTCTCTCATTGGTTCCCCGTCTTCCCGTTCATCCTCAGGACAAATTGCAACCTGTACGGAACAGGAGGTTAAAGATGCTGATGCTCCAAGTAGGGAGATTGCTACTAAAGTGGCTGGAATGGCGAACCCGAGCACAAGGAGATGAGAAATGAGGTGCATTTTAGAAACCTTTCCCCAACACACGGTGTACCATCTTCTTGGTTTCTCATGCATGTTTTCGATGTAGGAAGATGCCCTTGAACCTGGAGATTTGGGACCCATGCGATGGGTAGCACGCAGTATTACTTTAAAGGGTCTGCGTTTGCTCACCCAACCTCACCAAACCTCTCAGCCCCAAGAGTATCCACCCTTATGTCTCATCCAGCTGTGGGTCTAGATATGGTCAATCCAGGTTGCATCACAGCCCCTGAACGAATTGTGTAAGAATTTCTCTCTCTTTCACTGTCTTTGTTTCATGGGTTTTTAAAAGAAATTTATTTTTATAATGGGGTTTAGCTGCTTTTCACGGCTGTGTTTATGCCGCTTTACACCCACTAGACACACTAACAGAGAGATATCAATACATAGGTTTTAAGATTATTACTAGTCAGATATATTCTTGTGCGGTGAATCGGGCGTGTTGAGTCCAGTTCTCTGAGCAAGGAGTAGGTCTTGTCTATTACATATTGGGTTTATGGAACGGTATCTGAGCTAATTTGAAACTCTTGCTTTATGTATCACCCCACCTCGCTTTCCCGTTAAGCAGCCATAGTGTGTTTTCTGCATGTGTGACTCTGTTCTGTTTTGTAACTCAGTTCAAGTGTAACGGTTTTTACATTCCCTCTATAAGTGACACCTTATGAGAAGTGTCCTTTTCTGTGTGACTTATTTCACTTAGAATCGTCTTACCTAAATCCACTCATCATGCTGCTACTAGCCTTATGACATTGATTTCATGGCTGAGTGATATTCCATTGTAAATAAGGACTACAACTTTTTTATCCATTTTTCGCTTTCCTGGGATATTTAAGGTGGAATGAAGTGGAGGTCCTTGTCAAAAGAGCAGCCCTAAACTATGGGGTGCTTGTGTCTTGCTGATTTTTAATTTTCCCACTTTATACCCCCATGCGTGGAAGTGCCCTATGCTCTCTAAGCTGTATTTTTAACTGTTTCAGGACACACCGTACCCTTCTCCAGAGTGGCTGTTGGCAATTTACATCCCGCCCATCAGTGTAGCAAGGCTCCCATTTCTCTATGGCCTGTCCTGCATTTCTGGTTTTGAAACTTTTTTCAGCATGGCCCTTTTGACCGATGGGAAGCGAGACTTCTTTGTAGCGCTGATTTGCCTTTCCAGGTTGCTTGGTTGGCCAAAAAGGGCGTATGCGTTTTTTCCTGAATATATTCAGGAAAAAACGCATACGCCCTTTTTGGCCAAGGGCATCATTGTCAACGTTTTGTCGCTTTTCATGTGCTTTAAAGGCGATTCAAATCTACCTCCTAAAATCTGTTTCCTGAAATTCTGCCTTGACTTCAAATCCTCTTCTTTGCCTTCACTCAATATATTTGTGGACGAGAGTTATCATTTATAACTCTGCAGGTTTGTGAATTGCAGTGCCCTGAAGCTCCATTTTACAACTCGCTTTTTTGGGAGGTGGCCGCAAAAGCGCAGGATGGCTTCAGGCCCTGTTCTGGTTCCGGGGGGCAGGCTGAGCCTGTGGTTAATTCTTCTTCCTGATGGGAAAATAGAGTGACCTGGGCCTGTCCCAACACCAAGAGCTAGTCTCTCATTGGTTCCCCGTCTTCCCGTTCATCCTCAGGACAAATTGCAACCTGTACAGAACAGGAGGTTAAAGGTGCTGATGCTCCAAGTAGGGAGATTGCTAGTAAAGTGGCTGGAATGGCAAACCCGAGCACAAGGAGATGAGAAATGAGGTGCGTTTTAGAAACCTTTCCCCATCACACGGTGTACCATGTTCTTGGTTTCTCATGCATGTTTTCGATGTAGGAAGATGCCCTTGAACCTGGAGATTTGGGACCCATGCGATGGGTACCACGCAGTATTACTTTAAAGGGTCTGTGTTTGCTCACCCAACCTCACCAAACCTCTCAGCCCCAAGAGTGTCCACCCTTATGTCTCATCGAGCTGTGGGTCTAGATATGGTCAATCCAGGTTGCATCAAAGCCCCTGAACGAATTGTGTAAGAATTTCTCTCTCTTTCCCTGTCTTTGTTTCATGGGTTTTTAAAAGTAATTTATTTTTATAATGGGGTTTAGCTGCTTTTCACGGCTGTGTTTATGCCGCTTTACACCCACTTGACACCCTAATAGAGAGATATCAATACATAGGTTTTAAGATTATTACTAGTCAGATATATTCTTGTGCGGTGAATCGGGCGTGTTGAGTCCAGTTCTCTGAGCAAGGAGTAGGTCTTATCTGTTACATATTGGGTTTATGGAACGGTATCTGATCTAATTTGAAACTCTTGTTTTATGTATCTCCCCACCTCCCCTTTCCCGTTAAGCAGCCATAGTGTGTTTTCTGCATGTGTCACTCTGTTCTGTTTTGTAATTCAGTTCAAGTGTAACGGTTTTACATTCCCTCTATAAGTGACACCTTATGAGAAGTGTCCTTTTCTGTGTGACTTATTTCACTTAGAATCGTCGTACCTAAATCCACTCATCATGCTACTACGAGCCTTATGATATTGATTTCATGGCTGAGTGATATTCCATTGTAAATAAGGACTACAACTTTTTTATCCATTTTTCGCTTTCCTGGGATATTTAAGGTGGAATGAAGTGGAGGTCCTTGTCAAAAGAGCAGCCCTAAACTATGGGGTGCTTGTGTCTTGCTGATTTTTAATTTTCCCACTTTATACCCCCATGCGTGGAAGTGCCCTATGCTCTCTAAGCTGTATTTTTAGCTGTTTCAGGACACACCGTACCCTTCTCCAGAGTGGCTGTTGGCAATTTACATCCCGCCCATCAGTGTAGCAAGGCTCCCATTTCTCTATGGCCTGTCCTGCATTTCTGGTTTTGAAACTTTATTCAGCATGGCCCTTTTGACCGATTGGAAGCGAGACTTCTTTGTAGCGCTGATTTGCCTTTCCAGGTTGCTTGGTTGGCCAAAAAGGGCGTATGCGTTTTTTCCTGAATATATTCAGGAAAAAACGCATACGCCCTTTTTGGCCAAGGGCATCATTGTCAACGTTTTGTCGCTTTTCATGTGCTTTAAAGGCGATTCACATCTACCTCCTAAAATCTGTTTCCTGAAATTCTGCCTTGACTTCAAATCCTCTTCTTTGCCTTCACTCAATATATTTGTGGACGAGAGTTATCATTTATAACTCTGCAGGTTTGTGAATTGCAGTGTCCTGAAGCTCCATTTTACAACTCGCTTTTTTGGGAGGTGGCCGCAAAAGCGCAGGATGGCTTCAGGCCCTGTTCTGGTTCCGGGGGGCAGGCTGAGCCTGTGGTTAATTCTTCTTCCTGATGGGAAAATAGAGTGACCTGGGCCTGTCCCAACACCAAGAGCTAGTCTCTCATTGGTTCCCCGTCTTCCCGTTCATCCTCAGGACAAATTGCAACCTGTACAGAACAGGAGGTTAAAGGTGCTGATGCTCCAAGTAGGGAGATTGCTAGTAAAGTGGCTGGAATGGCAAACCCGAGCACAAGGAGATGAGAAATGAGGTGCGTTTTAGAAACCTTTCCCCATCACACGGTGTACCATCTTCTGGGTTTCTCATGCCTGTTTTCGATGTAGGAAGATGCCCTTGAACCTGGAGATTTGGGACCCATGCGATGGGTAGCACGCAGTATTACTTTAAAGGGTCTGCGTTTGCTCACCCACCTTCACCAAACCTCTCAGCCCCAAGAGAGTCCACCCTTATGTCTCATCCAGCTGGGGGTCTAGATATGGTCAATCCAGGTTGCATCACAGCCCCTGAACGAATTGTGTAAGAATTTCTCTCTCTTTCACTGTCTTTGTTTCATGGGTTTTTAAAAGTAATTTATTTTTATAATGGGCTTTAGCTGCTTTTCACGGCTGTGTTTATGCCGCTTTACACCCACTTGACACACTAACAGAGAGATATCAATTCATAGGTTTTAAGATTATTACTAGTCACATATATTCTTGTGCGGTGAATCAGGCGTGTTGAGTCCAGTTCTCTGAGCAAGGAGTAGGTTTTGTCTATAACATATTGGGTTTATGGAACGGTATCTGAGCTAATTTGAAACTCTTGTTTTATGTATCACCCCACCTCACCTTTCCAGTTAAGCAGCCATAGTGTGTTTTCTGCATGTGTGACTCTGTTCTGTTTTGTAATTCAGTTCAAGTGTAACGGTTTTTACATTCCCTCTATAAGTGACACCTTATGAGAAGTGTCCTTTTCTGTGTGACTTATTTCACTTAGAATCGTCGTACCTAAATCCACTCATCATGCTGCTACTAGCCTTATGATATTGATTTCATGGCTGAGTGATATTCCATTGTAAATAAGGACTACAACTTTTTTATCCATTTTTCGCTTTCCTGGGATATTTAAGGTGGAATGAAGTGGAGGTCCTTGTCAAAAGAGCAGCCCTAAACTATGGGGTGCTTGTGTCTTGCTGATTTTTAATTTTCCCACTTTATACCCCCATGCGTGGAAGTGCCCTATGCTCTCTAAGCTGTATTTTTAGCTGTTTCAGGACACACCGTACCCTTCTCCAGAGTGGCTGTTGGCAATTTACATCCCGCCCATCAGTGTAGCAAGGCTCCCATTTCTCTATGGCCTGTCCTGCATTTCTGGTTTTGAAACTTTTTTCAGCATGGCCCTTTTGACCGATGGGAAGCGAGACTTCTTTGTAGCGCTGATTTGCCTTTCCAGGTTGCTTGGTTGGCCAAAAAGGGCGTATGCGTTTTTTCCTGAATATATTCAGGAAAAAACGCATACGCCCTTTTTGGCCAAGGGCATCATTGTCAACGTTTTGTCGCTTTTCATGTGCTTTAAAGGCGATTCAAATCTACCTCCTAAAATCTGTTTCCTGAAATTCTGCCTTGACTTCAAATCCTCTTCTTTGCCTTCACTCAATATATTTGTGGACGAGAGTTATCATTTATAACTCTGCAGGTTTGTGAATTGCAGTGCCCTGAAGCTCCATTTTACAACTCGCTTTTTTGGGAGGTGGCCGCAAAAGCGCAGGATGGCTTCAGGCCCTGTTCTGGTTCCGGGGGGCAGGCTGAGCCTGTGGTTAATTCTTCTTCCTGATGGGAAAATAGAGTGACCTGGGCCTGTCCCAACACCAAGAGCTAGTCTCTCATTGGTTCCCCGTCTTCCCGTTCATCCTCAGGACAAATTGCAACCTGTACAGAACAGGAGGTTAAAGGTGCTGATGCTCCAAGTAGGGAGATTGCTAGTAAAGTGGCTGGAATGGCAAACCCGAGCACAAGGAGATGAGAAATGAGGTGCGTTTTAGAAACCTTTCCCCATCACACGGTGTACCATCTTCTGGGTTTCTCATGCATGTTTTCGATGTAGGAAGATGCCCTTGAACCTGGAGATTTGGGACCCATGCGATGGGTACCACGCAGTATTACTTTAAAGGGTCTGTGTTTGCTCACCCAACCTCACCAAACCTCTCAGCCCCAAGAGTGTCCACCCTTATGTCTCATCGAGCTGTGGGTCTAGATATGGTCAATCCAGGTTGCATCAAAGCCCCTGAACGAATTGTGTAAGAGTTTCTCTCTCTTTCCCTGTCTTTGTTTCATGGGTTTTTAAAAGTAATTTATTTTTATAATGGGGTTTAGCTGCTTTTCACGGCTGTGTTTATGCCGCTTTACACCCACTTGACACACTAATAGAGAGATATCAATACATAGGTTTTAAGATTATTACTAGTCAGATATATTCTTGTGCGGTGAATCGGGCGTGTTGAGTCCAGTTCTCTGAGCAAGGAGTAGGTCTTGTCTGTTACATATTGGGTTTATGGAACGGTATCTGATCTAATTTGAAACTCTTGTTTTATGTATCTCCCCACCTCCCCTTTCCCGTTAAGCAGCCATAGTGTGTTTTCTGCATGTGTCACTCTGTTCTGTTTTGTAATTCAGTTCAAGTGTAACGGTTTTTACATTCCCTCGATAAGTGACACCTTATGAGAAGTGTCCTTTTCTGTGTGACTTATTTCACTTAGAATCGTCGTACCTAAATCCACTCATCATGCTGCTACTAGCCTTATGACATTGATTTCATGGCTGAGTGATATTCCATCGTACATAAGGACCACAACTTTTTTATCCATTTTTCTCTTTCCTGGAATATTTAAGGTGGAATGAAGTGGAAATCCTTGTCAACAGAGCAGCCCTAAACGTTGGGGTGCTTGTGTCTTGCTGATTTTCAATTTTCCCACTTTATACCCCCATGCGTGGAAGTGCCCTATCCTCTCTAGGCTGTGTGTTTTAGATGGTTCAGGACACACCGTACCTTTCTCCAGAGTGGCTGTTGGCAATTTACATCCCGCCCATCAGTGTAGCAAGGCTCCCATTTCTCCATGGCCTGTCCTGCATTTCTGGTTTTGACACTTTTTTCAGAATGGCCCTTTTGACCAATGGGAAGCGAGACTTCTTTGTAGCGCTGATTTGCCTTTCCAGGTTGCTTGGTTGGCCAAAAAGGGCGTATGCGTTTTTTCCTGAATATATTCAGGAAAAAACGCATACGCCCTTTTTGGCCAAGGGCATCATTGTCAACGTTTTGCCGCTTTTCATGTGCTTTAAAGGCGATTCGAATCTACCTCCTGAAATCTGTTTCCTGCAATTCTGCCTTGATTTCAAATCCTCTTCTTTGCCTTCCCTCAATATATTTGTGGACGAGAGTTATCATTTATAACTCTGCAGGTTTGTGAATTGCAGTGCCCTGAAGCTCCATTTTACAACTCGCTTTTTTGGGAGCTGGCCACAAAAGCGCAGGATGGCTTCAGGCCCTGTTCTGGTTCCGGGGGGCAGGCTGAGCCTGTGTTTAATTCTTCTTCTTGGTGGGAAAATAGAGTGACCTGTGCCTGTCCCAACACCAAGAGCTAGTCTCTCATTGGTTCCCCGTCTTCCCATTCATCCTCAGGACAAATTGCAACCTGTACGGAACAGGAGGTTAAAGGTGCTGATGCTCCACGTAGGGCGATTGCTAGTAAAGTGGCTGGAATGGCGAACCCGAGCACAAGGAGATGAGAAATGAGGTGCGTTTTAGAAACCTTTCCCCATCACACGGTGTACCATCTTCTGGGTTTCTCATGCCTGTTTTCGATGTAGGAAGATGCCCTTGAACCTGGAGATTTGGGACCCATGCGATGGGTAGCACGCAGTATTACTTTAAAGGGTCTGCGTTTGCTCACCCACCTTCACCAAACCTCTCAGCCCCAAGAGATTCCACCCTTATGTCTCATCCAGCTGTGGGTCTAGATATGGTCAATCCAGGTTGCATCACAGCCCCTGAACGAATTGTGTAAGAATTTCTCTCTCTTTCACTGTCTTTGTTTCATGGGTTTTTAAAAGTAATTTATTTTTATAATGGGCTTTAGCTGCTTTTCACGGCTGTGTTTATGCCGCTTTACACCCACTTGACACACTAACAGAGAGATATCAATTCATAGGTTTTAAGATTATTACTAGTCAGATATATTCTTGTGCGGTGAATCAGGCGTGTTGAGTCCAGTTCTCTGAGCAAGGAGTAGGTTTTGTCTATAACATATTGGGTTTATGGAATGGTATCTGAGCTAATTTGAAACTCTTGTTTTATGTATCACCCCACCTCACCTTTCCAGTTAAGCAGCCATAGTGTGTTTTCTGCATGTGTGACTCTGTTCTGTTTTGTAATTCAGTTCAAGTGTAACGGTTTTTACATTCCCTCTATAAGTGACACCTTATGAGAAGTGTCCTTTTCTGTGTGACTTATTTCACTTAGAATCGTCGTACCTAAATCCACTCATCATGCTGCTACTAGCCTTATGATATTGATTTCATGGCTGAGTGATATTCCATTGTAAATAAGGACTACAACTTTTTTATCCATTTTTCGCTTTCCTGGGATATTTAAGGTGGAATGAAGTGGAGGTCCTTGTCAAAAGAGCAGCCCTAAACTATGGGGTGCTTGTGTCTTGCTGATTTTTAATTTTCCCACTTTATACCCCCATGCGTGGAAGTGCCCTATGCTCTCTAAGCTGTGTTTTTAGCTGTTTCAGAACACACCGTACACTTCTCCAGAGTGGCTGTTGGCAATTTACATCCCGCCCATCAGTGTAGCAAGGCTCCCATTTCTCTATGGCCTGTCCTGCATTTCTGGTTTTGAAACTTTTTTCAGCATGACCCTTTTGACCGATGGGAAGCGAGACTTCTTTGTAGCGCTGATTTGCCTTTCCAGGTTGCTTGGTTGGCCAAAAAGGGCGTATGCGTTTTTTCCTAAATATATTCAGGAAAAAACGCATACGCCCTTTTTGGCCAAGGGCATCATTGTCAACGTTTTGTCGCTTTTCATGTGCTTTAAAGGCGATTCGAATCTACCTCCTAAAATCTGTTTCCTGAAATTCTGCCTTGACTTCAAATCCTCTTCTTTGCCTTCACTCAATATATTTGTGGACGAGAGTTATCATTTATAACTCTGCAGGTTTGTGAATTGCAGTGCCCTGAAGCTCCATTTTACAACTCGCTTTTTTGGGAGGTGGCCGCAAAAGCGCAGGATGGCTTCAGGCCCTGTTCTGGTTCCGGGGGGCAGGCTGAGCCTCTGGTTAATTCTTCTTCCTGATGGGAAAATAGAGTGACCTGGGCCTGTCCCAACACCAAGAGCTAGTCTCTCATTGGTTCCCCGTCTTCCCGTTCATCCTCAGGACAAATTGCAACCTGTACAGAACAGGAGGTTAAAGGTGCTGATGCTCCAAGTAGGGAGATTGCTAGTAAAGTGGCTGGAATGGCAAACCCGAGCACAAGGAGATGAGAAATGAGGTGCGTTTTAGAAACCTTTCCCCATCACACGGTGTACCATCTTCTGGGTTTCTCATGCATGTTTTCGATGTAGGAAGATGCCCTTGAACCTGGAGATTTGGGACCCATGCGATGGGTACCACGCAGTATTACTTTAAAGGGTCTGTGTTTGCTCACCCAACCTCACCAAACCTCTCAGCCCCAAGAGTGTCCACCCTTATGTCTCATCCAGCTGTGGGTCTAGATATGGTCAATCCAGGTTGCATCAAAGCCCCTGAACGAATTGTGTAAGAATTTCTCTCTCTTTCCCTGTCTTAGTTTCATGGGTTTTTAAAAGTAATTTATTTTTATAATGGGGTTTAGCTGCTTTTCACGGCTGTGTTTTTTCCCGCTTTACACCCACTTGACACACTAATAGAGAGATATCAATACATAGGTTTTAAGATTATTACTAGTCAGATATATTCTTGTGCGGTGAATCGGGCGTGTTGAGTCCAGTTCTCTGAGCAAGGAGTAGGTCTTGTCTGTTACATATTGGGTTTATGGAACGGTATCTGATCTAATTTGAAACTCTTGTTTTATGTATCTCCCCACCTCCCCTTTCCTGTTAAGCAGCCATAGTGTGTTTTCTGCATGTGTCACTCTGTTCTGTTTTGTAATTCAGTTCAAGTGTAACGGTTTTTACATTCCCTCTATAAGTGACACCTTATGAGAAGTGTCCTTTTCTGTGTGACTTATTTCACTTAGAATCATCGTACCTAAATCCACTCATCATGCTGCTACTAGCCTTACGACATTGATTTCATGGCTGAGTGATATTCCATCGTACATAAGGACCACAACTTTTTTATCCATTTTTCTCTTTCCTGGGATATTTAAGGTGGAATGAAGTGGAAGTCCTTGTCAACAGAGCAGCCCTAAACGTTGGGGTGCTTGTGTCTTGCTGATTTTCAATTTTCCCACTTTATACCCCCATGCGTGGAAGTGCCCTCTCCTCTCTAGGCTGTGTGTTTTAGATGGTTCAGGACACACCGTACCCTTCTCCAGAGTGGCAGTTGGCAATTTACATCCCGCCCATCAGTGTAGCAAGGCTCCCATTTCTCCATGGCCTGTCCTGCATTTCTGGTTTTGACACTTTTTTCAGCATGGCCCTTTTGACCGATGGGAAGCGAGACTTCTTTGTAGCGCTGATTTGCCTTTCCAGGTTGCTTGGTTGGCCAAAAAGGGCGTATGCGTTTTTTCCTGAATATATTCAGGAAAAAACGCATACGCCCTTTTTGGCCAATGGCATCATTGTCAACGTTTTGGCGCTTTTCATGTGCTTTAAAGGCGATTCGAATCTACCTCCTGAAATCTGTTTCCTGCAATTCTGCCTTGATTTCAATTCCTCGTCTTTGCCTTCCCTCAATATATTTGTGGACGAGAGTTATCATTTATAACTCTGTAGGATTGTGAATTGCAGTGCCCTGAAGCTCCATTTTACAACTCGCTTTTTTGGGAGGTGGCCGCAAAAGCGCAGGATGGCTTCAGGCCCTGTTCTGGTTCCGGGGGGCAGGCTGAGCCTGTGGTTAATTCTTCTTCCTGATGGGAAAATAGAGTGACCTGTGCCTGTCCCAACACCAAGAGCTAGTCTCTCATTGGTTCCCCGTCTTCCCGTTCATCCTCAGGACAAATTGCAACCTGTACGGAACAGGAGGTTAAATATGCTGATGCTCCAAATAGGGAGATTGCTACTAAAGTGGCTGGAATGGCGAACCCGAGCACAAGGAGATGAGAAATGAGGTGCATTTTAGAAACCTTTCCCCAACACACGGTGTACCATCTTCTTGGTTTCTCATGCATGTTTTCGATGTAGGAAGAGGCCCTTTAACCTGGAGATTTGGGACCCATGCGATGGGTAGCACGCAGTATTACTTTAAAGGGTCTGCGTTTGCTCACCCAACCTCACCAAACCTCTCAGCCCCAAGAGTATCCACCCTTATGTCTCATCCAGCTGTGGGTCTAGATATGGTCAATCCAGGTTGCATCACAGCCCCTGAACGAATTGTGTAAGAATTTCTCTCTCTTTCACTGTCTTTGTTTCATGGGTTTTTAAAAGAAATTTATTTTTATAATGGGGTTTAGCTGCTTTTCACGGCTGTGTTTATGCCGCTTTACACCCACTTGACACACTAACAGAGAGATATCAATACATAGGTTTTAAGATTATTACTAGTCAGATATATTCTTGTGCGGTGATTCGGGCGTGTTGAGTCCAGTTCTCTGAGCAAGGAGTAGGTCTTGTCTATTACATATTGGGTTTATGGAACGGTATCTGAGCTAATTTGAAACACTTGCTTTATGTATCACCCCACCTCGCTTTCCCGTTAAGCAGCCATAGTGTGTTTTCTGCATGTGTGACTCTGTTCTGTTTTGTAATTCAGTTCAAGTGTAACGGTTTTTACATTCCCTCTATAAGTGACACCTTATGAGAAGTGTCCTTTTCTGTGTGACTTATTTCACTTAGAATTGTCGTACCTAAATCCACTCATCATGCTGCTACTAGCCTTATGACATTGATTTCATGGCTGAGTGGTATGCCATTGTACATAAGGACCTCAAATTTTTTATCCATTTTTCGCTTTCCTTGGATATTTAAGGTGTAATGAAGTGGAGGTCCTTGTCAACAGAGCATCCCTAAACTTTGGGGTGCTTGTGTCTTGCTGATTTTTAATTTTCCAACTTTATACCCCCATGCGTGGAAGTGCCCTATGCTCTCTAAGCTGTGTTTTTTAGATGTTTCAGGACACACCGTACACTTCTCCAGAGTGGCTGTTGGCAATTTACATCCCGCCCATCAGTGTAGCAAGGCTCCCATTTCTCCATGGCCTGTCCTGCATTTCTGGTTTTGACACTTTTTTCAGCATGGCCCTTTTGACCGATGGGAAGCGAGACTTCTTTGTAGCGCTGATTTGCCTTTCCAGGTTGCTTGGTTGGCCAAAAAGGGCGTATGCGTTTTTTCCTGAATATATTCAGGAAAAAACGCATACGCCCTTTTTGGACAAGGGCATCATTGTCAACGTTTTGTCGCTTTTCATGTGCTTTAAAGGCGATTCGAATCTACCTCCTAAAATCTGTTTCCTGCAATTCTGCCTTGATTTCAAATGCTCTTCTTTGCCTTCCCTCAATATATTTGTGGACGAGAGTTATCATTTATAACTCTGCAGGTTTGTGAATTGCTGTGCCCTGAAGCTCCATTTTACAACTCGCTTTTTTGGGAGCTGGCCGCAAAAGCGCAGGATGGCTTCAGGCCCTGTTCTGGTTCCGGTGGGCAGGGTGAGCCTGTGGTTAATTCTTCTTGCTGATGGGAAAATAGAGTGACCTGTGCCTGTCCCAACACCAAGAGCTAGTCTCTCATTGGTTCCCCGTCTTCCCATTCATCCTCAGGACAAATTGCAACCTGTACGGAACAGGAGGTTAAAGGTGCTGATGCTCCACGTAGGGAGATTGCTAGTAAAGTGGCTGGAATGGCGAACCCGAGCACAAGGAGATGAGAAATGACGTGCGTTTTAGAAACCTTTCCCCATCACAAGGTGTACCATCTTCTGGGTTTCTCATGCCTGTTTTCGATGTAGGAAGATGCCCTTGAACCTGGAGATTTGGGACCCATGCGATGGGTAGCACGCAGTATTACTTTAAAGGGTCTGCGTTTGCTCACCCAACTTCACCAAACCTCTCAGCCCCAAGAGTGTCCACCCTTATGTCTCATCCAGCTGTGGGTCTAGATATGTTCAATCCAGGTTGCATCACAGCCCCTGAACGAATTGTGTAAGAATTTCTCTCTCTTTCACTGTCTTTGTTTCATGGGTTTTTAAAAGTAATTTATTTTTATAATGGGCTTTAGCTGCTTTTCACGGCTGTGTTTATGCCGCTTTACACCCACTTGACACACTAACAGAGAGATATCAATTCATAGGTTTTAAGATTATTACTAGTCAGATATATTCTTGTGCGGTGAATCAGGCGTGTTGAGTCCAGTTCTCTGAGCAAGGAGTAGGTTTTGTCTATTACATATTGGGTTTATGGAACGGTATCTGAGCTAATTTGAAACTCTTGTTTTATGTATCACCCCACCTCACCTTTCCAGTTAAGCAGCCATAGTGTGTTTTCTGCATGTGTGACTCTGTTCTGTTTTGTAATTCAGTTCAAGTGTAACGGTTTTTACATTCCCTCTGTAAGTGACACCTTATGAGAAGTGTCCTTTTCTGTGTGACTTATTTCACTTAGAATCGTCGTACCTAAATCCACTCATCATGCTGCTACTAGCCTTATGACATTGATTTCATGGCTGAGTGATATTCCATCGTACATAAGGACCACAACTTTTTTATCCATTTTTCTCTTTCCTGGGATATTTAAGGTGGAATGAAGTGGAAGTCCTTGTCAACAGAGCAGCCCTAAACGTTGGGGTGCTTGTGTCTTGCTGATTTTCAATTTTCCCACTTTATACCCCCATGCGTGGGAGTGCCCTATCCTCTCTAGGCTGTGTGTTTTAGATGGTTCAGGACACACCGTACCCTTCTCCAGAGTGGCTGTTGGCAATTTACATCCCGCCCATCAGTGTAGCAAGGCTCCCATTTCTCCATGGCCTGTCCAGCATTTCTGGTTTTGACACTTTTTTCAGAATGGCCCTTTTGACCAATGGGAAGCGAGACTTATTTGTAGCGCTGATTTGCCTTTCCAGGTTGCTTGGTTGGCCAAAAAGGGCGTATGCGTTTTTTCCTGAATATATTCAGGAAAAAACGCATACGCCCTTTTTGGCCAAGGGCATCATTGTCAACGTTTTGCCGCTTTTCATGTGCTTTAAAGGCGATTCGAATCTACCTCCTGAAATCTGTTTCCTGCAATTCTGCCTTGATTTCAAATCCTCTTCTTTGCCTTCCCTCAATATATTTGTGGACGAGAATTATCATTTATAACTCTGCAGGTTTGTGAATTGCTGTGCCCTGAAGCTCCATTTTACAACTCGCTTTTTTGGGAGCTGGCCGCAAAAGCGCAGGATGGCTTCAGGCCCTGTTCTGGTTCCGGGGGGCAGGCTGAGCCTGTGGTTAATTCTTCTTCCTGATGGGAAAATAGAGTGACCTGTGCCTGTCCCAACACCAAGAGCTAGTCTCTCATTGGTTCCCCGTCTTCCCGTTCATCCTCAGGACAAATTGCAACCTGTACGGAACAGGAGGTTAAAGATGCTGATGCTCCAAGTAGGGAGATTGCTACTAAAGTGGCTGGAATGGCGAACCCGAGCACAAGGAGATGAGAAATGAGGTGCATTTTAGAAACCTTTCCCCAACACACGGTGTACCATCTTCTTGGTTTCTCATGCATGTTTTCGATGTAGGAAGATGCCCTTGAACCTGGAGATTTGGGACCCATGCGATGGGTAGCACGTAGTATTACTTTAAAGGGTCTGCGTTTGCTCACCCAACCTCACCAAACCTCTCAGCCCCAAGAGTATCCACCCTTATGTCTCATCCAGCTGTGGGTCTAGATATGGTCAATCCAGGTTGCATCACAGCCCCTGAACGAATTGTGTAAGAATTTCTCTCTCTTTCACTGTCTTTGTTTCATGGGTTTTTAAAAGAAATTTATTTTTATAATGGGGTTTAGCTGCTTTTCACGGCTGTGTTTATGCTGCTTTACACCCACTAGACACACTAACAGAGAGATATCAATACATAGGTTTTAAGATTATTACTAGTCAGATATATTCTTGTGCGGTGAATCGGGCGTGTTGAGTCCAGTTCTCTGAGCAAGGAGTAGGTCTTGTCTATTACATATTGGGTTTATGGAATGGTATCTGAGCTAATTTGAAACTCTTGCTTTATGTATCACCCCACCTCGCTTTCCCGTTAAGCAGCCATAGTGTGTTTTCTGCATGTGTGACTCTGTTCTGTTTTGTAATTCAGTTCAAGTGTAACGGTTTTTACATTCCCTCTATAAGTGACACCTTATGAGAAGTGTCCTTTTCTGTGTGACTTATTTCACTTAGAATCGTCGTACCTAAATCCACTCATCATGCTGCTACTAGCCTTATGACATTGATTTCATGGCTGAGTGGTATGCCATTGTACATAAGGACCTCAAATTTTTTATCCATTTTTCGCTTTCCTGGGATATTTAAGGTGGAATGAAGTGGAGGTCCTTGTCAACAGAGCATCCCTAAACTTTGGGGTGCTTGTGTCTTGCTGATTTTTAATTTTCCCACTTTATACCCCCATGCGTGAAAGTGCCCTATGCTCTCTAAGCTGTGTTTTTTAGATGTTTCAGGACACACCGTACACTTCTCCAGAGTGGCTGTTGGCAATTTACATCCCGCCCATCAGTGTAGCAAGGCTCCCATTTCTCCATGGCCTGTCCTGCATTTCTGGTTTTGACACTTTTTACAGCATGGCCCTTTTGACCGATGGGAAGCGAGACTTCTTTGTAGCGCTGATTTGCCTTTACAGGTTGCTTGGTTGGCCAAAAAGGGCGTATGCGTTTTTTCCTGAATATATTCAGGAAAAAACGCATACGCCCTTTTCGGCCAAGGGCATCATTGTCAACGTTTTGGCGCTTTTCATGTGCTTTAAAGGCGATTCGAATCTACCTCCTGAAATCTGTTTCCTGCAATTCTGCCTTGATTTCAATTCCTCGTCTTTGCCTTCCCTCAATATATTTGTGGACGAGAGTTATCATTTATAACTCTGTAGGATTGTGAATTGCAGTGCCCTGAAGCTCCATTTTACAACTCGCTTTTTTGGGAGGTGGCCGCAAAAGCGCAGGATGGCTTCAGGCCCTGTTCTGGTTCCGGGGGGCAGGCTGAGCCTGTGGTTAATTCTTCTTCCTGATGGGAAAATAGAGTGACCTGTGCCTGTCCCAACACCAAGAGCTAGTCTCTCATTGGTTCCCCGTCTTCCCATTCATCCTCAGGACAAATTGCAACCTGTACGGAACAGGAGGTTAAAGGTGCTGATGCTCCACGTAGGGAGATTGCTAGTAAAGTGGCTGGAATGGCGAACCCGAGCACAAGGAGATGAGAAATGACGTGCGTTTTAGAAACCTTTCCCCATCACAAGGTGTACCATCTTCTGGGTTTCTCATGCCTGTTTTCGATGTAGGAAGATGCCCTTGAACCTGGAGATTTGGGACCCATGCGATGGGTAGCACGCAGTATTACTTTAAAGGGTCTGCGTTTGCTCACCCAACTTCACCAAACCTCTCAGCCCCAAGAGTGTCCACCCTTATGTCTCATCCAGCTGTGGGTCTAGATATGTTCAATCCAGGTTGCATCACAGCCCCTGAACGAATTGTGTAAGAATTTCTCTCTCTTTCACTGTCTTTGTTTCATGGGTTTTTAAAAGTAATTTATTTTTATAATGGGCTTTAGCTGCTTTTCACGGCTGTGTTTATGCCGCTTTACACCCACTTGACACACTAACAGAGAGATATCAATTCATAGGTTTTAAGATTATTACTAGTCAGATATATTCTTGTGCGGTGAATCAGGCGTGTTGAGTCCAGTTCTCTGAGCAAGGAGTAGGTTTTGTCTATTACATATTGGGTTTATGGAACGGTATCTGAGCTAATTTGAAACTCTTGTTTTATGTATCACCCCACCTCACCTTTCCAGTTAAGCAGCCATAGTGTGTTTTCTGCATGTGTGACTCTGTTCTGTTTTGTAATTCAGTTCAAGTGTAACGGTTTTTACATTCCCTCTGTAAGTGACACCTTATGAGAAGTGTCCTTTTCTGTGTGACTTATTTCACTTAGAATCGTCGTACCTAAATCCACTCATCATGCTGCTACTAGCCTTATGACATTGATTTCATGGCTGAGTGATATTCCATCGTACATAAGGACCACAACTTTTTTATCCATTTTTCTCTTTCCTGGGATATTTAAGGTGGAATGAAGTGGAAGTCCTTGTCAACAGAGCAGCCCTAAACGTTGGGGTGCTTGTGTCTTGCTGATTTTCAATTTTCCCACTTTATACCCCCATGCGTGGGAGTGCCCTATCCTCTCTAGGCTGTGTGTTTTAGATGGTTCAGGACACACCGTACCCTTCTCCAGAGTGGCTGTTGGCAATTTACATCCCGCCCATCAGTGTAGCAAGGCTCCCATTTCTCCATGGCCTGTCCAGCATTTCTGGTTTTGACACTTTTTTCAGAATGGCCCTTTTGACCAATGGGAAGCGAGACTTATTTGTAGCGCTGATTTGCCTTTCCAGGTTGCTTGGTTGGCCAAAAAGGGCGTATGCGTTTTTTCCTGAATATATTCAGGAAAAAACGCATACGCCCTTTTTGGCCAAGGGCATCATTGTCAACGTTTTGCCGCTTTTCATGTGCTTTAAAGGCGATTCGAATCTACCTCCTGAAATCTGTTTCCTGCAATTCTGCCTTGATTTCAAATCCTCTTCTTTGCCTTCCCTCAATATATTTGTGGACGAGAATTATCATTTATAACTCTGCAGGTTTGTGAATTGCTGTGCCCTGAAGCTCCATTTTACAACTCGCTTTTTTGGGAGCTGGCCGCAAAAGCGCAGGATGGCTTCAGGCCCTGTTCTGGTTCCGGGGGGCAGGCTGAGCCTGTGGTTAATTCTTCTTCCTGATGGGAAAATAGAGTGACCTGTGCCTGTCCCAACACCAAGAGCTAGTCTCTCATTGGTTCCCCGTCTTCCCGTTCATCCTCAGGACAAATTGCAACCTGTACGGAACAGGAGGTTAAAGATGCTGATGCCTCAAGTAGGGAGATTGCTACTAAAGTGGCTGGAATGGCGAACCCGAGCACAAGGAGATGAGAAATGAGGTGCATTTTAGAAACCTTTCCCCAACACACGGTGTACCATCTTCTTGGTTTCTCATGCATGTTTTCGATGTAGGAAGATGCCCTTGAACCTGGAGATTTGGGACCCATGCGATGGGTAGCACGTAGTATTACTTTAAAGGGTCTGCGTTTGCTCACCCAACCTCACCAAACCTCTCAGCCCCAAGAGTATCCACCCTTATGTCTCATCCAGCTGTGGGTCTAGATATGGTCAATCCAGGTTGCATCACAGCCCCTGAACGAATTGTGTAAGAATTTCTCTCTCTTTCACTGTCTTTGTTTCATGGGTTTTTAAAAGAAATTTATTTTTATAATGGGGTTTAGCTGCTTTTCACGGCTGTGTTTATGCTGCTTTACACCCACTAGACACACTAACAGAGAGATATCAATACATAGGTTTTAAGATTATTACTAGTCAGATATATTCTTGTGCGGTGAATCGGGCGTGTTGAGTCCAGTTCTCTGAGCAAGGAGTAGGTCTTGTCTATTACATATTGGGTTTATGGAACGGTATCTGAGCTAATTTGAAACTCTTGCTTTATGTATCACCCCACCTCGCTTTCCCGTTAAGCAGCCATAGTGTGTTTTCTGCATGTGTGACTCTGTTCTGTTTTGTAATTCAGTTCAAGTGTAACGGTTTTTACATTCCCTCTATAAGTGACACCTTATGAGAAGTGTCCTTTTCTGTGTGACTTATTTCACTTAGAATCGTCGTACCTAAATCCACTCATCATGCTGCTACTAGCCTTATGACATTGATTTCATGGCTGAGTGGTATGCCATTGTACATAAGGACCTCAAATTTTTTATCCATTTTTCGCTTTCCTGGGATATTTAAGGTGGAATGAAGTGGAGGTCCTTGTCAACAGAGCATCCCTAAACTTTGGGGTGCTTGTGTCTTGCTGATTTTTAATTTTCCCACTTTATACCCCCATGCGTGAAAGTGCCCTATGCTCTCTAAGCTGTGTTTTTTAGATGTTTCAGGACACACCGTACACTTCTCCAGAGTGGCTGTTGGCAATTTACATCCCGCCCATCAGTGTAGCAAGGCTCCCATTTCTCCATGGCCTGTCCTGCATTTCTGGTTTTGACACTTTTTACAGCATGGCCCTTTTGACCGATGGGAAGCGAGACTTCTTTGTAGCGCTGATTTGCCTTTACAGGTTGCTTGGTTGGCCAAAAAGGGCGTATGCGTTTTTTCCTGAATATATTCAGGAAAAAACGCATACGCCCTTTTCGGCCAAGGGCATCATTGTCAACGTTTTGGCGCTTTTCATGTGCTTTAAAGGCGATTCGAATCTACCTCCTGAAATCTGTTTCCTGCAATTCTGCCTTGATTTCAATTCCTCGTCTTTGCCTTCCCTCAATATATTTGTGGACGAGAGTTATCATTTATAACTCTGTAGGATTGTGAATTGCAGTGCCCTGAAGCTCCATTTTACAACTCGCTTTTTTGGGAGGTGGCCGCAAAAGCGCAGGATGGCTTCAGGCCCTGTTCTGGTTCCGGGGGGCAGGCTGAGCCTGTGGTTAATTCTTCTTCCTGATGGGAAAATAGAGTGACCTGTGCCTGTCCCAACACCAAGAGCTAATCTCTCATTGGTTCCCCGTCTTCCCGTTCATCCTCAGGACAAATTGCAACCTGTACGGAACAGGAGGTTAAAGGTGCTGATGCTCCAAGTAGGGAGATTGCTACTAAAGTGGCTGGAATGGCGAACCCGAGCACAAGGAGATGAGAAATGAGGTGCATTTTAGAAACCTTTCCCCATCACACGGTGTACCATCTTCTTGGTTTCTCATGCATGTTTTCGATGTAGGAAGATGCCCTTGAACCTGGAGATTTGGGACCCATGCGATGGGTAGCACGCAGTATTACTTTAAAGGGTCTGCGTTTGCTCACCCAACCTCACCAAACCTCTCAGCCCCAAGAGTGTCCACCCTTATGTCTCATCCAGCTCTGGGTCTAGATATGGTCAATCCAGGTTGCATCAAAGCCCCTGAACGAATTGTGTAAGAATTTCTCTCTCTTTCACTGTCTTTGTTTCATGGGTTTTTAAAAGAAATTTATTTTTATAATGGGGTTTAGCTGCTTTACACGGCTGTGTTTATGCCGCTTTACACCCACTTGACACACTAACAGAGAGATATCAATACATAGGTTTTAAGATTATTACTAGTCAGATATATTCTTGTGCGGTGAATCGGGCGTGTTGAGTCCAGTTCTCTGAGCAAGGAGTAGGTCTTCTCTATTACATATTGGGTTTATGGAACGGTATCTGAGCTAATTTGAAACTCTTGCTTTATGTATCACCCCACCTCGCTTTCCCGTTAAGCAGCCATAGTGTGTTTTCTGCATGTGTGACTCTGTTCTGTTTTGTAATTCAGTTCAAGTGTAACGGTTTTTACATTCCCTCTATAAGTGACACCTTATGAGAAGTGTCCTTTTCTGTGTGACTTATTTCACTTCGAATCGTCGTACCTAAATCCACTCATCATGCTGCTACTAGCCTTATGACATTGATTTCACGGCTGAGTGGTATGCCATTGTACATAAGGACCTCAAATTTTTTATCCATTTTTCGCTTTCCTGGGATATTTAAGGTGGAATGAAGTGGAGGTCCTTGTCAACAGAGCATCCCTAAACTTTGGGGTGCTTGTGTCTTGCTGATTTTTAATTTTCCCACTTTATACCCCCATGCGTGGAAGTGCCCTATGCTCTCTAAGCTGTGTTTTTTAGATGTTTCAGGACACACCGTACACTTCTCCAGAGTGGCTGTTGGCAATTTACATCCCGCCCATCAGTGTAGCAAGGCTCCCATTTCTCCATGGCCTGTCCTGCATTTCTGGTTTTGACACTTTTTTCAGCATGGCCCTTTTGACCGATGGGAAGCGAGACTTCTTTGTAGCGCTGATTTGCCTTTCCAGGTTGCTTGGTTGGCCAAAAAGGGCGTATGCGTTTTTTCCTGAATATATTCAGGAAAAAACGCATACGCCCTTTTTGGCCAAGGGCATCATTGTCAACGTTTTGGCGCTTTTCATGTGCTTTAAAGGCGATTCGAATCTACCTCCTGAAATCTGTTTCCTGCAATTCTGCCTTGATTTCAATTCCTCGTCTTTGCCTTCCCTCAATATATTTGTGGACGAGAGTTATCATTTATAACTCTGTAGGATTGTGAATTGCAGTGCCCTGAAGCTCCATTTTACAACTCGCTTTTTTGGGAGGTGGCCGCAAAAGCGCAGGATGGCTTCAGGCCCTGTTCTGGTTCCGGGGGGCAGGCTGAGCCTGTGGTTAATTCTTCTTCCTGATGGGAAAATAGAGTGACCTGTGCCTGTCCCAACACCAAGAGCTAGTCTCTCATTGGTTCCCCGTCTTCCCGTTCATCCTCAGGACAAATTGCAACCTGTACGGAACAGGAGGTTAAATATGCTGATGCTCCAAATAGGGAGATTGCTACTAAAGTGGCTGGAATGGCGAACCCGAGCACAAGGAGATGAGAAATGAGGTGCATTTTAGAAACCTTTCCCCAACACACGGTGTACCATCTTCTTGGTTTCTCATGCATGTTTTCGATGTAGGAAGATGCCCTTTAACCTGGAGATTTGGGACCCATGCGATGGGTAGCACGCAGTATTACTTTAAAGGGTCTGCGTTTGCTCACCCAACCTCACCAAACCTCTCAGCCCCAAGAGTATCCACCCTTATGTCTCATCCAGCTGTGGGTCTAGATATGGTCAATCCAGGTTGCATCACAGCCCCTGAACGAATTGTGTAAGAATTTCTCTCTCTTTCACTGTCTTTGTTTCATGGGTTTTTAAAAGAAATTTATTTTTATAATGGGGTTTAGCTGCTTTTCACGGCTGTGTTTATGCCGCTTTACACCCACTTGACACACTAACAGAGAGATATCAATACATAGGTTTTAAGATTATTACTAGTCAGATATATTCTTGTGCGGTGAATCGGGCGTGTTGAGTCCAGTTCTCTGAGCAAGGAGTAGGTCTTGTCTATTACATATTGGGTTTATGGAACGGTATCTGAGCTAATTTGAAACTCTTGCTTTATGTATCACCCCACCTCGCTTTCCCGTTAAGCAGCCATAGTGTGTTTTCTGCATGTGTGACTCTGTTCTGTTTTGTAATTCAGTTCAAGTGTAACGGTTTTTACATTCCCTCTATAAGTGACACCTTATGAGAAGTGTCCTTTTCTGTGTGACTTATTTCACTTAGAATTGTCGTACCTAAATCCACTCATCATGCTGCTACTAGCCTTATGACATTGATTTCATGGCTGAGTGGTATGCCATTGTACATAAGGACCTCAAATTTTTTATCCATTTTTCGCTTTCCTTGGATATTTAAGGTGTAATGAAGTGGAGGTCCTTGTCAACAGAGCATCCCTAAACTTTGGGGTGCTTGTGTCTTGCTGATTTTTAATTTTCCAACTTTATACCCCCATGCGTGGAAGTGCCCTATGCTCTCTAAGCTGTGTTTTTTAGATGTTTCAGGACACACCGTACACTTCTCCAGAGTGGCTGTTGGCAATTTACATCCCGCCCATCAGTGTAGCAAGGCTCCCATTTCTCCATGGCCTGTCCTGCATTTCTGGTTTTGACACTTTTTTCAGCATGGCCCTTTTGACCGATGGGAAGCGAGACTTCTTTGTAGCGCTGATTTGCCTTTCCAGGTTGCTTGGTTGGCCAAAAAGGGCGTATGCGTTTTTTCCTGAATATATTCAGGAAAAAACGCATACGCCCTTTTTGGACAAGGGCATCATTGTCAACGTTTTGTCGCTTTTCATGTGCTTTAAAGGCGATTCGAATCTACCTCCTAAAATCTGTTTCCTGCAATTCTGCCTTGATTTCAAATGCTCTTCTTTGCCTTCCCTCAATATATTTGTGGACGAGAGTTATCATTTATAACTCTGCAGGTTTGTGAATTGCTGTGCCCTGAAGCTCCATTTTACAACTCGCTTTTTTGGGAGCTGGCCGCAAAAGCGCAGGATGGCTTCAGGCCCTGTTCTGGTTCCGGTGGGCAGGGTGAGCCTGTGGTTAATTCTTCTTGCTGATGGGAAAATAGAGTGACCTGTGCCTGTCCCAACACCAAGAGCTAGTCTCTCATTGGTTCCCCGTCTTCCCATTCATCCTCAGGACAAATTGCAACCTGTACGGAACAGGAGGTTAAAGGTGCTGATGCTCCACGTAGGGAGATTGCTAGTAAAGTGGCTGGAATGGCGAACCCGAGCACAAGGAGATGAGAAATGACGTGCGTTTTAGAAAACTTTCCCCATCACAAGGTGTACCATCTTCTGGGTTTCTCATGCCTGTTTTCGATGTAGGAAGATGCCCTTGAACCTGGAGATTTGGGACCCATGCGATGGGTAGCACGCAGTATTACTTTAAAGGGTCTGCGTTTGCTCACCCAACTTCACCAAACCTCTCAGCCCCAAGAGTGTCCACCCTTATGTCTCATCCAGCTGTGGGTCTAGATATGTTCAATCCAGGTTGCATCACAGCCCCTGAACGAATTGTGTAAGAATTTCTCTCTCTTTCACTGTCTTTGTTTCATGGGTTTTTAAAAGTAATTTATTTTTATAATGGGCTTTAGCTGCTTTTCACGGCTGTGTTTATGCCGCTTTACACCCACTTGACACACTAACAGAGAGATATCAATTCATAGGTTTTAAGATTATTACTAGTCAGATATATTCTTGTGCGGTGAATCAGGCGTGTTGAGTCCAGTTCTCTGAGCAAGGAGTAGGTTTTGTCTATTACATATTGGGTTTATGGAACGGTATCTGAGCTAATTTGAAACTCTTGTTTTATGTATCACCCCACCTCACCTTTCCAGTTAAGCAGCCATAGTGTGTTTTCTGCATGTGTGACTCTGTTCTGTTTTGTAATTCAGTTCAAGTGTAACGGTTTTTACATTCCCTCTGTAAGTGACACCTTATGAGAAGTGTCCTTTTCTGTGTGACTTATTTCACTTAGAATCGTCGTACCTAAATCCACTCATCATGCTGCTACTAGCCTTATGACATTGATTTCATGGCTGAGTGATATTCCATCGTACATAAGGACCACAACTTTTTTATCCATTTTTCTCTTTCCTGGGATATTTAAGGTGGAATGAAGTGGAAGTCCTTGTCAACAGAGCAGCCCTAAACGTTGGGGTGCTTGTGTCTTGCTGATTTTCAATTTTCCCACTTTATACCCCCATGCGTGGGAGTGCCCTATCCTCTCTAGGCTGTGTGTTTTAGATGGTTCAGGACACACCGTACCCTTCTCCAGAGTGGCTGTTGGCAATTTACATCCCGCCCATCAGTGTAGCAAGGCTCCCATTTCTCCATGGCCTGTCCAGCATTTCTGGTTTTGACACTTTTTTCAGAATGGCCCTTTTGACCAATGGGAAGCGAGACTTATTTGTAGCGCTGATTTGCCTTTCCAGGTTGCTTGGTTGGCCAAAAAGGGCGTATGCGTTTTTTCCTGAATATATTCAGGAAAAAACGCATACGCCCTTTTTGGCCAAGGGCATCATTGTCAACGTTTTGCCGCTTTTCATGTGCTTTAAAGGCGATTCGAATCTACCTCCTGAAATCTGTTTCCTGCAATTCTGCCTTGATTTCAAATCCTCTTCTTTGCCTTCCCTCAATATATTTGTGGACGAGAATTATCATTTATAACTCTGCAGGTTTGTGAATTGCTGTGCCCTGAAGCTCCATTTTACAACTCGCTTTTTTGGGAGCTGGCCGCAAAAGCGCAGGATGGCTTCAGGCCCTGTTCTGGTTCCGGGGGGCAGGCTGAGCCTGTGGTTAATTCTTCTTCCTGATGGGAAAATAGAGTGACCTGTGCCTGTCCCAACACCAAGAGCTAGTCTCTCATTGGTTCCCCGTCTTCCCGTTCATCCTCAGGACAAATTGCAACCTGTACGGAACAGGAGGTTAAAGATGCTGATGCTCCAAGTAGGGAGATTGCTACTAAAGTGGCTGGAATGGCGAACCCGAGCACAAGGAGATGAGAAATGAGGTGCATTTTAGAAACCTTTCCCCAACACACGGTGTACCATCTTCTTGGTTTCTCATGCATGTTTTCGATGTAGGAAGATGCCCTTGAACCTGGAGATTTGGGACCCATGCGATGGGTAGCACGTAGTATTACTTTAAAGGGTCTGCGTTTGCTCACCCAACCTCACCAAACCTCTCAGCCCCAAGAGTATCCACCCTTATGTCTCATCCAGCTGTGGGTCTAGATATGGTCAATCCAGGTTGCATCACAGCCCCTGAACGAATTGTGTAAGAATTTCTCTCTCTTTCACTGTCTTTGTTTCATGGGTTTTTAAAAGAAATTTATTTTTATAATGGGGTTTAGCTGCTTTTCACGGCTGTGTTTATGCTGCTTTACACCCACTAGACACACTAACAGAGAGATATCAATACATAGGTTTTAAGATTATTACTAGTCAGATATATTCTTGTGCGGTGAATCGGGCGTGTTGAGTCCAGTTCTCTGAGCAAGGAGTAGGTCTTGTCTATTACATATTGGGTTTATGGAACGGTATCTGAGCTAATTTGAAACTCTTGCTTTATGTATCACCCCACCTCGCTTTCCCGTTAAGCAGCCATAGTGTGTTTTCTGCATGTGTGACTCTGTTCTGTTTTGTAATTCAGTTCAAGTGTAACGGTTTTTACATTCCCTCTATAAGTGACACCTTATGAGAAGTGTCCTTTTCTGTGTGACTTATTTCACTTAGAATCGTCGTACCTAAATCCACTCATCATGCTGCTACTAGCCTTATGACATTGATTTCATGGCTGAGTGGTATGCCATTGTACATAAGGACCTCAAATTTTTTATCCATTTTTCGCTTTCCTGGGATATTTAAGGTGGAATGAAGTGGAGGTCCTTGTCAACAGAGCATCCCTAAACTTTGGGGTGCTTGTGTCTTGCTGATTTTTAATTTTCCCACTTTATACCCCCATGCGTGAAAGTGCCCTATGCTCTCTAAGCTGTGTTTTTTAGATGTTTCAGGACACACCGTACACTTCTCCAGAGTGGCTGTTGGCAATTTACATCCCGCCCATCAGTGTAGCAAGGCTCCCATTTCTCCATGGCCTGTCCTGCATTTCTGGTTTTGACACTTTTTACAGCATGGCCCTTTTGACCGATGGGAAGCGAGACTTCTTTGTAGCGCTGATTTGCCTTTACAGGTTGCTTGGTTGGCCAAAAAGGGCGTATGCGTTTTTTCCTGAATATATTCAGGAAAAAACGCATACGCCCTTTTCGGCCAAGGGCATCATTGTCAACGTTTTGGCGCTTTTCATGTGCTTTAAAGGCGATTCGAATCTACCTCCTGAAATCTGTTTCCTGCAATTCTGCCTTGATTTCAATTCCTCGTCTTTGCCTTCCCTCAATATATTTGTGGACGAGAGTTATCATTTATAACTCTGTAGGATTGTGAATTGCAGTGCCCTGAAGCTCCATTTTACAACTCGCTTTTTTGGGAGGTGGCCGCAAAAGCGCAGGATGGCTTCAGGCCCTGTTCTGGTTCCGGGGGGCAGGCTGAGCCTGTGGTTAATTCTTCTTCCTGATGGGAAAATAGAGTGACCTGTGCCTGTCCCAACACCAAGAGCTAATCTCTCATTGGTTCCCCGTCTTCCCGTTCATCCTCAGGACAAATTGCAACCTGTACGGAACAGGAGGTTAAAGGTGCTGATGCTCCAAGTAGGGAGATTGCTACTAAAGTGGCTGGAATGGCGAACCCGAGCACAAGGAGATGAGAAATGAGGTGCATTTTAGAAACCTTTCCCCATCACACGGTGTACCATCTTCTTGGTTTCTCATGCATGTTTTCGATGTAGGAAGATGCCCTTGAACCTGGAGATTTGGGACCCATGCGATGGGTAGCACGCAGTATTACTTTAAAGGGTCTGCGTTTGCTCACCCAACCTCACCAAACCTCTCAGCCCCAAGAGTGTCCACCCTTATGTCTCATCCAGCTCTGGGTCTAGATATGGTCAATCCAGGTTGCATCAAAGCCCCTGAACGAATTGTGTAAGAATTTCTCTCTCTTTCACTGTCTTTGTTTCATGGGTTTTTAAAAGAAATTTATTTTTATAATGGGGTTTAGCTGCTTTACACGGCTGTGTTTATGCCGCTTTACACCCACTTGACACACTAACAGAGAGATATCAATACATAGGTTTTAAGATTATTACTAGTCAGATATATTCTTGTGCGGTGAATCGGGCGTGTTGAGTCCAGTTCTCTGAGCAAGGAGTAGGTCTTCTCTATTACATATTGGGTTTATGGAACGGTATCTGAGCTAATTTGAAACTCTTGCTTTATGTATCACCCCACCTCGCTTTCCCGTTAAGCAGCCATAGTGTGTTTTCTGCATGTGTGACTCTGTTCTGTTTTGTAATTCAGTTCAAGTGTAACGGTTTTTACATTCCCTCTATAAGTGACACCTTATGAGAAGTGTCCTTTTCTGTGTGACTTATTTCACTTCGAATCGTCGTACCTAAATCCACTCATCATGCTGCTACTAGCCTTATGACATTGATTTCACGGCTGAGTGGTATGCCATTGTACATAAGGACCTCAAATTTTTTATCCATTTTTCGCTTTCCTGGGATATTTAAGGTGGAATGAAGTGGAGGTCCTTGTCAACAGAGCATCCCTAAACTTTGGGGTGCTTGTGTCTTGCTGATTTTTAATTTTCCCACTTTATACCCCCATGCGTGGAAGTGCCCTATGCTCTCTAAGCTGTGTTTTTTAGATGTTTCAGGACACACCGTACACTTCTCCAGAGTGGCTGTTGGCAATTTACATCCCGCCCATCAGTGTAGCAAGGCTCCCATTTCTCCATGGCCTGTCCTGCATTTCTGGTTTTGACACTTTTTTCAGCATGGCCCTTTTGACCGATGGGAAGCGAGACTTCTTTGTAGCGCTGATTTGCCTTTCCAGGTTGCTTGGTTGGCCAAAAAGGGCGTATGCGTTTTTTCCTGAATATATTCAGGAAAAAACGCATACGCCCTTTTTGGCCAAGGGCATCATTGTCAACGTTTTGGCGCTTTTCATGTGCTTTAAAGGCGATTCGAATCTACCTCCTGAAATCTGTTTCCTGCAATTCTGCCTTGATTTCAATTCCTCGTCTTTGCCTTCCCTCAATATATTTGTGGACGAGAGTTATCATTTATAACTCTGTAGGATTGTGAATTGCAGTGCCCTGAAGCTCCATTTTACAACTCGCTTTTTTGGGAGGTGGCCGCAAAAGCGCAGGATGGCTTCAGGCCCTGTTCTGGTTCCGGGGGGCAGGCTGAGCCTGTGGTTAATTCTTCTTCCTGATGGGAAAATAGAGTGACCTGTGCCTGTCCCAACACCAAGAGCTAGTCTCTCATTGGTTCCCCGTCTTCCCGTTCATCCTCAGGACAAATTGCAACCTGTACGGAACAGGAGGTTAAAGATGCTGATGCTCCAAGTAGGGAGATTGCTACTAAAGTGGCTGGAATGGCGAACCCGAGCAAAAGGAGATGAGAAATGAGGTGCATTTTAGAAACCTTTCCCCAACACACGGTGTACCATCTTCTTGGTTTCTCATGCATGTTTTCGATGTAGGAAAATGCCCTTGAACCTGGAGATTTGGGACGCATGCGATGGGTAGCACGCAGTATTACTTTAAAGGGTCTGCGTTTGCTCACCCAACCTCTCCAAACCTCTCAGCCCCAAGAGTATCCACCCTTATGTCTCATCCAGCTGTGGGTCTAGATATGGTCAATCCAGGTTGCATCACAGCCCCTGAACGAATTGTGTAAGAATTTCTCTCTCTTTCACTGTCTTTGTTTCATGGGTTTTTAAAAGAAATTTATATTTATAATGGGGTTTAGCTGCTTTTCACGGCTGTGTTTATGCCGCTTTACACCCACTAGACACACTAACAGAGAGATATCAATACATAGGCTTTAAGATTATTACTAGTCAGATATATTCTTGTGTGGTGAATCGGGCGTGTTGAGTCCAGTTCTCTGAGCAAGGAGTAAGTCTTGTCTATTACATATTGGGTTTATGGAACGGTATCTGAGCTAATTTGAAACTCTTGCTTTATGTATCACCCCACTTCGCTTTCCCGTTAAGCAGCCATAGTGTGTTTTCTGCATGTGTGACTCTGTTCTGTTTTGTAACTCAGTTTAAGTGTAACGGTTTTTACATTCCCTCTATAAGTGACACCTTATGAGAAGTGTCCTTTTCTGTGTGACTTATTTCACTTAGAATCGCCGTACCTAAATCCACTCATCATGCTGCTACTAGCCTTATGACATTGATTTCATGGCTGAGTGGTATGCCATTGTACATAAGGACCTCAAATTTTTTATCCATTTTTCACTTTCCTGGGATATTTAAGGTGGAATGAAGTGGAGGTCCTTGTCAACAGAGCAGCCCTAAACTTTGGGGTGCTTGTGTCTTGCTGATTTTTAATTTTCCCACTTTATACCCCCATGCGTGGAAATGCCCTATGCTCTCTAAGCTGTGTTTTTTAGATGTTTCAGGACACACCGTACACTTCTCCAGAGTGGCTGTTGGCAATTTACATCCCACCCATCAGTGTAGCAAGGCTCCCATTTCTCCATGGCCTGTCCTGCATTTCTGGTTTTGACACTTTTTTCAGCATGGCCCTTTTGACCGATGGGAAGCGAGACTTCTTTGTAGCACTGATTTGCCTTTCCAGGTTGCTTGGTTGGCCAAAAAGGGCGTATGCGTTTTTTCCTGAATATATTCAGGAAAAAACGCATACGCCCTTTTTGGCCAAGGGCATCATTGTCAACGTTTTGGCGCTTTTCATGTGCTTTAAAGGCGATTCGAATCTACCTCCTGAAATCTGTTTCCTGCAATTCTGCCTTGATTTCAATTCCTCGTCTTTGCCTTCCCTCAATATATTTGTGGACGAGAGTTATCATTTATAACTCTGTAGGATTGTGAATTGCAGTGCCCTGAAGCTCCATTTTACAACTCGCTTTTTTGGGAGGTGGCCGCAAAAGCGCAGGATGGCTTCAGGCCCTGTTCTGGTTCCGGGGTGCAGGCTGAGCCTGTGGTTAATTCTTCTTCCTGATGGGAAAATAGAGTGACCTGTGCCTATCCCAACACCAAGAGCTAGTCTCTCATTGGTTCCCCGTATTCCCGTTCATCCTCAGGACAAATTGCAACCTGTACAGAACAGGAGGTTAAAGATGCTGATGCTCCAAGTAGGGAGATTGCTACTAAAGTGGCTGGAATGGCGAACCCGAGCACAAGGAGATGAGAAATGAGGTGCATTTTAGAAACCTTTCCCCAACACACGGTGTACCATCTTCTTGGTTTCTCATGCATGTTTTCGATGTAGGAAGATGCCCTTGAACCTGGAGATTTGGGACCCATGCGATGGGTAGCACGCAGTATTACTTTAAAGGGTCTGCGTTTGCTCACCCAACATCACCAAACCTCTCAGCCCCAAGAGTATCCACCCTTATGTCTCATCCAGCTGTGGGTCTAGATATGGTCAATCCAGGTTGCATCACAGCCCCTGAACGAATTGTGTAAGAATTTCTCTCTCTTTCACTGTCTTTGTTTCATGGGTTTTTAAAAGAAATTTATATTTATAATGGGGTTTAGCTGCTTTTCACGGCTGTGTTTATGCCGCTTTACACCCACTAGACACACTAACAGAGAGATATCAATACATAGGCTTTAAGATTATTACTAGTCAGATATATTCTTGTGTGGTGAATCGGGCGTGTTGAGTCCAGTTCTCTGAGCAAGGAGTAAGTCTTGTCTATTACATATTGGGTTTATGGAACGGTATCTGAGCTAATTTGAAACTCGTGCTTTATGTATCACCCCACTTCGCTTTCCCGTTAAGCAGCCATAGTGTGTTTTCTGCATGTGTGACTCTGTTCTGTTTTGTAACTCAGTTTAAGTGTAACGGTTTTTACATTCCCTCTATAAGTGACACCTTATGAGAAGTGTCCTTTTCTGTGTGACTTATTTCACTTAGAATCGCCGTACCTAAATCCACTCATCATGCTGCTACTAGCCTTATGACATTGATTTCATGGCTGAGTGGTATGCCATTGTACATAAGGACCTCAAATTTTTTATCCATTTTTCGCTTTCCTGGGATATTTAAGGTGGAATGAAGTGGAGGTCCTTGTCAACAGAGCAGCCCTAAACTTTGGGGTGCTTGTGTCTTGCTGATTTTTAATTTTCCCACTTTATACCCCCATGCGTGGAAGTGCCCTATGCTCTCTAAGCTGTGTTTTTTAGATGTTTCAGGACACACCGTACACTTCTCCAGAGTGGCTGTTGGCAATTTACATCCCGCCCATCAGTGTAGCAAGGCTCCCATTTCTCCATGGCCTGGCCTGCATTTCTGGTTTTGACACTTTTTTCAGCATGGCCCTTTTGACCGATGGGAAGCGAGACTTCTTTGTAGCGCTGATTTGCCTTTCCAGGTTGCTTGGTTGGCCAAAAAGGGCGTATGCGTTTTTTCCTGAATATATTCAGGAAAAAACGCATACGCCCTTTTTGGCCAAGGGCATCATTGTCAACGTTTTGGCGCTTTTCATGTGCTTTAAAGGCGATTCGAATCTACCTCCTGAAATCTGTTTCCTGCAATTCTGCCTTGATTTCAATTCCTCGTCTTTGCCTTCCCTCAATATATTTGTGGACGAGAGTTATCATTTATAACTCTGTAGGATTGTGAATTGCAGTGCCCTGAAGCTCCATTTTACAACTCGCTTTTTTGGGAGGTGGCCGCAAAAGCGCAGGATGGCTTCAGGCCCTGTTCTGGTTCCGGGGTGCAGGCTGAGCCTGTGGTTAATTCTTCTTCCTGATGGGAAAATAGAGTGACCTGTGCCTATCCCGACACCAAGAGCTAGTCTCTCATTGGTTCCCCGTCTTCCCGTTCATCCTCAGGACAAATTGCAACCTGTACGGAACAGGAGGTTAAAGATGCTGATGCTCCAAGTAGGGAGATTGCTACTAAAGTGGCTGGAATGGCGAACCCGAGCACAAGGAGATGAGAAATGAGGTGCATTTTAGAAACCTTTCCCCAACACACGGTGTACCATCTTCTTGGTTTCTCATGCATGTTTTCGATGTAGGAAGATGCCCTTGAACCAGGAGATTTGGGACCCATGCGATGGGTAGCACGCAGTATTACTTTAAAGGGTCTGCGTTTGCTCACCCAACCTCACCAAACCTCTCAGCCCCAAGAGTATCCACCCTTATGTCTCATCCAGCTGTGGGTCTAGATATGGTCAATCCAGGTTGCATCACAGCCCCTGAACGAATTGTGTAAGAATTTCTCTCTCTTTCACTGTCTTTGTTTCATGGGTTTTTAAAAGAAATTTATTTTTATAATGGGGTTTAGCTGCTTTTCACGGCTGTGTTTATGCCGCTTTACACCCACTAGACACACTAACAGAGAGATATCAATACATAGGTTTTAAGATTATTACTAGTCAGATATATTCTTGTGTGGTGAATCGGGCGTGTTGAGTCCAGTTCTCTGAGCAAGGAGTAGGTCTTGTCTATTACATATTGGGTTTATGGAACGGTATCTGAGCTAATTTGAAACTCTTGCTTTATGTATCACCCCACTTCGCTTTCCCGTTAAGCAGCCATAGTGTGTTTTCTGCATGTGTGACTCTGTTCTGTTTTGTAACTCAGTTCAAGTGTAACGGTTTTTACATTCCCTCTATAAGTGACACCTTATGAGAAGTGTCCTTTTCTGTGTGACTTATTTCACTTAGAATCGCCGTACCTAAATCCACTCATCATGCTGCTACTAGCCTTATGACATTGATTTCATGGCTGAGTGGTATTCCATTGTACATAAGGACCTCAAATTTTTTATCCATTTTTCGCTTTCCTGGGATATTTAAGGTGGAATGAAGTGGAGGTCCTTGTCAACAGAGCAGCCCTAAACTTTGGGGTGCTTGTGTCTTGCTGATTTTTAATTTTCCCACTTTATACCCCCATGCGTGGAAGTGCCCTATGCTCTCTAAGCTGTGTTTTTTAGATGTTTCAGGACACACCGTACACTTCTCCAGAGTGGCTGTTGGCAATTTACATCCCGCCCATCAGTGTAGCAAGGCTCCCATTTCTCCATGGCCTGTCCTGCATTTCTGGTTTTGACACTTTTTTCAGCATGGCCCTTTTGACCGATGGGAAGCGAGACTTCTTTGTAGCGCTGATTTGCCTTTCCAGGTTGCTTGGTTGGCCAAAAAGGGCGTATGCGTTTTTTCCTGAATATATTCAGGAAAAAACGCATACGCCCTTTTTGGCCAAGGGCATCATTGTCAACGTTTTGGCGCTTTTCATGTGCTTTAAAGGCGATTCGAATCTACCTCCTGAAATCTGTTTCCTGCAATTCTGCCTTGATTTCAATTCCTCGTCTTTGCCTTCCCTCAATATATTTGTGGACGAGATTTATCATTTATAACTCTGTAGGATTGTGAATTGCAGTGCCCTGAAGCTCCATTTTACAACTCGCTTTTTTGGGAGGTGGCCGCAAAAGCGCAGGATGGCTTCAGGCCCTGTTCTGGTTCCGGGGTGCAGGCTGAGCCTGTGGTTAATTCTTCTTCCTGATGGGAAAATAGAGTGACCTGTGCCTATCCCAACACCAAGAGCTAGAATCTCATTGGTTCCCCGTCTTCCCGTTCATCCTCAGGACAAATTGCAACCTGTACGGAACAGGAGGTTAAAGATGCTGATGCTCCAAGTAGGGAGATTGCTACTAAAGTGGCTGGAATGGCGAACCCGAGCACAAGGAGATGAGAAATGAGGTGCATTTTAGAAACATTTCCCCAACACACGGTGTACCATCTTCTTGGTTTCTCATGCATGTTTTCGATGTAGGAAGATGCCCTTGAACCTGGAGATTTGGGACCCATGCGATGGGTAGCACGCAGTATTACTTTAAAGGGTCTGCGTTTGCTCACCCAACCTCACCAAACCTCTCAGCCCCAAGAGTATCCACCCTTATGTCTCATCCAGCTGTGGGTCTAGATATGGTCAATCCAGGTTGCATCACAGCCCCTGAACGAATTGTGTAAGAATTTCTCTCTCTTTCACTGTCTTTGTTTCATGGGTTTTTAAAAGAAATTTATTTTTATAATGGGGTTTAGCTGCTTTTCACGGCTGTGTTTATGCCGCTTTACACCCACTAGACACACTAACAGAGAGATATCAATACATAGGTTTTAAGATTATTACTAGTCAGATATATTCTTGTGTGGTGAATCGGGCGTGTTGAGTCCAGTTCTCTGAGCAAGGAGTAGGTCTTGTCTATTACATATGGGGTTTATGGAACGGTATCTGAGCTAATTTGAAACTCTTGCTTTATGTATCACCCCACTTCGCTTTCCCGTTAAGCAGCCATAGTGTGTTTTCTGCATGTGTGACTCTGTTCTGTTTTGTAACTCAGTTCAAGTGTAACGGTTTTTACATTCCCTCTATAAGTGACACCTTATGAGAAGTGTCCTTTTCTGTGTGACTTATTTCACTTAGAATCGCCGTACCTAAATCCACTCATCATGCTGCTACTAGCCTTATGACATTGATTTCATGGCTGAGTGGTATGCCATTGTACATAAGGACCTCAAATTTTTTATCCATTTTTCGCTTTCCTGGGATATTTAAGGTGGAATGAAGTGGAGGTCCTTGTCAACAGAGCAGCCCTAAACTTTGGGGTGCTTGTGTCTTGCTGATTTTTAATTTTCCCTCTTTATACCCCCATGCGTGGAAGTGCCCTATGCTCTCTAAGCTGTGTTTTTTAGATGTTTCAGGACACACCGTACACTTCTCCAGAGTGGCTGTTGGCAATTTACATCCCGCCCATCAGTGTAGCAAGGCTCCCATTTCTCCATGGCCTGGCCTGCATTTCTGGTTTTGACACTTTTTTCAGCATGGCCCTTTTGACCGATGGGAAGCGAGACTTCTTTGTAGCGCTGATTTGCCTTTCCAGGTTGCTTGGTTGGCCAAAAAGGGCGTATGCGTTTTTTCCTGAATATATTCAGGAAAAAACGCATACGCCCTTTTTGGCCAAGGGCATCATTGTCAACGTTTTGGCGCTTTTCATGTGCTTTAAAGGCGATTCGAATCTACCTCCTGAAATCTGTTTCCTGCAATTCTGCCTTGATTTCAATTCCTCGTCTTTGCCTTCCCTCAATATATTTGTGGACGAGAGTTATCATTTATAACTCTGTAGGATTGTGAATTGCAGTGCCCTGAAGCTCCATTTTACAACTCGCTTTTTTGGGAGGTGGCCGCAAAAGCGCAGGATGGCTTCAGGCCCTGTTCTGGTTCCGGGGTGCAGGCTGAGCCTGTGGTTAATTCTTCTTCCTGATGGGAAAATAGAGTGACCTGTGCCTATCCCGACACCAAGAGCTAGTCTCTCATTGGTTCCCCGTCTTCCCGTTCATCCTCAGGACAAATTGCAACCTGTACGGAACAGGAGGTTAAAGATGCTGATGCTCCAAGTAGGGAGATTGCTACTAAAGTGGCTGGAATGGCGAACCCGAGCACAAGGAGATGAGAAATGAGGTGCATTTTAGAAACCTTTCCCCAACACACGGTGTACCATCTTCTTGGTTTCTCATGCATGTTTTCGATGTAGGAAGATGCCCTTGAACCTGGAGATTTGGGACCCATGCGATGGGTAGCACGCAGTATTACTTTAAAGGGTCTGCGTTTGCTCACCCAACCTCACCAAACCTCTCAGCCCCAAGAGTATCCACCCTTATGTCTCATCCAGCTGTGGGTCTAGATATGGTCAATCCAGGTTGCATCACAGCCCCTGAACGAATTGTGTAAGAATTTCTCTCTCTTTCACTGTCTTTGTTTCATGGGTTTTTAAAAGAAATTTATTTTTATAATGGGGTTTAGCTGCTTTTCACGGCTGTGTTTATGCCGCTTTACACCCACTAGACACACTAACAGAGAGATATCAATACATAGGTTTTAAGATTATTACTAGTCAGATATATTCTTGTGTGGTGAATCGGGCGTGTTGAGTCCAGTTCTCTGAGCAAGGAGTAGGTCTTGTCTATTACATATTGGGTTTATGGAACGGTATCTGAGCTAATTTGAAACTCTTGCTTTATGTATCACCCCACTTCGCTTTCCCGTTAAGCAGCCATAGTGTGTTTTCTGCATGTGTGACTCTGTTCTGTTTTGTAACTCAGTTCAAGTGTAACGGTTTTTACATTCCCTCTATAAGTGACACCTTATGAGAAGTGTCCTTTTCTGTGTGACTTATTTCACTTAGAATCGCCGTACCTAAATCCACTCATCATGCTGCTACTAGCCTTATGACATTGATTTCATGGCTGAGTGGTATTCCATTGTACATAAGGACCTCAAATTTTTTATCCATTTTTCGCTTTCCTGGGATATTTAAGGTGGAATGAAGTGGAGGTCCTTGTCAACAGAGCAGCCCTAAACTTTGGGGTGCTTGTGTCTTGCTGATTTTTAATTTTCCCACTTTATACCCCCATGCGTGGAAGTGCCCTATGCTCTCTAAGCTGTGTTTTTTAGATGTTTCAGGACACACCGTACACTTCTCCAGAGTGGCTGTTGGCAATTTACATCCCGCCCATCAGTGTAGCAAGGCTCCCATTTCTCCATGGCCTGTCCTGCATTTCTGGTTTTGACACTTTTTTCAGCATGGCCCTTTTGACCGATGGGAAGCGAGACTTCTTTGTAGCGCTGATTTGCCTTTCCAGGTTGCTTGGTTGGCCAAAAAGGGCGTATGCGTTTTTTCCTGAATATATTCAGGAAAAAACGCATACGCCCTTTTTGGCCAAGGGCATCATTGTCAACGTTTTGGCGCTTTTCATGTGCTTTAAAGGCGATTCGAATCTACCTCCTGAAATCTGTTTCCTGCAATTCTGCCTTGATTTCAATTCCTCGTCTTTGCCTTCCCTCAATATATTTGTGGACGAGAGTTATCATTTATAACTCTGTAGGATTGTGAATTGCAGTGCCCTGAAGCTCCATTTTACAACTCGCTTTTTTGGGAGGTGGCCGCAAAAGCGCAGGATGGCTTCAGGCCCTGTTCTGGTTCCGGGGTGCAGGCTGAGCCTGTGGTTAATTCTTCTTCCTGATGGGAAAATAGAGTGACCAGTGCCTATCCCAACACCAAGAGCTAGAATCTCATTGGTTCCCCGTCTTCCCGTTCATCCTCAGGACAAATTGCAACCTGTACGGAACAGGAGGTTAAAGATGCTGATGCTCCAAGTAGGGAGATTGCTACTAAAGTGGCTGGAATGGCGAACCCGAGCACAAGGAGATGAGAAATGAGGTGCATTTTAGAAACATTTCCCCAACACACGGTGTACCATCTTCTTGGTTTCTCATGCATGTTTTCGATGTAGGAAGATGCCCTTGAACCTGGAGATTTGGGACCCATGCGATGGGTAGCACGCAGTATTACTTTAAAGGGTCTGCGTTTGCTCACCCAACCTCACCAAACCTCTCATCCCCAAGAGTATCCACCCTTATGTCTCATCCAGCTGTGGGTCTAGATATGGTCAATCCAGGTTGCATCACAGCCCCTGAACGAATTGTGTAAGAATTTCTCTCTCTTTCACTGTCTTTGTTTCATGGGTTTTTAAAAGAAATTTATTTTTATAATGGGGTTTAGCTGCTTTTCACGGCTGTGTTTATGCCGCTTTACACCCACTAGACACACTAACAGAGAGATATCAATACATAGGTTTTAAGATTATTACTAGTCAGATATATTCTTGTGTGGTGAATCGGGCGTGTTGAGTCCAGTTCTCTGAGCAAGGAGTAGGTCTTGTCTATTACATATGGGGTTTATGGAACGGTATCTGAGCTAATTTGAAACTCTTGCTTTATGTATCACCCCACTTCGCTTTCCCGTTAAGCAGCCATAGTGTGTTTTCTGCATGTGTGACTCTGTTCTGTTTTGTAACTCAGTTCAAGTGTAACGGTTTTTACATTCCCTCTATAAGTGACACCTTATGAGAAGTGTCCTTTTCTGTGTGACTTATTTCACTTAGAATCGCCGTACCTAAATCCACTCATCATGCTGCTACTAGCCTTATGACATTGATTTCATGGCTGAGTGGTATGCCATTGTACATAAGGACCTCAAATTTTTTATCCATTTTTCGCTTTCCTGGGATATTTAAGGTGGAATGAAGTGGAGGTCCTTGTCAACAGAGCAGCCCTAAACTTTGGGGTGCTTGTGTCTTGCTGATTTTTAATTTTCCCACTTTATACCCCCATGCGTGGAAGTGCCCTATGCTCTCTAAGCTGTGTTTTTTAGATGTTTCAGGACACACCGTACACTTCTCCAGAGTGGCTGTTGGCAATTTACATCCCACCCATCAGTGTAGCAAGGCTCCCATTTCTCCATGGCCTGTCCTGCATTTCTGGTTTTGACACTTTTTTCAGCATGGCCCTTTTGACCGATGGGAAGCGAGACTTCTTTGTAGCGCTGATTTGCCTTTCCAGGTTGCTTGGTTGGCCAAAAAGGGCGTATGCGTTTTTTCCTGAATATATTCAGGAAAAAACGCATACGCCCTTTTTGGCCAAGTGCATCATTGTCAACGTTTTGGCGCTTTTCATGTGCTTTAAAGGCGATTCGAATCTACCTCCTGAAATCTGTTTCCTGCAATTCTGCCTTGATTTCAATTCCTCGTCTTTGCCTTCCCTCAATATATTTGTGGACGAGAGTTATCATTTATAACTCTGTAGGATTGTGAATTGCAGTGCCCTGAAGCTCCATTTTACAACTCGCTTTTTTGGGAGGTGGCCGCAAAAGCGCAGGATGGCTTCAGGCCCTGTTCTGGTTCCGGGGTGCAGGCTGAGCCTGTGGTTAATTCTTCTTCCTGATGGGAAAATAGAGTGACCTGTGCATATCCCAACACCAAGAGCTAGTCTCTCATTGGTTCCCCGTCTTCCCGTTCATCCTCAGGACAAATTGCAACCTGTACGGAACAGGAGGTTAAAGATGCTGATGCTCCAAGTAGGGAGATTGCTACTAAAGTGGCTGGAATGGCGAACCCGAGCACAAGGAGATGAGAAATGAGGTGCATTTTAGAAACCTTTCCCCAACACACGGTGTACCATCTTCTTGGTTTCTCATGCATGTTTTCGATGTAGGAAGATGCCCTTGAACCTGGAGATTTGGGACCCATGCGATGGGTAGCACGCAGTATTACTTTAAAGGGTCTGCGTTTGCTCACCCAACCTCACCAAACCTCTCAGCCCCAAGAGTATCCACCCTTATGTCTCATCCAGCTGTGGGTCTAGATATGGTCAATCCAGGTTGCATCACAGCCCCTGAACGAATTGTGTAAGAATTTCTCTCTCTTTCACTGTCTTTGTTTCATGGGTTTTTAAAAGAAATTTATTTTTATAATGGGGTTTACCTGCTTTTCACGGCTGTGTTTATGCCGCTTTACACCCACTAGACACACTAACAGAGAGATATCAATACATAGGTTTTAAGATTATTACTAGTCAGATATATTCTTGTGCGGTGAATCGGGCGTGTTGAGTCCAGTTCTCTGAGCAAGGAGTAGGTCTTGTCTATTACATATTGGGTTTATGGAACGGTATCTGAGCTAATTTGAAACTCTTGCTTTATGTATCACCCCACCTCGCTTTCCCGTTAAGCAGCCATAGTGTGTTTTCTGCATGTGTGACTCTGTTCTGTTTTGTAACTCAGTTCAAGTGTAACGGTTTTTACATTCCCTCTATAAGTGACACCTTATGAGAAGTGTCCTTTTCTGTGTGACTTATTTCACTTAGAATCGTCGTACCTAAATCCACTCATCATGCTGCTACTAGCCTTATGACATTGATTTCATGGCTGAGTGGTATGCCATTGTACATAAGGACCTCAAATTTTTTATCCATTTTTCGCTTTCCTTGGATATTTAAGGTGGAATGAAGTGGAGGTCCTTGTCAACAGAGCAGCCCTAAACTTTGGGGTGCTTGTGTCTTGCTGATTTTTAATTTTCCCACTTTATACCCCCATGCGTGGAAGTGCCCTATGCTCTCTAAGCTGTGTTTTTTAGATGTTTCAGGACACACCGTACACTTCTACAGAGTGGCTGTTGGCAATTTACATCCCGCCCATCAGTGTAGCAAGGCTCCCATTTCTCCATGGCCTGTCCTGCATTTCTGGTTTTGACACTTTTTTCAGCATGGCCCTTTTGACCGATGGGAAGCGAGACTTCTTTGTAGCGCTGATTTGCCTTTCCAGGTTGCTTGGTTGGCCAAAAAGGGCGTATGCGTTTTTTCCTGAATATATTCAGGAAAAAACGCATACGCCCTTTTCGGCCAAGGGCATCATTGTCAACGTTTTGGCGCTTTTCATGTGCTTTAAAGGCGATTCGAATCTACCTCCTGAAATCTGTTTCCTGCAATTCTGCCTTGATTTCAATTCCTCGTCTTTGCCTTCCCTCAATATATTTGTGGACGAGAGTTATCATTTATAACTCTGTAGGATTGTGAATTGCAGTGCCCTGAAGCTCCATTTTACAACTCGCTTTTTTGGGAGGTGGCCGCAAAAGCGCAGGATGGCTTCAGGCCCTGTTCTGGTTCCGGGGGGCAGGCTGAGCCTGTGGTTAATTCTTCTTCCTGATGGGAAAATAGAGTGACCTGTGCCTGTCCCAACACCAAGAGCTAGTCTCTCATTGGTTCCCCGTCTTCCCGTTCATCCTCAGGACAAATTGCAACCTGTACGGAACAGGAGGTTAAAGATGCTGATGCTCCAAGTAGGGAGATTGCTACTAAAGTGGCTGGAATGGCGAACCCGAGCAAAAGGAGATGAGAAATGAGGTGCATTTTAGAAACCTTTCCCCAACACACGGTGTACCATCTTCTTGGTTTCTCATGCATGTTTTCGATGTAGGAAGATGCCCTTGAACCTGGAGATTTGGGACCCATGCGATGGGTAGCACGCAGTATTACTTTAAAGGGTCTGCGTTTGCTCACCCAACCTCTCCAAACCTCTCAGCCCCAAGAGTATCCACCCTTATGTCTCATCCAGCTGTGGGTCTAGATATGGTCAATCCAGGTTGCATCACAGCCCCTGAACGAATTGTGTAAGAATTTCTCTCTCTTTCACTGTCTTTGTTTCATGGGTTTTTAAAAGAAATTTATTTTTATAATGGGGTTTAGCTGCTTTTCACGGCTGTGTTTATGCCGCTTTACACCCACTAGACACACAAACAGAGAGATATCAATACATAGGTTTTAAGATTATTACTAGTCAGTTATATTCTTGTGCGGTGAATCGGGCGTGTTGAGTCCAGTTCTCTGAGCAAGGAGTAGGTCTTGTCTATTACATATTGGGTTTATGGAACGGTATCTGAGCTAATTTGAAACTCTTGCTTTATGTATCACCCCACCTCGCTTTCCCGTTAAGCAGCCATAGTGTGTTTTCTGCATGTGTGACTCTGTTCTGTTTTGTAACTCAGTTCAAGTGTAACGGTTTTTACATTCCCTCTATAAGTGACACCTTATGAGAAGTGTCCTTTTCTGTGTGACTTATTTCACTTAGAATCGTCGTACCTAAATCCACTCATCATGCTGCTACTAGCCTTATGACATTGATTTCATGGCTGAGTGGTATGCCATTGTACATAAGGACCTCAAATTTTTTATCCATTTTTCGCTTTCCTTGGATATTTAAGGTGGAATGAAGTGGAGGTCCTTGTCAACAGAGCATCCCTAAACTTTGGGGTGCTTGTGTCTTGCTGATTTTTAATTTTCCCACTTTATACCCCCATGCGTGGAAGTGCCCTATGCTCTCTAAGCTGTGTTTTTTAGATGTTTCAGGACACACCGTACACTTCTCCAGAGTGGCTGTTGGCAATTTACATCCCGCCCATCAGTGTAGCAAGGCTCCCATTTCTCCATGGCCTGTCCTGCATTTCTGGTTTTGACACTTTTTTCAGCATGGCCCTTTTGACCGATGGGAAGCGAGACTTCTTTGTAGCGCTGATTTGCCTTTCCAGGTTGCTTGGTTGGCCAAAAAGGGCGTATGCGTTTTTTCCTGAATATATTCAGGAAAAAACGCATACGCCCTTTTTGGCCAAGGGCATCATTGTCAACGTTTTGGCGCTTTTCATGTGCTTTAAAGGCGATTCGAATCTACCTCCTGAAATCTGTTTCCTGCAATTCTGCCTTGATTTCAATTCCTCGTCTTTGCCTTCCCTCAATATATTTGTGGACGAGAGTTATCATTTATAACTCTGTAGGATTGTGAATTGCAGTGCCCTGAAGCTCCATTTTACAACTCGCTTTTTTGGGAGGTGGCCGCAAAAGCGCAGGATGGCTTCAGGCCCTGTTCTGGTTCCGGGGTGCAGGCTGAGCCTGTGGTTAATTCTTCTTCCTGATGGGAAAATAGAGTGACCTGTGCATATCCCAACACCAAGAGCTAGTCTCTCATTGGTTCCCCGTCTTCCCGTTCATCCTCAGGACAAATTGCAACCTGTACGGAACAGGTGGTTAAAGATGCTGATGCTCCAAGTAGGGAGATTGCTACTAAAGTGGCTGGAATGGCGAACCCGAGCACAAGGAGATGAGAAATGAGGTGCATTTTAGAAACCTTTCCCCAACACACGGTGTACCATCTTCTTGGTTTCTCATGCATGTTTTCGATGTAGGAAGATGCCCTTGAACCTGGAGATTTGGGACCCATGCGATGGGTAGCACGCAGTATTACTTTAAAGGGTCTGCGTTTGCTCACCCAACCTCACCAAACCTCTCAGCCCCAAGAGTATCCACCCTTATGTCTCATCCAGCTGTGGGTCTAGATATGGTCAATCCAGGTTGCATCACAGCCCCTGAACGAATTGTGTAAGAATTTCTCTCTCTTTCACTGTCTTTGTTTCATGGGTTTTTAAAAGAAATTTATTTTTATAATGGGGTTTACCTGCTTTTCACGGCTGTGTTTATGCCGCTTTACACCCACTAGACACACTAACAGAGAGATATCAATACATAGGTTTTAAGATTATTACTAGTCAGATATATTCTTGTGCGGTGAATCGGGCGTGTTGAGTCCAGTTCTCTGAGCAAGGAGTAGGTCTTGTCTATTACATATTGGGTTTATGGAACGGTATCTGAGCTAATTTGAAACTCTTGCTTTATGTATCACCCCACCTCGCTTTCCCGTTAAGCAGCCATAGTGTGTTTTCTGCATGTGTGACTCTGTTCTGTTTTGTAACTCAGTTCAAGTGTAACGGTTTTTACATTCCCTCTATAAGTGACACCTTATGAGAAGTGTCCTTTTCTGTGTGACTTATTTCACTTAGAATCGTCGTACCTAAATCCACTCATCATGCTGCTACTAGCCTTATGACATTGATTTCATGGCTGAGTGGTATGCCATTGTACATAAGGACCTCAAATTTTTTATCCATTTTTCGCTTTCCTTGGATATTTAAGGTGGAATGAAGTGGAGGTCCTTGTCAACAGAGCAGCCCTAAACTTTGGGGTGCTTGTGTCTTGCTGATTTTTAATTTTCCCACTTTATACCCCCATGCGTGGAAGTGCCCTATGCTCTCTAAGCTGTGTTTTTTAGATGTTTCAGGACACACCGTACACTTCTACAGAGTGGCTGTTGGCAATTTACATCCCGCCCATCAGTGTAGCAAGGCTCCCATTTCTCCATGGCCTGTCCTGCATTTCTGGTTTTGACACTTTTTTCAGCATGGCCCTTTTGACCGATGGGAAGCGAGACTTCTTTGTAGCGCTGATTTGCCTTTCCAGGTTGCTTGGTTGGCCAAAAAGGGCGTATGCGTTTTTTCCTGAATATATTCAGGAAAAAACGCATACGCCCTTTTCGGCCAAGGGCATCATTGTCAACGTTTTGGCGCTTTTCATGTGCTTTAAAGGCGATTCGAATCTACCTCCTGAAATCTGTTTCCTGCAATTCTGCCTTGATTTCAATTCCTCGTCTTTGCCTTCCCTCAATATATTTGTGGACGAGAGTTATCATTTATAACTCTGTAGGATTGTGAATTGCAGTGCCCTGAAGCTCCATTTTACAACTCGCTTTTTTGGGAGGTGGCCGCAAAAGCGCAGGATGGCTTCAGGCCCTGTTCTGGTTCCGGGGGGCAGGCTGAGCCTGTGGTTAATTCTTCTTCCTGATGGGAAAATAGAGTGACCTGTGCCTGTCCCAACACCAAGAGCTAGTCTCTCATTGGTTCCCCGTCTTCCCGTTCATCCTCAGGACAAATTGCAACCTGTACGGAACAGGAGGTTAAAGATGCTGATGCTCCAAGTAGGGAGATTGCTACTAAAGTGGCTGGAATGGCGAACCCGAGCAAAAGGAGATGAGAAATGAGGTGCATTTTAGAAACCTTTCCCCAACACACGGTGTACCATCTTCTTGGTTTCTCATGCATGTTTTCGATGTAGGAAGATGCCCTTGAACCTGGAGATTTGGGACCCATGCGATGGGTAGCACGCAGTATTACTTTAAAGGGTCTGCGTTTGCTCACCCAACCTCTCCAAACCTCTCAGCCCCAAGAGTATCCACCCTTATGTCTCATCCAGCTGTGGGTCTAGATATGGTCAATCCAGGTTGCATCACAGCCCCTGAACGAATTGTGTAAGAATTTCTCTCTCTTTCACTGTCTTTGTTTCATGGGTTTTTAAAAGAAATTTATTTTTATAATGGGGTTTAGCTGCTTTTCACGGCTGTGTTTATGCCGCTTTACACCCACTAGACACACAAACAGAGAGATATCAATACATAGGTTTTAAGATTATTACTAGTCAGTTATATTCTTGTGCGGTGAATCGGGCGTGTTGAGTCCAGTTCTCTGAGCAAGGAGTAGGTCTTGTCTATTACATATTGGGTTTATGGAACGGTATCTGAGCTAATTTGAAACTCTTGCTTTATGTATCACCCCACCTCGCTTTCCCGTTAAGCAGCCATAGTGTGTTTTCTGCATGTGTGACTCTGTTCTGTTTTGTAACTCAGTTCAAGTGTAACGGTTTTTACATTCCCTCTATAAGTGACACCTTATGAGAAGTGTCCTTTTCTGTGTGACTTATTTCACTTAGAATCGTCGTACCTAAATCCACTCATCATGCTGCTACTAGCCTTATGACATTGATTTCATGGCTGAGTGGTATGCCATTGTACATAAGGACCTCAAATTTTTTATCCATTTTTCGCTTTCCTTGGATATTTAAGGTGGAATGAAGTGGAGGTCCTTGTCAACAGAGCATCCCTAAACTTTGGGGTGCTTGTGTCTTGCTGATTTTTAATTTTCCCACTTTATACCCCCATGCGTGGAAGTGCCCTATGCTCTCTAAGCTGTGTTTTTTAGATGTTTCAGGACACACCGTACACTTCTCCAGAGTGGCTGTTGGCAATTTACATCCCGCCCATCAGTGTAGCAAGGCTCCCATTTCTCCATGGCCTGTCCTGCATTTCTGGTTTTGACACTTTTTTCAGCATGGCCCTTTTGACCGATGGGAAGCGAGACTTCTTTGTAGCGCTGATTTGCCTTTCCAGGTTGCTTGGTTGGCCAAAAAGGGCGTATGCGTTTTTTCCTGAATATATTCAGGAAAAAACGCATACGCCCTTTTTGGCCAAGGGCATCATTGTCAACGTTTTGGCGCTTTTCATGTGCTTTAAAGGCGATTCGAATCTACCTCCTGAAATCTGTTTCCTGCAATTCTGCCTTGATTTCAATTCCTCGTCTTTGCCTTCCCTCAATATATTTGTGGACGAGAGTTATCATTTATAACTCTGTAGGATTGTGAATTGCAGTGCCCTGAAGCTCCATTTTACAACTCGCTTTTTTGGGAGGTGGCCGCAAAAGCGCAGGATGGCTTCAGGCCCTGTTCTGGTTCCGGGGGGCAGGCTGAGCCTGTGGTTAATTCTTCTTCCTGATGGGAAAATAGAGTGACCTGTGCCTGTCCCAACACCAAGAGCTAGTCTCTCATTGGTTCCCCGTCTTCCCGTTCATCCTCAGGACAAATTGCAACCTGTACGGAACAGGAGGTTAAAGATGCTGATGCTCCAAGTAGGGAGATTGCTACTAAAGTGGCTGGAATGGCGAACCCGAGCACAAGGAGATGAGAAATGAGGTGCATTTTAGAAACCTTTCCCCAACACACGGTGTACCATCTTCTTGGTTTCTCATGCATGTTTTCGATGTAGGAAGATGCCCTTGAACCTGGAGATTTGGGACCCATGCGATGGGTAGCACGCAGTATTACTTTAAAGGGTCTGCATTGGCTCACCCAACCTCACCAAACCTCTCAGCCCCAAGAGTGTCCACCCTTATGTCTCATCCAGCTGTGGGTCTAGATATGGTCAATCCAGGTTGCATCACAGCCCCTGAACGAATTGTGTAAGAGTTTCTCTCTCTTTCACTGTCTTTGTTTCATGGGTTTTTAAAAGAAATTTATTTTTATAATGGGGTTTAGCTGCTTTTCACGGCTGTGTTTATGCCGCTTTACACCCACTTGACACACTAACAGAGAGATATCAATACATAGGTTTTAAGATTATTACTAGTCAGATATATTCTTGTGCAGTGAATCGGGCGTGTTGAGTCCAGTTCTCTGAGCAAGGAGTAGGTCTTGTCTATTACATATTGGGTTTATGGAACGGTATCTGAACTAATTTGAAACTCTTGCTTTATGTATCACCCCACCTCACCTTTCCCGTTAAGCAGCAATAGTGTGTTTTCTGCATGTGTGACTCTGTTCTGTTTTGTAATTCAGTTCAAGTGTAACGGATTTACATTCCCTCTATAAGTGACACCTTATGAGAAGTGTCCTTTTCTGTGTGACTTATTTCACTTAGAATCGTCGTACCTAAATCCACTCATCATGCTGCTACTAGCCTTATGACATTGATTTCATGGCTGAGTGGTATGCCATTGTACATAAGGACCTCAAATTTTTTATCCATTTTTCGCTTTCCTGGGATATTTAAGGTGGAATGAGGTGGAGGTCCTTGTCAACAGAGCAGCCCTAAACTTTGGGGTGCTTGTGTCTTGCTGATTTTTAATTTTCCCACTTTATACCCCCATGCGTGGAAGTGCCCTATGCTCTCTAAGCTGTGTTTTTTAGATGTTTCAGGACACACTGTACACTTCTCCAGTGTGGCTGTTGGCAATTTACATCCCGCCCATCAGTGTAGCAAGGCTCCCATTTCTCCATGGCCTGTCCTGCATTTCTGGTTTTGACACTTTTTTCAGCATGGCCCTTTTGACCGATGGGAAGCGAGACTTCTTTGTAGCGCTGATTTGCCTTTCCAGGTTGCTTGGTTGGCCAAAAAGGGCGTATGCGTTTTTTCCTGAATATATTCAGGAAAAAACGCATACGCCCTTTTTGGCCAAGGGCATCATTGTCAACGTTTTGGCGCTTTTCATGTGCTTTAAAGGCGATTCGAATCTACCTCCTGAAATCTGTTTCCTGCAATTCTGCCTTGATTTCAATTCCACGTCTTTGCCTTCCCTCAATATATTTGTGGACGAGAGTTATCATTTATAACTCTGTAGGATTGTGAATTGCAGTGCCCTGAAGCTCCATTTTACAACTCGCTTTTTTGGGAGGTGGCCGCAAAAGCGCAGGATGGCTTCAGGCCCTGTTCTGGTTCCCGGGGGCAGGCTGAGCCTGTGGTTAATTCTTCTTCCTGATGGGAAAATAGAGTTACCTGTGCCTGTCCCAACACCAAGAGCTAGTCTCTCATTGGTTCCCCGTCTTCCCGTTCATCCTCAGGACATATTGCAACCTGTACGGAACAGGAGGTTAAAGATGCTGATGCTCCAAGTAGGGAGATTGCTACTAAAGTGGCTGGAATGGCGAACCCGAGCACAAGGAGATGAGAAATGAGGTGCATTTTAGAAACCTTTCCCCAACACACGGTGTACCATCTTCTTGGTTTCTCATGCATGTTTTCGATGTAGGAAGATGCCCTTGAACCTGGAGATTTGGGACCCATGCGATGGGTAGCACGCAGTATTACTTTAAAGGGTCTGCGTTTGCTCACCCAACCTCACCAAACCTCTCAGCCCCAAGAGTATCCACCCTTATGTCTCATCCAGCTGTGGGTCTAGATATGGTCAATCCAGGTTGCATCACAGCCCCTGAACGAATTGTGTAAGAATTTCTCTCTCTTTCACTGTCTTTGTTTCATGGGTTTTTAAAAGAAATTTATTTTTATAATGGGGTTTAGCTGCTTTTCACGGCTGTGTTTATGCCGCTTTACACCCACTAGACACACTAACAGAGAGATATCAATACATAGGTTTTAAGATTATTACTAGTCAGATATATTCTTGTGTGGTGAATCGGGCGTGTTGAGTCCAGTTCTCTGAGCAAGGAGTAGGTCTTGTCTATTACATATTGGGTTTATGGAACGGTATCTGAGCTAATTTGAAACTCTTGCTTTATGTATCACCCCACTTCGCTTTCCCGTTAAGCAGCCATAGTGTGTTTTCTGCATGTGTGACTCTGTTCTGTTTTGTAACTCAGTTCAAGTGTAACGGTTTTTACATTCCCTCTATAAGTGACACCTTATGAGAAGTGTCCTTTTCTGTGTGACTTATTTCACTTAGAATCGCCGTACCTAAATCCACTCATCATGCTGCTACTAGCCTTATGACATTGATTTCATGGCTGAGTGGTATTCCATTGTACATAAGGACCTCAAATTTTTTATCCATTTTTCGCTTTCCTGGGATATTTAAGGTGGAATGAAGTGGAGGTCCTTGTCAACAGAGCAGCCCTAAACTTTGGGGTGCTTGTGTCTTGCTGATTTTTAATTTTCCCACTTTATACCCCCATGCGTGGAAGTGCCCTATGCTCTCTAAGCTGTGTTTTTTAGATGTTTCAGGACACACCGTACACTTCTCCAGAGTGGCTGTTGGCAATTTACATCCCGCCCATCAGTGTAGCAAGGCTCCCATTTCTCCATGGCCTGTCCTGCATTTCTGGTTTTGACACTTTTTTCAGCATGGCCCTTTTGACCGATGGGAAGCGAGACTTCTTTGTAGCGCTGATTTGCCTTTCCAGGTTGCTTGGTTGGCCAAAAAGGGCGTATGCGTTTTTTCCTGAATATATTCAGGAAAAAACGCATACGCCCTTTTTGGCCAAGGGCATCATTGTCAACGTTTTGGCGCTTTTCATGTGCTTTAAAGGCGATTCGAATCTACCTCCTGAAATCTGTTTCCTGCAATTCTGCCTTGATTTCAATTCCTCGTCTTTGCCTTCCCTCAATATATTTGTGGACGAGAGTTATCATTTATAACTCTGTAGGATTGTGAATTGCAGTGCCCTGAAGCTCCATTTTACAACTCGCTTTTTTGGGAGGTGGCCGCAAAAGCGCAGGATGGCTTCAGGCCCTGTTCTGGTTCCGGGGTGCAGGCTGAGCCTGTGGTTAATTCTTCTTCCTGATGGGAAAATAGAGTGACCAGTGCCTATCCCAACACCAAGAGCTAGAATCTCATTGGTTCCCCGTCTTCCCGTTCATCCTCAGGACAAATTGCAACCTGTACGGAACAGGAGGTTAAAGATGCTGATGCTCCAAGTAGGGAGATTGCTACTAAAGTGGCTGGAATGGCGAACCCGAGCACAAGGAGATGAGAAATGAGGTGCATTTTAGAAACATTTCCCCAACACACGGTGTACCATCTTCTTGGTTTCTCATGCATGTTTTCGATGTAGGAAGATGCCCTTGAACCTGGAGATTTGGGACCCATGCGATGGGTAGCACGCAGTATTACTTTAAAGGGTCTGCGTTTGCTCACCCAACCTCACCAAACCTCTCATCCCCAAGAGTATCCACCCTTATGTCTCATCCAGCTGTGGGTCTAGATATGGTCAATCCAGGTTGCATCACAGCCCCTGAACGAATTGTGTAAGAATTTCTCTCTCTTTCACTGTCTTTGTTTCATGGGTTTTTAAAAGAAATTTATTTTTATAATGGGGTTTAGCTGCTTTTCACGGCTGTGTTTATGCCGCTTTACACCCACTAGACACACTAACAGAGAGATATCAATACATAGGTTTTAAGATTATTACTAGTCAGATATATTCTTGTGTGGTGAATCGGGCGTGTTGAGTCCAGTTCTCTGAGCAAGGAGTAGGTCTTGTCTATTACATATGGGGTTTATGGAACGGTATCTGAGCTAATTTGAAACTCTTGCTTTATGTATCACCCCACTTCGCTTTCCCGTTAAGCAGCCATAGTGTGTTTTCTGCATGTGTGACTCTGTTCTGTTTTGTAACTCAGTTCAAGTGTAACGGTTTTTACATTCCCTCTATAAGTGACACCTTATGAGAAGTGTCCTTTTCTGTGTGACTTATTTCACTTAGAATCGCCGTACCTAAATCCACTCATCATGCTGCTACTAGCCTTATGACATTGATTTCATGGCTGAGTGGTATGCCATTGTACATAAGGACCTCAAATTTTTTATCCATTTTTCGCTTTCCTGGGATATTTAAGGTGGAATGAAGTGGAGGTCCTTGTCAACAGAGCAGCCCTAAACTTTGGGGTGCTTGTGTCTTGCTGATTTTTAATTTTCCCACTTTATACCCCCATGCGTGGAAGTGCCCTATGCTCTCTAAGCTGTGTTTTTTAGATGTTTCAGGACACACCGTACACTTCTCCAGAGTGGCTGTTGGCAATTTACATCCCACCCATCAGTGTAGCAAGGCTCCCATTTCTCCATGGCCTGTCCTGCATTTCTGGTTTTGACACTTTTTTCAGCATGGCCCTTTTGACCGATGGGAAGCGAGACTTCTTTGTAGCGCTGATTTGCCTTTCCAGGTTGCTTGGTTGGCCAAAAAGGGCGTATGCGTTTTTTCCTGAATATATTCAGGAAAAAACGCATACGCCCTTTTTGGCCAAGTGCATCATTGTCAACGTTTTGGCGCTTTTCATGTGCTTTAAAGGCGATTCGAATCTACCTCCTGAAATCTGTTTCCTGCAATTCTGCCTTGATTTCAATTCCTCGTCTTTGCCTTCCCTCAATATATTTGTGGACGAGAGTTATCATTTATAACTCTGTAGGATTGTGAATTGCAGTGCCCTGAAGCTCCATTTTACAACTCGCTTTTTTGGGAGGTGGCCGCAAAAGCGCAGGATGGCTTCAGGCCCTGTTCTGGTTCCGGGGTGCAGGCTGAGCCTGTGGTTAATTCTTCTTCCTGATGGGAAAATAGAGTGACCTGTGCATATCCCAACACCAAGAGCTAGTCTCTCATTGGTTCCCCGTCTTCCCGTTCATCCTCAGGACAAATTGCAACCTGTACGGAACAGGAGGTTAAAGATGCTGATGCTCCAAGTAGGGAGATTGCTACTAAAGTGGCTGGAATGGCGAACCCGAGCACAAGGAGATGAGAAATGAGGTGCATTTTAGAAACCTTTCCCCAACACACGGTGTACCATCTTCTTGGTTTCTCATGCATGTTTTCGATGTAGGAAGATGCCCTTGAACCTGGAGATTTGGGACCCATGCGATGGGTAGCACGCAGTATTACTTTAAAGGGTCTGCGTTTGCTCACCCAACCTCACCAAACCTCTCAGCCCCAAGAGTATCCACCCTTATGTCTCATCCAGCTGTGGGTCTAGATATGGTCAATCCAGGTTGCATCACAGCCCCTGAACGAATTGTGTAAGAATTTCTCTCTCTTTCACTGTCTTTGTTTCATGGGTTTTTAAAAGAAATTTATTTTTATAATGGGGTTTACCTGCTTTTCACGGCTGTGTTTATGCCGCTTTACACCCACTAGACACACTAACAGAGAGATATCAATACATAGGTTTTAAGATTATTACTAGTCAGATATATTCTTGTGCGGTGAATCGGGCGTGTTGAGTCCAGTTCTCTGAGCAAGGAGTAGGTCTTGTCTATTACATATTGGGTTTATGGAACGGTATCTGAGCTAATTTGAAACTCTTGCTTTATGTATCACCCCACCTCGCTTTCCCCGTTAAGCAGCCATAGTGTGTTTTCTGCATGTGTGACTCTGTTCTGTTTTGTAACTCAGTTCAAGTGTAACGGTTTTTACATTCCCTCTATAAGTGACACCTTATGAGAAGTGTCCTTTCTGTGTGACTTATTTCACTTAGAATCGTCGTACCTAAATCCACTCATCATGCTGCTACTAGCCTTATGACATTGATTTCATGGCTGAGTGGTATGCCATTGTACATAAGGACCTCAAATTTTTTATCCATTTTTCGCTTTCCTTGGATATTTAAGGTGGAATGAAGTGGAGGTCCTTGTCAACAGAGCAGCCCTAAACTTTGGGGTGCTTGTGTCTTGCTGATTTTTAATTTTCCCACTTTATACCCCCATGCGTGGAAGTGCCCTATGCTCTCTAAGCTGTGTTTTTTAGATGTTTCAGGACACACCCGTACACTTCTACAGAGTGGCTGTTGGCAATTTACATCCCGCCCATCAGTGTAGCAAGGCTCCCATTTCTCCATGGCCTGTCCTGCATTTCTGGTTTTGACACTTTTTTCAGCATGGCCCTTTTGACCGATGGGAAGCGAGACTTCTTTGTAGCGCTGATTTGCCTTTCCAGGTTGCTTGGTTGGCCAAAAAGGGCGTATGCGTTTTTTCCTGAATATATTCAGGAAAAAACGCATACGCCCTTTTCGGCCAAGGGCATCATTGTCAACGTTTTGGCGCTTTTCATGTGCTTTAAAGGCGATTCGAATCTACCTCCTGAAATCTGTTTCCTGCAATTCTGCCTTGATTTCAATTCCTCGTCTTTGCCTTCCCTCAATATATTTGTGGACGAGAGTTATCATTTATAACTCTGTAGGATTGTGAATTGCAGTGCCCTGAAGCTCCATTTTACAACTCGCTTTTTTGGGGAGGTGGCCGCAAAAGCGCAGGATGGCTTCAGGCCCTGTTCTGGTTCCGGGGGGCAGGCTGAGCCTGTGGTTAATTCTTCTTCCTGATGGGAAAATAGAGTGACCTGTGCCTGTCCCAACACCAAGAGCTAGTCTCTCATTGGTTCCCCGTCTTCCCGTTCATCCTCAGGACAAATTGCAACCTACGGAACAGGAGGTTAAAGATGCTGATGCTCCAAGTAGGGAGATTGCTACTAAAGTGGCTGGAATGGCGAACCCGAGCAAAAGGAGATGAGAAATGAGGTGCATTTTAGAAACCTTTCCCCAACACACGGTGTACCATCTTCTTGGTTTCTCATGCATGTTTTCGATGTAGGAAGATGCCCTTGAACCTGGAGATTTGGGACCCATGCGATGGGTAGCACGCAGTATTACTTTAAAGGGTCTGCGTTTGCTCACCCAACCTCTCCAAACCTCTCAGCCCCAAGAGTATCCACCCTTATGTCTCATCCAGCTGTGGGTCTAGATATGGTCAATCCAGGTTGCATCACAGCCCCTGAACGAATTGTGTAAGAATTTCTCTCTCTTTCACTGTCTTTGTTTCATGGGTTTTTAAAAGAAATTTATTTTTATAATGGGGTTTAGCTGCTTTTCACGGCTGTGTTTATGCCGCTTTACACCCACTAGACACACAAACAGAGAGATATCAATACATAGGTTTTAAGATTATTACTAGTCAGTTATATTCTTGTGCGGTGAATCGGGCGTGTTGAGTCCAGTTCTCTGAGCAAGGAGTAGGTCTTGTCTATTACATATTGGGTTTATGGAACGGTATCTGAGCTAATTTGAAACTCTTGCTTTATGTATCACCCCACCTCGCTTTCCCGTTAAGCAGCCATAGTGTGTTTTCTGCATGTGTGACTCTGTTCTGTTTTGTAACTCAGTTCAAGTGTAACGGTTTTTACATTCCCTCTATAAGTGACACCTTATGAGAAGTGTCCTTTTCTGTGTGACTTATTTCACTTAGAATCGTCGTACCTAAATCCACTCATCATGCTGCTACTAGCCTTATGACATTGATTTCATGGCTGAGTGGTATGCCATTGTACATAAGGACCTCAAATTTTTTATCCATTTTTCGCTTTCCTTGGATATTTAAGGTGGAATGAAGTGGAGGTCCTTGTCAACAGAGCATCCCTAAACTTTGGGGTGCTTGTGTCTTGCTGATTTTTAATTTTCCCACTTTATACCCCCATGCGTGGAAGTGCCCTATGCTCTCTAAGCTGTGTTTTTTAGATGTTTCAGGACACACCGTACACTTCTCCAGAGTGGCTGTTGGCAATTTACATCCCGCCCATCAGTGTAGCAAGGCTCCCATTTCTCCATGGCCTGTCCTGCATTTCTGGTTTTGACACTTTTTTCAGCATGGCCCTTTTGACCGATGGGAAGCGAGACTTCTTTGTAGCGCTGATTTGCCTTTCCAGGTTGCTTGGTTGGCCAAAAAGGGCGTATGCGTTTTTTCCTGAATATATTCAGGAAAAAACGCATACGCCCTTTTTGGCCAAGGGCATCATTGTCAACGTTTTGGCGCTTTTCATGTGCTTTAAAGGCGATTCGAATCTACCTCCTGAAATCTGTTTCCTGCAATTCTGCCTTGATTTCAATTCCTCGTCTTTGCCTTCCCTCAATATATTTGTGGACGAGAGTTATCATTTATAACTCTGTAGGATTGTGAATTGCAGTGCCCTGAAGCTCCATTTTACAACTCGCTTTTTTGGGAGGTGGCCGCAAAAGCGCAGGATGGCTTCAGGCCCTGTTCTGGTTCCGGGGTGCAGGCTGAGCCTGTGGTTAATTCTTCTTCCTGATGGGAAAATAGAGTGACCTGTGCATATCCCAACACCAAGAGCTAGTCTCTCATTGGTTCCCCGTCTTCCCGTTCATCCTCAGGACAAATTGCAACCTGTACGGAACAGGTGGTTAAAGATGCTGATGCTCCAAGTAGGGAGATTGCTACTAAAGTGGCTGGAATGGCGAACCCGAGCACAAGGAGATGAGAAATGAGGTGCATTTTAGAAACCTTTCCCCAACACACGGTGTACCATCTTCTTGGTTTCTCATGCATGTTTTCGATGTAGGAAGATGCCCTTGAACCTGGAGATTTGGGACCCATGCGATGGGTAGCACGCAGTATTACTTTAAAGGGTCTGCGTTTGCTCACCCAACCTCACCAAACCTCTCAGCCCCAAGAGTATCCACCCTTATGTCTCATCCAGCTGTGGGTCTAGATATGGTCAATCCAGGTTGCATCACAGCCCCTGAACGAATTGTGTAAGAATTTCTCTCTCTTTCACTGTCTTTGTTTCATGGGTTTTTAAAAGAAATTTATTTTTATAATGGGGTTTACCTGCTTTTCACGGCTGTGTTTATGCCGCTTTACACCCACTAGACACACTAACAGAGAGATATCAATACATAGGTTTTAAGATTATTACTAGTCAGATATATTCTTGTGCGGTGAATCGGGCGTGTTGAGTCCAGTTCTCTGAGCAAGGAGTAGGTCTTGTCTATTACATATTGGGTTTATGGAACGGTATCTGAGCTAATTTGAAACTCTTGCTTTATGTATCACCCCACCTCGCTTTCCCGTTAAGCAGCCATAGTGTGTTTTCTGCATGTGTGACTCTGTTCTGTTTTGTAACTCAGTTCAAGTGTAACGGTTTTTACATTCCCTCTATAAGTGACACCTTATGAGAAGTGTCCTTTTCTGTGTGACTTATTTCACTTAGAATCGTCGTACCTAAATCCACTCATCATGCTGCTACTAGCCTTATGACATTGATTTCATGGCTGAGTGGTATGCCATTGTACATAAGGACCTCAAATTTTTTATCCATTTTTCGCTTTCCTTGGATATTTAAGGTGGAATGAAGTGGAGGTCCTTGTCAACAGAGCAGCCCTAAACTTTGGGGTGCTTGTGTCTTGCTGATTTTTAATTTTCCCACTTTATACCCCCATGCGTGGAAGTGCCCTATGCTCTCTAAGCTGTGTTTTTTAGATGTTTCAGGACACACCGTACACTTCTACAGAGTGGCTGTTGGCAATTTACATCCCGCCCATCAGTGTAGCAAGGCTCCCATTTCTCCATGGCCTGTCCTGCATTTCTGGTTTTGACACTTTTTTCAGCATGGCCCTTTTGACCGATGGGAAGCGAGACTTCTTTGTAGCGCTGATTTGCCTTTCCAGGTTGCTTGGTTGGCCAAAAAGGGCGTATGCGTTTTTTCCTGAATATATTCAGGAAAAAACGCATACGCCCTTTTCGGCCAAGGGCATCATTGTCAACGTTTTGGCGCTTTTCATGTGCTTTAAAGGCGATTCGAATCTACCTCCTGAAATCTGTTTCCTGCAATTCTGCCTTGATTTCAATTCCTCGTCTTTGCCTTCCCTCAATATATTTGTGGACGAGAGTTATCATTTATAACTCTGTAGGATTGTGAATTGCAGTGCCCTGAAGCTCCATTTTACAACTCGCTTTTTTGGGAGGTGGCCGCAAAAGCGCAGGATGGCTTCAGGCCCTGTTCTGGTTCCGGGGGGCAGGCTGAGCCTGTGGTTAATTCTTCTTCCTGATGGGAAAATAGAGTGACCTGTGCCTGTCCCAACACCAAGAGCTAGTCTCTCATTGGTTCCCCGTCTTCCCGTTCATCCTCAGGACAAATTGCAACCTGTACGGAACAGGAGGTTAAAGATGCTGATGCTCCAAGTAGGGAGATTGCTACTAAAGTGGCTGGAATGGCGAACCCGAGCAAAAGGAGATGAGAAATGAGGTGCATTTTAGAAACCTTTCCCCAACACACGGTGTACCATCTTCTTGGTTTCTCATGCATGTTTTCGATGTAGGAAGATGCCCTTGAACCTGGAGATTTGGGACCCATGCGATGGGTAGCACGCAGTATTACTTTAAAGGGTCTGCGTTTGCTCACCCAACCTCTCCAAACCTCTCAGCCCCAAGAGTATCCACCCTTATGTCTCATCCAGCTGTGGGTCTAGATATGGTCAATCCAGGTTGCATCACAGCCCCTGAACGAATTGTGTAAGAATTTCTCTCTCTTTCACTGTCTTTGTTTCATGGGTTTTTAAAAGAAATTTATTTTTATAATGGGGTTTAGCTGCTTTTCACGGCTGTGTTTATGCCGCTTTACACCCACTAGACACACAAACAGAGAGATATCAATACATAGGTTTTAAGATTATTACTAGTCAGTTATATTCTTGTGCGGTGAATCGGGCGTGTTGAGTCCAGTTCTCTGAGCAAGGAGTAGGTCTTGTCTATTACATATTGGGTTTATGGAACGGTATCTGAGCTAATTTGAAACTCTTGCTTTATGTATCACCCCACCTCGCTTTCCCGTTAAGCAGCCATAGTGTGTTTTCTGCATGTGTGACTCTGTTCTGTTTTGTAACTCAGTTCAAGTGTAACGGTTTTTACATTCCCTCTATAAGTGACACCTTATGAGAAGTGTCCTTTTCTGTGTGACTTATTTCACTTAGAATCGTCGTACCTAAATCCACTCATCATGCTGCTACTAGCCTTATGACATTGATTTCATGGCTGAGTGGTATGCCATTGTACATAAGGACCTCAAATTTTTTATCCATTTTTCGCTTTCCTTGGATATTTAAGGTGGAATGAAGTGGAGGTCCTTGTCAACAGAGCATCCCTAAACTTTGGGGTGCTTGTGTCTTGCTGATTTTTAATTTTCCCACTTTATACCCCCATGCGTGGAAGTGCCCTATGCTCTCTAAGCTGTGTTTTTTAGATGTTTCAGGACACACCGTACACTTCTCCAGAGTGGCTGTTGGCAATTTACATCCCGCCCATCAGTGTAGCAAGGCTCCCATTTCTCCATGGCCTGTCCTGCATTTCTGGTTTTGACACTTTTTTCAGCATGGCCCTTTTGACCGATGGGAAGCGAGACTTCTTTGTAGCGCTGATTTGCCTTTCCAGGTTGCTTGGTTGGCCAAAAAGGGCGTATGCGTTTTTTCCTGAATATATTCAGGAAAAAACGCATACGCCCTTTTTGGCCAAGGGCATCATTGTCAACGTTTTGGCGCTTTTCATGTGCTTTAAAGGCGATTCGAATCTACCTCCTGAAATCTGTTTCCTGCAATTCTGCCTTGATTTCAATTCCTCGTCTTTGCCTTCCCTCAATATATTTGTGGACGAGAGTTATCATTTATAACTCTGTAGGATTGTGAATTGCAGTGCCCTGAAGCTCCATTTTACAACTCGCTTTTTTGGGAGGTGGCCGCAAAAGCGCAGGATGGCTTCAGGCCCTGTTCTGGTTCCGGGGGGCAGGCTGAGCCTGTGGTTAATTCTTCTTCCTGATGGGAAAATAGAGTGACCTGTGCCTGTCCCAACACCAAGAGCTAGTCTCTCATTGGTTCCCCGTCTTCCCGTTCATCCTCAGGACAAATTGCAACCTGTACGGAACAGGAGGTTAAAGATGCTGATGCTCCAAGTAGGGAGATTGCTACTAAAGTGGCTGGAATGGCGAACCCGAGCACAAGGAGATGAGAAATGAGGTGCATTTTAGAAACCTTTCCCCAACACACGGTGTACCATCTTCTTGGTTTCTCATGCATGTTTTCGATGTAGGAAGATGCCCTTGAACCTGGAGATTTGGGACCCATGCGATGGGTAGCACGCAGTATTACTTTAAAGGGTCTGCATTGGCTCACCCAACCTCACCAAACCTCTCAGCCCCAAGAGTGTCCACCCTTATGTCTCATCCAGCTGTGGGTCTAGATATGGTCAATCCAGGTTGCATCACAGCCCCTGAACGAATTGTGTAAGAGTTTCTCTCTCTTTCACTGTCTTTGTTTCATGGGTTTTTAAAAGAAATTTATTTTTATAATGGGGTTTAGCTGCTTTTCACGGCTGTGTTTATGCCGCTTTACACCCACTTGACACACTAACAGAGAGATATCAATACATAGGTTTTAAGATTATTACTAGTCAGATATATTCTTGTGCAGTGAATCGGGCGTGTTGAGTCCAGTTCTCTGAGCAAGGAGTAGGTCTTGTCTATTACATATTGGGTTTATGGAACGGTATCTGAACTAATTTGAAACTCTTGCTTTATGTATCACCCCACCTCACCTTTCCCGTTAAGCAGCAATAGTGTGTTTTCTGCATGTGTGACTCTGTTCTGTTTTGTAATTCAGTTCAAGTGTAACGGATTTACATTCCCTCTATAAGTGACACCTTATGAGAAGTGTCCTTTTCTGTGTGACTTATTTCACTTAGAATCGTCGTACCTAAATCCACTCATCATGCTGCTACTAGCCTTATGACATTGATTTCATGGCTGAGTGGTATGCCATTGTACATAAGGACCTCAAATTTTTTATCCATTTTTCGCTTTCCTGGGATATTTAAGGTGGAATGAGGTGGAGGTCCTTGTCAACAGAGCAGCCCTAAACTTTGGGGTGCTTGTGTCTTGCTGATTTTTAATTTTCCCACTTTATACCCCCATGCGTGGAAGTGCCCTATGCTCTCTAAGCTGTGTTTTTTAGATGTTTCAGGACACACTGTACACTTCTCCAGTGTGGCTGTTGGCAATTTACATCCCGCCCATCAGTGTAGCAAGGCTCCCATTTCTCCATGGCCTGTCCTGCATTTCTGGTTTTGACACTTTTTTCAGCATGGCCCTTTTGACCGATGGGAAGCGAGACTTCTTTGTAGCGCTGATTTGCCTTTCCAGGTTGCTTGGTTGGCCAAAAAGGGCGTATGCGTTTTTTCCTGAATATATTCAGGAAAAAACGCATACGCCCTTTTTGGCCAAGGGCATCATTGTCAACGTTTTGGCGCTTTTCATGTGCTTTAAAGGCGATTCGAATCTACCTCCTGAAATCTGTTTCCTGCAATTCTGCCTTGATTTCAATTCCACGTCTTTGCCTTCCCTCAATATATTTGTGGACGAGAGTTATCATTTATAACTCTGTAGGATTGTGAATTGCAGTGCCCTGAAGCTCCATTTTACAACTCGCTTTTTTGGGAGGTGGCCGCAAAAGCGCAGGATGGCTTCAGGCCCTGTTCTGGTTCCCGGGGGCAGGCTGAGCCTGTGGTTAATTCTTCTTCCTGATGGGAAAATAGAGTTACCTGTGCCTGTCCCAACACCAAGAGCTAGTCTCTCATTGGTTCCCCGTCTTCCCGTTCATCCTCAGGACATATTGCAACCTGTACGGAACAGGAGGTTAAATATGCTGATGCTCCAAGTAGGGAGATTGCTACTAAAGTGGCTGGAATGGCGAACCCGAGCACAAGGAGATGAGAAATGAGGTGCATTTTAGAAACCTTTCCCCATCACACGGTGTACCATCTTCTTGGTTTCTCATGCATGTTTTCGATGTAGGAAGATGCCCTTGAACCTGGAGATTTGGGACCCATGCGATGGGTAGCACGTAGTATTACTTTAAAGGGTCTGCGTTTGCTCACCCAACCTCTCCAAACCTCTCATCCCCAAGAGTATCCACCCTTATGTCTCATCCAGCTGTGGGTCTAGATATCGTCAATCCAGGTTGCATCACAGCCCCTGAACGAATTGTGTAAGAATTTCTCTCTCTTTCACTGTCTTTGTTTCATGGGTTTTTAAAAGAAATTTATTTTTATAATGGGGTTTAGCTGCTTTTCACGGCTGTGTTTATGCCGCTTTACACCCACTAGACACACTAACAGAGAGATATCAATACATAGGTTTTAAGATTATTACTAGTCAGATATATTCTTGTGCGGTGAATCGGGCGTGTTGAGTCCAGTTCTCTGAGCAAGGAGTAGGTCTTGTCTATTACATATTGGGTTTATGGAACGGTATCTGAGCTAATTTGAAACTCTTGCTTTATGTTTCACCCCACCTCGCTTTCCCGTTAAGGAGCCATAGTGTGTTTTCTGCATGTGTGACTCTGTTCTGTTTTGTAACTCAGTTCAAGTGTAACGGTTTTTACATTCCCTCTATAAGTGACACCTTATGAGAAGTGTCCTTTTCTGTGTGACTTATTTCACTTAGAATCGTCGTACCTAAATCCACTCATCAAGCTGCTACTAGCCTTATGACATTGATTTCATGGCTGAGTGGTATGCCATTGTACATAAGGACCTCAAATTTTTTATCCATTTTTCGCTTTCCTGGGATATTTAAGGTGGAATGAAGTGGAGGTCCTTGTCAACAGAGCAGCCCTAAACTTTGGGGTGCTTGTGTCTTGCTGATTTTTAATTTTCCCACTTTATACCCCCATGCGTGGAAGTGCCCTATGCTCTCTAAGCTGTGTTTTTTAGATGTTTCAGGACACATCGTACACTTCTCCAGTGTGGCTGTTGGCAATTTACATCCCGCCCATCAGTGTAGCAAGGCTCCCATTTCTCCATGGCCTGTCTTGCATTTCTGGTTTTGACACTTTTTTCAGCATGGCCCTTTTGACCGATGGGAAGCGAGACTTCTTTGTAGCGCTGATTTGCCTTTCCAGGTTGCTTGGTTGGCCAAAAAGGGCGTATGCGTTTTTTCCTGAATATATTCAGGAAAAAACGCATACGCCCTTTTTGGCCAAGGGCATCATTGTCAACGTTTTGGCGCTTTTCATGTGCTTTAAAGGCGATTCGAATCTACCTCCTGAAATCTGTTTCCTGCAATTCTGCCTTGATTTCAATTCCTCGTCTTTGCCTTCCCTCAATATATTTGTGGACGAGAGTTATCATTTATAACTCTGTAGGATTGTGAATTGCAGTGCCCTGAAGCTCCATTTTACAACTCGCTTTTTTGGGAGGTGGCCGCAAAAGCGCAGGATGGCTTCAGGCCCTGTTCTGGTTCCGGGGGGCAGGCTGAGCCTGTGGTTAATTCTTCTTCCTGATGGGAAAATAGAGTGACCTGTGCCTGTCCCAACACCAAGAGCTAGTCTCTCATTGGTTCCCCGTCTTCCCGTTCATCCTCAGGACAAATTGCAACCTGTACGGAACAGGAGGTTAAAGATGCTGATGCTCCAAGTAGGGAGATTGCTACTAAAGTGGCTGGAATGGCGAACCCGAGCACAAGGAGATGAGAAATGAGGTGCATTTTAGAAACCTTTCCCCAACACACGGTGTACCATCTTCTTGGTTTCTCATGCATGTTTTCGATGTAGGAAGATGCCCTTGAACCTGGAGATTTGGGACCCATGCGATGGGTAGCACGCAGTATTACTTTAAAGGGTCTGCGTTGGCTCACCCAACCTCACCAAACCTCTCAGCCCCAAGAGTGTCCACCCTTATGTCTCATCCACCTGTGGGTCTAGATATGGTCAATCCAGGTTGCATCACAGCCCTTGAACGAATTGTGTAAGAGTTTCTCTCTCTTTCACTGTCTTTGTTTCATGGGTTTTTAAAAGAAATTTATTTTTATAATGGGGTTTAGCTGCTTTTCACGGCTGTGTTTATGCCGCTTTACACCCACTAGACACACTAACAGAGAGATATCAATACATAGGTTTTAAGATTATTACTAATCAGATATATTCTTGTGCGGTGAATCGGGCGTGTTAAGTCCAGTTCTCTGAGCAAGGAGTAGGTCTTTTCTGTTACATATTGGGTTTATGGAACGGTATCTGAGCTAATTTGAAACTCTTGCTTTATGTATCACCCCACCTCACCTTTCCCGTTACGCAGCAATAGTGTGTTTTCTGCATGTGTGACTCTGTTCTGTTTTGTAATTCAGTTCAAGTGTAACGGTTTTTACATTCCCTCTATAAGTGACACCTTATGAGAAGTGTCCTTTTCTGTGTGACTTATTTCACTTAGAATCGTCGTACCTAAATCCACTCATCATGCTGCTACTAGCCTTATGACATTGATTTCATGGCTGAGTGGTATGCCATTGTACATAAGGACCTCAAATTTTTTATCCATTTTTCGCTTTCCTGGGATATTTAAGGTGGAATGAAGTGGAGGTCCTTGTCAACAGAGCATCCCTAAACTTTGGGGTGCTTGTGTCTTGCTGATTTTTAATTTTCCCACTTTATACCCCCATGCGTGGAAGTGCCCTATGCTCTCTAAGCTGTGTTTTTTAGATGTTTCAGGACACACCGTACACTTCTCCAGAGTGGCTGTTGGCAATTTACATCCCGCCCATCAGTGTAGCAAGGCTCCCATTTCTCCATGGCCTGTCCTGCATTTCTGGTTTTGACACTTTTTTCAGCATGGCCCTTTTGACCGATGGGAAGCGAGACTTCTTTGTAGCGCTGATTTGCCTTTCCAGGTTGCTTGGTAGGCCAAAAAGGGCGTATGCGTTTTTTCCTGAATATATTCAGGAAAAAACGCATACGCCCTTTTTGGCCAAGGGCATCATTGTCAACGTTTTGGCGCTTTTCATGTGCTTTAAAGGCGATTCGAATCTACCTCCTGAAATCTGTTTCCTGCAATTCTGCCTTGATTTCAATTCCTCGTCTTTGCCTTCCCTCAATATATTTGTGGACGAGAGTTATCATTTATAACTCTGTAGGATTGTGAATTGCAGTGCCCTGAAGCTCCATTTTACAACTCGCTTTTTTGGGAGGTGGCCGCAAAAGCGCAGGATGGCTTCAGGCCCTGTTCTGGTTCCGGGGGGCAGGCTGAGCCTGTGGTTAATTCTTCTTCCTGATGGGAAAATAGAGTGACCTGTGCCTGTCCCAACACCAAGAGCTAGTCTCTCATTGGTTCCCCGTCTTCCCCTTCATCCTCAGGACAAATTGCAACCTGTACGGAACAGGAGGTTAAAGATGCTGATGCTCCAAGTAGGGAGATTGCTACTAAAGTGGCTGGAATGGCGAACCCGAGCACAAGGAGATGAGAAATGAGGTGCATTTTAGAAACCTTTCCCCATCACACGGTGTACCATCTTCTTGGTTTCTCATGCATGTTTTCGATGTAGGAAGATGCCCTTGAACCTGGAGATTTGGGACCCATGCGATGGGTAGCACGCAGTATTACTTTAAAGGCTCTGCGTTGGCTCACCCAACCTCACCAAACCTCTCAGCCCCAAGAGTGTCCACCCTTATGTCTCATCCAGCTGTGGGTCTAGATATGGTCAATCCAGGTTGCATCACAGCCCCTGAACGAATTGTGTAAGAATTTCTCTCTCTTTCACTGTCTTTGTTTCATGGGTTTTTAAAAGAAATTTATTTTTATAATGGGGTTTAGCTGCTTTTCACGGCTGTGTTTATGGCGCTTTACACCCACTTGACACACTAACAGAGAGATATCAATACATAGGTTTTAAGATTATTACTAGTCAGATATATTCTTGTGCGGTGAATCGGGCGTGTTGAGTCCAGTTCTCTGAGCAAGGAGTAGGTCTTGTCTATTACATATTTGGTTTATGGAACGGTATCTGAGCTAATTTGAAACTCTTGCTTTATGTATCACCCCACCTCACCTTTCCCGTTACGCAGCCATAGTGTGTTTTCTGCATGTGTGACTCTGTTCTGTTTTGTAATTCAGTTCAAGTGTAACGGTTTTTACATTCCCTCTATAAGTGACACCTTATGAGAAGTGTCCTTTTCTGTGTGACTTATTTCACTTAGAATCGTCGTACCTAAATCCACTCATCATGCTGCTACTAGCCTTATGACATTGATTTCATGGCTGAGTGGTATGCCATTGTACATAAGGACCTCAAATTTTTTATCCATTTTTCGCTTTCCTGGGATATTTAAGGTGGAATGAAGTGGAGGTCCTTGTCAACAGAGCATCCCTAAACTTTGGGGTGCTTGTGTCTTGCTGATTTTTAATTTTCCCACTTTATACCCCCATGCGTGGAAGTGCCCTATGCTCTCTAAGCTGTGTTTTTTAGATGTTTCAGGACACACCGTACACTTCTCCAGAGTGGCTGTTGGCAATTTACATCCCACCCATCAGTGTAGCAAGGCTCCCATTTCTCCATGGCCTGTCCTGCATTTCTGGTTTTGACACTTTTTTCAGCATGGCCCTTTTGACCGATGGGAAGCGAGACTTCTTTGTAGCGCTGATTTGCCTTTCCAGGTTGCTTGGTTGGCCAAAAAGGGCGTATGCGTTTTTTCCTGAATATATTCAGGAAAAATCGCATACGCCCTTTTTGGCCAAGGGCATCATTGTCAACGTTTTGGCGCTTTTCATGTGCTTTAAAGGCGATTCGAATCTACCTCCTGAAATCTGTTTCCTGCAATTCTGCCTTGATTTCAATTCCTCGTCTTTGCCTTCCCTCAATATATTTGTGGACGAGAGTTATCATTTATAACTCTGTAGGATTGTGAATTGCAGTGCCCTGAAGCTCCATTTTACAACTCGCTTTTTTGGGAGGTGGCCGCAAAAGCGCAGGATGGCTTCAGGCCCTGTTCTGGTTCCGGGGGGCAGGCTGAGCCTGTGGTTAATTCTTCTTCCTGATGGGAAAATAGAGTGACCTGTGCCTGTCCCAACACCAAGAGCTAGTCTCTCATTGGTTCCCCGTCTTCCCGTTCATCCTCAGGACAAATTGCAACCTGTACGGAACAGGAGGTTAAAGATGCTGATGCTCCAAGTAGGGAGATTGCTACTAAAGTGGCTGGAATGGCGAACCCGAGCACAAGGAAATGAGAAATGAGGTGCATTTTAGAAACCTTTCCCCAACACACGGTGTACCATCTTCTTGGTTTCTCATGCATGTTTTCGATGTAGGAAGATGCCCTTGAACCTGGAGATTTGGGACCCATGCGATGGGTAGCACGCACTATTACTTTAAAGGGTCTGCGTTGGCTCACCCAACCTCACCAAACCTCTCAGCCCCAAGAGTGTCCACCCTTATGTCTCATCCACCTGTGGGTCTAGATATGGTCAATCCAGGTTGCATCACAGCCCTTGAACGAATTGTGTAAGAGTTTCTCTCTCTTTCACTGTCTTTGTTTCATGGGTTTTTAAAAGAAATTTATTTTTATAATGGGGTTTAGCTGCTTTTCACGGCTGTGTTTATGCCGCTTTACACCCACTTGACACACTAACAGAGAGATATCAATACATAGGTTTTAAGATTATTACTAGTCAGATATATTCTTGTGCGGTGAATCGGGCGTGTTGAGTCCAGTTCTCTGAGCAAGGAGTAGGTCTTGTCTATTACATATTGGGTTTATGGAACGGTATCTGAGCTAATTTGAAACTCTTGCTTTATGTATCACCCCACCTCGCTTTCCCGTTAAGCAGCCATAGTGTGTTTTCTGCATGTGTGTCTCTGTTCTGTTTTGTAACTCACTTCAAGTGTAACGGTTTTTACATTCCCTCTATAAGTGACACCTTATGAGAAGTGTCCTTTTCTGTGTGACTTATTTCACTTAGAATCGTCGTACCTAAATCCACTCATCATGCTGCTACTAGCCTTATGACATTGATTTCATGGCTGAGTGGTATGCCATTGTACATAAGGACCTCAAATTTTTTATCCATTTTTCGCTTTCCTGGGATATTTAAGGTGGAATGAAGTGGAGGTCCTTGTCAACAGAGCATCCCTAACTTTGGGGTGCTTGTGTCTTGCTGATTTTTAATTTTCCCACTTTATACCCCCATGCGTGGAAGTGCCCTATGCTCTCTAAGCTGTGTTTTTTAGATGTTTCAGGACACACCGTACACTTCTCCAGAGTGGCTGTTGGCAATTTACATCCCGCCCATCAGTGTAGCAAGGCTCCCATTTCTCCATGGCCTGTCCTGCATTTCTGGTTTTGACACTTTTTACAGCATGGCCCTTTTGACCGATGGGAAGCGAGACTTCTTTGTAGTGCTGATTTGCCTTTCCAGGTTGGTTGGTTGGCCAAAAAGGGCGTATGCGTTTTTTCCTGAATATATTCAGGAAAAAACGCATACGCCCTTTTTGGCCAAGGGCATCATTGTCAACGTTTTGGCGCTTTTCATGTGCTTTAAAGGCGATTCGAATCTACCTCCTGAAATCTGTTTCCTGCAATTCTGCCTTGATTTCAATTCCTCGTCTTTGCCTTCCCTCAATATATTTGTGGACGAGAGTTATCATTTATAACTCTGTAGGATTGTGAATTGCAGTGCCCTGAAGCTCCATTTTACAACTCGCTTTTTTGGGAGGTGGCCGCAAAAGCGCAGGATGGCTTCAGGCCCTGTTCTGGTTCCGGGGGGCAGGCTGAGCCTGTGGTTAATTCTTCTTCCTGATGGGAAAATAGAGTGACCTGTGCCTGTCCCAACACCAAGAGCTAGTCTCTCATTGGTTCCCCGTCTTCCCGTTCATCCTCAGGACAAATTGCAACCTGTACGGAACAGGAGGTTAAAGATGCTGATGCTCCAAGTAGGGAGATTGCTACTAAAGTGGCTGGAATGGCGAACCCGAGCACAAGGAGATGAGAAATGAGGTGCATTTTAGAAACCTTTCCCCAACACACGGTGTACCATCTTCTTGGTTTCTCATGCATGTTTTCGATGTAGGAAGATGCCCTTGAACCTGGAGATTTGGGACCCATGCGATGGGTAGCACGCAGTATTACTTTAAAGGGTCTGCGTTGGCTCACCCAACCTCACCAAACCTCTCAGCCCCAAGAGTGTCCACCCTTATGTCTCATCCAGCTGTGGGTCTAGATATGGTCAATCCAGGTTGCATCACAGCCCCTGAACGAATTGTGTAAGAGTTTCTCTCTCTTTCACTGTCTTTGTTTCATGGGTTTTTAAAAGAAATTTATTTTTATAATGGGGTTTAGCTGCTTTTCACGGCTGTGTTTATGCCGCTTTACACCCACTTGACACACTAACAGAGAGATATCAATACATAGGTTTTAAGATTATTACTAGTCAGATATATTCTTGTGCAGTGAATCGGGCGTGTTGAGTCCAGTTCTCTGAGCAAGGAGTAGGTCTTGTCTATTACATATTGGGTTTATGGAACGGTATCTGAACTAATTTGAAACTCTTGCTTTATGTATCACCCCACCTCACCTTTCCCGTTAAGCAGCAATAGTGTGTTTTCTGCATGTGTGACTCTGTTCTGTTTTGTAATTCAGTTCAAGTGTAACGGATTTACATTCTCTCTATAAGTGACACCTTATGAGAAGTGTCCTTTTCTGTGTGACTTATTTCACTTAGAATCGTCGTACCTAAATCCACTCATCATGCTGCTACTAGCCTTATGACATTGATTTCATGGCTGAGTGGTATGCCATTGTACATAAGGACCTCAAATTTTTTATCCATTTTTCGCTTTCCTGGGATATTTAAGGTGGAATGAGGTGGAGGTCCTTGTCAACAGAGCAGCCCTAAACTTTGGGGTGCTTGTGTCTTGCTGATTTTTAATTTTCCCACTTTATACCCCCATGCGTGGAAGTGCCCTATGCTCTCTAAGCTGTGTTTTTTAGATGTTTCAGGACACACTGTACACTTCTCCAGTGTGGCTGTTGGCAATTTACATCCCGCCCATCAGTGTAGCAAGGCTCCCATTTCTCCATGGCCTGTCCTGCATTTCTGGTTTTGACACTTTTTTCAGCATGGCCCTTTTGACCGATGGGAAGCGAGACTTCTTTGTAGCGCTGATTTGCCTTTCCAGGTTGCTTGGTTGGCCAAAAAGGGCGTATGCGTTTTTTCCTGAATATATTCAGGAAAAAACGCATACGCCCTTTTTGGCCAAGGGCATCATTGTCAACGTTTTGGCGCTTTTCATGTGCTTTAAAGGCGATTCGAATCTACCTCCTGAAATCTGTTTCCTGCAATTCTGCCTTGATTTCAATTCCACGTCTTTGCCTTCCCTCAATATATTTGTGGACGAGAGTTATCATTTATAACTCTGTAGGATTGTGAATTGCAGTGCCCTGAAGCTCCATTTTACAACTCGCTTTTTTGGGAGGTGGCCGCAAAAGCGCAGGATGGCTTCAGGCCCTGTTCTGGTTCCCGGGGGCAGGCTGAGCCTGTGGTTAATTCTTCTTCCTGATGGGAAAATAGAGTTACCTGTGCCTGTCCCAACACCAAGAGCTAGTCTCTCATTGGTTCCCCGTCTTCCCGTTCATCCTCAGGACATATTGCAACCTGTACGGAACAGGAGGTTAAATATGCTGATGCTCCAAGTAGGGAGATTGCTACTAAAGTGGCTGGAATGGCGAACCCGAGCACAAGGAGATGAGAAATGAGGTGCATTTTAGAAACCTTTCCCCATCACACGGTGTACCATCTTCTTGGTTTCTCATGCATGTTTTCGATGTAGGAAGATGCCCTTGAACCTGGAGATTTGGGACCCATGCGATGGGTAGCACGCAGTATTACTTTAAAGGGTCTGCGTTTGCTCACCCAACCTCTCCAAACCTCTCATCCCCAAGAGTATCCACCCTTATGTCTCATCCAGCTGTGGGTCTAGATATCGTCAATCCAGGTTGCATCACAGCCCCTGAACGAATTGTGTAAGAATTTCTCTCTCTTTCACTGTCTTTGTTTCATGGGTTTTTAAAAGAAATTTATTTTTATAATGGGGTTTAGCTGCTTTTCACGGCTGTGTTTATGCCGCTTTACACCCACTAGACACACTAACAGAGAGATATCAATACATAGGTTTTAAGATTATTACTAGTCAGATATATTCTTGTGCGGTGAATCGGGCGTGTTGAGTCCAGTTCTCTGAGCAAGGAGTAGGTCTTGTCTATTACATATTGGGTTTATGGAACGGTATCTGAGCTAATTTGAAACTCTTGCTTTATGTTTCACCCCACCTCGCTTTCCCGTTAAGGAGCCATAGTGTGTTTTCTGCATGTGTGACTCTGTTCTGTTTTGTAACTCAGTTCAAGTGTAACGGTTTTTACATTCCCTCTATAAGTGACACCTTATGAGAAGTGTCCTTTTCTGTGTGACTTATTTCACTTAGAATCGTCGTACCTAAATCCACTCATCAAGCTGCTACTAGCCTTATGACATTGATTTCATGGCTGAGTGGTATGCCATTGTACATAAGGACCTCAAATTTTTTATCCATTTTTCGCTTTCCTGGGATATTTAAGGTGGAATGAAGTGGAGGTCCTTGTCAACAGAGCAGCCCTAAACTTTGGGGTGCTTGTGTCTTGCTGATTTTTAATTTTCCCACTTTATACCCCCATGCGTGGAAGTGCCCTATGCTCTCTAAGCTGTGTTTTTTAGATGTTTCAGGACACATCGTACACTTCTCCAGTGTGGCTGTTGGCAATTTACATCCCGCCCATCAGTGTAGCAAGGCTCCCATTTCTCCATGGCCTGTCTTGCATTTCTGGTTTTGACACTTTTTTCAGCATGGCCCTTTTGACCGATGGGAAGCGAGACTTCTTTGTAGCGCTGATTTGCCTTTCCAGGTTGCTTGGTTGGCCAAAAAGGGCGTATGCGTTTTTTCCTGAATATATTCAGGAAAAAACGCATACGCCCTTTTTGGCCAAGGGCATCATTGTCAACGTTTTGGCGCTTTTCATGTGCTTTAAAGGCGATTCGAATCTACCTCCTGAAATCTGTTTCCTGCAATTCTGCCTTGATTTCAATTCCACGTCTTTGCCTTCCCTCAATATATTTGTGGACGAGAGTTATCATTTATAACTCTGTAGGATTGTGAATTGCAGTGCCCTGAAGCTCCATTTTACAACTCGCTTTTTTGGGAGGTGGCCGCAAAAGCGCAGGATGGCTTCAGGCCCTGTTCTGGTTCCGGGGGGCAGGCTGAGCCTGTGGTTAATTCTTCTTCCTGATGGGAAAATAGAGTGACCTGTGCCTGTCCCAACACCAAGAGCTAGTCTCTCATTGGTTCCCCGTCTTCCCGTTCATCCTCAGGACAAATTGCAACCTGTACGGAACAGGAGGTTAAAGATGCTGATGCTCCAAGTAGGGAGATTGCTACTAAAGTGGCTGGAATGGCGAACCCGAGCACAAGGAGATGAGAAATGAGGTGCATTTTAGAAACCTTTCCCCATCACACGGTGTACCATCTTCTTGGTTTCTCATGCATGTTTTCGATGTAGGAAGATGCCCTTGAACCTGGAGATTTGGGACCCATGCGATGGGTAGCACGCAGTATTACTTTAAAGGCTCTGCGTTGGCTCACCCAACCTCACCAAACCTCTCAGCCCCAAGAGTGTCCACCCTTATGTCTCATCCAGCTGTGGGTCTAGATATGGTCAATCCAGGTTGCATCACAGCCCCTGAACGAATTGTGTAAGAATTTCTCTCTCTTTCACTGTCTTTGTTTCATGGGTTTTTAAAAGAAATTTATTTTTATAATGGGGTTTAGCTGCTTTTCACGGCTGTGTTTATGGCGCTTTACACCCACTTGACACACTAACAGAGAGATATCAATACATAGGTTTTAAGATTATTACTAGTCAGATATATTCTTGTGCGGTGAATCGGGCGTGTTGAGTCCAGTTCTCTGAGCAAGGAGTAGGTCTTGTCTATTACATATTTGGTTTATGGAACGGTATCTGAGCTAATTTGAAACTCTTGCTTTATGTATCACCCCACCTCACCTTTCCCGTTACGCAGCCATAGTGTGTTTTCTGCATGTGTGACTCTGTTCTGTTTTGTAATTCAGTTCAAGTGTAACGGTTTTTACATTCCCTCTATAAGTGACACCTTATGAGAAGTGTCCTTTTCTGTGTGACTTATTTCACTTAGAATCGTCGTACCTAAATCCACTCATCATGCTGCTACTAGCCTTATGACATTGATTTCATGGCTGAGTGGTATGCCATTGTACATAAGGACCTCAAATTTTTTATCCATTTTTCGCTTTCCTGGGATATTTAAGGTGGAATGAAGTGGAGGTCCTTGTCAACAGAGCATCCCTAAACTTTGGGGTGCTTGTGTCTTGCTGATTTTTAATTTTCCCACTTTATACCCCCATGCGTGGAAGTGCCCTATGCTCTCTAAGCTGTGTTTTTTAGATGTTTCAGGACACACCGTACACTTCTCCAGAGTGGCTGTTGGCAATTTACATCCCACCCATCAGTGTAGCAAGGCTCCCATTTCTCCATGGCCTGTCCTGCATTTCTGGTTTTGACACTTTTTTCAGCATGGCCCTTTTGACCGATGGGAAGCGAGACTTCTTTGTAGCGCTGATTTGCCTTTCCAGGTTGCTTGGTTGGCCAAAAAGGGCGTATGCGTTTTTTCCTGAATATATTCAGGAAAAATCGCATACGCCCTTTTTGGCCAAGGGCATCATTGTCAACGTTTTGGCGCTTTTCATGTGCTTTAAAGGCGATTCGAATCTACCTCCTGAAATCTGTTTCCTGCAATTCTGCCTTGATTTCAATTCCTCGTCTTTGCCTTCCCTCAATATATTTGTGGACGAGAGTTATCATTTATAACTCTGTAGGATTGTGAATTGCAGTGCCCTGAAGCTCCATTTTACAACTCGCTTTTTTGGGAGGTGGCCGCAAAAGCGCAGGATGGCTTCAGGCCCTGTTCTGGTTCCGGGGGGCAGGCTGAGCCTGTGGTTAATTCTTCTTCCTGATGGGAAAATAGAGTGACCTGTGCCTGTCCCAACACCAAGAGCTAGTCTCTCATTGGTTCCCCGTCTTCCCGTTCATCCTCAGGACAAATTGCAACCTGTACGGAACAGGAGGTTAAAGATGCTGATGCTCCAAGTAGGGAGATTGCTACTAAAGTGGCTGGAATGGCGAACCCGAGCACAAGGAAATGAGAAATGAGGTGCATTTTAGAAACCTTTCCCCAACACACGGTGTACCATCTTCTTGGTTTCTCATGCATGTTTTCGATGTAGGAAGATGCCCTTGAACCTGGAGATTTGGGACCCATGCGATGGGTAGCACGCACTATTACTTTAAAGGGTCTGCGTTGGCTCACCCAACCTCACCAAACCTCTCAGCCCCAAGAGTGTCCACCCTTATGTCTCATCCACCTGTGGGTCTAGATATGGTCAATCCAGGTTGCATCACAGCCCTTGAACGAATTGTGTAAGAGTTTCTCTCTCTTTCACTGTCTTTGTTTCATGGGTTTTTAAAAGAAATTTATTTTTATAATGGGGTTTAGCTGCTTTTCACGGCTGTGTTTATGCCGCTTTACACCCACTTGACACACTAACAGAGAGATATCAATACATAGGTTTTAAGATTATTACTAGTCAGATATATTCTTGTGCGGTGAATCGGGCGTGTTGAGTCCAGTTCTCTGAGCAAGGAGTAGGTCTTGTCTATTACATATTGGGTTTATGGAACGGTATCTGAGCTAATTTGAAACTCTTGCTTTATGTATCACCCCACCTCGCTTTCCCGTTAAGCAGCCATAGTGTGTTTTCTGCATGTGTGTCTCTGTTCTGTTTTGTAACTCACTTCAAGTGTAACGGTTTTTACATTCCCTCTATAAGTGACACCTTATGAGAAGTGTCCTTTTCTGTGTGACTTATTTCACTTAGAATCGTCGTACCTAAATCCACTCATCATGCTGCTACTAGCCTTATGACATTGATTTCATGGCTGAGTGGTATGCCATTGTACATAAGGACCTCAAATTTTTTATCCATTTTTCGCTTTCCTGGGATATTTAAGGTGGAATGAAGTGGAGGTCCTTGTCAACAGAGCATCCCTAACTTTGGGGTGCTTGTGTCTTGCTGATTTTTAATTTTCCCACTTTATACCCCCATGCGTGGAAGTGCCCTATGCTCTCTAAGCTGTGTTTTTTAGATGTTTCAGGACACACCGTACACTTCTCCAGAGTGGCTGTTGGCAATTTACATCCCGCCCATCAGTGTAGCAAGGCTCCCATTTCTCCATGGCCTGTCCTGCATTTCTGGTTTTGACACTTTTTACAGCATGGCCCTTTTGACCGATGGGAAGCGAGACTTCTTTGTAGTGCTGATTTGCCTTTCCAGGTTGGTTGGTTGGCCAAAAAGGGCGTATGCGTTTTTTCCTGAATATATTCAGGAAAAAACGCATACGCCCTTTTTGGCCAAGGGCATCATTGTCAACGTTTTGGCGCTTTTCATGTGCTTTAAAGGCGATTCGAATCTACCTCCTGAAATCTGTTTCCTGCAATTCTGCCTTGATTTCAATTCCTCGTCTTTGCCTTCCCTCAATATATTTGTGGACGAGAGTTATCATTTATAACTCTGTAGGATTGTGAATTGCAGTGCCCTGAAGCTCCATTTTACAACTCGCTTTTTTGGGAGGTGGCCGCAAAAGCGCAGGATGGCTTCAGGCCCTGTTCTGGTTCCGGGGGGCAGGCTGAGCCTGTGGTTAATTCTTCTTCCTGATGGGAAAATAGAGTGACCTGTGCCTGTCCCAACACCAAGAGCTAGTCTCTCATTGGTTCCCCGTCTTCCCGTTCATCCTCAGGACAAATTGCAACCTGTACGGAACAGGAGGTTAAAGATGCTGATGCTCCAAGTAGGGAGATTGCTACTAAAGTGGCTGGAATGGCGAACCCGAGCACAAGGAGATGAGAAATGAGGTGCATTTTAGAAACCTTTCCCCAACACACGGTGTACCATCTTCTTGGTTTCTCATGCATGTTTTCGATGTAGGAAGATGCCCTTGAACCTGGAGATTTGGGACCCATGCGATGGGTAGCACGCAGTATTACTTTAAAGGGTCTGCGTTGGCTCACCCAACCTCACCAAACCTCTCAGCCCCAAGAGTGTCCACCCTTATGTCTCATCCAGCTGTGGGTCTAGATATGGTCAATCCAGGTTGCATCACAGCCCCTGAACGAATTGTGTAAGAGTTTCTCTCTCTTTCACTGTCTTTGTTTCATGGGTTTTTAAAAGAAATTTATTTTTATAATGGGGTTTAGCTGCTTTTCACGGCTGTGTTTATGCCGCTTTACACCCACTTGACACACTAACAGAGAGATATCAATACATAGGTTTTAAGATTATTACTAGTCAGATATATTCTTGTGCAGTGAATCGGGCGTGTTGAGTCCAGTTCTCTGAGCAAGGAGTAGGTCTTGTCTATTACATATTGGGTTTATGGAACGGTATCTGAACTAATTTGAAACTCTTGCTTTATGTATCACCCCACCTCACCTTTCCCGTTAAGCAGCAATAGTGTGTTTTCTGCATGTGTGACTCTGTTCTGTTTTGTAATTCAGTTCAAGTGTAACGGATTTACATTCTCTCTATAAGTGACACCTTATGAGAAGTGTCCTTTTCTGTGTGACTTATTTCACTTAGAATCGTCGTACCTAAATCCACTCATCATGCTGCTACTAGCCTTATGACATTGATTTCATGGCTGAGTGGTATGCCATTGTACATAAGGACCTCAAATTTTTTATCCATTTTTCGCTTTCCTGGGATATTTAAGGTGGAATGAGGTGGAGGTCCTTGTCAACAGAGCAGCCCTAAACTTTGGGGTGCTTGTGTCTTGCTGATTTTTAATTTTCCCACTTTATACCCCCATGCGTGGAAGTGCCCTATGCTCTCTAAGCTGTGTTTTTTAGATGTTTCAGGACACACTGTACACTTCTCCAGTGTGGCTGTTGGCAATTTACATCCCGCCCATCAGTGTAGCAAGGCTCCCATTTCTCCATGGCCTGTCCTGCATTTCTGGTTTTGACACTTTTTTCAGCATGGCCCTTTTGACCGATGGGAAGCGAGACTTCTTTGTAGCGCTGATTTGCCTTTCCAGGTTGCTTGGTTGGCCAAAAAGGGCGTATGCGTTTTTTCCTGAATATATTCAGGAAAAAACGCATACGCCCTTTTTGGCCAAGGGCATCATTGTCAACGTTTTGGCGCTTTTCATGTGCTTTAAAGGCGATTCGAATCTACCTCCTGAAATCTGTTTCCTGCAATTCTGCCTTGATTTCAATTCCACGTCTTTGCCTTCCCTCAATATATTTGTGGACGAGAGTTATCATTTATAACTCTGTAGGATTGTGAATTGCAGTGCCCTGAAGCTCCATTTTACAACTCGCTTTTTTGGGAGGTGGCCGCAAAAGCGCAGGATGGCTTCAGGCCCTGTTCTGGTTCCCGGGGGCAGGCTGAGCCTGTGGTTAATTCTTCTTCCTGATGGGAAAATAGAGTTACCTGTGCCTGTCCCAACACCAAGAGCTAGTCTCTCATTGGTTCCCCGTCTTCCCGTTCATCCTCAGGACATATTGCAACCTGTACGGAACAGGAGGTTAAATATGCTGATGCTCCAAGTAGGGAGATTGCTACTAAAGTGGCTGGAATGGCGAACCCGAGCACAAGGAGATGAGAAATGAGGTGCATTTTAGAAACCTTTCCCCATCACACGGTGTACCATCTTCTTGGTTTCTCATGCATGTTTTCGATGTAGGAAGATGCCCTTGAACCTGGAGATTTGGGACCCATGCGATGGGTAGCACGCAGTATTACTTTAAAGGGTCTGCGTTTGCTCACCCAACCTCTCCAAACCTCTCATCCCCAAGAGTATCCACCCTTATGTCTCATCCAGCTGTGGGTCTAGATATCGTCAATCCAGGTTGCATCACAGCCCCTGAACGAATTGTGTAAGAATTTCTCTCTCTTTCACTGTCTTTGTTTCATGGGTTTTTAAAAGAAATTTATTTTTATAATGGGGTTTAGCTGCTTTTCACGGCTGTGTTTATGCCGCTTTACACCCACTAGACACACTAACAGAGAGATATCAATACATAGGTTTTAAGATTATTACTAGTCAGATATATTCTTGTGCGGTGAATCGGGCGTGTTGAGTCCAGTTCTCTGAGCAAGGAGTAGGTCTTGTCTATTACATATTGGGTTTATGGAACGGTATCTGAGCTAATTTGAAACTCTTGCTTTATGTTTCACCCCACCTCGCTTTCCCGTTAAGGAGCCATAGTGTGTTTTCTGCATGTGTGACTCTGTTCTGTTTTGTAACTCAGTTCAAGTGTAACGGTTTTTACATTCCCTCTATAAGTGACACCTTATGAGAAGTGTCCTTTTCTGTGTGACTTATTTCACTTAGAATCGTCGTACCTAAATCCACTCATCAAGCTGCTACTAGCCTTATGACATTGATTTCATGGCTGAGTGGTATGCCATTGTACATAAGGACCTCAAATTTTTTATCCATTTTTCGCTTTCCTGGGATATTTAAGGTGGAATGAAGTGGAGGTCCTTGTCAACAGAGCAGCCCTAAACTTTGGGGTGCTTGTGTCTTGCTGATTTTTAATTTTCCCACTTTATACCCCCATGCGTGGAAGTGCCCTATGCTCTCTAAGCTGTGTTTTTTAGATGTTTCAGGACACATCGTACACTTCTCCAGTGTGGCTGTTGGCAATTTACATCCCGCCCATCAGTGTAGCAAGGCTCCCATTTCTCCATGGCCTGTCTTGCATTTCTGGTTTTGACACTTTTTTCAGCATGGCCCTTTTGACCGATGGGAAGCGAGACTTCTTTGTAGCGCTGATTTGCCTTTCCAGGTTGCTTGGTTGGCCAAAAAGGGCGTATGCGTTTTTTCCTGAATATATTCAGGAAAAAACGCATACGCCCTTTTTGGCCAAGGGCATCATTGTCAACGTTTTGGCGCTTTTCATGTGCTTTAAAGGCGATTCGAATCTACCTCCTGAAATCTGTTTCCTGCAATTCTGCCTTGATTTCAATTCCACGTCTTTGCCTTCCCTCAATATATTTGTGGACGAGAGTTATCATTTATAACTCTGTAGGATTGTGAATTGCAGTGCCCTGAAGCTCCATTTTACAACTCGCTTTTTTGGGAGGTGGCCGCAAAAGCGCAGGATGGCTTCAGGCCCTGTTCTGGTTCCGGGGGGCAGGCTGAGCCTGTGGTTAATTCTTCTTCCTGATGGGAAAATAGAGTGACCTGTGCCTGTCCCAACACCAAGAGCTAGTCTCTCATTGGTTCCCCGTCTTCCCGTTCATCCTCAGGACAAATTGCAACCTGTACGGAACAGGAGGTTAAATATGCTGATGCTCCAAGTAGGGAGATTGCTACTAAAGTGGCTGGAATGGCGAACCCGAGCACAAGGAGATGAGAAATGAGGTGCATTTTAGAAACCTTTCCCCATCACACGGTGTACCATCTTCTTGGTTTCTCATGCATGTTTTCGATGTAGGAAGATGCCCTTGAACCTGGAGATTTGGGACCCATGCGATGGGTAGCACGCAGTATTACTTTAAAGGGTCTGCGTTGGCTCACCCAACCTCACCAAACCTCTCAGCCCCAAGAGTGTCCACCCTTATGTCTCATCCAGCTGTGGGTCTAGATATGGTCAATCCAGGTTGCATCACAGCCCCTGAACGAATTGTGTAAGAATTTCTCTCTCTTTCACTGTCTTTGTTATATGGGTTTTTAAAAGAAATTTATTTTTATAATGGGGTTTAGCTGCTTTTCACGGCTGTGTTTATGCCGCTTTACACCCACTTGACACACTAACAGAGAGATATCAATACATAGGTTTTAAGATTATTACTAGTCAGATATATTCTTGTGCGCTGAATCGGGCGTGTTGAGTCCAGTTCTCTGAGCAAGGAGTAGGTCTTGTCTATTACATATTGGGTTTATGGAACGGTATCTGAGCTAATTTGAAACTCTTGCTTTATGTATCACCCCACCTCACCTTTCCCGTTACGCAGCCATAGTGTGTTTTCTGCATGTGTGACTCTGTTCTGTTTTGTAATTCAGTTCAAGTGTAACGGTTTTTACATTCCCTCTATAAGTGACACCTTATGAGAAGTGTCCTTTTCTGTGTGACTTATTTCACTTAGAATCGTCGTACCTAAATCCACTCATCATGCTGCTACTAGCCTTATGACATTGATTTCATGGCTGAGTGGTATGCCATTGTACATAAGGACCTCAAATTTTTTATCCATTTTTCGCTTTCCTTGGATATTTAAGGTGGAATGAAGTGGAGGTCCTTGTCAACAGAGCATCCCTAAACTTTGGGGTGCTTGTGTCTTGCTGATTTTTAATTTTCCCACTTTATACCCCCATGCGTGGAAGTGCCCTATGCTCTCTAAGCTGTGTTTTTTAGATGTTTCAGGACACACCGTACACTTCTCCAGAGTGGCTGTTGGCAATTTACATCCCGCCCATCAGTGTAGCAAGGCTCCCATTTCTCCATGGCCTGTCCTGCATTTCTGGTTTTGACACTTTTTTCAGCATGGCCCTTTTGACCGATGGGAAGCGAGACTTCTTTGTAGCGCTGATTTGCCTTTCCAGGTTGCTTGGTTGGCCAAAAAGGGCGTATGCGTTTTTTCCTGAATATATTCAGGAAAAAACGCATACGCCCTTTTTGGCCAAGGGCATCATTGTCAACGTTTTGGCGCTTTTCATGTGCTTTAAAGGCGATTCGAATCTACCTCCTGAAATCTGTTTCCTGCAATTCTGCCTTGATTTCAATTCCTCGTCTTTGCCTTCCCTCAATATATTTGTGGACGAGAGTTATCATTTATAACTCTGTAGGATTGTGAATTGCAGTGCCCTGAAGCTCCATTTTACAACTCGCTTTTTTGGGAGGTGGCCGCAAAAGCGCAGGATGGCTTCAGGCCCTGTTCTGGTTCCGGGGGGCAGGCTGAGCCTGTGGTTAATTCTTCTTCCTGATGGGAAAATAGAGTGACCTGTGCCTGTCCCAACACCAAGAGCTAGTCTCTCATTGGTTCCCCGTCTTCCCGTTCATCCTCAGGACAAATTGCAACCTGTACGGAACAGGAGGTTAAAGATGCTGATGCTCCAAGTAGGGAGATTGCTACTAAAGTGGCTGGAATGGCGAACCCGAGCACAAGGAGATGAGAAATGAGGTGCATTTTAGAAACCTTTCCCCAACACACGGTGTACCATCTTCTTGGTTTCTCATGCATGTTTTCGATGTAGGAAGATGCCCTTGAACCTGGAGATTTGGGACCCATGCGATGGGTAGCACGCAGTATTACTTTAAAGGGTCTGCGTTGGCTCACCCAACCTCACCAAACCTCTCAGCCCCAAGAGTGTCCACCCTTATGTCTCATCCAGCTGTGGGTCTAGATATGGTCAATCCAGGTTGCATCACAGCCCTTGAACGAATTGTGTAAGAGTTTCTCTCTCTTTCACTGTCTTTGTTTCATGGGTTTTTAAAAGAAATTTATTTTTATAATGGGGTTTAGCTGCTTTTCACGGCTGTGTTTATGCCGCTTTACACCCACTTGACACACTAACAGAGAGATATCAATACATAGGTTTTAAGATTATTACTAATCAGATATATTCTTGTGCGGTGAATCGGGCGTGTTGAGTCCAGTTCTCTGAGCAAGGAGTAGGTCTTTTCTGTTACATATTGGGTTTATGGAACGGTATCTGAGCTAATTTGAAACTCTTGCTTTATGTATCACCCCACCTCACCTTTCCCGTTACGCAGCAATAGTGTGTTTTCTGCATGTGTGACTCTGTTCTGTTTTGTAATTCAGTTCAAGTGTAACGGTTTTTACATTCCCTCTATAAGTGACACCTTATGAGAAGTGTCCTTTTCTGTGTGACTTATTTCACTTAGAATCGTCGTACCTAAATCCACTCATCATGCTGCTACTAGCCTTATGACATTGATTTCATGGCTGAGTGGTATGCCATTGTACATAAGGACCTCAAATTTTTTATCCATTTTTCGCTTTCCTGGGATATTTAAGGTGGAATGAAGTGGAGGTCCTTGTCAACAGAGCATCCCTAAACTTTGGGGTGCTTGTGTCTTGCTGATTTTTAATTTTCCCACTTTATACCCCCATGCGTGGAAGTGCCCTATGCTCTCTAAGCTGTGTTTTTTAGATGTTTCAGGACACACCGTACACTTCTCCAGAGTGGCTGTTGGCAATTTACATCCCGCCCATCAGTGTAGCAAGGCTCCCATTTCTCCATGGCCTGTCCTGCATTTCTGGTTTTGACACTTTTTTCAGCATGGCCCTTTTGACCGATGGGAAGCGAGACTTCTTTGTAGCGCTGATTTGCCTTTCCAGGTTGCTTGGTAGGCCAAAAAGGGCGTATGCGTTTTTTCCTGAATATATTCAGGAAAAAACGCATACGCCCTTTTTGGCCAAGGGCATCATTGTCAACGTTTTGGCGCTTTTCATGTGCTTTAAAGGCGATTCGAATCTACCTCCTGAAATCTGTTTCCTGCAATTCTGCCTTGATTTCAATTCCTCGTCTTTGCCTTCCCTCAATATATTTGTGGACGAGAGTTATCATTTATAACTCTGTAGGATTGTGAATTGCAGTGCCCTGAAGCTCCATTTTACAACTCGCTTTTTTGGGAGGTGGCCGCAAAAGCGCAGGATGGCTTCAGGCCCTGTTCTGGTTCCGGGGGGCAGGCTGAGCCTGTGGTTAATTCTTCTTCCTGATGGGAAAATAGAGTGACCTGTGCCTGTCCCAACACCAAGAGCTAGTCTCTCATTGGTTCCCCGTCTTCCCCTTCATCCTCAGGACAAATTGCAACCTGTACGGAACAGGAGGTTAAAGATGCTGATGCTCCAAGTAGGGAGATTGCTACTAAAGTGGCTGGAATGGCGAACCCGAGCACAAGGAGATGAGAAATGAGGTGCATTTTAGAAACCTTTCCCCATCACACGGTGTACCATCTTCTTGGTTTCTCATGCATGTTTTCGATGTAGGAAGATGCCCTTGAACCTGGAGATTTGGGACCCATGCGATGGGTAGCACGCAGTATTACTTTAAAGGCTCTGCGTTGGCTCACCCAACCTCACCAAACCTCTCAGCCCCAAGAGTGTCCACCCTTATGTCTCATCCAGCTGTGGGTCTAGATATGGTCAATCCAGGTTGCATCACAGCCCCTGAACGAATTGTGTAAGAATTTCTCTCTCTTTCACTGTCTTTGTTTCATGGGTTTTTAAAAGAAATTTATTTTTATAATGGGGTTTAGCTGCTTTTCACGGCTGTGTTTATGCCGCTTTACACCCACTTGACACACTAACAGAGAGATATCAATACATAGGTTTTAAGATTATTACTAGTCAGATATATTCTTGTGCGGTGAATCGGGCGTGTTGAGTCCAGTTCTCTGAGCAAGGAGTAGGTCTTGTCTATTACATATTTGGTTTATGGAACGGTATCTGAGCTAATTTGAAACTCTTGCTTTATGTATCACCCCACCTCACCTTTCCCGTTACGCAGCCATAGTGTGTTTTCTGCATGTGTGACTCTGTTCTGTTTTGTAATTCAGTTCAAGTGTAACGGTTTTTACATTCCCTCTATAAGTGACACCTTATGAGAAGTGTCCTTTTCTGTGTGACTTATTTCACTTAGAATCGTCGTACCTAAATCCACTCATCATGCTGCTACTAGCCTTATGACATTGATTTCATGGCTGAGTGGTATGCCATTGTACATAAGGACCTCAAATTTTTTATCCATTTTTCGCTTTCCTGGGATATTTAAGGTGGAATGAAGTGGAGGTCCTTGTCAACAGAGCATCCCTAAACTTTGGGGTGCTTGTGTCTTGCTGATTTTTAATTTTCCCACTTTATACCCCCATGCGTGGAAGTGCCCTATGCTCTCTAAGCTGTGTTTTTTAGATGTTTCAGGACACACCGTACACTTCTCCAGAGTGGCTGTTGGCAATTTACATCCCACCCATCAGTGTAGCAAGGCTCCCATTTCTCCATGGCCTGTCCTGCATTTCTGGTTTTGACACTTTTTTCAGCATGGCCCTTTTGACCGATGGGAAGCGAGACTTCTTTGTAGCGCTGATTTGCCTTTCCAGGTTGCTTGGTTGGCCAAAAAGGGCGTATGCGTTTTTTCCTGAATATATTCAGGAAAAAACGCATACGCCCTTTTTGGCCAAGGGCATCATTGTCAACGTTTTGGCGCTTTTCATGTGCTTTAAAGGCGATTCGAATCTACCTCCTGAAATCTGTTTCCTGCAATTCTGCCTTGATTTCAATTCCTCGTCTTTGCCTTCCCTCAATATATTTGTGGACGAGAGTTATCATTTATAACTCTGTAGGATTGTGAATTGCAGTGCCCTGAAGCTCCATTTTACAACTCGCTTTTTTGGGAGGTGGCCGCAAAAGCGCAGGATGGCTTCAGGCCCTGTTCTGGTTCCGGGGGGCAGGCTGAGCCTGTGGTTAATTCTTCTTCCTGATGGGAAAATAGAGTGACCTGTGCCTGTCCCAACACCAAGAGCTAGTCTCTCATTGGTTCCCCGTCTTCCCGTTCATCCTCAGGACAAATTGCAACCTGTACGGAACAGGAGGTTAAAGATGCTGATGCTCCAAGTAGGGAGATTGCTACTAAAGTGGCTGGAATGGCGAACCCGAGCACAAGGAAATGAGAAATGAGGTGCATTTTAGAAACCTTTCCCCAACACACGGTGTACCATCTTCTTGGTTTCTCATGCATGTTTTCGATGTAGGAAGATGCCCTTGAACCTGGAGATTTGGGACCCATGCGATGGGTAGCACGCACTATTACTTTAAAGGGTCTGCGTTGGCTCACCCAACCTCACCAAACCTCTCAGCCCCAAGAGTGTCCACCCTTATGTCTCATCCACCTGTGGGTCTAGATATGGTCAATCCAGGTTGCATCACAGCCCTTGAACGAATTGTGTAAGAGTTTCTCTCTCTTTCACTGTCTTTGTTTCATGGGTTTTTAAAAGAAATTTATTTTTATAATGGGGTTTAGCTGCTTTTCACGGCTGTGTTTATGCCGCTTTACACCCACTTGACACACTAACAGAGAGATATCAATACATAGGTTTTAAGATTATTACTAGTCAGATATATTCTTGTGCGGTGAATCGGGCGTGTTGAGTCCAGTTCTCTGAGCAAGGAGTAGGTCTTGTCTATTACATATTGGGTTTATGGAACGGTATCTGAGCTAATTTGAAACTCTTGCTTTATGTATCACCCCACCTCGCTTTCCCGTTAAGCAGCCATAGTGTGTTTTCTGCATGTGTGTCTCTGTTCTGTTTTGTAACTCACTTCAAGTGTAACGGTTTTTACATTCCCTCTATAAGTGACACCTTATGAGAAGTGTCCTTTTCTGTGTGACTTATTTCACTTAGAATCGTCGTACCTAAATCCACTCATCATGCTGCTACTAGCCTTATGACATTGATTTCATGGCTGAGTGGTATGCCATTGTACATAAGGACCTCAAATTTTTTATCCATTTTTCGCTTTCCTGGGATATTTAAGGTGGAATGAAGTGGAGGTCCTTGTCAACAGAGCATCCCTAACTTTGGGGTGCTTGTGTCTTGCTGATTTTTAATTTTCCCACTTTATACCCCCATGCGTGGAAGTGCCCTATGCTCTCTAAGCTGTGTTTTTTAGATGTTTCAGGACACACCGTACACTTCTCCAGAGTGGCTGTTGGCAATTTACATCCCGCCCATCAGTGTAGCAAGGCTCCCATTTCTCCATGGCCTGTCCTGCATTTCTGGTTTTGACACTTTTTACAGCATGGCCCTTTTGACCGATGGGAAGCGAGACTTCTTTGTAGTGCTGATTTGCCTTTCCAGGTTGGTTGGTTGGCCAAAAAGGGCGTATGCGTTTTTTCCTGAATATATTCAGGAAAAAACGCATACGCCCTTTTTGGCCAAGGGCATCATTGTCAACGTTTTGGCGCTTTTCATGTGCTTTAAAGGCGATTCGAATCTACCTCCTGAAATCTGTTTCCTGCAATTCTGCCTTGATTTCAATTCCTCGTCTTTGCCTTCCCTCAATATATTTGTGGACGAGAGTTATCATTTATAACTCTGTAGGATTGTGAATTGCAGTGCCCTGAAGCTCCATTTTACAACTCGCTTTTTTGGGAGGTGGCCGCAAAAGCGCAGGATGGCTTCAGGCCCTGTTCTGGTTCCGGGGGGCAGGCTGAGCCTGTGGTTAATTCTTCTTCCTGATGGGAAAATAGAGTGACCTGTGCCTGTCCCAACACCAAGAGCTAGTCTCTCATTGGTTCCCCGTCTTCCCCTTCATCCTCAGGACAAATTGCAACCTGTACGGAACAGGAGGTTAAAGATGCTGATGCTCCAAGTAGGGAGATTGCTACTAAAGTGGCTGGAATGGCGAACCCGAGCACAAGGAGATGAGAAATGAGGTGCATTTTAGAAACCTTTCCCCATCACACGGTGTACCATCTTCTTGGTTTCTCATGCATGTTTTCGATGTAGGAAGATGCCCTTGAACCTGGAGATTTGGGACCCATGCGATGGGTAGCACGCAGTATTACTTTAAAGGCTCTGCGTTGGCTCACCCAACCTCACCAAACCTCTCAGCCCCAAGAGTGTCCACCCTTATGTCTCATCCAGCTGTGGGTCTAGATATGGTCAATCCAGGTTGCATCACAGCCCCTGAACGAATTGTGTAAGAATTTCTCTCTCTTTCACTGTCTTTGTTTCATGGGTTTTTAAAAGAAATTTATTTTTATAATGGGGTTTAGCTGCTTTTCACGGCTGTGTTTATGCCGCTTTACACCCACTTGACACACTAACAGAGAGATATCAATACATAGGTTTTAAGATTATTACTAGTCAGATATATTCTTGTGCGGTGAATCGGGCGTGTTGAGTCCAGTTCTCTGAGCAAGGAGTAGGTCTTGTCTATTACATATTTGGTTTATGGAACGGTATCTGAGCTAATTTGAAACTCTTGCTTTATGTATCACCCCACCTCACCTTTCCCGTTACGCAGCCATAGTGTGTTTTCTGCATGTGTGACTCTGTTCTGTTTTGTAATTCAGTTCAAGTGTAACGGTTTTTACATTCCCTCTATAAGTGACACCTTATGAGAAGTGTCCTTTTCTGTGTGACTTATTTCACTTAGAATCGTCGTACCTAAATCCACTCATCATGCTGCTACTAGCCTTATGACATTGATTTCATGGCTGAGTGGTATGCCATTGTACATAAGGACCTCAAATTTTTTATCCATTTTTCGCTTTCCTGGGATATTTAAGGTGGAATGAAGTGGAGGTCCTTGTCAACAGAGCATCCCTAAACTTTGGGGTGCTTGTGTCTTGCTGATTTTTAATTTTCCCACTTTATACCCCCATGCGTGGAAGTGCCCTATGCTCTCTAAGCTGTGTTTTTTAGATGTTTCAGGACACACCGTACACTTCTCCAGAGTGGCTGTTGGCAATTTACATCCCACCCATCAGTGTAGCAAGGCTCCCATTTCTCCATGGCCTGTCCTGCATTTCTGGTTTTGACACTTTTTTCAGCATGGCCCTTTTGACCGATGGGAAGCGAGACTTCTTTGTAGCGCTGATTTGCCTTTCCAGGTTGCTTGGTTGGCCAAAAAGGGCGTATGCGTTTTTTCCTGAATATATTCAGGAAAAAACGCATACGCCCTTTTTGGCCAAGGGCATCATTGTCAACGTTTTGGCGCTTTTCATGTGCTTTAAAGGCGATTCGAATCTACCTCCTGAAATCTGTTTCCTGCAATTCTGCCTTGATTTCAATTCCTCGTCTTTGCCTTCCCTCAATATATTTGTGGACGAGAGTTATCATTTATAACTCTGTAGGATTGTGAATTGCAGTGCCCTGAAGCTCCATTTTACAACTCGCTTTTTTGGGAGGTGGCCGCAAAAGCGCAGGATGGCTTCAGGCCCTGTTCTGGTTCCGGGGGGCAGGCTGAGCCTGTGGTTAATTCTTCTTCCTGATGGGAAAATAGAGTGACCTGTGCCTGTCCCAACACCAAGAGCTAGTCTCTCATTGGTTCCCCGTCTTCCCGTTCATCCTCAGGACAAATTGCAACCTGTACGGAACAGGAGGTTAAAGATGCTGATGCTCCAAGTAGGGAGATTGCTACTAAAGTGGCTGGAATGGCGAACCCGAGCACAAGGAAATGAGAAATGAGGTGCATTTTAGAAACCTTTCCCCAACACACGGTGTACCATCTTCTTGGTTTCTCATGCATGTTTTCGATGTAGGAAGATGCCCTTGAACCTGGAGATTTGGGACCCATGCGATGGGTAGCACGCACTATTACTTTAAAGGGTCTGCGTTGGCTCACCCAACCTCACCAAACCTCTCAGCCCCAAGAGTGTCCACCCTTATGTCTCATCCACCTGTGGGTCTAGATATGGTCAATCCAGGTTGCATCACAGCCCTTGAACGAATTGTGTAAGAGTTTCTCTCTCTTTCACTGTCTTTGTTTCATGGGTTTTTAAAAGAAATTTATTTTTATAATGGGGTTTAGCTGCTTTTCACGGCTGTGTTTATGCCGCTTTACACCCACTTGACACACTAACAGAGAGATATCAATACATAGGTTTTAAGATTATTACTAGTCAGATATATTCTTGTGCGGTGAATCGGGCGTGTTGAGTCCAGTTCTCTGAGCAAGGAGTAGGTCTTGTCTATTACATATTGGGTTTATGGAACGGTATCTGAGCTAATTTGAAACTCTTGCTTTATGTATCACCCCACCTCGCTTTCCCGTTAAGCAGCCATAGTGTGTTTTCTGCATGTGTGTCTCTGTTCTGTTTTGTAACTCACTTCAAGTGTAACGGTTTTTACATTCCCTCTATAAGTGACACCTTATGAGAAGTGTCCTTTTCTGTGTGACTTATTTCACTTAGAATCGTCGTACCTAAATCCACTCATCATGCTGCTACTAGCCTTATGACATTGATTTCATGGCTGAGTGGTATGCCATTGTACATAAGGACCTCAAATTTTTTATCCATTTTTCGCTTTCCTGGGATATTTAAGGTGGAATGAAGTGGAGGTCCTTGTCAACAGAGCATCCCTAACTTTGGGGTGCTTGTGTCTTGCTGATTTTTAATTTTCCCACTTTATACCCCCATGCGTGGAAGTGCCCTATGCTCTCTAAGCTGTGTTTTTTAGATGTTTCAGGACACACCGTACACTTCTCCAGAGTGGCTGTTGGCAATTTACATCCCGCCCATCAGTGTAGCAAGGCTCCCATTTCTCCATGGCCTGTCCTGCATTTCTGGTTTTGACACTTTTTACAGCATGGCCCTTTTGACCGATGGGAAGCGAGACTTCTTTGTAGTGCTGATTTGCCTTTCCAGGTTGGTTGGTTGGCCAAAAAGGGCGTATGCGTTTTTTCCTGAATATATTCAGGAAAAAACGCATACGCCCTTTTTGGCCAAGGGCATCATTGTCAACGTTTTGGCGCTTTTCATGTGCTTTAAAGGCGATTCGAATCTACCTCCTGAAATCTGTTTCCTGCAATTCTGCCTTGATTTCAATTCCTCGTCTTTGCCTTCCCTCAATATATTTGTGGACGAGAGTTATCATTTATAACTCTGTAGGATTGTGAATTGCAGTGCCCTGAAGCTCCATTTTACAACTCGCTTTTTTGGGAGGTGGCCGCAAAAGCGCAGGATGGCTTCAGGCCCTGTTCTGGTTCCGGGGGGCAGGCTGAGCCTGTGGTTAATTCTTCTTCCTGATGGGAAAATAGAGTGACCTGTGCCTGTCCCAACACCAAGAGCTAGTCTCTCATTGGTTCCCCGTCTTCCCGTTCATCCTCAGGACAAATTGCAACCTGTACGGAACAGGAGGTTAAAGATGCTGATGCTCCAAGTAGGGAGATTGCTACTAAAGTGGCTGGAATGGCAAACCCGAGCAAAAGGAGATGAGAAATGAGGTGCATTTTAGAAACCTTTCCCCAACACACGGTGTACCATCTTCTTGGTTTCTCATGCATGTTTTCGATGTAGGAAGATGCCCTTGAACCTGGAGATTTGGGACCCATGCGATGGGTAGCACGCAGTATTACTTTAAAGGGTCTGCGTTTGCTCACCCAACCTCTCCAAACCTCTCAGCCCCAAGAGTATCCACCCTTATGTCTCATCCAGCTGTGGGTCTAGATATGGTCAATCCAGGTTGCATCACAGCCCCTGAACGAATTGTGTAAGAATTTCTCTCTCTTTCACTGTCTTTGTTTCATGGGTTTTTAAAAGAAATTTATTTTTATAATGGGGTTTAGCTGCTTTTCACGGCTGTGTTTATGCCGCTTTACACCCACTAGACACACTAACAGAGAGATATCAATACATAGGTTTTAAGATTATTACTAGTCAGTTATATTCTTGTGCGGTGAATCGGGCGTGTTGAGTCCAGTTCTCTGAGCAAGGAGTAGGTCTTGTCTATTACATATTGGGTTTATGGAACGGTATCTGAGCTAATTTGAAACTCTTGCTTTATGTATCACCCCACCTCGCTTTCCCGTTAAGCAGCCATAGTGTGTTTTCTGCATGTGTGACTCTGTTCTGTTTTGTAACTCAGTTCAAGTGTAACGGATTTACATTCCCTCTATAAGTGACACCTTATGAGAAGTGTCCTTTTCTGTGTGACTTATTTCACTTAGAATCGTCGTACCTAAATCCACTCATCATGCTGCTACTAGCCCTATGACATTGATTTCATGGCTGAGTGGTATGCCATTGTACATAAGGACCTCAAATTTTTTATCCATTTTTCGCTTTCCTGGGATATTTAAGGTGGAATGAGGTGGAGGTCCTTGTCAACAGAGCAGCCCTAAACTTTGGGGTGCTTGTGTCTTGCTGATTTTTAATTTTCCCACTTTATACCCCCATGCGTGGAAGTGCCCTATGCTCTCTAAGCTGTGTTTTTTAGATGTTTCAGGACACACCGTACACTTCTCCAGTGTGGCTGTTGGCAATTTACATCCCGCCCATCAGTGTAGCAAGGCTCCCATTTCTCCATGGCCTGTCCTGCATTTCTGGTTTTGACACTTTTTTCAGCATGGCCCTTTTGACCGATGGGAAGCGAGACTTCTTTGTAGCGCTGATTTGCCTTTCCAGGTTGCTTGGTTGGCCAAAAAGGGCGTATGCGTTTTTTCCTGAATATATTCAGGAAAAAACGCATACGCCCTTTTTGGCCAAGGGCATCATTGTCAACGTTTTGGCGCTTTTCATGTGCTTTAAAGGCGATTCGAATCTACCTCCTGAAATCTGTTTCCTGCAATTCTGCCTTGATTTCAATTCCACGTCTTTGCCTTCCCTCAATATATTTGTGGACGAGAGTTATCATTTATAACTCTGTAGGATTGTGAATTGCAGTGCCCTGAAGCTCCATTTTACAACTCGCTTTTTTGGGAGGTGGCCGCAAAAGCGCAGGATGGCTTCAGGCCCTGTTCTGGTTCCCGGGGGCAGGCTGAGCCTGTGGTTAATTCTTCTTCCTGATGGGAAAATAGAGTGACCTGTGCCTGTCCCAACACCAGGAGCTAGTCTCTCATTGGTTCCCCGTCTTCCCGTTCATCCTCAGGACATATTGCAACCTGTACGGAACAGGAGGTTAAATATGCTGATGCTCCAAGTAGGGAGATTGCTACTAAAGTGGCTGGAATGGCGAACCCGAGCACAAGGAGATGAGAAATGAGGTGCATTTTAGAAACCTTTCCCCATCACACGGTGTACCATCTTCTTGGTTTCTCATGCATGTTTTCGATGTAGGAAGGTGCCCTTGAACCTGGAGATTTGGGACCCATGCGATGGGTAGCACGCAGTATTACTTTAAAGGGTCTGCGTTTGCTCACCCAACCTCTCCAAACCTCTCAGCCCCAAGAGTATCCACCCTTATGTCTCATCCAGCTGTGGGTCTAGATATCGTCAATCCAGGTTGCATCACAGCCCCTGAACGAATTGTGTAAGAATTTCTCTCTCTTTCACTGTCTTTGTTTCATGGGTTTTTAAAAGAAATTTATTTTTATAATGGGGTTTAGCTGCTTTTCACGGCTGTGTTTATGCCGCTTTACACCCACTAGACACACTAACAGAGAGATATCAATACATAGGTTTTAAGATTATTACTAGTCAGATATATTCTTGTGCGGTGAATCGGGCGTGTTGAGTCCAGTTCTCTGAGCAAGGAGTAGGTCTTGTCTATTACATATTGGGTTTATGGAACGGTATCTGAGCTAATTTGAAACTCTTGCTTTATGTATCACCCCACCTCGCTTTCCCGTTAAGCAGCCATAGTGTGTTTTCTGCATGTGTGTCTCTGTTCTGTTTTGTAACTCAGTTCAAGTGTAACGGTTTTTACATTCCCTCTATAAGTGACACCTTATGAGAAGTGTCCTTTTCTGTGTGACTTATTTCACTTAGAATCGTCGTACCTAAATCCACTCATCATGCTGCTACTAGCCTTATGACATTGATTTCATGGCTGAGTGGTATGCCATTGTACATAAGGACCTCAAATTTTTTATCCATTTTTCGCTTTCCTGGGATATTTAAGGTGGAATGAAGTGGAGGTCCTTGTCAACAGAGCATCCCTAACTTTGGGGTGCTTGTGTCTTGCTGATTTTTAATTTTCCCACTTTATACCCCCATGCGTGGAAGTGCCCTATGCTCTCTAAGCTGTGTTTTTTAGATGTTTCAGGACACACCGTACACTTCTCCAGAGTGGCTGTTGGCAATTTACATCCCGCCCATCAGTGTAGCAAGGCTCCCATTTCTCCATGGCCTGTCCTGCATTTCTGGTTTTGACACTTTTTACAGCATGGCCCTTTTGACCGATGGGAAGCGAGACTTCTTTGTAGTGCTGATTTGCCTTTCCAGGTTGGTTGGTTGGCCAAAAAGGGCGTATGCGTTTTTTCCTGAATATATTCAGGAAAAAACGCATACGCCCTTTTTGGCCAAGGGCATCATTGTCAACGTTTTGGCGCTTTTCATGTGCTTTAAAGGCGATTCGAATCTACCTCCTGAAATCTGTTTCCTGCAATTCTGCCTTGATTTCAATTCCTCGTCTTTGACTTCCCTCAATATATTTGTGGACGAGAGTTATCATTTATAACTCTGTAGGATTGTGAATTGCAGTGCCCTGAAGCTCCATTTTACAACTCGCTTTTTTGGGAGGTGGCCGCAAAAGCGCAGGATGGCTTCAGGCCCTGTTCTGGTTCCGGGGGGCAGGCTGAGCCTGTGGTTAATTCTTCTTCCTGATGGGAAAATAGAGTGACCTGTGCCTGTCCCAACACCAAGAGCTAGTCTCTCATTGGTTCCCCGTCTTCCCGTTCATCCTCAGGACAAATTGCAACCTGTACGGAACAGGAGGTTAAAGATGCTGATGCTCCAAGTAGGGAGATTGCTACTAAAGTGGCTGGAATGGCAAACCCGAGCAAAAGGAGATGAGAAATGAGGTGCATTTTAGAAACCTTTCCCCAACACACGGTGTACCATCTTCTTGGTTTCTCATGCATGTTTTCGATGTAGGAAGATGCCCTTGAACCTGGAGATTTGGGACCCATGCGATGGGTAGCACGCAGTATTACTTTAAAGGGTCTGCGTTTGCTCACCCAACCTCTCCAAACCTCTCAGCCCCAAGAGTATCCACCCTTATGTCTCATCCAGCTGTGGGTCTAGATATGGTCAATCCAGGTTGCATCACAGCCCCTGAACGAATTGTGTAAGAATTTCTCTCTCTTTCACTGTCTTTGTTTCATGGGTTTTTAAAAGAAATTTATTTTTATAATGGGGTTTAGCTGCTTTTCACGGCTGTGTTTATGCCGCTTTACACCCACTAGACACACTAACAGAGAGATATCAATACATAGGTTTTAAGATTATTACTAGTCAGTTATATTCTTGTGCGGTGAATCGGGCGTGTTGAGTCCAGTTCTCTGAGCAAGGAGTAGGTCTTGTCTATTACATATTGGGTTTATGGAACGGTATCTGAGCTAATTTGAAACTCTTGCTTTATGTATCACCCCACCTCGCTTTCCCGTTAAGCAGCCATAGTGTGTTTTCTGCATGTGTGACTCTGTTCTGTTTTGTAACTCAGTTCAAGTGTAACGGTTTTTACATTCCCTCTATAAGTGACACCTTATGAGAAGTGTCCTTTTCTGTGTGACTTATTTCACTTAGAATCGTCGTACCTAAATCCACTCATCATGCTGCTACTAGCCTTATGACATTGATTTCATGGCTGAGTGGTATGCCATTGTACATAAGGACCTCAAATTTTTTATCCATTTTTCGCTTTCCTTGGATATTTAAGGTGGAATGAAGTGGAGGTCCTTGTCAACAGAGCATCCCTAAACTTTGGGGTGCTTGTGTCTTGCTGATTTTTAATTTTCCCACTTTATACCCCCATGCGTGGAAGTGCCCTATGCTCTCTAAGCTGTGTTTTTTAGATGTTTCAGGACACACCGTACACTTCTCCAGAGTGGCTGTTGGCAATTTACATCCCGCCCATCAGTGTAGCAAGGCTCCCATTTCTCCATGGCCTGTCCTGCATTTCTGGTTTTGACACTTTTTTCAGCATGGCCCTTTTGACCGATGGGAAGCGAGACTTCTTTGTAGCGCTGATTTGCCTTTCCAGGTTGCTTGGTTGGCCAAAAAGGGCGTATGCGTTTTTTCCTGAATATATTCAGGAAAAAACGCATACGCCCTTTTTGGCCAAGGGCATCATTGTCAACGTTTTGGCGCTTTTCATGTGCTTTAAAGGCGATTCGAATCTACCTCCTGAAATCTGTTTCCTGCAATTCTGCCTTGATTTCAATTCCTCGTCTTTGCCTTCCCTCAATATATTTGTGGACGAGAGTTATCATTTATAACTCTGTAGGATTGTGAATTGCAGTGCCCTGAAGCTCCATTTTACAACTCGCTTTTTTGGGAGGTGGCCGCAAAAGCGCAGGATGGCTTCAGGCCCTGTTCTGGTTCCGGGGGGCAGGCTGAGCCTGTGGTTAATTCTTCTTCCTGATGGGAAAATAGAGTGACCTGTGCCTGTCCCAACACCAAGAGCTAGTCTCTCATTGGTTCCCCGTCTTCCCGTTCATCCTCAGGACAAATTGCAACCTGTACGGAACAGGAGGTTAAAGATGCTGATGCTCCAAGTAGGGAGATTGCTACTAAAGTGGCTGGAATGGCGAACCCGAGCACAAGGAGATGAGAAATGAGGTGCATTTTAGAAACCTTTCCCCAACACACGGTGTACCATCTTCTTGGTTTCTCATGCATGTTTTGGATGTAGGAAGATGCCCTTGAACCTGGAGATTTGGGACCCATGCGATGGGTAGCACGCAGTATTACTTTAAAGGGTCTGCGTTGGCTCACCCAACCTCACCAAACCTCTCAGCCCCAAGAGTGTCCACCCTTATGTCTCATCCAGCTGTGGGTCTAGATATGGTCAATCCAGGTTGCATCACAGCCCCTGAACGAATTGTGTAAGAGTTTCTCTCTCTTTCACTGTCTTTGTTTCATGGGTTTTTAAAAGAAATTTATTTTTATAATGGGGTTTAGCTGCTTTTCACGGCTGTGTTTATGCCGCTTTACACCCACTTGACACACTAACAGAGAGATATCAATACATAGGTTTTAAGATTATTACTAGTCAGATATATTCTTGTGCAGTGAATCGGGCGTGTTGAGTCCAGTTCTCTGAGCAAGGAGTAGGTCTTGTCTATTACATATTGGGTTTATGGAACGGTATCTGAGCTAATTTGAAACTCTTGCTTTATGTATCACCCCACCTCACCTTTCCCGTTAAGCAGCAATAGTGTGTTTTCTGCATGTGTGACTCTGTTCTGTTTTGTAATTCAGTTCAAGTGTAACGGATTTACATTCCCTCTATAAGTGACACCTTATGAGAAGTGTCCTTTTCTGTGTGACTTATTTCACTTAGAATCGTCGTACCTAAATCCACTCATCATGCTGCTACTAGCCTTATGACATTGATTTCATGGCTGAGTGGTATGCCATTGTACATAAGGACCTCAAATTTTTTATCCATTTTTCGCTTTCCTGGGATATTTAAGGTGGAATGAGGTGGAGGTCCTTGTCAACAGAGCAGCCCTAAACTTTGGGGTGCTTGTGTCTTGCTGATTTTTAATTTTCCCACTTTATACCCCCATGCGTGGAAGTGCCCTATGCTCTCTAAGCTGTGTTTTTTAGATGTTTCAGGACACACCGTACACTTCTCCAGTGTGGCTGTTGGCAATTTACATCCCGCCCATCAGTGTAGCAAGGCTCCCATTTCTCCATGGCCTGTCCTGCATTTCTGGTTTTGACACTTTTTTCAGCATGGCCCTTTTGACCGATGGGAAGCGAGACTTCTTTGTAGCGCTGATTTGCCTTTCCAGGTTGCTTGGTTGGCCAAAAAGGGCGTATGCGTTTTTTCCTGAATATATTCAGGAAAAAACGCATACGCCCTTTTTGGCCAAGGGCATCATTGTCAACATTTTGGCGCTTTTCATGTGCTTTAAAGGCGATTCGAATCTACCTCCTGAAATCTGTTTCCTGCAATTCTGCCTTGATTTCAATTCCACGTCTTTGCCTTCCCTCAATATATTTGTGGACGAGAGTTATCATTTATAACTCTGTAGGATTGTGAATTGCAGTGCCCTGAAGCTCCATTTTACAACTCGCTTTTTTGGGAGGTGGCCGCAAAAGCGCAGGATGGCTTCAGGCCCTGTTCTGGTTCCCGGGGGCAGGCTGAGCCTGTGGTTAATTCTTCTTCCTGATGGGAAAATAGAGTGACCTGTGCCTGTCCCAACACCAAGAGCTAGTCTCTCATTGGTTCCCCGTCTTCCCGTTCATCCTCAGGACATATTGCAACCTGTACGGAACAGGAGGTTAAATATGCTGATGCTCCAAGTAGGGAGATTGCTACTAAAGTGGCTGGAATGGCGAACCCGAGCACAAGGAGATGAGAAATGAGGTGCATTTTAGAAACCTTTCCCCATCACACGGTGTACCATCTTCTTGGTTTCTCATGCATGTTTTCGATGTAGGAAGATGCCCTTGAACCTGGAGATTTGGGACCCATGCGATGGGTAGCACGCAGTATTACTTTAAAGGGTCTGCGTTTGCTCACCCAACCTCTCCAAACCTCTCAGCCCCAAGAGTATCCACCCTTATGTCTCATCCAGCTGTGGGTCTAGATATCGTCAATCCAGGTTGCATCACAGCCCCTGAACGAATTGTGTAAGAATTTCTCTCTCTTTCACTGTCTTTGTTTCATGGGTTTTTAAAAGAAATTTATTTTTATAATGGGGTTTAGCTGCTTTTCACGGCTGTGTTTATGCCGCTTTACACCCACTAGACACACTAACAGAGAGATATCAATACATAGGTTTTAAGATTATTACTAGTCAGATATATTCTTGTGCGGTGAATCGGGCGTGTTGAGTCCAGTTCTCTGAGCAAGGAGTAGGTCTTGTCTATTACATATTGGGTTTATGGAACGGTATCTGAGCTAATTTGAAACTCTTGCTTTATGTTTCACCCCACCTCGCTTTCCCGTTAAGCAGCCATAGTGTGTTTTCTGCATGTGTGACTCTGTTCTGTTTTGTAACTCAGTTCAAGTGTAACGGTTTTTACATTCCCTCTATAAGTGACACCTTATGAGAAGTGTCCTTTTCTGTGTGACTTATTTCACTTAGAATCGTCGTACCTAAATCCACTCATCATGCTGCTACTAGCCTTATGACATTGATTTCATGGCTGAGTGGTATGCCATTGTACATAAGGACCTCAAATTTTTTATCCATTTTTCGCTTTCCTGGGATATTTAAGGTGGAATGAAGTGGAGGTCCTTGTCAACAGAGCAGCCCTAAACTTTGGGGTGCTTGTGTCTTGCTGATTTTAAATTTTCCCACTTTATACCCCCATGCGTGGAAGTGCCCTATGCTCTCTAAGCTGTGTTTTTTAGATGGTTCAGGACACACTGTACCCTTCTCCAGAGTGGCTGTTGGCAATTTACATCCCGCCCATCAGTGTAGCAAGGCTCCCATTTCTCCATGGCCTGTCCTGCATTTCTGGTTTTGACACTTTTTTCAGCATGGCCTTTTGGATGGATGGGAAGCGAGACTTCTTTGTAGCGCTGATTTGCCTTTCCAGGTTGCTTGGTTGGCCAAAAAGGGCGTATGCGTTTTTTCCTGAATATATTCAGGAAAAAACGCATACGCCCTTTTTGGCCAAGGGCATCATTGTCAACGTTTTGCCGCTTTTCATGTGCTTTAAAGGCAATTCGAATCTACCTCCTGAAATCTGTTTCCTGCAATTCTGCCTTGATTTCAAATCCTCTTCTTTGCCTTCCCTCAATATATTTGTGGACGAGAGTTATCATTTATAACTCTGCAGGTTTGTGAATTGCTGTGCCCTGAAGCTCCATTTTACAACTCGCTTTTTTGGGAGCTGGCCGCAAAAGCGCAGGATGGCTTCAGGCCCTGTTCTGGTTCCGGGGGGCAGGCTGAGCCTGTGGTTAATTCTTCTTCTTGATGGGAAAATAGAGTGACCTGTGCCTGTCCCAACACCAAGAGCTAGTCTCTCATTGGTTCCCCGTCTTCCCATTCATCCTCAGGACAAATTGCAACCTGTACGGAACAGGAGGTTAAAGGTGCTGATGCTCCACGTAGGGAGATTGCTAGTAAAGTGGCTGGAATGGCGAACCCGAGCACAAGGAGATGAGAAATGAGGTGCGTTTTAGAAACCTTTCCCCATCACACGGTGTACCATCTTCTGGGTTTCTCATGCCTGTTTTCGATGTAGGAAGATGCCCTTGAACGTGGAGATTTGGGACCCATGCGATGGGTAGCACGCAGTATTACTTTAAAGGGTCTGCGTTGGCTCACCCAACTTCACCAAACCTCTCAGCCCCAAGAGTGTCCACCCTTATGTCTCATCCAGCTGTGGGTCTAGATATGGTCAATCCAGGTTGCATCACAGCCCCTGAACGAATTGTGTAAGAATTTCTCTCTCTTTCACTGTCTTTGTTTCATGGGTTTTTAAAAGTAATTTATTTTTATAATGGGGTTTAGCTGCTTTTCACGGCTGTGTTTATGCCGCTTTACACCCACTTGACACACTAACAGAGAGATATCAATACATAGGTTTTAAGATTATTACTAGTCAGATATATTCTTGTGCGGTGAATCGGGCGTGTTGAGTCCAGTTCTCTGAGCAAGGAGTAGGTCTTGTCTATGACATATTGGGTTTATGGAACGGTATCTGAGCTAATTTGAAACTCTTGTTTTATGTATCACCCCACCTCACCTTTCCCGTTAAGCAGCCATAGTGTGTTTTCTGCATGTGTGACTCTGTTCTGTTTTGTAATTCAGTTCAAGTGTAACGGTTTTTACATTCCCTCTATAAGTGACACCTTATGAGAAGTGTCCTTTTCTGTGTGACTTATTTCACTTAGAATCGTCGTACCTAAATCCACTCATCATGCTGCTACTAGCCTTATGATATTGATTTCATGGCTGAGTGATATTCCATTGTACATAAGGTCTACAACTTTTTTATCCATTTTTCGCTTTCCTGGGATATTTAAGGTGGAATGAAGTGGAGGTCCTTGTCAACAGAGCAGCCCTAAACTTTGGGGTGCTTGTGTCTTGCTGATTTTTAATTTTCCCTCTTTATACCCCCATGCTTGGAAGTGCCCTATGCTCTCTAAGCTGTGTTTTTTAGCTGTTTCAGGACACACCGTACCTTTCTCCAGACTGGCTGTTGGCAATTTACATCCCGCCCATCAGTGTAGCAAGGCTCCCATTTCTCCATGGCCTGTCCTGCATTTCTGGGTTTGACACTTTTTTCAGCATGGCCTTTTTGATGGATGGGAAGCGAGACTTCTTTGTAGCGCTGATTTGCCTTTCCAGGTTTCTTGGTTGGCCAAAAAGTGCATATGCGTTTTTTCCTGAATATATTCAGGAAAAAACGCATACGCCCTTTTTGGCCAAGGGCATCATTGTCAACGTTTTGCCGCTTTTCATGTGCTTTAAAGGCGATTCGAATCTACCTCCTGAAATCTGTTTCCTGCAATTCTGCCTTGATTTCAAATCCTCTTCTTTGCCTTCCCTCAATATATTTGTGGACGAGAGTTATCATTTATAACTCTGCAGGTTTGTGAATTGCTGTGCCCTGAAGCTCAATTTTACAACTCGCTTTTTTGGGAGCTGGCCGCAAAAGCGCAGGATGGCTTCAGGCCCTGTTCTGGTTCCGGGGGGCAGGCTGAGCCTGTGGTTAATTCTTCTTCTTCATGGGAAAATAGAGTGACCTGTGCCTGTCCCAACACCAAGAGCTAGTCTCTCATTGGTTCCCCGTCTTCCCATTCATCCTCAGGACAAACTGCAACCTGTACGGAACAGGAGGTTAAAGGTGCTGATGCTCCACGTAGGGAGATTGCTAGTAAAGTGGCTGGAATGGCGAACCGGAGCACAAGGAGATGAGAAATGAGGTGCGTTTTAGAAACCTTTCTCCATCACACGGTGTACCATCTTCTGGGTTTCTCATGCTTGTTTTCGATGTAGGAAGATGCCCTTGAACCTGGAGATTTGGGACCCATGTGATGGGTAGCACGCAGTATTACTTTAAAGGCTCTGCGTTGGCTCACCCAACTTCACCAAACCTCTCAGCCCCAAGAGTGTCCACCCTTATGTCTCATCCAGCTGTGGGTCTAGATATGGTCAATCCAGGTTGCATCACAGCCCCTGAACGAATTGTGTAAGAATTTCTCTCTCTTTCCCTGTCTTTGTTTCATGGGTTTTTAAAAGTAATTTATTTTTATAATGGGGTTTAGCTGCTTTTCACGGCTGTGTTTATGCCGCTTTACACCCACTTGACACACTAACAGAGAGATATCAATACATAGGTTTTAAGATTATTACTAGTCAGATATATTCTTGTGCGGTGAATTGGGCGTGTTGAGTCCAGTTCTCTGAGCAAGGAGTAGGTCTTGTCTATTACATATTGGGTTTATGGAACGGTATCTGAGCTAATTTGAAACTCTTGTTTTATGTATCACCCCACCTCACCTTTCCCGTTAAGCAGCCATAGTGTGTTTTCTGCATGTGTGACTCTGTTCTGTTTTTTAATTCAGTTCAAGTGTAACGGTTTTTACATTCCCTCTATAAGTGACACCTTATGAGAAGTGTCCTTTTCTGTGTGACTTATTTCACTTAGAATCGTCGTACCTAAATCCACTCATCATGCTGCTACTAGCCTTATGATATTGATTTCATGGCTGAGTGATATTCCATTGTACATAAGGTCTACAACTTTTTTATCCATTTTTCGCTTTCCTGGGATATTTAAGGTGGAATGAAGTGGAGGTCCTTGTCAACAGAGCAGCCCTAAACTTTGGGGTGCTTGTGTCTTGCTGATTTTTAATTTTCCCTCTTTATACCCCCAAGCTTGGAAGTGCCCTATGCTCTCTAAGCTGTGTTTTTTAGCTGTTTCAGGACACACCGTACCTTTCTCCAGAGTGGCTGTTGGCAATTTACATCCCGCCCATCAGTGTAGCAAGGCTCCCATTTCTCCATGGCCTGTCCAGCATTTCTGGGTTTGACACTTTTTTCAGCATGGCCTTTTTGATGGATGGGATGCGAGACTTCTTTGTAGCGCTGATTTGCCTTTCCAGGTTTCTTGGTTGGCCAAAAAGTGCGTATGCGTTTTTTCCTGAATATATTCAGGAAAAAACGCATACGCCCTTTTTGGCCAAGGGCATCATTGTCAACGTTTTGCCGCTTTTCATGTGCTTTAAAGGCGATTCGAATCTACCTCCTGAAATCTGTTTCCTGCAATTCTGCCTTGATTTCAAATCCTCTTCTTTGCCTTCCCTCAATATATTTGTGGACGAGAGTTATCATTTATAACTCTGCAGGTTTGTGAATTGCTGTGCCCTGAAGCTCAATTTTACAACTCGCTTTTTTGGGAGCTGGCCGCAAAAGCGCAGGATGGCTTCAGGCCCTGTTCTGGTTCCGGGGGGCAGGCTGAGCCTGTGGTTAATTCTTCTTCTTCATGGGAAAATAGAGTGACCTGTGCCTGTCCCAACACCAAGAGCTAGTCTCTCATTGGTTCCCCGTCTTCCCATTCATCCTCAGGACAAACTGCAACCTGTACGGAACAGGAGGTTAAAGGTGCTGATGCTCCACGTAGGGAGATTGCTAGTAAAGTGGCTGGAATGGCGAACCCGAGCACAAGGAGATGAGAAATGAGGTGCGTTTTAGAAACCTTTCTCCATCACACGGTGTACCATCTTCTGGGTTTCTCATGCTTGTTTTCGATGTAGGAAGATGCCCTTGAACCTGGAGATTTGGGACCCATGTGATGGGTAGCACGCAGTATTACTTTAAAGGGTCTGCGTTTGCTCACCCAACTTCACCAAACCTCTCAGCCCCAAGAGTGTCCACCCTTATGTCTCATCCAGCTGTGGGTCTAGATATGGTCAATCCAGGTTGCATCACAGCCCCTGAGCGAATTGTGTAAGAATTTCTCTCTCTTTCCCTGTCTTTGTTTCATGGGTTTTTAAAAGTAATTTATTTTTATAATGGGGTTTAGCTGCTTTTCACGGCTGTGTTTATGCCGCTTTACACCCACTTGACACACTAACAGAGAGATATCAATTCATAGGTTTTAAGATTATTACTAGTCAGATATATTCTTGTGCGGTGAATCAGGCGTGTTGAGTCCAGTTCTCTGAGCAAGGAGTAGGTTTTTTCTATTACATATTGGGTTTATGGAACGGTATCTGAGCTAATTTGAAACTCTTGTTTTATGTATCACCCCACCTCACCTTTCCAGTTAAGCAGCCATAGTGTGTTTTCTGCATGTGTGACTCTGTTCTGTTTTGTAATTCAGTTCAAGTGTAACGGTTTTTACATTCCCTCTATAAGTGACACCTTATGAGAAGTGTCCTTTTCTGTGTGACTTATTTCACTTAGAATCGTCGTACCTAAATCCACTCATCATGCTGCTACTAGCCTTATGATATTGATTTCATGGCTGAGTGATATTCCATTGTACATAAGGACTACAACTTTTTTATCCATTTTTCGCTTTCCTGGGATATTTAAGGTGGATTGAAGTGGAGGTCCTTGTCAAAAGAGCAGCCCTACACTATGGGGTGCTTGTGTCTTGCTGATTTTTAATTTTCCCACTTTATATCCCCATGCGTGGAAGTGCCCTATGCTCTCTAAGCTGTGTTTTTTAGCTGTTTCAGGACACACCGTACCCTTCTCCAGAGTGGCTGTTGGCAATTTACATCCCGCCCATCAGTGTAGCAAGGCTCCCATTTCTCCATGGCCTGTCCTCCATTTCTGGTTTTGACACTTTTTTCAGCATGGCCCTTTTGACCGATGGGAAGCGAGACTTCTTTGTAGCGCTGATTTGCCTTTCCAGGTTGCTTGGTTGGCCAAAAAGGGCGTATGCGTTTTTTCCTGAATATATTCAGGAAAAAACGCATACGCCCTTTTTGGCCAAGGGCATCATTGTCAACGTTTTGCCGCTTTTCATGTGCTTAAAGGCGATTCGAATCTACCTCCTAAAATCTGTTTCCTGCAATTCTGCCTTGACTTCAAATCCTCTTCTTTGCCTTCCCTCAATATATTTGTGGACGAGAGTTATCATTTATAACTCTGCAGGTTTGTGAATTGCAGTGCCCTGAAGCTCCATTTTACAACTCGCTTTTTTGGGAGCTGGCCGCAAAAGCACAGGATGGCTTCAGGCCCTGTTCTGGTTCCGGGGGGCAGGCTGAGCCTGTGGTTAATTCTTCTTCCTGATGGGAAAATAGAGTGACCTGTGCCTGTCCCAACACCAAGAGCTAGTCTCTCATTGGTTCCCCGTCTTACCGTTCATCCTCAGGACAAATTGCAACCTGTACGGAACAGGAGGTTAAAGGTGCTGATGCTCCAAGTAGGGAGATTGCTAGTAAAGTGGCTGGAATGGCAAACCCGAGCACAAGGAGATGAGAAATGAGGTGCGTTTGAGAAACCTTTCCCCATCACACGGTGTACCATTTTCTGGTTTTCTCATGCATGTTTTCGATGTAGGAAGATGCCCTTGAACCTGGAGATTTGGGACCCATGCGATGGGTACCACGCAGTATTACTTTAAAGGGTCTGTGTTTGCTCACCCAACCTCACCAAACCTCTCAGCCCCAAGAGTGTCCACCCTTATGTCTCATCCAGCTGTGGGTCTAGATATGGTCAATCCAGGTTGCATCAAAGCCCCTGAACTAATTGTGTAAGAATTTCTCTCTCTTTCCCTGTCTTTGTTTCATGGATTTTTAAAAGTAATTTATTTTTATAATGGGGTTTAGCTGCTTTTCACGGCTGTGTTTATGCCGCTTTACACCCACTTGACACACTAATAGAGAGATATCAATACATAGGTTTTAAGATTATTACTAGTCAGATATATTCTTGTGCGGTGAATCGTGCGTGTTGAGTCCAGTTCTATGAGCAAGGAGTAGGTCTTGTCTGTTACATATTGTGTTTATGGAACGGTATCTGATCTAATTTGAAACACTTGTTTTATGTATCTCCCCACCTCCCCTTTCCCGTTAAGCAGCCATAGTGTGTTTTCTGCATGTGTGACTCTGTTCTGTTTTGTAATTCAGTTCAAGTGTAACGGTTTTTACATTCCCTCTATAAGTGACACCTTATGAGAAGTGTCCTTTTCTGTGTGACTTATTTCACTTAGAATCGTCGTGCCTAAATCCACTCATCATGCTGCTACTAGCCATATGACATTGATTTCATTGCTGAGTGATATTCCATCGTACATAAGGACCACAACTTTTTTATCCATTTTTCTCTTTCCTGGGATATTTAAGGTGGAATGAAGTGGAAGTCCTTGTCAACAGAGCAGCCCTAAACTTTGGGGTGCTTGTGTCTTGCTGATTTTCAATTTTCCCACTTTATACCCCCATGCGTGGAAGTGCCCTATCCTCTCTAGGCTGTGTTTTTTAGATGGTTCAGGACACACCGTACCCTTCTCCAGACTGGCTGTTGGCAATTTACATCCCGCCCATCAGTGTAGCAAGGCTCCCATTTCTCCATGGCCTGTCTTGCATTTCTGGTTTTGACACTTTTTTCAGCATGGCCCTTTTGACCAATGGGAAGCGAGACTTCTTTGTAGCGCTGATTTGCCTTTCCAGGTTGCTTGGTTGGCCAAAAAGGGCGTATGCGTTTTTTCCTGAATATATTCAGGAAAAAACGCATACGCCCTTTTTGGCCAAGGGCATCATTGTCAACGTTTTGCCGCTTTTCATGTGCTTTAAAGGCGATTCGAATCTACCTCCTGAAATCTGTTTCCTGCAATTCTGCCTTGATTTCAAATCCTCTTCTTTGCCTTCCCTCAATATATTTGTGGACGAGAGTTATCATTTATAACTCTGCAGGTTTGTGAATTGCTGTGCCCTGAAGCTCCATTTTACAAGTCGCTTTTTTGGGAGCTGGCCGCAAAAGCGCAGGATGGCTTCAGGCCCTGTTTTGGTTCCGGTGGGCAGGGTGAGCCTGTGGTTAATTCTTCTTCTTGATGGGAAAATAGAGTGACCTGTGCCTGTCCCAACACCAAGAGCTAGTCTCTCATTGGTTCCCCGTCTTCCCATTCATCCTCAGGACAAATTGCAACCTGTACGGAACAGGAGGTTAAAGGTGCTGATGCTCCACGTAGGGAGATTTCTAGTAAAGTGGCTGGAATGGCGAACCCGAGCACAAGTACATGAGAAATGAGGTGCGTTTTAGAAACCTTTCCCCATCACATGGTGTACCATCTTCTGGGTTTCTCATGCCTGTTTTCGATGTAGGAAGATGCCCTTGAACCTGGAGATTTGGGACCCATGGGACGGGTAGCACGCAGTATTACTTTAAAGGGTCTGCGTTTGCTCACCGAACTTCACCAAACCTCTCAGCCCCAAGAGTGTCCACCCTTATGTCTCATCCAGCTGTGGGTCTAGATATGGTCAATCCAGGTTGCATCACAGCCCCTGAACGAATTGTGTAAGAATTTCTCTCTCTTTCACTGTCTTTGTTTCATGGGTTTTTAAAAGTAATTTATTTTTATAATGGGGTTTAGCTGCTTTTCACGGCTGTGTTTATGCCGCTTTACACCCATTTGACACACTAACAGAGAGATATCAATACATAGGTTTTAAGATTATTACTAGTCAGATATATTCTTGTGCGGTGAATCAGGCGTGTTGAGTCCAGTTCTCTGAGCAAGGAGTAAGTCTTGTCTATTACATATTGGGTTTATGGAACGGTATCTGAGCTAATTTGAAACTCTTGTTTTATGTATCACCCCACCTCACCTTTCCCGTTAAGCAGCCATAGTGTGTTTTCTGCATGTGTGACTCTGTTCTGTTTTGTAATTCAGTTCAAGTGTAACGGTTTTTACATTCCCTCTATAAGTGACACCTTATGAGAAGTGTCCTTTTCTGTGTGACTTATTTCACTTAGAATCGTCGTACCTAAATCCACTCATCATGCTGCTACTAGCCTTATGATATTGATTTCATGGCTGAGTGATATTCCATTGTACATAAGGTCTACAACTTTTTTATCCATTTTTCGCTTTCCTGGGATATTTAAGGTGGAATGAAGTGGAGGTCCTTGTCAACAGAGCAGCCCTAAACTTTGGGGTGCTTGTGTCTTGCTGATTTTTAATTTTCCCACTTTATACCCCCATGCGTGGAAGTGCCCTATGCTCTCTAAGCTGTGTTTTTTAGCTGTTTCAGGACACACCGTACCCTTCTCCAGACTGGCTGTGGGCAATTTACATCCCGCCCATCAGTGTAGCAAGGCTCCCATTTCTCCATGGCCTGTCCTGCATTTCTGGTTTTGACACATTTTTCAGCATGGCCTTTTTGATTGATGGGAAGCGAGACTTCTTTGTAGCGCTGATTTGCCTTTCCAGGTTGCTTGGTTGGCCAAAAAGGGCGTATGCGTTTTTTCCTGAATATATTCAGGAAAAAACGCATACGCCCTTTTTGGCCAAGGGCATCATTGTCAACGTTTTGCCGCTTTTCATGGGCTTTAAAGGCGATTCGAATCTACCTCCTGAAATCTGTTTCATGCAATTCTGCCTTGATTTCAAATCCTCTTCTTTGCCTTCCCTCAATATATTTGTGGACGAGAGTTATCATTTATAACTCTGCAGGTTTGTGAATTGCAGTGCCCTGAAGCTCCATTTTACAAGTCGCTTTTTTGGGAGCTGGCCGCAAAAGCGCAGGATGGCTTCAGGCACCGTTCTGGTTCCGGGGGGCAGGCTGAGCCTGTGGTTAATTCTTCTTCCTGATGGGAAAATAGAGTGACCTGTGCCTGTCCCAACACCAAGAGCTAGTCTCTCATTGGTTCCCCGTCTTCCCGTTCATCCTCAGGACAAATTGCAACCTGTACGGAACAGGAGGTTAAAGGTGCTGATGCTCCACGTAGGGAGATTGCTAGTAAAGTGGCTGGAATGGCAAACCCGAGCACAAGGAGATGAGAAATGAGGTGCATTTTAGAAACCTTTCCCCATCACACGGTGTACCATCTTCTGGGTTTCTCATGCCTGTTTTCGATGTAGGAAGATGCCCTTAAACCTGGAGATTTGGGACCCATGGGACGGGTAGCACTCAGTATTACTTTAAAGGGTCTGCGTTTGCTCACCCAACTTCACCAAACCTCTCAGCCCCAAGAGTGTCCACCCTTATGTCTCATCCAGCTGTGGGTCTAGATATGGTCAATCCAGGTTGCATCACAGCCCCTGAACGAATTGTGTAAGAATTTCTCTCTCTTTCACTGTCTTTGTTTCATGGGTTTTTAAAAGTAATTTATTTTTATAATGGGGTTTAGCTGCTTTTCACGGCTGTGTTTATGCCGCTTTACACCCACTTGACACACTAACAGAGAGATATCAATACATAGGTTTTAAGATTATTACTAGTCAGATATATTCTTGTGCGGTGAATCAGGCTGTTGAGTCCAGTTCTCTGAGCAAGGAGTAGGTCTTGTCTATTACATATTGTGTTTATGGAACGGTATCTGAGCTAATTTGAAACTCTTGTTTTATGTATCACCCCACCTCACCTTTCCGTTAAGCAGCCATAGTGTGTTTGCTGCATGTGTGACTCTGTTCTGTTTTGTAATTCAGTTCAAGTGTAACGGTTTTTACATTCCCTCTATAAGTGACACCTTATGAGAAGTGTCCTTTTCTGTGTGACTTATTTCACTTAGAATCGTCGTACCTAAATCCACTCATCATGCTGCTACTAGCCTTATGATATTGATTTCATGGCTGAGTGATATTCCATTGTACATAAGGTCTACAACTCTTTTATCCATTTTTCGCTTTCCTGGGATATTTAAGTTGGAATGAAGTGGAGGTCCTTGTCAACAGAGCAGCCCTAAACTTTGGGGTGCTTGTGTCTTGCTGATTTTTAATTTTCCCACTTTATACCCCCATGCGTGGAAGTGCCCTATGCTCTCTAAGCTGTGTTTTTTAGATGGTTCAGGACACTCCGTACCCTTCTCCAGACTGGCTGTTGGCAATTTACATCCCGCCCATCAGTGTAGCAAGGCTCCCATTTCTCCATGGCCTGTCCTGCATTTCTGGTTTTGACACTTTTTTCAGCATGGCCCTTTTGACCAATGGGAAGCGAGACTTCTTTGTAGCGCTGATTTGCCTTTCCAGGTTGCTTGGTTGGCCAAAAAGGGCTTATGCGTTTTTTCCTGAATATATTCAGGAAAAAACGCATAAGCCCTTTTTGGCCAAGGGCATCATTGTCAACGTTTTGCCGCTTTTCATGTGCTTTAAAGGCGATTCGAATCTACCTCCTGAAATCTGTTTCCTGCAATTCTGCCTTGATTTCAAATCCTCTTCTTTGCCTTCCCTCAATATATTTGTGGACTAGAGTTATCATTTATAACTCTGCAGGTTTGTGAATTGCTGTGCCCTGAAGCTCCATTTTACAACTCACTTTTTTGGGAGCTGGCCGCAAAAGCGCAGGATGGCTTCAGGCCCTGTTCTGGTTCCCGTGGGCAGGGTGAGCCTGTGGTTAATTGTTCTTCCTGATGGGAAAATAGAGTGACCTGTGCCTGTCCCAACACCAAGAGCTAGTCTCTCATTGGTTCCCCGTCTTACCGTTCATCCTCAGGACAAATTGCAACCTGTACGGAACAGGAGGTTAAAGGTGCTGATGCTCCAAGTAGGGAGATTGCTAGTAAAGTGGCTGGAATGGCAAACCCGAGCACAAGGAGATGAGAAATGAGGTGCGTTTGAGAAACCTTTCCCCATCACACGGTGTACCATTTTCTGGTTTTCTCATGCATGTTTTCGATGTAGGAAGATGCCCTTGAACCTGGAGATTTGGGACCCATGCGATGGGTACCACGCAGTATTACTTTAAAGGGTCTGTGTTTGCTCACCCAACCTCACCAAACCTCTCAGCCCCAAGAGTGTCCACCCTTATGTCTCATCCAGCTGTGGGTCTAGATATGGTCAATCCAGGTTGCATCAAAGCCCCTGAACTAATTGTGTAAGAATTTCTCTCTCTTTCCCTGTCTTTGTTTCATGGATTTTTAAAAGTAATTTATTTTTATAATGGGGTTTAGCTGCTTTTCACGGCTGTGTTTATGCCGCTTTACACCCACTTGACACACTAATAGAGAGATATCAATACATAGGTTTTAAGATTATTACTAGTCAGATATATTCTTGTGCGGTGAATCGTGCGTGTTGAGTCCAGTTCTATGAGCAAGGAGTAGGTCTTGTCTGTTACATATTGTGTTTATGGAACGGTATCTGATCTAATTTGAAACACTTGTTTTATGTATCTCCCCACCTCCCCTTTCCCGTTAAGCAGCCATAGTGTGTTTTCTGCATGTGTGACTCTGTTCTGTTTTGTAATTCAGTTCAAGTGTAACGGTTTTTACATTCCCTCTATAAGTGACACCTTATGAGAAGTGTCCTTTTCTGTGTGACTTATTTCACTTAGAATCGTCGTGCCTAAATCCACTCATCATGCTGCTACTAGCCATATGACATTGATTTCATTGCTGAGTGATATTCCATCGTACATAAGGACCACAACTTTTTTATCCATTTTTCTCTTTCCTGGGATATTTAAGGTGGAATGAAGTGGAAGTCCTTGTCAACAGAGCAGCCCTAAACTTTGGGGTGCTTGTGTCTTGCTGATTTTCAATTTTCCCACTTTATACCCCCATGCGTGGAAGTGCCCTATCCTCTCTAGGCTGTGTTTTTTAGATGGTTCAGGACACACCGTACCCTTCTCCAGACTGGCTGTTGGCAATTTACATCCCGCCCATCAGTGTAGCAAGGCTCCCATTTCTCCATGGCCTGTCTTGCATTTCTGGTTTTGACACTTTTTTCAGCATGGCCCTTTTGACCAATGGGAAGCGAGACTTCTTTGTAGCGCTGATTTGCCTTTCCAGGTTGCTTGGTTGGCCAAAAAGGGCGTATGCGTTTTTTCCTGAATATATTCAGGAAAAAACGCATACGCCCTTTTTGGCCAAGGGCATCATTGTCAACGTTTTGCCGCTTTTCATGTGCTTTAAAGGCGATTCGAATCTACCTCCTGAAATCTGTTTCCTGCAATTCTGCCTTGATTTCAAATCCTCTTCTTTGCCTTCCCTCAATATATTTGTGGACGAGAGTTATCATTTATAACTCTGCAGGTTTGTGAATTGCTGTGCCCTGAAGCTCCATTTTACAAGTCGCTTTTTTGGGAGCTGGCCGCAAAAGCGCAGGATGGCTTCAGGCCCTGTTTTGGTTCCGGTGGGCAGGGTGAGCCTGTGGTTAATTCTTCTTCTTGATGGGAAAATAGAGTGACCTGTGCCTGTCCCAACACCAAGAGCTAGTCTCTCATTGGTTCCCCGTCTTCCCATTCATCCTCAGGACAAATTGCAACCTGTACGGAACAGGAGGTTAAAGGTGCTGATGCTCCACGTAGGGAGATTTCTAGTAAAGTGGCTGGAATGGCGAACCCGAGCACAAGTACATGAGAAATGAGGTGCGTTTTAGAAACCTTTCCCCATCACATGGTGTACCATCTTCTGGGTTTCTCATGCCTGTTTTCGATGTAGGAAGATGCCCTTGAACCTGGAGATTTGGGACCCATGGGACGGGTAGCACGCAGTATTACTTTAAAGGGTCTGCGTTTGCTCACCGAACTTCACCAAACCTCTCAGCCCCAAGAGTGTCCACCCTTATGTCTCATCCAGCTGTGGGTCTAGATATGGTCAATCCAGGTTGCATCACAGCCCCTGAACGAATTGTGTAAGAATTTCTCTCTCTTTCACTGTCTTTGTTTCATGGGTTTTTAAAAGTAATTTATTTTTATAATGGGGTTTAGCTGCTTTTCACGGCTGTGTTTATGCCGCTTTACACCCATTTGACACACTAACAGAGAGATATCAATACATAGGTTTTAAGATTATTACTAGTCAGATATATTCTTGTGCGGTGAATCAGGCGTGTTGAGTCCAGTTCTCTGAGCAAGGAGTAAGTCTTGTCTATTACATATTGGGTTTATGGAACGGTATCTGAGCTAATTTGAAACTCTTGTTTTATGTATCACCCCACCTCACCTTTCCCGTTAAGCAGCCATAGTGTGTTTTCTGCATGTGTGACTCTGTTCTGTTTTGTAATTCAGTTCAAGTGTAACGGTTTTTACATTCCCTCTATAAGTGACACCTTATGAGAAGTGTCCTTTTCTGTGTGACTTATTTCACTTAGAATCGTCGTACCTAAATCCACTCATCATGCTGCTACTAGCCTTATGATATTGATTTCATGGCTGAGTGATATTCCATTGTACATAAGGTCTACAACTTTTTTATCCATTTTTCGCTTTCCTGGGATATTTAAGGTGGAATGAAGTGGAGGTCCTTGTCAACAGAGCAGCCCTAAACTTTGGGGTGCTTGTGTCTTGCTGATTTTTAATTTTCCCACTTTATACCCCCATGCGTGGAAGTGCCCTATGCTCTCTAAGCTGTGTTTTTTAGCTGTTTCAGGACACACCGTACCCTTCTCCAGACTGGCTGTGGGCAATTTACATCCCGCCCATCAGTGTAGCAAGGCTCCCATTTCTCCATGGCCTGTCCTGCATTTCTGGTTTTGACACATTTTTCAGCATGGCCTTTTTGATTGATGGGAAGCGAGACTTCTTTGTAGCGCTGATTTGCCTTTCCAGGTTGCTTGGTTGGCCAAAAAGGGCGTATGCGTTTTTTCCTGAATATATTCAGGAAAAAACGCATACGCCCTTTTTGGCCAAGGGCATCATTGTCAACGTTTTGCCGCTTTTCATGGGCTTTAAAGGCGATTCGAATCTACCTCCTGAAATCTGTTTCATGCAATTCTGCCTTGATTTCAAATCCTCTTCTTTGCCTTCCCTCAATATATTTGTGGACGAGAGTTATCATTTATAACTCTGCAGGTTTGTGAATTGCAGTGCCCTGAAGCTCCATTTTACAAGTCGCTTTTTTGGGAGCTGGCCGCAAAAGCGCAGGATGGCTTCAGGCACCGTTCTGGTTCCGGGGGGCAGGCTGAGCCTGTGGTTAATTCTTCTTCCTGATGGGAAAATAGAGTGACCTGTGCCTGTCCCAACACCAAGAGCTAGTCTCTCATTGGTTCCCCGTCTTCCCGTTCATCCTCAGGACAAATTGCAACCTGTACGGAACAGGAGGTTAAAGGTGCTGATGCTCCACGTAGGGAGATTGCTAGTAAAGTGGCTGGAATGGCAAACCCGAGCACAAGGAGATGAGAAATGAGGTGCATTTTAGAAACCTTTCCCCATCACACGGTGTACCATCTTCTGGGTTTCTCATGCCTGTTTTCGATGTAGGAAGATGCCCTTAAACCTGGAGATTTGGGACCCATGGGACGGGTAGCACTCAGTATTACTTTAAAGGGTCTGCGTTTGCTCACCCAACTTCACCAAACCTCTCAGCCCCAAGAGTGTCCACCCTTATGTCTCATCCAGCTGTGGGTCTAGATATGGTCAATCCAGGTTGCATCACAGCCCCTGAACGAATTGTGTAAGAATTTCTCTCTCTTTCACTGTCTTTGTTTCATGGGTTTTTAAAAGTAATTTATTTTTATAATGGGGTTTAGCTGCTTTTCACGGCTGTGTTTATGCCGCTTTACACCCACTTGACACACTAACAGAGAGATATCAATACATAGGTTTTAAGATTATTACTAGTCAGATATATTCTTGTGCGGTGAATCAGGCTGTTGAGTCCAGTTCTCTGAGCAAGGAGTAGGTCTTGTCTATTACATATTGTGTTTATGGAACGGTATCTGAGCTAATTTGAAACTCTTGTTTTATGTATCACCCCACCTCACCTTTCCGTTAAGCAGCCATAGTGTGTTTGCTGCATGTGTGACTCTGTTCTGTTTTGTAATTCAGTTCAAGTGTAACGGTTTTTACATTCCCTCTATAAGTGACACCTTATGAGAAGTGTCCTTTTCTGTGTGACTTATTTCACTTAGAATCGTCGTACCTAAATCCACTCATCATGCTGCTACTAGCCTTATGATATTGATTTCATGGCTGAGTGATATTCCATTGTACATAAGGTCTACAACTCTTTTATCCATTTTTCGCTTTCCTGGGATATTTAAGTTGGAATGAAGTGGAGGTCCTTGTCAACAGAGCAGCCCTAAACTTTGGGGTGCTTGTGTCTTGCTGATTTTTAATTTTCCCACTTTATACCCCCATGCGTGGAAGTGCCCTATGCTCTCTAAGCTGTGTTTTTTAGATGGTTCAGGACACTCCGTACCCTTCTCCAGACTGGCTGTTGGCAATTTACATCCCGCCCATCAGTGTAGCAAGGCTCCCATTTCTCCATGGCCTGTCCTGCATTTCTGGTTTTGACACTTTTTTCAGCATGGCCCTTTTGACCAATGGGAAGCGAGACTTCTTTGTAGCGCTGATTTGCCTTTCCAGGTTGCTTGGTTGGCCAAAAAGGGCTTATGCGTTTTTTCCTGAATATATTCAGGAAAAAACGCATAAGCCCTTTTTGGCCAAGGGCATCATTGTCAACGTTTTGCCGCTTTTCATGTGCTTTAAAGGCGATTCGAATCTACCTCCTGAAATCTGTTTCCTGCAATTCTGCCTTGATTTCAAATCCTCTTCTTTGCCTTCCCTCAATATATTTGTGGACTAGAGTTATCATTTATAACTCTGCAGGTTTGTGAATTGCTGTGCCCTGAAGCTCCATTTTACAACTCACTTTTTTGGGAGCTGGCCGCAAAAGCGCAGGATGGCTTCAGGCCCTGTTCTGGTTCCCGTGGGCAGGGTGAGCCTGTGGTTAATTGTTCTTCCTGATGGGAAAATAGAGTGACCTGTGCCTGTCCCAACACCAAGAGCTAGTCTCTCATTGGTTCCCCGTCTTCCCATTCATCCTCAGGACAAATTGCAACCTGTACGGAACAGGAGGTTAAAGGTGCTGATGCTCCAAGTAGGGAGATTTCTAGTAAAGTGGCTGGAATGGCGAACCCGAGCACAAGGAGATGAGAAATGACGTGCGTTTTAGAAACCTTTCCCCATCACATGGTGTACCATCTTCTGGGTTTCTCATGCCTGTTTTCGATGTAGGAAGATGCCCTTGAACCTGGAGATTTGGGACCCATGGGACGGGTAGCATGCAGTATTACTTTAAAGGGTCTGCGTTTGCTCACCCAACTTCACCAAACGTCTTAGCCCCAAGAGTGTCCACCCTTATGTCTCATCCAGCTGTGGGTCTAGATATGGTCAATCCAGGTTGCATCACAGCCCCTGAACGAATTGTGTAAGAATTTCTCTCTCTTTCACTGTCTTTGTTTCATGGGTTTTTAAAAGTAATTTATTTTTATAATGGTGTTTAGCTGCTTTTCACGGCTGTGTTTATGCCGCTTTACACCCACTTGACACACTAACAGAGAGATATCAATTCATAGGTTTTAAGATTATTACTAGTCAGATATATTCTTGTGCGGTGAATCAGGCGTGTTTAGTCCAGTTCTCTGAGCAAGGAGTAGGTTTTGTCTATTACATATTGGGTTTATGGAACGGTATCTGAGCTAATTTGAAACTCTTGTTTTATGTATCAACCCACCTCACCTTTCCAGTTAAGCAGCCATAGTGTGTTTTCTGCATGTGTGACTCTGTTCTGTTTTGTAATTCAGGTCAAGTGTAACGGTTTTTACATTCCCTCTATAAGTGACACCTTATGAGAAGTGTCCTTTTCTGTGTGACTTATTTCACTTAGAATCGTCTTACCTAAATCCACTCATCATGCTGCTAGTAGCCTTATGACATTGATTTCATGGCTGATTGATATTCCATTGTACATAAGGACCACAACTTTTTGATCCATTTTTCGCTTTCCTGGGATATTTAAGGTGGAATGAAGTGGAGGTCCTTGTCAACAGAGCAGCCCTAAACTTTGGGGTGCTTGTGTCTTGCTGATTTTCAATTTTCCCACTTTATCCCCCCATGCGTGGAAGTGCCCTATGCTCTCTAAGCTGTGTTTTTTAGATGTTTCAGGACACACCGTACACTTCTCCAGAGTGGCTCTTGGCGATTTACATCCCGCCCATCAGTGTAGCAAGGCTCCCATTTCTCCATGGCCTGTCCTGCATTTCTGGTTTTGACACTTTTTTCAGCATGGCCCTTTTGACCGATGGGAAGCGAGACTTCTTTGTAGCGCTGATTTGCCTTTCCAGGTTGCTTGGTTGGCCAAAAAGGGCGTATGCGTTTTTTCCTGAATATATTCAGGAAAAAACGCATACGCCCTTTTTGGCCAAGGGCATCATTGTCAACGTTTTGCCGCTTTTCATGTGCTTTAAAGGCGATTCGAATCTACCTCCTGAAATCTGTTTCCTGCAATTCTGCCTTGATTTCAAATCCTCTTCTTTGCCTTCCCTCAATATATTTGTGGACGAGAGTTATCATTTATAACTCTGCAGGTTTGTGAATTGCAGTGCCCTGAAGCTCCATTTTACAAGTCGCTTTTTTGGGAGCTGGCCACCAAAGCGCAGGATGGCTTCAGGCCCTGTTCTGGTTCCGGGGGGCAGGCTGAGCCTGTGGTTAATTCTTCTTCCTGATGGGAAAATAGAGTGACCTGTGCCTGTCCCAACACCAAGAGCTAGTCTCTCATTGGTTCCCCGTCTTCCCGTTCATCCTCAGGACAAATTGCAACCTGTACGGAACAGGAGGTTAAAGGTGCTGATGCTCCAAGTAGGGAGATTGCTAGTAAAGTGGCTGGAATGGCGAACCCGAGCACAAGGAGATGAGAAATGAGGTGCGTTTTAGAAACCTTTCCCCATCACACGGTGTACCATCTTCTGGGTTTCTCATGCATGTTTTCGATGTAGGAAGATGCCCTTGAACCTGGAGATTTGGGACCCATGCGATGGGTAGCACGCAGTATTACTTTAAAGGGTCTGCGTTTGCTCACCCAACCTCACCAAACCTCTCAGCCCCAAGAGTGTCCACCCTTATGTCTCATCCAGCTGTGGGTCTAGATATGGTCAATTCAGGTTGCATCACAGCCCCTGAACGAATTGTGAAAGAATTTCTCTCTCTTTCCCTGTCTTTGTTTCATGGGTTTTTAAAAGTAATTTATTTTTATAATGGGGTTTAGCTGCTTTTCACGGCTGTGTTTATGCCGCTTTACACCCACTTGACACACTAACAGAGAGATATCAATACATAGGTTTTAAGATTATTACTAGTCAGATATATTCTTGTGCGGTGAATCGGGCGTGTTGAGTCCAGTTCTCTGAGCAAGGAGTAGGTCTTGTCTATTACATATTGGGTTTATGGAACGGTATCTGAGCTAATTTGAAACTCTTGTTTTATATATCACCCCACCTCACCTTTCCCGTTAAGCAGCCATAGTGTGTTTTCTGCATGTGTGACTCTGTTCTGTTTTGTAATTCAGTTCAAGTGTAACGGTTTTTACATTCCCTCTATAAGTGACACCTTATGAGAAGTGTCCTTTTCTGTGTGACTTATTTCACTTAGAATCGTCTTACCTAAATCCACTCATCATGCTGCTACTAGCCTTATGACATTGATTTCATGGCTGATTGATATTCCATTGTACATAAGGACCACAACTTTTTGATCCATTTTTCGCTTTCCTGGGATATTTAAGGTGGAATGAAGTGGAGGTCCTTGTCAACAGAGCAGCCCTAAACTTTGGGGTGCTTGTGTCTTGCTGATTTTCAATTTTCCCACTTTATCCCCCCATGCGTGGAAGTGCCCTGTTCTCTCTTAGCTGTGTTTTTTAGATGTTTCAGGACACACCGTACACTTCTCCAGAGTGGCTGTTGGCGATTTACATCCCGCCCATCAGTGTAGCAAGGCTCCCATTTCTCCATGGCGTGTCCTGCATTTCTGGTTTTGACACTTTTTTCAGCATGGCCCTTTTGACCGATGGGAAGCGAGACTTCTTTGTAGCGCTGATTTGCCTTTCCAGGTTGCTTGGTTGGCCAAAAAGGGCGTATGCGTTTTTTCCTGAATATATTCAGGAAAAAACGCATACGCCCTTTTTGGCCAAGGGCATCATTGTCAACGTTTTGCCGCTTTTCATGTGCTTTAAAGGCGATTCGAATCTACCTCCTGAAATCTGTTTCCTGCAATTCTGCCTTGATTTCAAATCCTCTTCTTTGCCTTCCCTCAATATATTTGTGGACGAGAGTTATCATTTATAACTCTGCAGGTTTGTGAATTGCAGTGCCCTGAAGCTCCATTTTACAAGTCGCTTTTTTGGGAGCTGGCCGCCAAAGCGCAGGATGGCTTCAGGCCCTGTTCTGGTTCCGGGGGGCAGGCTGAGCCTGTGGTTAATTCTTCTTCCTGATGGGAAAATAGAGTGATCTGTGCCTGTCCCAACACCAAGAGCTAGTCTCTCATTGGTTCCCCGTCTTCCCGTTCATCCTCAAGACAAATTGCAACCTGTACGGAACAGGAGGTTAAAGGTGCTGATGCTCCAAGTAGGGAGATTGCTAGTAAAGTGGCTGGAATGGCGAACCCGAGCACAAGGAGATGAGAAATGAGGTGCGTTTTAGAAACCTTTCCCCATCACACGGTGTACCATCTTCGGGGTTTCTCATGCATGTTTTCGATGTAGGAAGATGCCCTTGAACCTGGAGATTTGGAACCCATGCGATGGGTAGCACGCAGTATTACTTTAAAGGGTCTGCGTTTGCTCACCCAACCTCACCAAACCTCTCAGCCCCAAGAGTGTCCACCCTTATGTCTCATCCAGCTGTGGGTCTAGATATGGTCAATCGAGGTTGCATCACAGCCCCTGAACGAATTGTGTAAGAATTTCTCTCTCTTTCCCTGTCTTTGTTTCATGGGTTTTTAAAAGTAATTTATTTTTATAATGGGGTTTAGCTGCTTTTCACGGCTGTGTTTATGCCGCTTTACACCCACTTGACACACTAACAGAGAGATATCAATACATAGGTTTTAAGATTATTACTAGTCAGATATATTCTTGTGCGGTGAATCGGGCGTGTTGAGTACAGTTCTCTGAGCAAGGAGTAGGTCTTGTCTATTACATATTGGGTTTATGGAACGGTATCTGAGCTAATTTGAAACTCTTGTTTTATGTATCACCCCACCTCACCTTTCCCGTTAAGCAGCCATAGTGTGTTTTCTGCATGTGTGACTCTGTTCTGTTTTGTAATTCAGTTCAAGTGTAACGGTTTTTACATTCCCTCTATAAGTGACACCTTATGAGAAGTGTCCTTTTCTGTGTGACTTATTTCACTTAGAATCGTCGTACCTAAATCCACTCATCATGCTGCTACTAGCCTTATGACATTGATTTCATGGCTGAGTGATATTCCATTGTACATAAGGACCACAACTTTTTGATCCATTTTTCGCTTTCCTGGGATATTTAAGGTGGAATGAAGTGGAGGTCCTTGTCAACAGAGCAGCCCTAAACTTTGGGGTGCTTGTGTCTTGCTGATTTTCAATTTTCCCACTTTATCCCCCCATGCGTGGAAGTGCCCTATGCTCTCTAAGCTGTGTTTTTTAGATGTTTCAGGACACACCGTACACTTCTCCAGAGTGGCTCTTGACGATTTACATCCCGCCCATCAGTGTAGCAAGGCTCCCATTTCTCCATGGCCTGTCCTGCATTTCTGGTTTTGACACTTTTTTCAGCATGGCCCTTTTGACCGATGGGAAACGAGACTTCTTTGTAGCGCTGATTTGCCTTTCCAGGTTGCTTGGTTGGCCAAAAAGGGCGTATGCGTTTTTTCCTGAATATATTCAGGAAAAAACGCATACGCCCTTTTTGGCCAAGGGCATCATTGTGAACGTTTTGCCGCTTTTCATGTGCTTTAAAGGCGATTCGAATCTACCTCCTGAAATCTGTTTCCTGCAATTCTGCCTTGATTTCAAATCCTCTTCTTTGCCTTCCCTCAATATATTTGTGGACGAGAGTTATCATTTATAACTCTGCAGGTTTGTGAATTGCAGTGACCTGAAGCTCCATTTTACAAGTCGCTTTTTTGGAAGCTGGCCGCCAAAGCGCAGGATGGCTTCAGGCCCTGTTCTGGTTCCGGGGGGCAGGCTGAGCCTGTGGTTAATTCTTCTTCCTGATGGGAAAATAGAGTGACCTGTGCCTGTCCCAACACCAAGAGCTAGTCTCTCATTGGTTCCCCGTCTTCCCGTTCATCCTCAGGACAAATTGCAACCTGTACGGAACAGGAGGTTAAAGGTGCTGATGCTCCAAGTAGGGAGATTGCTAGTAAAGTGGCTGGAATGGCGAACCCGAGCACAAGGAGATGAGAAATGAGGTGCGTTTTAGAAACCTTTCCCCATCACACGGTGTACCATCTTCTGGGTTTCTCATACATGTTTTCGATGTAGGAAGATGCCCTTGAACCTGGAGATTTGGGACCCATGCGATGGGTAGCACGCAGTATTACTTTAAAGGGTCTGCGTTTGCTCACCCAACCTCACCAAACCTCTCAGCCCCAAGAGTGTCCACCCTTATGTCTCATCCAGCTGTGGGTCTAGATATGGTCAATCCAGGTTGCATCACAGCCCCTGAACGAATTGTGAAAGAATTTCTCTCTCTTTCCCTGTCTTTGTTTCATGGGTTTTTAAAAGTAATTTATTTTTATAATGGGGTTTAGCTGCTTTTCACGGCTGTGTTTATGCCGCTTTACACCCACTTGACACACTAACAGAGAGATATCAATACATAGGTTTTAAGATTATTACTAGTCAGATATATTCTTGTGCGGTGAATCGGGCGTGTTGAGTCCAGTTCTCTGAGCAAGGAGTAGGTCTTGTGTATTACATATTGGGTTTATGGAATGGTATCTGAGCTAATTTGAAACTCTTGTTTTATGTATCACCCCACCTCACCTTTCCCGTTAAGCAGCCATAGTGTGTTTTCTGCATGTGTGACTCTGTTCTGTTTTGTAATTCAGTTCAAGTGTAACGGTTTTTACATTCCCTCTATAAGTGACACCTTATGAGAAGTGTCCTTTTCTGTGTGACTTATTTCACTTAGAATCGTCTTACCTAAATCCACTCATCATGCTGCTACTAGCCTTATGACATTGATTTCATGGCTGATTGATATTCCATTGTACATAAGGACCACAACTTTTTGATCCATTTTTCGCTTTCCTGGGATATTTAAGTTGGAATGAAGTGGAGGTCCTTGTCAACAGAGCAGCCCTAAACTTTGGGGTGCTTGTGTCTTGCTGATTTTCAATTTTCCCACTTTATCCCCCCATGCGTGGAAGTGCCCTATGCTCTCTAAGCTGTGTTTTTTAGATGTTTCAGGACACACCGTACACTTTTCCAGAGTGGCTCTTGGCGATTTACATCCCGCCCATCAGTGTAGCAAGGCTCCCATTTCTCCATGGCCTGTCCTGCATTTCTGGTTTTGACACTTTTTTCAGCATGGCCCTTTTGACCAATGGGAAGCGAGACTTCTTTGTAGCGCTGATTTGCCTTTCCAGGTTGCTTGGTTGGCCAAAAAGGGCGTATGCGTTTTTTCCTGAATATATTCAGGAAAAAACGCATACGCCCTTTTTGGCCAAGGGCATCATTGTCAACGTTTTGCCGCTTTTCATGTGCTTTAAAGGCGATTCGAATCTACCTCCTGAAATCTGTTTCCTGCAATTCTGCCTTGATTTCAAATCCTCTTCTTTGCCTTCCCTCAATATATTTGTGGACTAGAGTTATCATTTATAACTCTGCAGGTTTGTGAATTGCTGTGCCCTGAAGCTCCATTTTACAACTCACTTTTTTGGGAGCTGGCCGCAAAAGCGCAGGATGGCTTCAGGCCCTGTTCTGGTTCCCGTGGGCAGGGTGAGCCTGTGGTTAATTGTTCTTCCTGATGGGAAAATAGAGTGACCTGTGCCTGTCCCAACACCAAGAGCTAGTCTCTCATTGGTTCCCCGTCTTACCGTTCATCCTCAGGACAAATTGCAACCTGTACGGAACAGGAGGTTAAAGGTGCTGATGCTCCAAGTAGGGAGATTGCTAGTAAAGTGGCTGGAATGGCAAACCCGAGCACAAGGAGATGAGAAATGAGGTGCGTTTGAGAAACCTTTCCCCATCACACGGTGTACCATTTTCTGGTTTTCTCATGCATGTTTTCGATGTAGGAAGATGCCCTTGAACCTGGAGATTTGGGACCCATGCGATGGGTACCACGCAGTATTACTTTAAAGGGTCTGTGTTTGCTCACCCAACCTCACCAAACCTCTCAGCCCCAAGAGTGTCCACCCTTATGTCTCATCCAGCTGTGGGTCTAGATATGGTCAATCCAGGTTGCATCAAAGCCCCTGAACTAATTGTGTAAGAATTTCTCTCTCTTTCCCTGTCTTTGTTTCATGGATTTTTAAAAGTAATTTATTTTTATAATGGGGTTTAGCTGCTTTTCACGGCTGTGTTTATGCCGCTTTACACCCACTTGACACACTAATAGAGAGATATCAATACATAGGTTTTAAGATTATTACTAGTCAGATATATTCTTGTGCGGTGAATCGTGCGTGTTGAGTCCAGTTCTATGAGCAAGGAGTAGGTCTTGTCTGTTACATATTGTGTTTATGGAACGGTATCTGATCTAATTTGAAACACTTGTTTTATGTATCTCCCCACCTCCCCTTTCCCGTTAAGCAGCCATAGTGTGTTTTCTGCATGTGTGACTCTGTTCTGTTTTGTAATTCAGTTCAAGTGTAACGGTTTTTACATTCCCTCTATAAGTGACACCTTATGAGAAGTGTCCTTTTCTGTGTGACTTATTTCACTTAGAATCGTCGTGCCTAAATCCACTCATCATGCTGCTACTAGCCATATGACATTGATTTCATTGCTGAGTGATATTCCATCGTACATAAGGACCACAACTTTTTTATCCATTTTTCTCTTTCCTGGGATATTTAAGGTGGAATGAAGTGGAAGTCCTTGTCAACAGAGCAGCCCTAAACTTTGGGGTGCTTGTGTCTTGCTGATTTTCAATTTTCCCACTTTATACCCCCATGCGTGGAAGTGCCCTATCCTCTCTAGGCTGTGTTTTTTAGATGGTTCAGGACACACCGTACCCTTCTCCAGACTGGCTGTTGGCAATTTACATCCCGCCCATCAGTGTAGCAAGGCTCCCATTTCTCCATGGCCTGTCTTGCATTTCTGGTTTTGACACTTTTTTCAGCATGGCCCTTTTGACCAATGGGAAGCGAGACTTCTTTGTAGCGCTGATTTGCCTTTCCAGGTTGCTTGGTTGGCCAAAAAGGGCGTATGCGTTTTTTCCTGAATATATTCAGGAAAAAACGCATACGCCCTTTTTGGCCAAGGGCATCATTGTCAACGTTTTGCCGCTTTTCATGTGCTTTAAAGGCGATTCGAATCTACCTCCTGAAATCTGTTTCCTGCAATTCTGCCTTGATTTCAAATCCTCTTCTTTGCCTTCCCTCAATATATTTGTGGACGAGAGTTATCATTTATAACTCTGCAGGTTTGTGAATTGCTGTGCCCTGAAGCTCCATTTTACAAGTCGCTTTTTTGGGAGCTGGCCGCAAAAGCGCAGGATGGCTTCAGGCCCTGTTTTGGTTCCGGTGGGCAGGGTGAGCCTGTGGTTAATTCTTCTTCTTGATGGGAAAATAGAGTGACCTGTGCCTGTCCCAACACCAAGAGCTAGTCTCTCATTGGTTCCCCGTCTTCCCATTCATCCTCAGGACAAATTGCAACCTGTACGGAACAGGAGGTTAAAGGTGCTGATGCTCCACGTAGGGAGATTTCTAGTAAAGTGGCTGGAATGGCGAACCCGAGCACAAGTACATGAGAAATGAGGTGCGTTTTAGAAACCTTTCCCCATCACATGGTGTACCATCTTCTGGGTTTCTCATGCCTGTTTTCGATGTAGGAAGATGCCCTTGAACCTGGAGATTTGGGACCCATGGGACGGGTAGCACGCAGTATTACTTTAAAGGGTCTGCGTTTGCTCACCGAACTTCACCAAACCTCTCAGCCCCAAGAGTGTCCACCCTTATGTCTCATCCAGCTGTGGGTCTAGATATGGTCAATCCAGGTTGCATCACAGCCCCTGAACGAATTGTGTAAGAATTTCTCTCTCTTTCACTGTCTTTGTTTCATGGGTTTTTAAAAGTAATTTATTTTTATAATGGGGTTTAGCTGCTTTTCACGGCTGTGTTTATGCCGCTTTACACCCATTTGACACACTAACAGAGAGATATCAATACATAGGTTTTAAGATTATTACTAGTCAGATATATTCTTGTGCGGTGAATCAGGCGTGTTGAGTCCAGTTCTCTGAGCAAGGAGTAAGTCTTGTCTATTACATATTGGGTTTATGGAACGGTATCTGAGCTAATTTGAAACTCTTGTTTTATGTATCACCCCACCTCACCTTTCCCGTTAAGCAGCCATAGTGTGTTTTCTGCATGTGTGACTCTGTTCTGTTTTGTAATTCAGTTCAAGTGTAACGGTTTTTACATTCCCTCTATAAGTGACACCTTATGAGAAGTGTCCTTTTCTGTGTGACTTATTTCACTTAGAATCGTCGTACCTAAATCCACTCATCATGCTGCTACTAGCCTTATGATATTGATTTCATGGCTGAGTGATATTCCATTGTACATAAGGTCTACAACTTTTTTATCCATTTTTCGCTTTCCTGGGATATTTAAGGTGGAATGAAGTGGAGGTCCTTGTCAACAGAGCAGCCCTAAACTTTGGGGTGCTTGTGTCTTGCTGATTTTTAATTTTCCCACTTTATACCCCCATGCGTGGAAGTGCCCTATGCTCTCTAAGCTGTGTTTTTTAGCTGTTTCAGGACACACCGTACCCTTCTCCAGACTGGCTGTGGGCAATTTACATCCCGCCCATCAGTGTAGCAAGGCTCCCATTTCTCCATGGCCTGTCCTGCATTTCTGGTTTTGACACATTTTTCAGCATGGCCTTTTTGATTGATGGGAAGCGAGACTTCTTTGTAGCGCTGATTTGCCTTTCCAGGTTGCTTGGTTGGCCAAAAAGGGCGTATGCGTTTTTTCCTGAATATATTCAGGAAAAAACGCATACGCCCTTTTTGGCCAAGGGCATCATTGTCAACGTTTTGCCGCTTTTCATGGGCTTTAAAGGCGATTCGAATCTACCTCCTGAAATCTGTTTCATGCAATTCTGCCTTGATTTCAAATCCTCTTCTTTGCCTTCCCTCAATATATTTGTGGACGAGAGTTATCATTTATAACTCTGCAGGTTTGTGAATTGCAGTGCCCTGAAGCTCCATTTTACAAGTCGCTTTTTTGGGAGCTGGCCGCAAAAGCGCAGGATGGCTTCAGGCACCGTTCTGGTTCCGGGGGGCAGGCTGAGCCTGTGGTTAATTCTTCTTCCTGATGGGAAAATAGAGTGACCTGTGCCTGTCCCAACACCAAGAGCTAGTCTCTCATTGGTTCCCCGTCTTCCCGTTCATCCTCAGGACAAATTGCAACCTGTACGGAACAGGAGGTTAAAGGTGCTGATGCTCCACGTAGGGAGATTGCTAGTAAAGTGGCTGGAATGGCAAACCCGAGCACAAGGAGATGAGAAATGAGGTGCATTTTAGAAACCTTTCCCCATCACACGGTGTACCATCTTCTGGGTTTCTCATGCCTGTTTTCGATGTAGGAAGATGCCCTTAAACCTGGAGATTTGGGACCCATGGGACGGGTAGCACTCAGTATTACTTTAAAGGGTCTGCGTTTGCTCACCCAACTTCACCAAACCTCTCAGCCCCAAGAGTGTCCACCCTTATGTCTCATCCAGCTGTGGGTCTAGATATGGTCAATCCAGGTTGCATCACAGCCCCTGAACGAATTGTGTAAGAATTTCTCTCTCTTTCACTGTCTTTGTTTCATGGGTTTTTAAAAGTAATTTATTTTTATAATGGGGTTTAGCTGCTTTTCACGGCTGTGTTTATGCCGCTTTACACCCACTTGACACACTAACAGAGAGATATCAATACATAGGTTTTAAGATTATTACTAGTCAGATATATTCTTGTGCGGTGAATCAGGCTGTTGAGTCCAGTTCTCTGAGCAAGGAGTAGGTCTTGTCTATTACATATTGTGTTTATGGAACGGTATCTGAGCTAATTTGAAACTCTTGTTTTATGTATCACCCCACCTCACCTTTCCGTTAAGCAGCCATAGTGTGTTTGCTGCATGTGTGACTCTGTTCTGTTTTGTAATTCAGTTCAAGTGTAACGGTTTTTACATTCCCTCTATAAGTGACACCTTATGAGAAGTGTCCTTTTCTGTGTGACTTATTTCACTTAGAATCGTCGTACCTAAATCCACTCATCATGCTGCTACTAGCCTTATGATATTGATTTCATGGCTGAGTGATATTCCATTGTACATAAGGTCTACAACTCTTTTATCCATTTTTCGCTTTCCTGGGATATTTAAGTTGGAATGAAGTGGAGGTCCTTGTCAACAGAGCAGCCCTAAACTTTGGGGTGCTTGTGTCTTGCTGATTTTTAATTTTCCCACTTTATACCCCCATGCGTGGAAGTGCCCTATGCTCTCTAAGCTGTGTTTTTTAGATGGTTCAGGACACTCCGTACCCTTCTCCAGACTGGCTGTTGGCAATTTACATCCCGCCCATCAGTGTAGCAAGGCTCCCATTTCTCCATGGCCTGTCCTGCATTTCTGGTTTTGACACTTTTTTCAGCATGGCCCTTTTGACCAATGGGAAGCGAGACTTCTTTGTAGCGCTGATTTGCCTTTCCAGGTTGCTTGGTTGGCCAAAAAGGGCTTATGCGTTTTTTCCTGAATATATTCAGGAAAAAACGCATAAGCCCTTTTTGGCCAAGGGCATCATTGTCAACGTTTTGCCGCTTTTCATGTGCTTTAAAGGCGATTCGAATCTACCTCCTGAAATCTGTTTCCTGCAATTCTGCCTTGATTTCAAATCCTCTTCTTTGCCTTCCCTCAATATATTTGTGGACTAGAGTTATCATTTTTAACTCTGCAGGTTTGTGAATTGCTGTGCCCTGAAGCTCCATTTTACAACTCACTTTTTTGGGAGCTGGCCGCAAAAGCGCAGGATGGCTTCAGGCCCTGTTCTGGTTCCCGTGGGCAGGGTGAGCCTGTGGTTAATTGTTCTTCCTGATGGGAAAATAGAGTGACCTGTGCCTGTCCCAACACCAAGAGCTAGTCTCTCATTGGTTCCCCGTCTTCCCATTCATCCTCAGGACAAATTGCAACCTGTACGGAACAGGAGGTTAAAGGTGCTGATGCTCCAAGTAGGGAGATTTCTAGTAAAGTGGCTGGAATGGCGAACCCGAGCACAAGGAGATGAGAAATGACGTGCGTTTTAGAAACCTTTCCCCATCACATGGTGTACCATCTTCTGGGTTTCTCATGCCTGTTTTCGATGTAGGAAGATGCCCTTGAACCTGGAGATTTGGGACCCATGGGACGGGTAGCATGCAGTATTACTTTAAAGGGTCTGCGTTTGCTCACCCAACTTCACCAAACGTCTTAGCCCCAAGAGTGTCCACCCTTATGTCTCATCCAGCTGTGGGTCTAGATATGGTCAATCCAGGTTGCATCACAGCCCCTGAACGAATTGTGTAAGAATTTCTCTCTCTTTCACTGTCTTTGTTTCATGGGTTTTTAAAAGTAATTTATTTTTATAATGGTGTTTAGCTGCTTTTCACGGCTGTGTTTATGCCGCTTTACACCCACTTGACACACTAACAGAGAGATATCAATTCATAGGTTTTAAGATTATTACTAGTCAGATATATTCTTGTGCGGTGAATCAGGCGTGTTTAGTCCAGTTCTCTGAGCAAGGAGTAGGTTTTGTCTATTACATATTGGGTTTATGGAACGGTATCTGAGCTAATTTGAAACTCTTGTTTTATGTATCAACCCACCTCACCTTTCCAGTTAAGCAGCCATAGTGTGTTTTCTGCATGTGTGACTCTGTTCTGTTTTGTAATTCAGGTCAAGTGTAACGGTTTTTACATTCCCTCTATAAGTGACACCTTATGAGAAGTGTCCTTTTCTGTGTGACTTATTTCACTTAGAATCGTCTTACCTAAATCCACTCATCATGCTGCTAGTAGCCTTATGACATTGATTTCATGGCTGATTGATATTCCATTGTACATAAGGACCACAACTTTTTGATCCATTTTTCGCTTTCCTGGGATATTTAAGGTGGAATGAAGTGGAGGTCCTTGTCAACAGAGCAGCCCTAAACTTTGGGGTGCTTGTGTCTTGCTGATTTTCAATTTTCCCACTTTATCCCCCCATGCGTGGAAGTGCCCTATGCTCTCTAAGCTGTGTTTTTTAGATGTTTCAGGACACACCGTACACTTCTCCAGAGTGGCTCTTGGCGATTTACATCCCGCCCATCAGTGTAGCAAGGCTCCCATTTCTCCATGGCCTGTCCTGCATTTCTGGTTTTGACACTTTTTTCAGCATGGCCCTTTTGACCGATGGGAAGCGAGACTTCTTTGTAGCGCTGATTTGCCTTTCCAGGTTGCTTGGTTGGCCAAAAAGGGCGTATGCGTTTTTTCCTGAATATATTCAGGAAAAAACGCATACGCCCTTTTTGGCCAAGGGCATCATTGTCAACGTTTTGCCGCTTTTCATGTGCTTTAAAGGCGATTCGAATCTACCTCCTGAAATCTGTTTCCTGCAATTCTGCCTTGATTTCAAATCCTCTTCTTTGCCTTCCCTCAATATATTTGTGGACGAGAGTTATCATTTATAACTCTGCAGGTTTGTGAATTGCAGTGCCCTGAAGCTCCATTTTACAAGTCGCTTTTTTGGGAGCTGGCCACCAAAGCGCAGGATGGCTTCAGGCCCTGTTCTGGTTCCGGGGGGCAGGCTGAGCCTGTGGTTAATTCTTCTTCCTGATGGGAAAATAGAGTGACCTGTGCCTGTCCCAACACCAAGAGCTAGTCTCTCATTGGTTCCCCGTCTTCCCGTTCATCCTCAGGACAAATTGCAACCTGTACGGAACAGGAGGTTAAAGGTGCTGATGCTCCAAGTAGGGAGATTGCTAGTAAAGTGGCTGGAATGGCGAACCCGAGCACAAGGAGATGAGAAATGAGGTGCGTTTTAGAAACCTTTCCCCATCACACGGTGTACCATCTTCTGGGTTTCTCATGCATGTTTTCGATGTAGGAAGATGCCCTTGAACCTGGAGATTTGGGACCCATGCGATGGGTAGCACGCAGTATTACTTTAAAGGGTCTGCGTTTGCTCACCCAACCTCACCAAACCTCTCAGCCCCAAGAGTGTCCACCCTTATGTCTCATCCAGCTGTGGGTCTAGATATGGTCAATTCAGGTTGCATCACAGCCCCTGAACGAATTGTGAAAGAATTTCTCTCTCTTTCCCTGTCTTTGTTTCATGGGTTTTTAAAAGTAATTTATTTTTATAATGGGGTTTAGCTGCTTTTCACGGCTGTGTTTATGCCGCTTTACACCCACTTGACACACTAACAGAGAGATATCAATACATAGGTTTTAAGATTATTACTAGTCAGATATATTCTTGTGCGGTGAATCGGGCGTGTTGAGTCCAGTTCTCTGAGCAAGGAGTAGGTCTTGTCTATTACATATTGGGTTTATGGAACGGTATCTGAGCTAATTTGAAACTCTTGTTTTATATATCACCCCACCTCACCTTTCCCGTTAAGCAGCCATAGTGTGTTTTCTGCATGTGTGACTCTGTTCTGTTTTGTAATTCAGTTCAAGTGTAACGGTTTTTACATTCCCTCTATAAGTGACACCTTATGAGAAGTGTCCTTTTCTGTGTGACTTATTTCACTTAGAATCGTCTTACCTAAATCCACTCATCATGCTGCTACTAGCCTTATGACATTGATTTCATGGCTGATTGATATTCCATTGTACATAAGGACCACAACTTTTTGATCCATTTTTCGCTTTCCTGGGATATTTAAGGTGGAATGAAGTGGAGGTCCTTGTCAACAGAGCAGCCCTAAACTTTGGGGTGCTTGTGTCTTGCTGATTTTCAATTTTCCCACTTTATCCCCCCATGCGTGGAAGTGCCCTGTTCTCTCTTAGCTGTGTTTTTTAGATGTTTCAGGACACACCGTACACTTCTCCAGAGTGGCTGTTGGCGATTTACATCCCGCCCATCAGTGTAGCAAGGCTCCCATTTCTCCATGGCGTGTCCTGCATTTCTGGTTTTGACACTTTTTTCAGCATGGCCCTTTTGACCGATGGGAAGCGAGACTTCTTTGTAGCGCTGATTTGCCTTTCCAGGTTGCTTGGTTGGCCAAAAAGGGCGTATGCGTTTTTTCCTGAATATATTCAGGAAAAAACGCATACGCCCTTTTTGGCCAAGGGCATCATTGTCAACGTTTTGCCGCTTTTCATGTGCTTTAAAGGCGATTCGAATCTACCTCCTGAAATCTGTTTCCTGCAATTCTGCCTTGATTTCAAATCCTCTTCTTTGCCTTCCCTCAATATATTTGTGGACGAGAGTTATCATTTATAACTCTGCAGGTTTGTGAATTGCAGTGCCCTGAAGCTCCATTTTACAAGTCGCTTTTTTGGGAGCTGGCCGCCAAAGCGCAGGATGGCTTCAGGCCCTGTTCTGGTTCCGGGGGGCAGGCTGAGCCTGTGGTTAATTCTTCTTCCTGATGGGAAAATAGAGTGATCTGTGCCTGTCCCAACACCAAGAGCTAGTCTCTCATTGGTTCCCCGTCTTCCCGTTCATCCTCAAGACAAATTGCAACCTGTACGGAACAGGAGGTTAAAGGTGCTGATGCTCCAAGTAGGGAGATTGCTAGTAAAGTGGCTGGAATGGCGAACCCGAGCACAAGGAGATGAGAAATGAGGTGCGTTTTAGAAACCTTTCCCCATCACACGGTGTACCATCTTCGGGGTTTCTCATGCATGTTTTCGATGTAGGAAGATGCCCTTGAACCTGGAGATTTGGAACCCATGCGATGGGTAGCACGCAGTATTACTTTAAAGGGTCTGCGTTTGCTCACCCAACCTCACCAAACCTCTCAGCCCCAAGAGTGTCCACCCTTATGTCTCATCCAGCTGTGGGTCTAGATATGGTCAATCGAGGTTGCATCACAGCCCCTGAACGAATTGTGTAAGAATTTCTCTCTCTTTCCCTGTCTTTGTTTCATGGGTTTTTAAAAGTAATTTATTTTTATAATGGGGTTTAGCTGCTTTTCACGGCTGTGTTTATGCCGCTTTACACCCACTTGACACACTAACAGAGAGATATCAATACATAGGTTTTAAGATTATTACTAGTCAGATATATTCTTGTGCGGTGAATCGGGCGTGTTGAGTACAGTTCTCTGAGCAAGGAGTAGGTCTTGTCTATTACATATTGGGTTTATGGAACGGTATCTGAGCTAATTTGAAACTCTTGTTTTATGTATCACCCCACCTCACCTTTCCCGTTAAGCAGCCATAGTGTGTTTTCTGCATGTGTGACTCTGTTCTGTTTTGTAATTCAGTTCAAGTGTAACGGTTTTTACATTCCCTCTATAAGTGACACCTTATGAGAAGTGTCCTTTTCTGTGTGACTTATTTCACTTAGAATCGTCGTACCTAAATCCACTCATCATGCTGCTACTAGCCTTATGACATTGATTTCATGGCTGAGTGATATTCCATTGTACATAAGGACCACAACTTTTTGATCCATTTTTCGCTTTCCTGGGATATTTAAGGTGGAATGAAGTGGAGGTCCTTGTCAACAGAGCAGCCCTAAACTTTGGGGTGCTTGTGTCTTGCTGATTTTCAATTTTCCCACTTTATCCCCCCATGCGTGGAAGTGCCCTATGCTCTCTAAGCTGTGTTTTTTAGATGTTTCAGGACACACCGTACACTTCTCCAGAGTGGCTCTTGACGATTTACATCCCGCCCATCAGTGTAGCAAGGCTCCCATTTCTCCATGGCCTGTCCTGCATTTCTGGTTTTGACACTTTTTTCAGCATGGCCCTTTTGACCGATGGGAAACGAGACTTCTTTGTAGCGCTGATTTGCCTTTCCAGGTTGCTTGGTTGGCCAAAAAGGGCGTATGCGTTTTTTCCTGAATATATTCAGGAAAAAACGCATACGCCCTTTTTGGCCAAGGGCATCATTGTGAACGTTTTGCCGCTTTTCATGTGCTTTAAAGGCGATTCGAATCTACCTCCTGAAATCTGTTTCCTGCAATTCTGCCTTGATTTCAAATCCTCTTCTTTGCCTTCCCTCAATATATTTGTGGACGAGAGTTATCATTTATAACTCTGCAGGTTTGTGAATTGCAGTGACCTGAAGCTCCATTTTACAAGTCGCTTTTTTGGAAGCTGGCCGCCAAAGCGCAGGATGGCTTCAGGCCCTGTTCTGGTTCCGGGGGGCAGGCTGAGCCTGTGGTTAATTCTTCTTCCTGATGGGAAAATAGAGTGACCTGTGCCTGTCCCAACACCAAGAGCTAGTCTCTCATTGGTTCCCCGTCTTCCCGTTCATCCTCAGGACAAATTGCAACCTGTACGGAACAGGAGGTTAAAGGTGCTGATGCTCCAAGTAGGGAGATTGCTAGTAAAGTGGCTGGAATGGCGAACCCGAGCACAAGGAGATGAGAAATGAGGTGCGTTTTAGAAACCTTTCCCCATCACACGGTGTACCATCTTCTGGGTTTCTCATACATGTTTTCGATGTAGGAAGATGCCCTTGAACCTGGAGATTTGGGACCCATGCGATGGGTAGCACGCAGTATTACTTTAAAGGGTCTGCGTTTGCTCACCCAACCTCACCAAACCTCTCAGCCCCAAGAGTGTCCACCCTTATGTCTCATCCAGCTGTGGGTCTAGATATGGTCAATCCAGGTTGCATCACAGCCCCTGAACGAATTGTGAAAGAATTTCTCTCTCTTTCCCTGTCTTTGTTTCATGGGTTTTTAAAAGTAATTTATTTTTATAATGGGGTTTAGCTGCTTTTCACGGCTGTGTTTATGCCGCTTTACACCCACTTGACACACTAACAGAGAGATATCAATACATAGGTTTTAAGATTATTACTAGTCAGATATATTCTTGTGCGGTGAATCGGGCGTGTTGAGTCCAGTTCTCTGAGCAAGGAGTAGGTCTTGTGTATTACATATTGGGTTTATGGAATGGTATCTGAGCTAATTTGAAACTCTTGTTTTATGTATCACCCCACCTCACCTTTCCCGTTAAGCAGCCATAGTGTGTTTTCTGCATGTGTGACTCTGTTCTGTTTTGTAATTCAGTTCAAGTGTAACGGTTTTTACATTCCCTCTATAAGTGACACCTTATGAGAAGTGTCCTTTTCTGTGTGACTTATTTCACTTAGAATCGTCTTACCTAAATCCACTCATCATGCTGCTACTAGCCTTATGACATTGATTTCATGGCTGATTGATATTCCATTGTACATAAGGACCACAACTTTTTGATCCATTTTTCGCTTTCCTGGGATATTTAAGTTGGAATGAAGTGGAGGTCCTTGTCAACAGAGCAGCCCTAAACTTTGGGGTGCTTGTGTCTTGCTGATTTTCAATTTTCCCACTTTATCCCCCCATGCGTGGAAGTGCCCTATGCTCTCTAAGCTGTGTTTTTTAGATGTTTCAGGACACACCGTACACTTTTCCAGAGTGGCTCTTGGCGATTTACATCCCGCCCATCAGTGTAGCAAGGCTCCCATTTCTCCATGGCCTGTCCTGCATTTCTGGTTTTGACACTTTTTTCAGCATGGCCCTTTTGACCAATGGGAAGCGAGACTTCTTTGTAGCGCTGATTTGCCTTTCCAGGTTGCTTGGTTGGCCAAAAAGGGCGTATGCGTTTTTTCCTGAATATATTCAGGAAAAAACGCATACGCCCTTTTTGGCCAAGGGCATCATTGTCAACGTTTTGCCGCTTTTCATGTGCTTTAAAGGCGATTCGAATCTACCTCCTGAAATCTGTTTCCTGCAATTCTGCCTTGATTTCAAATCCTCTTCTTTGCCTTCCCTCAATATATTTGTGGACGAGAGTTATCATTTATAACTCTGCAGGTTTGTGAATTGCAGTACCCTGAAGCTCCATTTTACAAGTCGCTTTTTTGGGAGCTGGCCGCCAAAGCGCAGGATGGCTTCAGGCCCTGTTCTGGTTCCGGGGGGCAGGCTGAGCCTGTGGTTAATTCTTCTTCCTGATGGGAAAATAGAGTGACCTGTGCCTGTCCCAACACCAAGAGCTAGTCTCTCATTGGTTCCCCGTCTTCCTGTTCATCCTCAGGACAAATTGCAACCTGTACGGAACAGGAGGTTAAAGGTGCTGATGCTCCAAGTAGGGAGATTGCTAGTAAAGTGGCTGGAATGGCGAACCCGAGCACAAGGAGATGAGAAATGAGGTGCGTTTTAGAAACCTTTCCCCATCACACGGTGTACCATCTTCTGGGTTTCTCATGCATGTTTTCGATGTAGGAAGATGCCCTTGAACCTGGAGATTTGGGACCCATGCGATGGGTAGCACGCAGTATTACTTTAAAGGGTCTGCTTTTGCTCACCCAACGTCACCAAACCTCTCAGCCCCAAGAGTGTCCACCCTTATGTCTCATCCAGCTGTGGGTCTAGATATGGTCAATCCAGGTTGCATCACAGCCCCTGAACGAATTGTGTAAGAATTTCTCTCTCTTTCCCTGTCTTTGTTTCATGGGTTTTGAAAAGTAATTTATTTTTATAATGGGGTTTAGCTGCTTTTCACGGCTGTGTTTATGCTGCTTTACACCCACTTGACACACTAACAGAGAGATATCAATACATAGGTTTTAAGATTATTACTAGTCAGATATATTCTTGTGCGGTGAATCGGGCGTGTTGAGTCCAGTTCTCTGAGCAAGGAGTAGGTCTTGTCTATTACATATTGGGTTTATGGAACGGTATCTGAGCTAATTTGAAACTCTTGTTTTATGTATCACCCCACCTCACCTTTCCCGTTAAGCAGCCATAGTGTGTTTTCTGCATGTGTGACTCTGTTCTGTTTTGTAATTCAGTTCAAGTGTAACGGTTTTTACATTCCCTCTATAAGTGACACCTTATGAGAAGTGTCCTTTTCTGTGTGACTTATTTCACTTAGAATCGTCTTACCTAAATCCACTCATCATGCTGCTAGTAGCCTTATGACATTGATTTCATGGCTGATTGATATTCCATTGTACATAAGGACCACAACTTTTTGATCCATTTTTCGCTTTCCTGGGATATTTAAGGTGGAATGAAGTGGAGGTCCTTGTCAACAGAGCAGCCCTAAACTTTGGGGTGCTTGTGTCTTGCTGATTTTCAATTTTCCCACTTTATCCCCCCATGCGTGGAAGTGCCCTATGCTCTCTAAGCTGTGTTTTTTAGATGTTTCAGGACACACCGTACACTTCTCCAGAGTGGCTCTTGGCGATTTACATCCCGCCCATCAGTGTAGCAAGGCTCCCATTTCTCCATGGCCTGTCCTGCATTTCTGGTTTTGACACTTTTTTCAGCATGGCCCTTTTGACCGATGGGAAGCGAGACTTCTTTGTAGCGCTGATTTGCCTTTCCAGGTTGCTTGGTTGGCCAAAAAGGGCGTATGCGTTTTTTCCTGAATATATTCAGGAAAAAACGCATACGCCCTTTTTGGCCAAGGGCATCATTGTCAACGTTTTGCCGCTTTTCATGTGCTTTAAAGGCGATTCGAATCTACCTCCTGAAATCTGTTTCCTGCAATTCTGCCTTGATTTCAAATCCTCTTCTTTGCCTTCCCTCAATATATTTGTGGACGAGAGTTATCATTTATAACTCTGCAGGTTTGTGAATTGCAGTGCCCTGAAGCTCCATTTTACAAGTCGCTTTTTTGGGAGCTGGCCGCCAAAGCGCAGGATGGCTTCAGGCCCTGTTCTGGTTCCGGCGGGCAGGCTGAGCCTGTGGTTAATTCTTCTTCCTGATGGGAAAATAGAGTGACCTGTGCCTGTCCCAACACCAAGAGCTAGTCTCTCATTGGTTCCCCGTCTTCCCGTTCATCCTCAGGACAAATTGCAACCTGTACGGAACAGGAGGTTAAAGGTGCTGATGCTCCAAGTAGGGAGATTGCTAGTAAAGTGGCTGGAATGGCGAACCCGAGCACAAGGAGATGAGAAATGAGGTGCGTTTTAGAAACCTTTCCCCATCACACGGTGTACCATCTTCTGGGTTTCTCATGCATGTTTTCGATGTAGGAAGATGCCCTTGAACCTGGAGATTTGGGACCCATGCGATGGGTAGCACGCAGTATTACTTTAAAGGGTCTGCGTTTGCTCACCCAACCTCACCAAACCTCTCAGCCCCAAGAGTGTCCACCCTTATGTCTCATCCAGCTGTGGGTCTAGATATGGTCAATCCAGGTTGCATCACAGCCCCTGAACGAATTGTGAAAGAATTTCTCTCTCTTTCCCTGTCTTTGTTTCATGGGTTTTTAAAAGTAATTTATTTTTATAATGGGGTTTAGCTGCTTTTCACGGCTGTGTTTATGCCGCTTTACACCCACTTGACACACTAACAGAGAGATATCAATACATAGGTTTTAAGATTATTACTAGTCAGATATATTCTTGTGCGGTGAATCGGGCGTGTTGAGTCCAGTTCTCTGAGCAAGGAGTAGGTCTTGTGTATTACATATTGGGTTTATGGAATGGTATCTGAGCTAATTTGAAACTCTTGTTTTATGTATCACCCCACCTCACCTTTCCCGTTAAGCAGCCATAGTGTGTTTTCTGCATGTGTGACTCTGTTCTGTTTTGTAATTCAGTTCAAGTGTAACGGTTTTTACATTCCCTCTATAAGTGACACCTTATGAGAAGTGTCCTTTTCTGTGTGACTTATTTCACTTAGAATCGTCTTACCTAAATCCACTCATCATGCTGCTACTAGCCTTATGACATTGATTTCATGGCTGATTGATATTCCATTGTACATAAGGACCACAACTTTTTGATCCATTTTTCACTTTCCTGGGATATTTAAGGTGGAATGAAGTGGAGGTCCTTGTCAACAGAGCAGCCCTAAACTTTGGGGTGCTTGTGTCTTGCTGATTTTCAATTTTCCCACTTTATCCCCCCATGCGTGGAAGTGCCCTATGCTCTCTAAGCTGTGTTTTTTAGATGTTTCAGGACACACCGTACACTTTTCCAGAGTGGCTCTTGGCGATTTACATCCCGCCCATCAGTGTAGCAAGGCTCCCATTTCTCCATGGCCTGTCCTGCATTTCTGGTTTTGACACTTTTTTCAGCATGGCCCTTTTGACCAATGGGAAGCGAGACTTCTTTGTAGCGCTGATTTGCCTTTCCAGGTTGCTTGGTTGGCCAAAAAGGGCGTATGCGTTTTTTCCTGAATATATTCAGGAAAAAACGCATACGCCCTTTTTGGCCAAGGGCATCATTGTCAACGTTTTGCCGCTTTTCATGTGCTTTAAAGGCGATTCGAATCTACCTCCTGAAATCTGTTTCCTGCAATTCTGCCTTGATTTCAAATCCTCTTCTTTGCCTTCCCTCAATATATTTGTGGACGAGAGTTATCATTTATAACTCTGCAGGTTTGTGAATTGCAGTACCCTGAAGCTCCATTTTACAAGTCGCTTTTTTGGGAGCTGGCCGCCAAAGCGCAGGATGGCTTCAGGCCCTGTTCTGGTTCCGGGGGGCAGGCTGAGCCTGTGGTTAATTCTTCTTCCTGATGGGAAAATAGAGTGACCTGTGCCTGTCCCAACACCAAGAGCTAGTCTCTCATTGGTTCCCCGTCTTCCCGTTCATCCTCAGGACAAATTGCAACCTGTACGGAACAGGAGGTTAAAGGTGCTGATGCTCCAAGTAGGGAGATTGCTAGTAAAGTGGCTGGAATGGCGAACCCGAGCACAAGGAGATGAGAAATGAGGTGCGTTTTAGAAACCTTTCCCCATCACACGGTGTACCATCTTCTGGGTTTCTCATGCATGTTTTCGATGTAGGAAGATGCCCTTGAACCTGGAGATTTGGGACCCATGCGATGGGTAGCACGCAGTATTACTTTAAAGGGTCTGCTTTTGCTCACCCAACGTCACCAAACCTCTCAGCCCCAAGAGTGTCCACCCTTATGTCTCATCCAGCTGTGGGTCTAGATATGGTCAATCCAGGTTGCATCACAGCCCCTGAACGAATTGTGTAAGAATTTCTCTCTCTTTCCCTGTCTTTGTTTCATGGGTTTTTAAAAGTAATTTATTTTTATAATGGGGTTTAGCTGCTTTTCACGGCTGTGTTTATGCCGCTTTACACCCACTTGACACACTAACAGAGAGATATCAATACATAGGTTTTAAGATTATTACTAGTCAGATATATTCTTGTGCGGTGAATCGGGCGTGTTGAGTCCAGTTCTCTGAGCAAGGAGTAGGTCTTGTCTATTACATATTGGGTTTATGGAACGGTATCTGAGCTAATTTGAAACTCTTGTTTTATGTATCACCCCACCTCACCTTTCCCGTTAAGCAGCCATAGTGTGTTTTCTGCATGTGTGACTCTGTTCTGTTTTGTAATTCAGGTCAAGTGTAACGGTTTTTACATTCCCTCTATAAGTGACACCTTATGAGAAGTGTCCTTTTCTGTGTGACTTATTTCACTTAGAATCGTCTTACCTAAATCCACTCATCATGCTGCTAGTAGCCTTATGACATTGATTTCATGGCTGATTGATATTCCATTGTACATAAGGACCACAACTTTTTGATCCATTTTTCGCTTTCCTGGGATATTTAAGGTGGAATGAAGTGGAGGTCCTTGTCAACAGAGCAGCCCTAAACTTTGGGGTGCTTGTGTCTTGCTGATTTTCAATTTTCCCACTTTATCCCCCCATGCGTGGAAGTGCCCTATGCTCTCTAAGCTGTGTTTTTTAGATGTTTCAGGACACACCGTACACTTCTCCAGAGTGGCTCTTGGCGATTTACATCCCGCCCATCAGTGTAGCAAGGCTCCCATTTCTCCATGGCCTGTCCTGCATTTCTGGTTTTGACACTTTTTTCAGCATGGCCCTTTTGACCGATGGGAAGCGAGACTTCTTTGTAGCGCTGATTTGCCTTTCCAGGTTGCTTGGTTGGCCAAAAAGGGCGTATGCGTTTTTTCCTGAATATATTCAGGAAAAAACGCATACGCCCTTTTTGGCCAAGGGCATCATTGTCAACGTTTTGCCGCTTTTCCTGTGCTTTAAAGGCGATTCGAATCTACCTCCTGAAATCTGTTTCCTGCAATTCTGCCTTGATTTCAAATCCTCTTCTTTGCCTTCCCTCAATATATTTGTGGACGAGAGTTATCATTTATAACTCTGCAGGTTTGTGAATTGCTGTGTCCTGAAGCTCCATTTTACAACTCGCTTTTTTGGGAGCTTGCCGCAAAAGCGCAGGATGGCTTCAGGCCCTGTTCTGGTTCCGGTGGGCAGGGTGAGCCTGTGGTTAATTCTTCTTCCTGATGGGAAAATAGAGTGACCTGTGCCTGTCCCAACACCAAGAGCTAGTCTCTCATTGGTTCCCCGTCTTCCCATTCATCCTCAGGACAAATTGCAACCTGTACGGAACAGGAGGTTAAAGGTGCTGATGCTCCACGTAGGTTGATTGCTAGTAAAGTAGCTGGAATGGCGAACCCGAGCACAAGGAGATGAGAAATGAGGTGCGTTTTAGAAACCTTTCCCCATCACACGGTGTACCATCTTCTGGGTTTCTCATGCCTGTTTTCGATGTAGGAAGATGCCCTTGAACCTGGAGATTTGGGACCCATGGGATGGGTAGCACGCAGTATTACTTTAAAGGGTCTGCGTTTGCTCACCCAACTTCACCAAACCTCTCAGCCCCAAGAGTGTCCACCCTTATGTCTCATCCAGCTGTGGGTCTAGATATGGTCAATCCAGGTTGCATCACAGCCCCTGAACGAATTGTGTAAGAATTTCTATCTCTTTCACTGTCTTTGTTTCATGGGTTTTTAAAAGTAATTTATGTTTATAATGGGGTTTAGCTGCTTTTCACGGCTGTGTTTATGCCGCTTTACACCCACTTGACACACTAACAGAGAGATATCAATTCATAGGTTTTAAGATTATTACTAGTCAGATATATTCTTGTGCGGTGAATCAGGCGTGTTGAGTCCAGTTCTCTAAGCAAGGAGTAGGTTTTGTCTATTACATATTGGGTTTATGGAACGGTATCTGAGCTAATTTGAAACTCTTGTTTTATGTATCACCCCACCTCACCTTTCCAGTTAAGCAGCCATAGTGTGTTTTCTGCATGTGTGACTCTGTTCTGTTTTGTAATTCAGTTCAAGTGTAACGGTTTTTACATTCCCTCTATAAGTGACACCTTATGAGAAGTTTCCTTTTCTGTGTGACTTATTTCACTTAGAATCGTCGTACCTAAATCCACTCATCATGCTGCTACTAGCCTTATGATATTGATTTCATGGCTGAGTGATATTCCATTGTACATAAGGGCTACAACTTTTTTATCCATTTTTCGCTTTCCTGGGATATGTAAGTTGGAATGAAGTGGAGGTCCTTGTCAACAGAGCAGCCCTAAACTTTGGGGTGCTTGTGTCTTGCTGATTTTTAATTTTCCCACTTTATACCCCCATGCGTGGAAGTGCCCTATGCTCTCTAAGCTGTGTTTTTTAGCTGTTTCAGGACACACCGTACCCTTCTCCAGACTGGCTGTGGGCAATTTACATCCCGCCCATCAGTGTAGCAAGGCTCCCATTTCTCCATGGCCTGTCCTGCATTTCTGGTTTTGACACTTTTTTCAGAATGGCCCTTTTGACCAATGGGAAGCGAGACTTCTTTGTAGCGCTGATTTGCCTTTCCAGGTTGCTTGGTTGGCCAAAAAGGGCGTATGCGTTTTTTCCTGAATATATTCAGGAAAAAACGCATAAGCCCTTTTTGGCCAAGGGCATCATTGTCAACGTTTTGCCGCTTTTCATGTGCTTTAAAGGCGATTCGAATCTACCTCCTGAAATCTGTTTCCTGCAATTCTGCCTTGATTTCAAATCCTCTTCTTTGCCTTCCCTCAATATATTTGTGGACGAGAGTTATCATTTATAACTCTGCAGGTTTGTGAATTGCTGTGCCCTGAAGCTCCATTTTACAAGTCGCTTTTTTGGGAGCTGGCCGCAAAAGCGCAGGATGGCTTCAGGCCCTGTTTTGGTTCCGGTGGGCAGGGTGAGCCTGTGGTTAATTCTTCTTCTTGATGGGAAAATAGAGTGACCTGTGCCTGTCCCAACACCAAGAGCTAGTCTCTCATTGGTTCCCCGTCTTCCCATTCATCCTCAGGACAAATTGCAACCTGTACGGAACAGGAGGTTAAAGGTGCTGATGCTCCACGTAGGGAGATTGCTAGTAAAGTGGCTGGAATGGCGAACCCGAGCACAAGTACATGAGAAATGAGGTGCGTTTTAGAAACCTTTCCCCATCACATGGTGTACCATCTTCTGGGTTTCTCATGCCTGTTTTCGATGTAGGAAGATGCCCTTGAACCTGGAGATTTGGGACCCATGGGACGGGTAGCACGCAGTATTACTTTAAAGGGTCTGCGTTTGCTCACCCAACTTCACCAAACCTCTCAGCCCCAAGAGTGTCCACCCTTATGTCTCATCCAGCTGTGGGTCTAGATATGGTCAATCCAGGTTGCATCACAGCCCCTGAACGAATTGTGTAAGAATTTCTCTCTCTTTCACTGTCTTTGTTTCATGGGTTTTTAAAAGTAATTTATGTTTATAATGGGGTTTAGCTGCTTTTCACGGCTGTGTTTATGCCGCTTTACACCTATTTGACACACTAACAGAGAGATATCAATACATAGGTTTTAAGATTATTACTAGTCAGATATATTCTTGTGCGGTGAATCAGGCGTGTTGAGTCCAGTTCTCTGAGCAAGGAGTAAGTCTTGTCTATTACATATTGGGTTTATGGAACGGTATCTGAGCTAATTTGAAACTCTTGTTTTATGTATCACCCCACCTCACCTTTCCCGTTAAGCAGCCATAGTGTGTTTTCTGCATGTGTGACTCTGTTCTGTTTTGTAATTCAGTTCAAGTGTAACGGTTTTTACATTCCCTCTATAAGTGACACCTTATGAGAAGTGTCCTTTTCTGTGTGACTTATTTCACTTAGAATCGTCGTACCTAAATCCACTCATCATGCTGCTACTAGCCTTATGATATTGATTTCATGGCTGAGTGATATTCCATTGTACATAAGGTCTACAACTTTTTTATCCATTTTTCGCTTTCCTGGGATATTTAAGGTGGAATGAAGTGGAGGTCCTTGTCAACAGAGCAGCCCTAAACTTTGGGGTGCTTGTGTCTTGCTGATTTTTAATTTTCCCACTTTATACCCCCATGCGTGGAAGTGCCCTATGCTCTCTAAGCTGTGTTTTTTAGCTGTTTCAGGACACACCGTACCCTTCTCCAGACTGGCTGTGGGCAATTTACATCCCGCCCATCAGTGTAGCAAGGCTCCCATTTCTCCATGGCCTGTCCTGCATTTCTGGTTTTGACACATTTTTCAGCATGGCCTTTTTGATTGATGGGAAGCGAGACTTCTTTGTAGCGCTGATTTGCCTTTCCAGGTTGCTTGGTTGGCCAAAAAGGGCGTATGCGTTTTTTCCTGAATATATTCAGGAAAAAACGCATACGCCCTTTTTGGCCAAGGGCATCATTGTCAACGTTTTGCCGCTTTTCATGGGCTTTAAAGGCGATTCGAATCTACCTCCTGAAATCTGTTTCATGCAATTCTGCCTTGATTTCAAATCCTCTTCTTTGCCTTCCCTCAATATATTTGTGGACGAGAGTTATCATTTATAACTCTGCAGGTTTGTGAATTGCAGTGCCCTGAAGCTCCATTTTACAACTCGCTTTTTTGGGAGCTGGCCGCAAAAGCGCAGGATGGCTTCAGGCCCTGTTCTGGTTCCGGGGGGCAGGCTGAGCCTGTGGTTAATTCTTCTTCCTGATGGGAAAATAGAGTGACCTGTGCCTGTCCCAACACCAAGAGCTAGTCTCTCATTGGTTCCCCATCTTCCCGTTCATCCTCAGGACAAATTGCAACCTGTACGGAACAGGAGGTTAAAGGTGCTGATGCTCCAAGTAGGGAGATTGCTAGTAAAGTGGCTGGAATGGCAAACCCGAGCACAAGGAGATGAGAAATGAGGTGCATTTTAGAAACCTTTCCCCATCACACGGTGTACCATCTTCTGGGTTTCTCATGCCTGTTTTCGATGTAGGAAGATGCCCTTGAACCTGGAGATTTGGGACCCATGGGACGGGTAGCATGCAGTATTACTTTAAAGGGTCTGCGTTTGCTCACCCAACTTCACCAAACCTCTTAGCCCCAAGAGTGTCCACCCTTATGTCTCATCCAGCTGTGGGTCTAGATATGGTCAATCCAGGTTGCATCACAGCCCCTGAACGAATTGTGTAAGAATTTCTCTCTCTTTCACTGTCTTTGTTTCATGGGTTTTTAAAAGTAATTTATTTTTATAATGGGGTTTAGCTGCTTTTCACGGCTGTGTTTATGCCGCTTTACACCCACTTGACACACTAACAGAGAGATATCAATTCATAGGTTTTAAGATTATTACTAGTCAGATATATTCTTGTGCGGTGAATCAGGCGTGTTTAGTCCAGTTCTCTGAGCAAGGAGTAGGTTTTGTCTATTACATATTGGGTTTATGGAACGGTATCTGAGCTAATTTGAAACTCTTGTTTTATGTATCACCCCACCTCACCTTTCCAGTTAAGCAGCCATAGTGTGTTTTCTGCATGTGAGACTCTGTTCTGTTTTGTAATTCAGTTCAAGTGTAACGGTTTTTACATTCCCTCTATAAGTGACACCTTATGAGAAGTGTCCTTTTCTGTGTGACTTATTTCACTTAGAATCGTCGTACCTAAATCCACTCATCATGCTGCTACTAGCCTTATGATATTGATTTCATGGCTGAGTGATATTCCATTGTACATAAGGACTACAACTTTTTTATCCATTTTTCGCTTTCCTGGGATATTTAAGGTGGAAAGAAGTGGAGGTCCTTGTCAAAAGAGCAGCCCTAAACTATGGGGTGCTTGTGTCTTGCTGATTTTTAATTTTCCCACTTTATACCCCCATGCGTGGAAGTGCCCTATGCTCTCTAAGCTGTGTTTTTTAGCTGTTTCAGGACACACCGTACCCTTCTCCAGAGTGGCTGTTGGCAATTTACATCCCGCCCATCAGTGTAGCAAGGCTCCCATTTCTCCATGGCCTGTCCTGCATTTCTGGTTTTGACACTTTTTTCAGCATGGCCCTTTTGACCGATGGGAAGCGAGACTTCTTTGTAGCGCTGATTTGCCTTTCCAGGTTGCTTGGTTGGCCAAAAAGGGCGTATTCTTTTTATCCTGAATATATTCAGGAAAAAACGCATACGCCCTTTTTGGCCAAGGGCATCATTGTCAACGTTTTGCCGCTTTTCCTGTGCTTTAAAGGCGATTCGAATCTACCTCCTGAAATCTGTTTCCTGCAATTCTGCCTTGATTTCAAATCCTCTTCTTTGCCTTCCCTCAATATATTTGTGGACGAGAGTTATCATTTATAACTCTGCAGGTTTGTGAATTGCTGTGCCCTGAAGCTCCATTTTACAACTCGCTTTTTTGGGATCTGGCCGCAAAAGCGCAGGATGGCTTCAGGCCCTGTTCTGGTTCCCGTGGGCAGGGTGAGCCTGTGGTTAATTCTTCTTCCTGATGGGAAAATAGAGTGACCTGTGCCTGTCCCAACACCAAGAGCTAGTCTCTCATTGGTTCCCCGTCTTCCCATTCATCCTCAGGACAAATTGCAACCTGTACGGAACAGGAGGTTAAAGGTGCTGATGTTCCACGTAGGTTGATTGCTAGTAAAGTAGCTGGAATGGCGAACCAGAGCACAAGGAGATGAGAAATGAGGTGCGTTTTAGAAACCTTTCCCCATCACACGGTGTACCATCTTCTGGGTTTCTCATGCCTGTTTTCGATGTAGGAAGATGCCCTTGAACCTGGAGATTTGGGACCCATGGGATGGGTAGCACGCAGTATTACTTTAAAGGGTCTGCGTTTGCTCACCCAACTTCACCAAACCTCTCAGCCCCAAGAGTGTCCACCCTTATGTCTCATCCAGCTGTGGGTCTAGATATGGTCAATCCAGGTTGCATCACAGCCCCTGAACGAATTGTGTAAGAATTTCTCTCTCTTTCACTGTCTTTGTTTCATGGGTTTTTAAAAGTAATTTATGTTTATAATGGGGTTTAGCTGCTTTTCACGGCTGTGTTTATGCCGCTTTACACCCACTTGACACACTAACAGAGAGATATCAATTCATAGGTTTTAAGATTATTACTAGACAGATATATTCTTGTGCGGTGAATCAGGCGTGTTGAGTCCAGTTCTCTAAGCAAGGAGTAGGTTTTGTCTATTACATATTGGGTTTATGGAACGGTATCTGAGCTAATTTGAAACTCTTGTTTTATGTATCACCCCACCTCACCTTTCCAGTTAAGCAGCCATAGTGTGTTTTCTGCATGTGTGACTCTGTTCTGTTTTGTAATTCAGTTCAAGTGTAACGGTTTTTACATTCCCTCTATAAGTGACACCTTATGAGAAGTTTCCTTTTCTGTGTGACTTATTTCACTGAGAATCGTCGTACCTAAATCCACTCATCATGCTGCTACTAGCCTTATGATATTGATTTCATGGCTGAGTGATATTCCATTGTACATAAGGACTACAACTTTTTTATCCATTTTTCGCTTTCCTGGGATATTTAAGGTGGAAAGAAGTGGAGGTCCTTGTCAAAAGAGCAGCCCTAAACTATGGGGTGCTTGTGTCTTGCTGATTTTTAATTTTCCCACTTTATACCCCCATGCGTGGAAGTGCCCTATGCTCTCTAAGCTGTGTTTTTTAGCTGTTTCAGGACACACCGTACCCTTCTCCAGAGTGGCTGTTGGCAATTTACATCCCGCCCATCAGTGTAGCAAGGCTCCCATTTCTCCATGGCCTGTCCTGCATTTCTGGTTTTGACACTTTTTTCAGCATGGCCCTTTTGACCGATGGGAAGCGAGACTTCTTTGTAGCGCTGATTTGCCTTTCCAGGTTGCTTGGTTGGCCAAAAAGGGCGTATGCGTTTTTTCCTGAATATATTCAGGAAAAAACGCATACCCCCTTTTTGGCCAAGGGCATCATTGTCAACGTTTTGCCTCTTTTCCTGTGCTTTAAAAGCGATTCGAATCTACCTCCTGAAATCTGTTTCCTGCAATTCTGCCTTGATTTCAAATCCTCTTCTTTGCCTTCCCTCAATATATTTGTGGACGAGAGTTATCATTTATAACTCTGCAGGTTTGTGAATTGCTGTGCCCTGAAGCTCCATTTTACAACTCGCTTTTTTGGGAGCTTGCCGCAAAAGCGCAGGATGGCTTCAGGCCCTGTACTGGTTCCGGTGGGCAGGGTGAGCCTGTGGTTAATTCTTCTTCCTGATGGGAAAATAGAGTGACATGTGCCTGTCCCAACACCAAGAGCTAGTCTCTCATTGGTTCCCCGTCTTCCCATTCATCCTCAGGACAAATTGCAACCTGTACGGAACAGGAGGTTAAAGGTGCTGATGCTCCACGTAGGTTGATTGCTAGTAAAGTGGCTGGAATGGCGAACCCGAGCACAATGAGATGAGAAATGAGGTGCGTTTTAGAAACCTTTCCCCATCACACGGTGTACCATCTTCTGGGTTTCTCATGCCTGTTTTCGATGTAGGAATATGCCCTTGAACCTGGAGATTTGGGACCCATGGGATGGGTAGCACGCAGTATTACTTTAAAGGGTCTGCGTTTGCTCACCCAACTTCACCAAACCTCTCAGCCCCAAGAGTGTCCACCCTTATGTCTCATCCAGCTGTGGGTCTAGATATGGTCAATCCAGGTTGCATCACAGCCCCTGAACGAATTGTGTAAGAATTTCTCTCTCTTTCACTGTCTTTGTTTCATGGGTTTTTAAAAGTAATTTATGTTTATAATGGGGTTTAGCTGCTTTTCACGGCTGTGTTTATGCCGCTTTACACCCACTTGACACACTAACAGAGAGATATCAATTCATAGGTTTTAAGATTATTACTAGTCAGATATATTCTTGTGCGGTGAATCAGGCGTGTTGAGTCCAGTTCTCTGAGCAAGGAGTAGGTTTTGTCTATTACATATTGGGTTTATGGAACGGTATCTGAGCTAATTTGAAACTCTTGTTTTATGTATCACCCCACCTCTCCTTTCCAGTTAAGCAGCCATAGTGTGTTTTCTGCATGTGTGACTCTGTTCTGTTTTGTAATTCAGTTCAAGTGTAACGGTTTTTACATTCCCTCTATAAGTGACACCTTATGAGAAGTGTCCTTTTCTGTGTGACTTATTTCACTTAGAATCGTCGTACCTAAATCCACTCATCATGCTGCTACTAGCCTTATGATATTGATTTCATGGCAGAGTGATATTCCATTGTACCTAAGGACTACAACTGTTTTATCCATTTTTCGCTTTCCTGGGATATTTAAGGTGGAATGAAGTGGAGGTCCTTGTCAAAAGAGCAGCCCTAAACTATGGGGTGCTTGTGTCTTGCTGATTTTTAATTTTCCCACTTTATACCCCCATGCGTGGAAGTGCCCTATGCTCTCTAAGCTGTGTTCTATAGCTGTTTCAGGACACACCGTACCCTTCTCCAGAGTGGCTGTTGGCAATTTACATCCCGCCCATCAGTGTAGCAAGGCTCCCCATTCTCCATGGCCTGTCCTGCATTTCTGGTTTTGACACTTTTTTCAGCATGGCCCTTTTGACCGATGGGAAGCGAGACTTCTTTGTAGCGCTGATTTGCCTTTCCAGGTTGCTTGGTTGGCCAAAAAGGGCGTATGCGTTTTTTCCTGAATATATTCAGGAAAAAACGCATACGCCCTTTTTGGCCAAGGGCATCATTGTCAACGTTTTGCCGCTTTTCATGTGCTTTAAAGGCGATTCGAATCTACCTCCTAAAATCTGTTTCCTGCAATTCTGCCTTGACATCAAATCCTCTTCTTTACCTTCCCTCAATATATTTGTGGACGAGAGTTATCATTTATAACTCTGCAGGTTTGTGAATTGCAGTGCCCTGAAGCTCCATTTTACAACTCGCTTTTTTGGAAGCTGGCCGCAAAAGCGCAGGATGGCTTCAGGCCCTGTTCTGGTTCCGGGGGGCAGGCTGAGCCTGTGGTTAATTCTTCTTCCTGATGGGAAAATAGAGTGACCTGGGCCTGTCCCAACACCAAGAGCTAGTCTCTCATTGGTTCCCCGTCTTCCCGTTCATCCTCAGGACAAATTGCAACCTGTACGGAACAGGAGGTTAAAGGTGCTGATGCTCCAAGTAGGGAGATTGCTAGTAAAGTGGCTGGAATGGCAAACCCGAGCACAAGGAGATGAGAAATGAGGTGCGTTTTAGAAACCTTTCCCCATCACACGGTGTACCATCTTCTGGGTTTCTCATGCCTGTTTTCGATGTAGGAAGATGCCCTTAAACCTGGAGATTTGGGACCCATGGGACGGGTAGCACTCAGAATTACTTTAAAGGGTCTGCGTTTGCTCACCCAACTTCACCAAACCTCTCAGCCCCAAGAGTGTCCACCCTTATGTCTCATCCAGCTGTGGGTCTAGATATGGTCAATCCAGGTTGCATCACAGCCCCTGAACGAATTGTGTAAGAATTTCTCTCTCTTTCACTGTCTTTGTTTCATGGGTTTTTAAAAGTAATTTATTTTTATAATGGGGTTTAGCTGCTTTTCACGGCTGTGTTTATGCCGCTTTACACCCACTTGACACACTAACAGAGAGATATCAATACATAGGTTTTAAGATTATTACTAGTCAGATATATTCTTGTACGGTGAATCAGGCTGTTGAGTCCAGTTCTCTGAGCAAGGAGTAGGTCTTGTCTATTACATATTGTGTTTATGGAACGGTATCTGAGCTAATTTGAAACTCTTGTTTTATGTATCACCCCACCTCACCTTTCTGTTAAGCAGCCATAGTGTGTTTGCTGCATGTGTGACTCTGTTCTGTTTTGTAATTCAGTTCAAGTGTAACGGTTTTTACATTCCCTCTATAAGTGACACCTTATGAGAAGTGTCCTTTTCTGTGTGACTTATTTCACTTAGAATCGTCGTACCTAAATCCACTCATCATGCTGCTACTAGCCTTATGATATTGATTTCATGGCTGAGTGATATTCCATTGTACATAAGGTCTACAACTTTTTTATCCATTTTTCGCTTTCCTGGGATATTTAAGTTGGAATGAAGTGGAGGTCCTTGTCAACAGAGCAGCCCTAAACTTTGGGGTGCTTGTGTCTTGCTGATTTTTAATTTTCCCACTTTATACCCCCATGCGTGGAAGTGCCCTATGCTCTCTAAGCTGTGTTTTATAGATGGTTCAGGACACACCGTACCCTTCTCCACACTGGCTGTTGGCAATTTACATCCCGCCCATCAGTGTAGCAAGGCTCCCATTTCTCCATGGCCTGTCCTGCATTTCTGGTTTTGACACTTTTTTCAGAATGGCCCTTTTGACCAATGGGAAGCGAGACTTCTTTGTAGCGCTGATTTGCCTTTCCAGGTTGCTTGGTTGGCCAAAAAGGGCGTATGCGTTTTTTCCTGAATATATTTAGGAAAAAACGCATACGCCCTTTTTGGCCAAGGGCATCATTGTCAACGTTTTGCCGCTTTTCCTGTGCTTTAAAGGCGATTCGAATCTACCTCCTGAAATCTGTTTCCTGCAATTCTGCCTTGATTTCAAATCCTCTTCTTTGCCTTCCCTCAATATATTTGTGGACGAGAGTTATCATTTATAACTCTGCAGGTTTGTGAATTGCAGTGCCCTGAAGCTCCATTTTACAACTCGCTTTTTTGGGAGCTGGCCGCAAAAGCGCTGGATGGCTTCAGGCCCTGTTCTGGTTCCGGGGGGCAGGCTGAGCCTGTGGTTAATTCTTCTTCCTGATGGGAAAATAGAGTGACCTGTGCCTGTCCCAACACCAAGAGCTAGTCTCTCATTGGTTCCCCGTCTTCCCGTTCATCCTCAGGACAAATTGCAACCTGTACGGAACAGGAGGTTAAAGGTGCTGATGCTCCAAGTAGGGAGATTGCTAGTAAAGTGGCTGGAATGGCAAACCCGAGCACAAGGAGATGAGAAATGAGGTGCATTTTAGAAACCTTTCCCCATCACACGGTGTACCATCTTCTGGGTTTCTCATGCCTGTTTTCGATGTAGGAAGATGCCCTTGAACCTGGAGATTTGGGACCCATGGGACGGGTAGCATGCAGTATTACTTTAAAGGGTCTGCGTTTGCTCACCCAACTTCACCAAACCTCTTAGCCCCAAGAGTGTCCACCCTTATGTCTCATCCAGCTGTGGGTCTAGATATGGTCAATCCAGGTTGCATCACAGCCCCTGAACGAATTGTGTAAGAATTTCTCTCTCTTTCACTGTCTTTGTTTCATGGGTTTTTAAAAGTAATTTATTTTTATAATGGGGTTTAGCTGCTTTTCACGGCTGTGTTTATGCCGCTTTACACCCACTTGACACACTAACAGAGAGATATCAATTCATAGGTTTTAAGATTATTACTAGTCAGATATATTCTTGTGCGGTGAATCAGGCGTGTTTAGTCCAGTTCTCTGAGCAAGGAGTAGGTTTTGTCTATTACATATTGGGTTTATGGAACGGTATCTGAGCTAATTTGAAACTCTTGTTTTATGTATCACCCCACCTCACCTTTCCAGTTAAGCAGCCATAGTGTGTTTTCTGCATGTGTGACTCTGTTCTGTTTTGTAATTCAGTTCAAGTGTAACGGTTTTTACATTCCCTCTATAAGTGACACCTTATGAGAAGTTTCCTTTTCTGTGTGACTTATTTCACTGAGAATCGTCGTACCTAAATCCACTCATCATGCTGCTACTAGCCTTATGATATTGATTTCATGGCTGAGTGATATTCCATTGTACATAAGGACTACAACTTTTTTATCCATTTTTCGCTTTCCTGGGATATTTAAGGTGGAAAGAAGTGGAGGTCCTTGTCAAAAGAGCAGCCCTAAACTATGGGGTGCTTGTGTCTTGCTGATTTTTAATTTTCCCACTTTATACCCCCATGCGTGGAAGTGCCCTATGCTCTCTAAGCTGTGTTTTTTAGCTGTTTCAGGACACACCGTACCCTTCTCCAGAGTGGCTGTTGGCAATTTACATCCCGCCCATCAGTGTAGCAAGGCTCCCATTTCTCCATGGCCTGTCCTGCATTTCTGGTTTTGACACTTTTTTCAGCATGGCCCTTTTGACCGATGGGAAGCGAGACTTCTTTGTAGCGCTGATTTGCCTTTCCAGGTTGCTTGGTTGGCCAAAAAGGGCGTATGCGTTTTTTCCTGAATATATTCAGGAAAAAACGCATACCCCCTTTTTGGCCAAGGGCATCATTGTCAACGTTTTGCCTCTTTTCCTGTGCTTTAAAAGCGATTCGAATCTACCTCCTGAAATCTGTTTCCTGCAATTCTGCCTTGATTTCAAATCCTCTTCTTTGCCTTCCCTCAATATATTTGTGGACGAGAGTTATCATTTATAACTCTGCAGGTTTGTGAATTGCTGTGCCCTGAAGCTCCATTTTACAACTCGCTTTTTTGGGAGCTTGCCGCAAAAGCGCAGGATGGCTTCAGGCCCTGTACTGGTTCCGGTGGGCAGGGTGAGCCTGTGGTTAATTCTTCTTCCTGATGGGAAAATAGAGTGACATGTGCCTGTCCCAACACCAAGAGCTAGTCTCTCATTGGTTCCCCGTCTTCCCATTCATCCTCAGGACAAATTGCAACCTGTACGGAACAGGAGGTTAAAGGTGCTGATGCTCCACGTAGGTTGATTGCTAGTAAAGTGGCTGGAATGGCGAACCCGAGCACAATGAGATGAGAAATGAGGTGCGTTTTAGAAACCTTTCCCCATCACACGGTGTACCATCTTCTGGGTTTCTCATGCCTGTTTTCGATGTAGGAATATGCCCTTGAACCTGGAGATTTGGGACCCATGGGATGGGTAGCACGCAGTATTACTTTAAAGGGTCTGCGTTTGCTCACCCAACTTCACCAAACCTCTCAGCCCCAAGAGTGTCCACCCTTATGTCTCATCCAGCTGTGGGTCTAGATATGGTCAATCCAGGTTGCATCACAGCCCCTGAACGAATTGTGTAAGAATTTCTCTCTCTTTCACTGTCTTTGTTTCATGGGTTTTTAAAAGTAATTTATGTTTATAATGGGGTTTAGCTGCTTTTCACGGCTGTGTTTATGCCGCTTTACACCCACTTGACACACTAACAGAGAGATATCAATTCATAGGTTTTAAGATTATTACTAGTCAGATATATTCTTGTGCGGTGAATCAGGCGTGTTGAGTCCAGTTCTCTGAGCAAGGAGTAGGTTTTGTCTATTACATATTGGGTTTATGGAACGGTATCTGAGCTAATTTGAAACTCTTGTTTTATGTATCACCCCACCTCTCCTTTCCAGTTAAGCAGCCATAGTGTGTTTTCTGCATGTGTGACTCTGTTCTGTTTTGTAATTCAGTTCAAGTGTAACGGTTTTTACATTCCCTCTATAAGTGACACCTTATGAGAAGTGTCCTTTTCTGTGTGACTTATTTCACTTAGAATCGTCGTACCTAAATCCACTCATCATGCTGCTACTAGCCTTATGATATTGATTTCATGGCAGAGTGATATTCCATTGTACCTAAGGACTACAACTGTTTTATCCATTTTTCGCTTTCCTGGGATATTTAAGGTGGAATGAAGTGGAGGTCCTTGTCAAAAGAGCAGCCCTAAACTATGGGGTGCTTGTGTCTTGCTGATTTTTAATTTTCCCACTTTATACCCCCATGCGTGGAAGTGCCCTATGCTCTCTAAGCTGTGTTCTATAGCTGTTTCAGGACACACCGTACCCTTCTCCAGAGTGGCTGTTGGCAATTTACATCCCGCCCATCAGTGTAGCAAGGCTCCCCATTCTCCATGGCCTGTCCTGCATTTCTGGTTTTGACACTTTTTTCAGCATGGCCCTTTTGACCGATGGGAAGCGAGACTTCTTTGTAGCGCTGATTTGCCTTTCCAGGTTGCTTGGTTGGCCAAAAAGGGCGTATGCGTTTTTTCCTGAATATATTCAGGAAAAAACGCATACGCCCTTTTTGGCCAAGGGCATCATTGTCAACGTTTTGCCGCTTTTCATGTGCTTTAAAGGCGATTCGAATCTACCTCCTAAAATCTGTTTCCTGCAATTCTGCCTTGACATCAAATCCTCTTCTTTACCTTCCCTCAATATATTTGTGGACGAGAGTTATCATTTATAACTCTGCAGGTTTGTGAATTGCAGTGCCCTGAAGCTCCATTTTACAACTCGCTTTTTTGGAAGCTGGCCGCAAAAGCGCAGGATGGCTTCAGGCCCTGTTCTGGTTCCGGGGGGCAGGCTGAGCCTGTGGTTAATTCTTCTTCCTGATGGGAAAATAGAGTGACCTGGGCCTGTCCCAACACCAAGAGCTAGTCTCTCATTGGTTCCCCGTCTTCCCGTTCATCCTCAGGACAAATTGCAACCTGTACGGAACAGGAGGTTAAAGGTGCTGATGCTCCAAGTAGGGAGATTGCTAGTAAAGTGGCTGGAATGGCAAACCCGAGCACAAGGAGATGAGAAATGAGGTGCGTTTTAGAAACCTTTCCCCATCACACGGTGTACCATCTTCTGGGTTTCTCATGCCTGTTTTCGATGTAGGAAGATGCCCTTAAACCTGGAGATTTGGGACCCATGGGACGGGTAGCACTCAGAATTACTTTAAAGGGTCTGCGTTTGCTCACCCAACTTCACCAAACCTCTCAGCCCCAAGAGTGTCCACCCTTATGTCTCATCCAGCTGTGGGTCTAGATATGGTCAATCCAGGTTGCATCACAGCCCCTGAACGAATTGTGTAAGAATTTCTCTCTCTTTCACTGTCTTTGTTTCATGGGTTTTTAAAAGTAATTTATTTTTATAATGGGGTTTAGCTGCTTTTCACGGCTGTGTTTATGCCGCTTTACACCCACTTGACACACTAACAGAGAGATATCAATACATAGGTTTTAAGATTATTACTAGTCAGATATATTCTTGTACGGTGAATCAGGCTGTTGAGTCCAGTTCTCTGAGCAAGGAGTAGGTCTTGTCTATTACATATTGTGTTTATGGAACGGTATCTGAGCTAATTTGAAACTCTTGTTTTATGTATCACCCCACCTCACCTTTCTGTTAAGCAGCCATAGTGTGTTTGCTGCATGTGTGACTCTGTTCTGTTTTGTAATTCAGTTCAAGTGTAACGGTTTTTACATTCCCTCTATAAGTGACACCTTATGAGAAGTGTCCTTTTCTGTGTGACTTATTTCACTTAGAATCGTCGTACCTAAATCCACTCATCATGCTGCTACTAGCCTTATGATATTGATTTCATGGCTGAGTGATATTCCATTGTACATAAGGTCTACAACTTTTTTATCCATTTTTCGCTTTCCTGGGATATTTAAGTTGGAATGAAGTGGAGGTCCTTGTCAACAGAGCAGCCCTAAACTTTGGGGTGCTTGTGTCTTGCTGATTTTTAATTTTCCCACTTTATACCCCCATGCGTGGAAGTGCCCTATGCTCTCTAAGCTGTGTTTTATAGATGGTTCAGGACACACCGTACCCTTCTCCACACTGGCTGTTGGCAATTTACATCCCGCCCATCAGTGTAGCAAGGCTCCCATTTCTCCATGGCCTGTCCTGCATTTCTGGTTTTGACACTTTTTTCAGAATGGCCCTTTTGACCAATGGGAAGCGAGACTTCTTTGTAGCGCTGATTTGCCTTTCCAGGTTGCTTGGTTGGCCAAAAAGGGCGTATGCGTTTTTTCCTGAATATATTTAGGAAAAAACGCATACGCCCTTTTTGGCCAAGGGCATCATTGTCAACGTTTTGCCGCTTTTCCTGTGCTTTAAAGGCGATTCGAATCTACCTCCTGAAATCTGTTTCCTGCAATTCTGCCTTGATTTCAAATCCTCTTCTTTGCCTTCCCTCAATATATTTGTGGACGAGAGTTATCATTTATAACTCTGCAGGTTTGTGAATTGCAGTGCCCTGAAGCTCCATTTTACAACTCGCTTTTTTGGGAGCTGGCCGCAAAAGCGCAGGATGGCTTCAGGCCCTGTTCTGGTTCCGGGGGGCAGGCTGAGCCTGTGGTTAATTCTTCTTCCTGATGGGAAAATAGAGTGACCTGTGCCTGTCCCAACACCAAGAGCTAGTCTCTCATTGGTTCCCCGTCTTCCCGTTCATCCTCAGGACAAATTGCAACCTGTACGGAACAGGAGGTTAAAGGTGCTGATGCTCCAAGTAGGGAGATTGCTAGTAAAGTGGCTGGAATGGCAAACCCGAGCACAAGGAGATGAGAAATGAGGTGCATTTTAGAAACCTTTCCCCATCACACGGTGTACCATCTTCTGGGTTTCTCATGCCTGTTTTCGATGTAGGAAGATGCCCTTGAACCTGGAGATTTGGGACCCATGGGACGGGTAGCATGCAGTATTACTTTAAAGGGTCTGCGTTTGCTCACCCAACTTCACCAAACCTCTTAGCCCCAAGAGTGTCCACCCTTATGTCTCATCCAGCTGTGGGTCTAGATATGGTCAATCCAGGTTGCATCACAGCCCCTGAACGAATTGTGTAAGAATTTCTCTCTCTTTCACTGTCTTTGTTTCATGGGTTTTTAAAAGTAATTTATTTTTATAATGGGGTTTAGCTGCTTTTCACGGCTGTGTTTATGCCGCTTTACACCCACTTGACACACTAACAGAGAGATATCAATTCATAGGTTTTAAGATTATTACTAGTCAGATATATTCTTGTGCGGTGAATCAGGCGTGTTTAGTCCAGTTCTCTGAGCAAGGAGTAGGTTTTGTCTATTACATATTGGGTTTATGGAACGGTATCTGAGCTAATTTGAAACTCTTGTTTTATGTATCACCCCACCTCACCTTTCCAGTTAAGCAGCCATAGTGTGTTTTCTGCACGTGAGACTCTGTTCTGTTTTGTAATTCAGTTCAAGTGTAACGGTTTTTACATTCCCTCTATAAGTGACACCTTATGAGAAGTGTCCTTTTCTGTGTGACTTATTTCACTTAGAATCGTCGTACCTAAATCCACTCATCATGCTGCTACTAGCCTTATGATATTGATTTCATGGCTGAGTGATATTCCATTGTACATAAGGACTACAACTTTTTTATCCATTTTTCGCTTTCCTGGGATATTTAAGGTGGAAAGAAGTGGAGGTCCTTGTCAAAAGAGCAGCCCTAAACTATGGGGTGCTTGTGTCTTGCTGATTTTTAATTTTCCCACTTTATACCCCCATGCGTGGAAGTGCCCTATGCTCTCTAAGCTGTGTTTTTTAGCTGTTTCAGGACACACCGTACCCTTCTCCAGAGTGGCTGTTGGCAATTTACATCCCGCCCATCAGTGTAGCAAGGCTCCCATTTCTCCATGGCCTGTCCTGCATTTCTGGTTTTGACACTTTTTTCAGCATGGCCCTTTTGACCGATGGGAAGCGAGACTTCTTTGTAGCGCTGATTTGCCTTTCCAGGTTGCTTGGTTGGCCAAAAAGGGCGTATTCTTTTTATCCTGAATATATTCAGGAAAAAACGCATACGCCCTTTTTGGCCAAGGGCATCATTGTCAACGTTTTGCCGCTTTTCCTGTGCTTTAAAGGCGATTCGAATCTACCTCCTGAAATCTGTTTCCTGCAATTCTGCCTTGATTTCAAATCCTCTTCTTTGCCTTCCCTCAATATATTTGTGGACGAGAGTTATCATTTATAACTCTGCAGGTTTGTGAATTGCTGTGCCCTGAAGCTCCATTTTACAACTCGCTTTTTTGGGATCTGGCCGCAAAAGCGCAGGATGGCTTCAGGCCCTGTTCTGGTTCCCGTGGGCAGGGTGAGCCTGTGGTTAATTCTTCTTCCTGATGGGAAAATAGAGTGACCTGTGCCTGTCCCAACACCAAGAGCTAGTCTCTCATTGGTTCCCCGTCTTCCCATTCATCCTCAGGACAAATTGCAACCTGTACGGAACAGGAGGTTAAAGGTGCTGATGTTCCACGTAGGTTGATTGCTAGTAAAGTAGCTGGAATGGCGAACCCGAGCACAAGGAGATGAGAAATGAGGTGCGTTTTAGAAACCTTTCCCCATCACACGGTGTACCATCTTCTGGGTTTCTCATGCCTGTTTTCGATGTAGGAAGATGCCCTTGAACCTGGAGATTTGGGACCCATGGGATGGGTAGCACGCAGTATTACTTTAAAGGGTCTGGGTTTGCTCACCCAACTTCACCAAACCTCTCAGCCCCAAGAGTGTCCACCCTTATGTCTCATCCAGCTGTGGGTCTAGATATGGTCAATCCAGGTTGCATCACAGCCCCTGAACGAATTGTGTAAGAATTTCTCTCTCTTTCACTGTCTTTGTTTCATGGGTTTTTAAAAGTAATTTATGTTTATAATGGGGTTTAGCTGCTTTTCACGGCTGTGTTTATGCCGCTTTACACCCACTTGACACACTAACAGAGAGATATCAATTCATAGGTTTTAAGATTATTACTAGACAGATATATTCTTGTGCGGTGAATCAGGCGTGTTGAGTCCAGTTCTCTAAGCAAGGAGTAGGTTTTGTCTATTACATATTGGGTTTATGGAACGGTATCTGAGCTAATTTGAAACTCTTGTTTTATGTATCACCCCACCTCACCTTTCCAGTTAAGCAGCCATAGTGTGTTTTCTGCATGTGTGACTCTGTTCTGTTTTGTAATTCAGTTCAAGTGTAACGGTTTTTACATTCCCTCTATAAGTGACACCTTATGAGAAGTTTCCTTTTCTGTGTGACTTATTTCACTGAGAATCGTCGTACCTAAATCCACTCATCATGCTGCTACTAGCCTTATGATATTGATTTCATGGCTGAGTGATATTCCATTGTACATAAGGACTACAACTTTTTTATCCATTTTTCGCTTTCCTGGGATATTTAAGGTGGAAAGAAGTGGAGGTCCTTGTCAAAAGAGCAGCCCTAAACTATGGGGTGCTTGTGTCTTGCTGATTTTTAATTTTCCCACTTTATACCCCCATGCGTGGAAGTGCCCTATGCTCTCTAAGCTGTGTTTTTTAGCTGTTTCAGGACACACCGTACCCTTCTCCAGAGTGGCTGTTGGCAATTTACATCCCGCCCATCAGTGTAGCAAGGCTCCCATTTCTCCATGGCCTGTCCTGCATTTCTGGTTTTGACACTTTTTTCAGCATGGCCCTTTTGACCGATGGGAAGCGAGACTTCTTTGTAGCGCTGATTTGCCTTTCCAGGTTGCTTGGTTGGCCAAAAAGGGCTTATGCGTTTTTTCCTGAATATATTCAGGAAAAAACGCATACCCCCTTTTTGGCCAAGGGCATCATTGTCAACGTTTTGCCTCTTTTCCTGTGCTTTAAAGGCTATTCGAATCTACCTCCTGAAATCTGTTTCCTGCAATTCTGCCTTGATTTCAAATCCTCTTCTTTGCCTTCCCTCAATATATTTGTGGACGAGAGTTATCATTTATAACTCTGCAGGTTTGTGAATTGCTGTGCCCTGAAGCTCCATTTTACAACTCGCTTTTTTGGGAGCTTGCCGCAAAAGCGCAGGATGGCTTCAGGCCCTGTACTGGTTCCGGTGGGCAGGGTGAGCCTGTGGTTAATTCTTCTTCCTGATGGGAAAATAGAGTGACATGTGCCTGTCCCAACACCAAGAGCTAGTCTCTCATTGGTTCCCCGTCTTCCCATTCATCCTCAGGACAAATTGCAACCTGTACGGAACAGGAGGTTAAAGGTGCTGATGCTCCACGTAGGTTGATTGCTAGTAAAGTGGCTGGAATGGCGAACCCGAGCACAATGAGATGAGAAATGAGGTGCGTTTTAGAAACCTTTCCCCATCACATGGTGTACCATCTTCTGGGTTTCTCATGCCTGTTTTCGATGTAGGAAGATGCCCTTGAACCTGGAGATTTGGGACCCATGGGACGGGTAGCACGCAGTATTACTTTAAAGGGTCTGCGTTTGCTCACCCAACTTCACCAAACCTCTCAGCCCCAAGAGTGTCCACCCTTATGTCTCATCCAGCTGTGGGTCTAGATATGGTCAATCCAGGTTGCATCACAGCCCCTGAACGAATTGTGTAAGAATTTCTCTCTCTTTCACTGTCTTTGTTTCATGGGTTTTTAAAAGTAATTTATTTTTATAATGGGGTTTAGCTGCTTTTCACGGCTGTGTTTATGCCGCTTTACACCCATTTGACACACTAACAGAGAGATATCAATACATAGGTTTTAAGATTATTACTAGTCAGATATATTCTTGTGCGGTGAATCAGGCGTGTTGAGTCCAGTTCTCTGAGCAAGGAGTAAGTCTTGTCTATTACATATTGGGATTATGGAACGGTATCTGAGCTAATTTGAAACTCTTGTTTTATGTATCACCCCACCTCACCTTTCCCGTTAAGCAGCCATAGTGTGTTTTCTGCATGTGTGACTCTGTTCTGTTTTGTAATTCAGTTCAAGTGTAACGGTTTTTACATTCCCTCTATAAGTGACACCTTATGAGAAGTGTCCTTTTCTGTGTGACTTATTTCACTTAGAATCGTCGTACCTAAATCCACTCATCATGCTGCTACTAGCCTTATGATATTGATTTCATGGCTGAGTGATATTCCATTGTACATAAGGTCTACAACTTTTTTATCCATTTTTCGCTTTCCTGGGATATTTAAGGTGGAATGAAGTGGAGGTCCTTGTCAACAGAGCAGCCCTAAACTTTGGGGTGCTTGTGTCTTGCTGATTTTTAATTTTCCCACTTTATACCCCCATGCCTGGAAGTGCCCTATGCTCTCTAAGCTGTGTTTTTTAGCTGTTTCAGGACACACCGTACCCTTCTCCAGACTGGCTGTTGGCAATTTATATCCCGCCCATCAGTGTAGCAAGGCTCCCATTTCTCCATGCCCTGTCCTGCATTTCTGGTTTTGACACATTTTTCAGCATGGCCTTTTTGATTGATGGGAAGCGAGACTTCTTTGTAGCGCTGATTTGCCTTTCCAGGTTGCTTGGTTGGCCAAAAAGGGCGTATGCGTTTTTTCCTGAATATATTCAGGAAAAAACGCATACGCACTTTTTGGCCAAGGGCATCATTGTCAACGTTTTGCCGCTTTTCATGGGCTTTAAAGACGATTCGAATCTACCTCCTGAAATCTGTTTCCTGCAATTCTGCCTTGATTTCAAATCCTCTTCTATGCCTTCCCTCAATATATTTGTGGACGAGAGTTATCATTTATAACTCTGCAGGTTTGTGAATTGCAGTGCCCTGAAGCTCCATTTTACAACTCGCTTTTTTGGGAGCTGGCCGCAAAAGCGCAGGATGGCTTCAGGCCCTGTTCTGGTTCCGGGGGGCAGGCTGAGCCTGTGGTTAATTCTTCTTCCTGATGGGAAAATAGAGTGACCTGTGCCTGTCCCAACACCAAGAGCTAGTCTCTCATTGGTTCCCCGTCTTCCCGTTCATCCTCAGGACAAATTGCAACCTGTACGGAACAGGAGGTTAAAGGTGCTGATGCTCCACGTAGGTTGATTGCTAGTAAAGTGGCTGGAATGGCGAACCCGAGCACAATGAGATGAGAAATGAGGTGCGTTTTAGAAACCTTTCCCCATCACACGGTGTACCATCTTCTGGGTTTCTCATGCCTGTTTTCGATGTAGGAAGATGCCCTTGAACCTGGAGATTTGGGACCCATGGGATGGGTAGCACGCAGTATTACTTTAAAGGGTCTGGGTTTGCTCACCCAACTTCACCAAACCTCTCAGCCCCAAGAGTGTCCACCCTTATGTCTCATCCAGCTGTGGGTCTAGATATGGTCAATCCAGGTTGCATCACAGCCCCTGAACGAATTGTGTAAGAATTTCTCTCTCTTTCACTGTCTTTGTTTCATGGGTTTTTAAAAGTAATTTATGTTTATAATGGGGTTTAGCTGCTTTTCACGGCTGTGTTTATGCCGCTTTACACCCACTTGACACACTAACAGAGAGATATCAATTCATAGGTTTTAAGATTATTACTAGACAGATATATTCTTGTGCGGTGAATCAGGCGTGTTGAGTCCAGTTCTCTAAGCAAGGAGTAGGTTTTGTCTATTACATATTGGGTTTATGGAACGGTATCTGAGCTAATTTGAAACTCTTGTTTTATGTATCACCCCACCTCACCTTTCCAGTTAAGCAGCCATAGTGTGTTTTCTGCATGTGTGACTCTGTTCTGTTTTGTAATTCAGTTCAAGTGTAACGGTTTTTACATTCCCTCTATAAGTGACACCTTATGAGAAGTTTCCTTTTCTGTGTGACTTATTTCACTGAGAATCGTCGTACCTAAATCCACTCATCATGCTGCTACTAGCCTTATGATATTGATTTCATGGCTGAGTGATATTCCATTGTACATAAGGACTACAACTTTTTTATCCATTTTTCGCTTTCCTGGGATATTTAAGGTGGAAAGAAGTGGAGGTCCTTGTCAAAAGAGCAGCCCTAAACTATGGGGTGCTTGTGTCTTGCTGATTTTTAATTTTCCCACTTTATACCCCCATGCGTGGAAGTGCCCTATGCTCTCTAAGCTGTGTTTTTTAGCTGTTTCAGGACACACCGTACCCTTCTCCAGAGTGGCTGTTGGCAATTTACATCCCGCCCATCAGTGTAGCAAGGCTCCCATTTCTCCATGGCCTGTCCTGCATTTCTGGTTTTGACACTTTTTTCAGCATGGCCCTTTTGACCGATGGGAAGCGAGACTTCTTTGTAGCGCTGATTTGCCTTTCCAGGTTGCTTGGTTGGCCAAAAAGGGCTTATGCGTTTTTTCCTGAATATATTCAGGAAAAAACGCATACCCCCTTTTTGGCCAAGGGCATCATTGTCAACGTTTTGCCTCTTTTCCTGTGCTTTAAAGGCTATTCGAATCTACCTCCTGAAATCTGTTTCCTGCAATTCTGCCTTGATTTCAAATCCTCTTCTTTGCCTTCCCTCAATATATTTGTGGACGAGAGTTATCATTTATAACTCTGCAGGTTTGTGAATTGCTGTGCCCTGAAGCTCCATTTTACAACTCGCTTTTTTGGGAGCTTGCCGCAAAAGCGCAGGATGGCTTCAGGCCCTGTACTGGTTCCGGTGGGCAGGGTGAGCCTGTGGTTAATTCTTCTTCCTGATGGGAAAATAGAGTGACATGTGCCTGTCCCAACACCAAGAGCTAGTCTCTCATTGGTTCCCCGTCTTCCCATTCATCCTCAGGACAAATTGCAACCTGTACGGAACAGGAGGTTAAAGGTGCTGATGCTCCACGTAGGTTGATTGCTAGTAAAGTGGCTGGAATGGCGAACCCGAGCACAATGAGATGAGAAATGAGGTGCGTTTTAGAAACCTTTCCCCATCACATGGTGTACCATCTTCTGGGTTTCTCATGCCTGTTTTCGATGTAGGAAGATGCCCTTGAACCTGGAGATTTGGGACCCATGGGACGGGTAGCACGCAGTATTACTTTAAAGGGTCTGCGTTTGCTCACCCAACTTCACCAAACCTCTCAGCCCCAAGAGTGTCCACCCTTATGTCTCATCCAGCTGTGGGTCTAGATATGGTCAATCCAGGTTGCATCACAGCCCCTGAACGAATTGTGTAAGAATTTCTCTCTCTTTCACTGTCTTTGTTTCATGGGTTTTTAAAAGTAATTTATTTTTATAATGGGGTTTAGCTGCTTTTCACGGCTGTGTTTATGCCGCTTTACACCCATTTGACACACTAACAGAGAGATATCAATACATAGGTTTTAAGATTATTACTAGTCAGATATATTCTTGTGCGGTGAATCAGGCGTGTTGAGTCCAGTTCTCTGAGCAAGGAGTAAGTCTTGTCTATTACATATTGGGATTATGGAACGGTATCTGAGCTAATTTGAAACTCTTGTTTTATGTATCACCCCACCTCACCTTTCCCGTTAAGCAGCCATAGTGTGTTTTCTGCATGTGTGACTCTGTTCTGTTTTGTAATTCAGTTCAAGTGTAACGGTTTTTACATTCCCTCTATAAGTGACACCTTATGAGAAGTGTCCTTTTCTGTGTGACTTATTTCACTTAGAATCGTCGTACCTAAATCCACTCATCATGCTGCTACTAGCCTTATGATATTGATTTCATGGCTGAGTGATATTCCATTGTACATAAGGTCTACAACTTTTTTATCCATTTTTCGCTTTCCTGGGATATTTAAGGTGGAATGAAGTGGAGGTCCTTGTCAACAGAGCAGCCCTAAACTTTGGGGTGCTTGTGTCTTGCTGATTTTTAATTTTCCCACTTTATACCCCCATGCCTGGAAGTGCCCTATGCTCTCTAAGCTGTGTTTTTTAGCTGTTTCAGGACACACCGTACCCTTCTCCAGACTGGCTGTTGGCAATTTATATCCCGCCCATTAGTGTAGCAAGGCTCCCATTTCTCCATGCCCTGTCCTGCATTTCTGGTTTTGACACATTTTTCAGCATGGCCTTTTTGATTGATGGGAAGCGAGACTTCTTTGTAGCGCTGATTTGCCTTTCCAGGTTGCTTGGTTGGCCAAAAAGGGCGTATGCGTTTTTTCCTGAATATATTCAGGAAAAAACGCATACGCACTTTTTGGCCAAGGGCATCATTGTCAACGTTTTGCCGCTTTTCATGGGCTTTAAAGACGATTCGAATCTACCTCCTGAAATCTGTTTCCTGCAATTCTGCCTTGATTTCAAATCCTCTTCTATGCCTTCCCTCAATATATTTGTGGACGAGAGTTATCATTTATAACTCTGCAGGTTTGTGAATTGCAGTGCCCTGAAGCTCCATTTTACAACTCGCTTTTTTGGGAGCTGGCCGCAAAAGCGCAGGATGGCTTCAGGCCCTGTTCTGGTTCCGGGGGGCAGGCTGAGCCTGTGGTTAATTCTTCTTCCTGATGGGAAAATAGAGTGACCTGTGCCTGTCCCAACACCAAGAGCTAGTCTCTCATTGGTTCCCCGTCTTCCCGTTCATCCTCAGGACAAATTGCAACCTGTACGGAACAGGAGGTTAAAGGTGCTGATGCTCCACGTAGGTTGATTGCTAGTAAAGTGGCTGGAATGGCGAACCCGAGCACAATGAGATGAGAAATGAGGTGCGTTTTAGAAACCTTTCCCCATCACACGGTGTACCATCTTCTGGGTTTCTCATGCCTGTTTTCGATGTAGGAATATGCCCTTGAACCTGGAGATTTGGGACCCATGGGATGGGTAGCACGCAGTATTACTTTAAAGGGTCTGCGTTTGCTCACCCAACTTCACCAAACCTCTCAGCCCCAAGAGTGTCCACCCTTATGTCTCATCCAGCTGTGGGTCTAGATATGGTCAATCCAGGTTGCATCACAGACCCTGAACGAATTGTGTAAGAATTTCTCTCTCTTTCACTGTCTTTGTTTCATGGGTTTTAAATGTAATTTATGTTTATAATGGGGTTTAGCTGCTTTTCACGGCTGTGTTTATGCCGCTTTACACCCACTTGACACACTAACAGAGAGATATCAATTCATAGGTTTTAAGATTATTACTAGTCAGATATATTCTTGTGCGGTGAATCAGGCGTGTTGAGTCCAGTTCTCTGAGCAAGGAGTAGGTTTTGTCTATTACATATTGGGTTTATGGAACGGTATCTGAGCTAATTTGAAACTCTTGTTTTATGTATCACCCCACCTCACCTTTCCAGTTAAGCAGCCATAGTGTGTTTTCTGCATGTGTGACTCTGTTCTGTTTTGTAATTCAGTTCAAGTGTAACGGTTTTTACATTCCCTCTATAAGTGACACCTTATGAGAAGTGTCCTTTTCTGTGTGACTTATTTCACTTAGAATCATCGTACCTAAATCCACTCATCATGCTGCTACTAGCCTTATGATATTGATTTCATGGCAGAGTGATATTCCATTGTACCTAAGGACTACAACTGTTTTATCCATTTTTCGCTTTCCTGGGATATTTAAGGTGGAATGAAGTGGAGGTCCTTGTCAAAAGAGCAGCCCTAAACTATGGGGTGCTTGTGTCTTGCTGATTTTTAATTTTCCCACTTTATACCCCCATGCGTGGAAGTGCCCTATGCTCTCTAAGCTGTGTTCTATAGCTGTTTCAGGACACACCGTACCCTTCTCCAGAGTGGCTGTTGGCAATTTACATCCCGCCCATCAGTGTAGCAAGGCTCCCCATTCTCCATGGCCTGTCCTGCATTTCTGGTTTTGACACTTTTTTCAGCATGGCCCTTTTGACCGATGGGAAGCGAGACTTCTTTGTAGCGCTGATTTGCCTTTCCAGGTTGCTTGGTTGGCCAAAAAGGGCGTATGCGTTTTTTCCTGAATATATTCAGGAAAAAACGCATACGCCCTTTTTGGCCAAGGGCATCATTGTCAACGTTTTGCTGCTTTTCATGTGCTTTAAAGGCGATTCGAATCTACCTCCTAAAATCTGTTTCCTGCAATTCTGCCTTGACATCAAATCCTCTTCTTTACCTTCCCTCAATATATTTGTGGACGAGAGTTATCATTTATAACTCTGCAGGTTTGTGAATTGCAGTGCCCTGAAGCTCCATTTTACAACTCGCTTTTTTGGAAGCTGGCCGCAAAAGCGCAGGATGGCTTCAGGCCCTGTTCTGGTTCCGGGGGGCAGGCTGAGCCTGTGGTTAATTCTTCTTCCTGATGGGAAAATAGAGTGACCTGGGCCTGTCCCAACACCAAGAGCTAGTCTCTCATTGGTTCCCCGTCTTCCCGTTCATCCTCAGGACAAATTGCAACCTGTACGGAACAGGAGGTTAAAGGTGCTGATGCTCCAAGTAGGGAGATTGCTAGTAAAGTGGCTGGAATGGCAAACCCGAGCACAAGGAGATGAGAAATGAGGTGCGTTTTAGAAACCTTTCCCCATCACACGGTGTACCATCTTCTGGGTTTCTCATGCATGTTTTCGATGTAGGAAGATGCCCTTGAACCTGGAGATTTGGGACCCATGCGATGGTTACCACGCAGTATTACTTTAAAGGGTCTGTGTTTGCTCACCCAACCTCACCAAACCTCTCAGTCCCAAGAGTGTCCACCCTTATGTCTCATCCAGCTGTGGGTCTAGATATGGTCAATCCAGGTTGCATCAAAGCCCCTGAACGAATTGTGTAAGAATTTCTCTCTCTTTCCCTGTCTTTGTTTCATGGGTTTTTAAAAGTAATTCATTTTTATAATGGGGTTTAGCTGCTTTTCACGGCTGTGTTTATGCCGCTTTACACCCACTTGACACACTAATAGAGAGATATCAATACATAGGTTTTAAGATTATTACTAGTCAGATATATTCTTGTGCGGTGAATCGGGCGTGTTGAGTCCAGTTCTCTGAGCAAGGAGTAGGTCTTGTCTGTTACATATTGGGTTTATGGAACGGTATCTGATGTAATTTGAAACTCTTGTTTTATGTATCTCCCCACCTCACCTTTCCCGTTAAGCAGCCATAGTGTGTTTTCTGCATGTGTCACTCTGTTCTGTTTTGTAATTCAGTTCAAGTGTAACGGTTTTTACATTCCCTCTATAAGTGACGCCTTATGAGAAGTGTCCTTTTCTGTGTGACTTATTTCACTTAGAATCGTCGTACCTAAATCCACTCATCATGCTGCTACTAGCCTTATGACATTGATTTCATGGCTGAGTGATATTCCATCGTACATAAGGACCACAACTTTTTTATCCATTTTTCTCTTTCCTGGGATATTTAAGGTGGAATGAAGTGGAAGTCCTTGTCAACAGAGCAGCCCTAAACTTTGGGGTGCTTGTGTCTTGCTGATTTTCAATTTTCCCACTTTATACCCCTATGCGTGGAAGTGCCCTATCCTCTCTAGGCTGTGTTTTTTAGATGGTTCAGGACACACCGTACCCTTCTCCAGAGTGGCTGTTGGAAATTTACATCCCGCCCATCAGTGTAGCAAGGCTCCCATTTCTCCATGGCCTGTCCTGCATTTCTGGTTTTGACACTTTTTTCAGAATGGCCCTTTTGACCAATGGGAAGCGAGACTTCTTTGTAGCGCTGATTTGCCTTTCCAGGTTGCTTGGTTGGCCAAAAAGGGCGTATGCGTTTTTTCCTGAATATATTCAGGAAAAAACGCATACGCCCTTTTTGGCCAAGGGCATCATTGTCAACGTTTTGCCGCTTTTCATGTGCTTTAAAGGCGATTCGAATCTACCTCCTGAAATCTGTTTCCTGCAATTCTGCCTTGATTTCAAATCCTCTTCTTTGCCTTCCCTCAATATATTTGTGGACGAGAGTTATCATTTATAACTCTGCAGGTTTGTGAATTGCTGTGCCCTGAAGCTCCATTTTACAAGTCGCTTTTTTGGGAGCTGGCCGCAAAAGCGCAGGATGGCTTCAGGCCCTGTTTTGGTTCCGGTGGGCAGGGTGAGCCTGTGGTTAATTCTTCTTCCTGATGGGAAAATAGAGTGACCTGTGCCTGTCCCAACACCAAGAGCTAGTCTCTCATTGGTTCCCCGTCTTCCCATTCATCCTCAGGACAAATTGCAACCTGTACGGAACAGGAGGTTAAAGGTGCTGATGCTCCACGTAGGGAGATTGCTAGTAAAGTGGCTGGAATGGCGAACCCGAGCACAAGTACATGAGAAATGAGGTGCGTTTTAGAAACCTTTCCCCATCACATGGTGTACCATCTTCTGGGTTTCTCATGCCTGTTTTCGATGTAGGAAGATGCCCTTGAACCTGGAGATTTGGGACCCATGGGACGGGTAGCACGCAGTATTACTTTAAAGGGTCTGCGTTTGCTCACCCAACTTCACCAAACCTCTCAGCCCCAAGAGTGTCCACCCTTATGTCTCATCCAGCTGTGGGTCTAGATATGGTCAATCCAGGTTGCATCACAGCCCCTGAACGAATTGTGTAAGAATTTCTCTCTCTTTCACTGTCTTTGTTTCATGGGTTTTTAAAAGTAATTTATTTTTATAATGGGGTTTAGCTGCTTTTCACGGCTGTGTTTATGCCGCTTTACACCCATTTGACACACTAACAGAGAGATATCAATACATAGGTTTTAAGATTATTACTAGTCAGATATATTCTTGTGCGGTGAATCAGGCGTGTTGAGTCCAGTTCTCTGAGCAAGGAGTAAGTCTTGTCTATTACATATTGGGTTTATGGAACGGTATCTGAGCTAATTTGAAACTCTTGTTTTATGTATCACCCCACCTCACCTTTCCCGTTAAGCAGCCATAGTGTGTTTTCTGCATGTGTGACTCTGTTCTGTTTTGTAATTCAGTTCAAGTGTAACGGTTTTTACATTCCCTCTATAAGTGACACCTTATGAGAAGTGTCCTTTTCTGTGTGACTTATTTCACTTAGAATCGTCGTACCTAAATCCACTCATCATGCTGCTACTAGCCTTATGATATTGATTTCATGGCTGAGTGATATTCCATTGTACATAAGGTCTACAACATTTTTATCCATTTTTCGCTTTCCTGGGATATTTAAGGTGGAATGAAGTGCAGGTCCTTGTCAACAGAGCAGCCCTAAACTTTGGGGTGCTTGTGTCTTGCTGATTTTTAATTTTCCCACTTTATACCCCCATGCGTGGAAGTGCCCTATGCTCTCTAAGCTGTGTTTTTTAGCTGTTTCAGGACACACCGTACCCTTCTCCAGACTGGCTGTTGGCAATTTACATCCCGCCCATCAGTGTAGCAAGGCTCCCATTTCTCCATGGCCTGTCCTGCATTTCTGGTTTTGACACATTTTTCAGCATGGCCTTTTTGATTGATGGGAAGCGAGACTTCTTTGTAGCGCTGATTTGCCTTTCCAGGTTGCTTGGTTGGCCAAAAAGGGCGTATGCGTTTTTTCCTGAATATATTCAGGAAAAAACGCATACGCCCTTTTTGGCCAAGGGCATCATTGTCAACGTTTTGCCGCTTTTCATGGGCTTTAAAGACGATTCGAATCTACCTCCTGAAATCTGTTTCCTGCAATTCTGCCTTGATTTCAAATCCTCTTCTTTGCCTTCCCTCAATATATTTGTGGACGAGAGTTATCATTTATAACTCTGCAGGTTTGTGAATTGCAGTGCCCTGAAGCTCCATTTTACAACTCGCTTTTTTGGGAGCTGGCCGCAAAAGCGCAGGATGGCTTCAGGCCCTGTTCTGGTTCCGGGGGGCAGGCTGAGCCTGTGGTTAATTCTTCTTCCTGATGGGAAAATAGAGTGACCTGTGCCTGTCCCAACACCAAGAGCTAGTCTCTCATTGGTTCCCCGTCTTCCCGTTCATCCTCAGGACAAATTGCAACCTGTACGGAACAGGAGGTTAAAGGTGCTGATGCTCCAAGTAGGGAGATTGCTAGTAAAGTGGCTGGAATGGCAAACCCGAGCACAAGGAGATGAGAAATGAGGTGCATTTTAGAAACCTTTCCCCATCACACGGTGTACCATCTTCTGGGTTTCTCATGCCTGTTTTCGATGTAGGAAGATGCCCTTAAACCTGGAGATTTGGGACCCATGGGACGGGTAGCACTCAGTATTACTTTAAAGGGTCTGTGTTTGCTCACCCAACCTCACCAAACCTCTCAGCCCCAAGAGTGTCCACCCTTATGTCTCATCCAGCTGTGGGTCTAGATATGGTCAATCCAGGTTGCATCACAGCCCCTGAACGAATTGTGTAAGAATTTCTCTCTCTTTCACTGTCTTTGTTTCATGGGTTTTTAAAAGTAATTTATTTTTATAATGGGGTTTAGCTGCTTTTCACGGCTGTGTTTATGCCGCTTTACACCCACTTGACACACTAACAGAGAGATATCAATACATAGGTTTTAAGATTATTACTAGTCAGATATATTCTTGTGCGGTGAATCAGGCGTGTTGAGTCCAGTTCTCTGAGCAAGGAGTAAGTCTTGTCTATTACATATTGGGTTTATGGAACGGTATCTGAGCTAATTTGAAACTCTTGTTTTATGTATCACCCCACCTCACCTTTCCCGTTAAGCAGCCATAGTGTGTTTTCTGCATGTGTGACTCTGTTCTGTTTTGTAATTCAGTTCAAGTGTAACGGTTTTTACATTCCCTCTATAAGTGACACCTTATGAGAAGTGTCCTTTTCTGTGTGACTTATTTCACTTAGAATCGTTGTACCTAAATCCACTCATCATGCTGCTACTAGCCTTATGATATTGATTTCATGGCTGAGTGATATTCCATTGTACATAAGGTCTACAACTTTTTTATCCATTTTTCGCTTTCCTGGGATATTTAAGGTGGAATGAAGTGGAGGTCCTTGTCAACAGAGCAGCCCTAAACTTTGGGGTGCTTGTGTCTTGCTGATTTTTAATTTTCCCACTTTATACCCCCATGCGTTGAAGTGCCCTATGCTCTCTAAGCTGTGTTTTTTAGCTGTTTCAGGACACACCGTACCCTTCTCCAGAGTGGCTGTTGGCAATTTACATCCCGCCCATCAGTGTAGCAAGGCTCCCATTTCTCCATGGCCTGTCCTGCATTTTTGGTTTTGACACATTTTTCAGCATGGCCTTTTTGATTGATGGGAAGCGAGACTTCTTTGTAGCGCTGATTTGCCTTTCCAGGTTGCTTGGTTGGCCAAAAAGGGCGTATGCGTTTTTTCCTGAATATATTCAGGAAAAAACGCATACGCCCTTTTTGGCCAAGGGCATCATTGTCAACGTTTTGCCGCTTTTCATGGGCTTTAAAGGCGATTCGAATCTACCTCCTGAAATATGTTTCCTGCAATTCTGCCTTGATGTCAAATCCTCTTCTTTTCCTTCCCTCAATATATTTGTGGACGAGAGTTATCATTTATAACTCTGTAGGATTGTGAATTGCAGTGCCCTGAAGCTCCATTTTACAACTCGCTTTTTTGGGAGGTGGCCACCAAAGCGCAGGATGGCTTCAGGCCCTGTTCTGGTTCCGGGGGGCAGGCTGAGCCTGTGGTTAATTCTTCTTCCTGATGGGAAAATAGAGTGACCTGTGCCTGTCCCAACACCAAGAGCTAATCTCTCATTGGTTCCCCGTCTTCCCATTCATCCTCAGGACAAATTGCAACCTGTACGGAACAGGAGGTTAAAGGTGCTGATGTTCCACGTAGGTTGATTGCTAGTAAAGTAGCTGGAATGGCGAACCCGAGCACAAGGAGATGAGAAATGAGGTGCGTTTTAGAAACCTTTCCCCATCACACGGTGTACCATCTTCTGGGTTTCTCATGCCTGTTTTCGATGTAGGAAGATGCCCTTGAACCTGGAGATTTGGGACCCATGGGACGGGTAGCACGCAGTATTACTTTAAAGGGTCTGCGTTTGCTCACCCAACTTCACCAAACCTCTCAGCCCCAAGAGTGTCCACCCTTATGTCTCATCCAGCTGTGGGTCTAGATATGGTCAATCCAGGTTGCATCACAGCCCCTGAACGAATTGTGTAAGAATTTCTCTCTCTTTCACTGTCTTTGTTTCATGGGTTTTTAAAAGTAATTTATGTTTATAATGGGGTTTAGCTGCTTTTCACGGCTGTGTTTATGCCGCTTTACACCCACTTGACACACTAACCGAGAGATATCAATTCATAGGTTTTAAGATTATTACTAGTCAGATATATTCTTGTGCGGTGAATCAGGCGTGTTGAGTCCAGTTCTCTGAGCAAGGAGTAGGTTTTGTCTATTACATATTGGGTTTATGGAACGGTATCTGAGCTAATTTGAAACTCTTGTTTTATGTATCACCCCACCTCACCTTTCCAGTTAAGCAGCCATAGTGTGTTTTCTGCATGTGTGACTCTGTTCTGTTTTGTAATTCAGTTCAAGTGTAACGGTTTTTACATTCCCTCTATAAGTGACACCTTATGAGAAGTTTCCTTTTCTGTGTGACTTATTTCACTTAGAATCGTCGTACCTAAATCCACTCATCATGCTGCTACTAGCCTTATGATATTGATTTCATGGCAGAGTGATATTCCATTGTACCTAAGGACTACAAGTTTTTTATCCATTTTTCGCTTTCCTGGGATATTTAAGGTGGAATGAAGTGGAGGTCCTTGTCAAAAGAGCAGCCCTAAACTATGGGGTGCTTGTGTCTTGCTGATTTTTAATTTTCCCACTTTATACCCCCATGCGTGGAAGTGCCCTATGCTCTCTAAGCTGTGTTCTATAGCTGTTTCAGGACACACCGTACCCTTCTCCAGAGTGGCTGTTGGCAATTTACATCCCGCCCATCAGTGTAGCAAGGCTCCCATTCTCCATGGCCTGTCCTGCATTTCTGGTTTTGAAACTTTTTTCAGCATGGCCCTTTTGACCGATGGGAAGCGAGACTTCTTTGTAGCGCTGATTTGCCTTTCCAGGTTGCTTGGTTGGCCAAAAAGGGCGTATGCGTTTTTTCCTGAATATATTCAGGAAAAAACGCATACGCCCTTTTTGGCCAAGGGCATCATTGTCAAAGATTTGCCGCTTTTCATGTGCTTTAAAGGCGATTCGAATCTACCTCCTAAAATCTGTTTCCTGCAATTCTGCCTTGACTTCAAATCCTCTTCTTTGCCTTCCCTCAATATATTTGTGGACGAGAGTTATCATTTATAACTCTGCAGGTTTGTGAATTGCAGTGCCCTGAAGCTCCATTTTACAACTCGCTTTTTTGGGAGCTGGCCGCAAAAGCGCAGGATGGCTTCAGGCCCTGTTCTGGTTCCGGGGGGCAGGCTGAGCCTGTGGTTAATTCTTCTTCCTGATGGGAAAATAGAGTGACCTGTGCCTGTCCCAACACCAAGAGCTAGTCTCTCATTGGTTCCCTGTCTTCCCGTTCATCCTCAGGACAAATTGCAACCTGTACGGAACAGGAGGTTAAAGGTGCTGATGCTCCAAGTAGGGAGATTGCTAGTAAAGTGGCTGGAATGGCAAACCCGAGCACAAGGAGATGAGAAATGAGGTGCGTTTTAGAAACCTTTCCCCATCACACGGTGTACCATCTTCTGGGTTTCTCATGCATGTTTTCGATGTAGGAAGATGCCCTTGAACCTGGAGATTTGGGACCCATGCGATGGTTACCACGCAGTATTACTTTAAAGGGTCTGTGTTTGCTCACCCAACCTCACCAAACCTCTCAGCCCCAAGAGTGTCCACCCTTATGTCTCATCCAGCTGTGGGTCTAGATATGGTCAATCCAGGTTGCATCAAAGCCCCTGAACGAATTGTGTAAGAATTTCTCTCTCTTTCCCTGTCTTTGTTTCATGGGTTTTTAAAAGTAATTCATTTTTATAATGGGGTTTAGCTGCTTTTCACGGCTGTGTTTATGCCGCTTTACACCCACTTGACACACTAATAGAGAGATATCAATACATAGGTTTTAAGATTATTACTAGTCAGATATATTCTTGTGCGGTGAATCGGGCGTGTTGAGTCCAGTTCTCTGAGCAAGGAGTAGGTCTTGTCTGTTACATATTGGGTTTATGGAACGGTATCTGATGTAATTTGAAACTCTTGTTTTATGTATCTCCCCACCTCACCTTTCCCGTTAAGCAGCCATAGTGTGTTGTCTGCATGTGTCACTCTGTTCTGTTTTGTAATTCAGTTCAAGTGTAACGGTTTTTACGTTCCCTCTATAAGTGACACCTTATGAGAAGTGTCCTTTTCTGTGTGACTTATTTCACTTAGAATCGTCGTACCTAAATCCACTCATCATGCTGCTACTAGACTTATGACATTGATTTCATGGCTGAGTGATATTCCATCGTACATAAGGACCACAACTTTTTTATCCATTTTTCTCTTTCCTGGGATATTTAAGGTGGAATGAAGTGGAAGTCCTTGTCAACAGAGCAGCCCTAAACTTTGGGGTGCTTGTGTCTTGCTGATTTTCAATTTTCCCACTTTATACCCCCATGCGTGGAAGTGCCCTATGCTCTCTAAGCTGTGTTCTATAGCTGTTTCAGGACACACCGTACCCTTCTCCAGAGTGGCTGTTGGCAATTTACATCCCGCCCATCAGTGTAGCAAGGCTCCCCATTCTCCATGGCCTGTCCTGCATTTCTGGTTTTGAAACTTTTTTCAGCATGGCCCTTTTGACCGATGGGAAGCGAGACTTCTTTGTAGCGCTGCTTTGCCTTTCCAGGTTGCTTGGTTGGCCAAAAAGGGCGTATGCGTTTTTTCCTGAATATATTCAGGAAAAAACGCATACGCCCTTTTTGGCCAAGGGCATCATTGTCAACGTTTTGCCGCTTTTCATGTGCTTTAAAGGCGATTCGAATCTACCTCCTAAAATCTGTTTCCTGCAATTCTGCCTTGACTTCAAATCCTCTTCTTTGCCTTCCCTCAATATATTTGTGGACGAGAGTTATCATTTATAACTCTGCAGGTTCGTGAATTGCAGTGCCCTGAAGCTCCATTTTACAACTCGCTTTTTTGGGAGCTGACCGCAAAAGCGCAGGATGGCTTCAGGCCCTGTTCTGGTTCCGGGGGGCAGGCTGAACCTGTGGTTAATTCTTCTTCCTGATGGGAAAATAGAGTGACCTGTGCCTGTCCCAACACCAAGAGCTAGTCTCTCATTGGTTCCCCGTCTTCCCGTTCATCCTCAGGACAAATTGCAACCTGTACGGAACAGGAGGTTAAAGGTGCTGATGCTCCAAGTAGGGAGATTGCTAGTAAAGTGGCTGGAATGGCAAACCCGAGCACAAGGAGATGAGAAATGAGGTGCGTTTTAGAAACCTTTCCCCATCACACGGTGTACCATCTTCTGGGTTTCTCATGCATGTTTTCGATGTAGGAAGATGCCCTTGAACCTGGAGATTTGGGACCCATGCGATGGTTACCACGCAGTATTACTTTAAAGGGTCTGTGTTTGCTCACCCAACCTCACCAAACCTCTCAGCCCCAAGAGTGTCCACCCTTATGTCTCATCCAGCTGTGGGTCTAGATATGGTCAATCCAGGTTGCATCAAAGCCCCTGAACGAATTGTGTAAGAATTTCTCTCTCTTTCCCTGTCTTTGTTTCATGGGTTTTTAAAAGTAATTCATTTTTATAATGGGGTTTAGCTGCTTTTCACGGCTGTGTTTATGCCGCTTTACACCCACTTGACACACTAATAGAGAGATATCAATACATAGGTTTTAAGATTATTACTAGTCAGATATATTCTTGTGCGGTGAATCGGGCGTGTTGAGTCCAGTTCTCTGAGCAAGGAGTAGGTCTTGTCTGTTACATATTGGGTTTATGGAACGGTATCTGATGTAATTTAAACTCTTGTTTTATGTATCTCCCCACCTCACCTTTCCCGTTAAGCAGCCATAGTGTGTTTTCTGCATGTGTCACTCTGTTCTGTTTTGTAATTCAGTTCAAGTGTAACGGTTTTTACATTCCCTCTATAAGTGACACCTTATGAGAAGTGTCCTTTTCTGTGTGACATATTTCACTTAGAATCGTCGTACCTAAATCCACTCATCATGCTGCTACTAGCCTTATGACATTGATTTCATGGCTGAGTGATATTCCATCGTACATAAGGACCACAACTTTTTTATCCATTTTTCTCTTTCCTGGGATATTTAAGGTGGAATGAAGTGGAAGTCCTTGTCAACAGAGCAGCCCTAAACTTTGGGGTGCTTGTGTCTTGCTGATTTTCAATTTTCCCACTTTATACCCCCATGCGTGGAAGTGCCCTATCCTCTCTAGGCTGTGTTTTTTAGATGGTTCAGGACACACCGTACCCTTCTCCAGAGTGGCTGTTGGAAATTTACATCCCGCCCATCAGTGTAGCAAGGCTCCCATTTCTCCATGGCCTGTCCTGCATTTCTGGTTTTGACACTTTTTTCAGAATGGCCCTTTTGACCAATGGGAAGCGAGACTTCTTTGTAGCGCTGATTTGCCTTTCCAGGTTGCTTGGTTGGCCAAAAAGGGCGTATGCGTTTTTTCCTGAATATATTCAGGAAAAAACGCATACGCCCTTTTTGGCCAAGGGCATCATTGTCAACGTTTTGCCGCTTTTCATGTGCTTTAAAGGCGATTCGAATCTACCTCCTGAAATCTGTTTCCTGCAATTCTGCCTTGATTTCAAATCCTCTTCTTTGCCTTCCCTCAATATATTTGTGGACGAGAGTTATCATTTATAATTCTGCAGGTTTGTGAATTGCTGTGCCCTGAAGCTCCATTTTACAAGTCGCTTTTTTGGGAGCTGGCCGCAAAAGCGCAGGATGGCTTCAGGCCCTGTTTTGGTTGCGGTGGGCAGGGTGAGCCTGTGGTTAATTCTTCTTCCTGATGGGAAAATAGAGTGACCTGTGCCTATCCCAACACCAAGAGCTAGTCTCTCATTGGTTCCCCGTCTTCCCATTCATCCTCAGGACAAATTGCAACCTGTACGGAACAGGAGGTTAAAGGTGCTGATGCTCCACGTAGGGAGATTGCTAGTAAAGTGGCTGGAATGGCGAACCCGAGCACAAGTACATGAGAAATGAGGTGCGTTTTAGAAACCTTTCCCCATCACATGGTGTACCATCTTCTGGGTTTCTCATGCCTGTTTTCGATGTAGGAAGATGCCCTTGAACCTGGAGATTTGGGACCCATGGGACGGGTAGCACGCAGTATTACTTTAAAGGGTCTGCGTTTGCTCATCCAACTTCACCAAACCTCTCAGCCCCAAGAGTGTCCTCTCTTATGTCTCATCCAGCTGTGGGTCTAGATATGGTCAATCCAGGTTGCATCACAGCCCCTGAACGAATAGTGTAAGAATTTCTCTCTCTTTCACTGTCTTTGTTTCATGGGTTTTTAAAAGTAATTTATTTTTATAATGGGGTTTAGCTGCTTTTCACGGCTGTGTTTATGCCGCTTTACACCCACTTGACACACTAACAGAGAGATATCAATACATAGGTTTTAAGATTATTACTAGTCAGATATATTCTTGTGCGGTGAATCAGGCGTGTTGAGTCCAGTTCTCTGAGCAAGGAGTAGGTCTTGTCTATTACATATTGGGTTTATGGAACGGTATCTGAGCTAATTTGAAACTCTTGTTTTATGTATCACCCCACCTCACCTTTCCCGTTAAGCAGCCATAGTGTGTTTTCTGCATGTGTGACTCTGTTCTGTTTTGTAATTCAGTTCAAGTGTAACGGTTTTTACATTCCCTCTATAAGTGACACCTTATGAGAAGTGTCCTTTTCTGTGTGACTTATTTCACTTAGAATCGTCGTACCTAAATCCACTCATCATGCTGCTACTAGCCTTATGATATTGATTTCATGGCTGAGTGATATTCCATTGTACATAAGGTCTACAACTTTTTTATCCATTTTTCGCTTTCCTGGGATATTTAAGGTGGAATGAAGTGGAGGTCCTTGTCAACAGAGCAGCCCTAAACTTTGGGGTGCTTGTGTCTTGCTGATTTTCAATTTTCCCACTTTATACCCCCATGCGTGGAAGTGCCCTATCCTCTCTAGGCTGTGTTTTTTAGATGGTTCAGGACACACCGTACACTTCTCCAGAGTGGCTGTTGGAAATTTACATCCCGCCCATCAGTGTAGCAAGGCTCCCATTTCTCCATGGCCTGTCCTGCATTTCTGGTTTTGACACTTTTTTCAGAATGGCCCTTTTGACCAATGGGAAGCGAGACTTCTTTGTAGCGCTGATTTGCCTTTCCAGGTTGCTTGGTTGGCCAAAAAGGGCGTATGCGTTTTTTCCTGAATATATTCAGGAAAAAACGCATACGCCCTTTTTGGCCAAGGGCATCATTGTCAACGTTTTGCCGCTTTTCCTGTGCTTTAAAGGCGATTCGAATCTACCTCCTGAAATCTGTTTCCTGCAATTCTGCCTTGATTTCAAATCCTCTTCTTTGCCTTCCCTCAATATATTTGTGTACGAGAGTTATCATTTATAACTCTGCAGGTTTGTGAATTGCTGTGCCCTGAAGCTCCATTTTACAAGTCGCTCTTTTGGGAGCTGGCCGCAAAAGCGCAGGATGGCTTCAGGCCCTGTTCTGGTTCCGGTGGGCAGGGTGAGCCTGTGGTTAATTCTTCTTCCTGATGGGAAAATAGAGTGACCTGTGCCTGTCCCAACACCAAGAGCTAGTCTCTCATTGGTTCCCCGTCTTCCCATTCATCCTCAGGACAAATTGCAACCTGTACGGAACAGGAGGTTAAAGGTGCTGATGTTCCACGTAGGTTGATTGCTAGTAAAGTAGCTGGAATGGCGAACCCGAGCACAAGGAGATGAGAAATGAGGTGCGTTTTAGAAACCTTTCCCCATCACACGGTGTACCATCTTCTGGGTTTCTCATGCCTGTTTTCGATGTAGGAAGATGCCCTTGAACCTGGAGATTTGGGACCCATGGGATGGGTAGCACGCAGTATTACTTTAAAGGGTCTGGGTTTGCTCACCCAACTTCACCAAACCTCTCAGCCCCAAGAGTGTCCACCCTTATGTCTCATCCAGCTGTGGGTCTAGATATGGTCAATCCAGGTTGCATCACAGCCCCTGAACGAATTGTGTAAGAATTTCTCTCTCTTTCACTGTCTTTGTTTCATGGGTTTTTAAAAGTAATTTATGTTTATAATGGGGTTTAGCTGCTTTTCACGGCTGTGTTTATGCCGCTTTACACCCACTTGACACACTAACAGAGAGATATCAATTCATAGGTTTTAAGATTATTACTAGACAGATATATTCTTGTGCGGTGAATCAGGCGTGTTGAGTCCAGTTCTCTAAGCAAGGAGTAGGTTTTGTCTATTACATATTGGGTTTATGGAACGGTATCTGAGCTAATTTGAAACTCTTGTTTTATGTATCACCCCACCTCACCTTTCCAGTTAAGCAGCCATAGTGTGTTTTCTGCATGTGTGACTCTGTTCTGTTTTGTAATTCAGTTCAAGTGTAACGGTTTTTACATTCCCTCTATAAGTGACACCTTATGAGAAGTTTCCTTTTCTGTGTGACTTATTTCACTGAGAATCGTCGTACCTAAATCCACTCATCATGCTGCTACTAGCCTTATGATATTGATTTCATGGCTGAGTGATATTCCATTGTACATAAGGACTACAACTTTTTTATCCATTTTTCGCTTTCCTGGGATATTTAAGGTGGAAAGAAGTGGAGGTCCTTGTCAAAAGAGCAGCCCTAAACTATGGGGTGCTTGTGTCTTGCTGATTTTTAATTTTCCCACTTTATACCCCCATGCGTGGAAGTGCCCTATGCTCTCTAAGCTGTGTTTTTTAGCTGTTTCAGGACACACCGTACCCTTCTCCAGAGTGGCTGTTGGCAATTTACATCCCGCCCATCAGTGTAGCAAGGCTCCCATTTCTCCATGGCCTGTCCTGCATTTCTGGTTTTGACACTTTTTTCAGCATGGCCCTTTTGACCGATGGGAAGCGAGACTTCTTTGTAGCGCTGATTTGCCTTTCCAGGTTGCTTGGTTGGCCAAAAAGGGCTTATGCGTTTTTTCCTGAATATATTCAGGAAAAAACGCATACCCCCTTTTTGGCCAAGGGCATCATTGTCAACGTTTTGCCTCTTTTCCTGTGCTTTAAAGGCTATTCGAATCTACCTCCTGAAATCTGTTTCCTGCAATTCTGCCTTGATTTCAAATCCTCTTCTTTGCCTTCCCTCAATATATTTGTGGACGAGAGTTATCATTTATAACTCTGCAGGTTTGTGAATTGCTGTGCCCTGAAGCTCCATTTTACAACTCGCTTTTTTGGGAGCTTGCCGCAAAAGCGCAGGATGGCTTCAGGCCCTGTACTGGTTCCGGTGGGCAGGGTGAGCCTGTGGTTAATTCTTCTTCCTGATGGGAAAATAGAGTGACATGTGCCTGTCCCAACACCAAGAGCTAGTCTCTCATTGGTTCCCCGTCTTCCCATTCATCCTCAGGACAAATTGCAACCTGTACGGAACAGGAGGTTAAAGGTGCTGATGCTCCACGTAGGTTGATTGCTAGTAAAGTGGCTGGAATGGCGAACCCGAGCACAATGAGATGAGAAATGAGGTGCGTTTTAGAAACCTTTCCCCATCACATGGTGTACCATCTTCTGGGTTTCTCATGCCTGTTTTCGATGTAGGAAGATGCCCTTGAACCTGGAGATTTGGGACCCATGGGACGGGTAGCACGCAGTATTACTTTAAAGGGTCTGCGTTTGCTCACCCAACTTCACCAAACCTCTCAGCCCCAAGAGTGTCCACCCTTATGTCTCATCCAGCTGTGGGTCTAGATATGGTCAATCCAGGTTGCATCACAGCCCCTGAACGAATTGTGTAAGAATTTCTCTCTCTTTCACTGTCTTTGTTTCATGGGTTTTTAAAAGTAATTTATTTTTATAATGGGGTTTAGCTGCTTTTCACGGCTGTGTTTATGCCGCTTTACACCCATTTGACACACTAACAGAGAGATATCAATACATAGGTTTTAAGATTATTACTAGTCAGATATATTCTTGTGCGGTGAATCAGGCGTGTTGAGTCCAGTTCTCTGAGCAAGGAGTAAGTCTTGTCTATTACATATTGGGATTATGGAACGGTATCTGAGCTAATTTGAAACTCTTGTTTTATGTATCACCCCACCTCACCTTTCCCGTTAAGCAGCCATAGTGTGTTTTCTGCATGTGTGACTCTGTTCTGTTTTGTAATTCAGTTCAAGTGTAACGGTTTTTACATTCCCTCTATAAGTGACACCTTATGAGAAGTGTCCTTTTCTGTGTGACTTATTTCACTTAGAATCGTCGTACCTAAATCCACTCATCATGCTGCTACTAGCCTTATGATATTGATTTCATGGCTGAGTGATATTCCATTGTACATAAGGTCTACAACTTTTTTATCCATTTTTCGCTTTCCTGGGATATTTAAGGTGGAATGAAGTGGAGGTCCTTGTCAACAGAGCAGCCCTAAACTTTGGGGTGCTTGTGTCTTGCTGATTTTTAATTTTCCCACTTTATACCCCCATGCCTGGAAGTGCCCTATGCTCTCTAAGCTGTGTTTTTTAGCTGTTTCAGGACACACCGTACCCTTCTCCAGACTGGCTGTTGGCAATTTATATCCCGCCCATCAGTGTAGCAAGGCTCCCATTTCTCCATGCCCTGTCCTGCATTTCTGGTTTTGACACATTTTTCAGCATGGCCTTTTTGATTGATGGGAAGCGAGACTTCTTTGTAGCGCTGATTTGCCTTTCCAGGTTGCTTGGTTGGCCAAAAAGGGCGTATGCGTTTTTTCCTGAATATATTCAGGAAAAAACGCATACGCACTTTTTGGCCAAGGGCATCATTGTCAACGTTTTGCCGCTTTTCATGGGCTTTAAAGACGATTCGAATCTACCTCCTGAAATCTGTTTCCTGCAATTCTGCCTTGATTTCAAATCCTCTTCTATGCCTTCCCTCAATATATTTGTGGACGAGAGTTATCATTTATAACTCTGCAGGTTTGTGAATTGCAGTGCCCTGAAGCTCCATTTTACAACTCGCTTTTTTGGGAGCTGGCCGCAAAAGCGCAGGATGGCTTCAGGCCCTGTTCTGGTTCCGGGGGGCAGGCTGAGCCTGTGGTTAATTCTTCTTCCTGATGGGAAAATAGAGTGACCTGTGCCTGTCCCAACACCAAGAGCTAGTCTCTCATTGGTTCCCCGTCTTCCCGTTCATCCTCAGGACAAATTGCAACCTGTACGGAACAGGAGGTTAAAGGTGCTGATGCTCCACGTAGGTTGATTGCTAGTAAAGTGGCTGGAATGGCGAACCCGAGCACAATGAGATGAGAAATGAGGTGCGTTTTAGAAACCTTTCCCCATCACACGGTGTACCATCTTCTGGGTTTCTCATGCCTGTTTTCGATGTAGGAATATGCCCTTGAACCTGGAGATTTGGGACCCATGGGATGGGTAGCACGCAGTATTACTTTAAAGGGTCTGCGTTTGCTCACCCAACTTCACCAAACCTCTCAGCCCCAAGAGTGTCCACCCTTATGTCTCATCCAGCTGTGGGTCTAGATATGGTCAATCCAGGTTGCATCACAGACCCTGAACGAATTGTGTAAGAATTTCTCTCTCTTTCACTGTCTTTGTTTCATGGGTTTTAAATGTAATTTATGTTTATAATGGGGTTTAGCTGCTTTTCACGGCTGTGTTTATGCCGCTTTACACCCACTTGACACACTAACAGAGAGATATCAATTCATAGGTTTTAAGATTATTACTAGTCAGATATATTCTTGTGCGGTGAATCAGGCGTGTTGAGTCCAGTTCTCTGAGCAAGGAGTAGGTTTTGTCTATTACATATTGGGTTTATGGAACGGTATCTGAGCTAATTTGAAACTCTTGTTTTATGTATCACCCCACCTCACCTTTCCAGTTAAGCAGCCATAGTGTGTTTTCTGCATGTGTGACTCTGTTCTGTTTTGTAATTCAGTTCAAGTGTAACGGTTTTTACATTCCCTCTATAAGTGACACCTTATGAGAAGTGTCCTTTTCTGTGTGACTTATTTCACTTAGAATCATCGTACCTAAATCCACTCATCATGCTGCTACTAGCCTTATGATATTGATTTCATGGCAGAGTGATATTCCATTGTACCTAAGGACTACAACTGTTTTATCCATTTTTCGCTTTCCTGGGATATTTAAGGTGGAATGAAGTGGAGGTCCTTGTCAAAAGAGCAGCCCTAAACTATGGGGTGCTTGTGTCTTGCTGATTTTTAATTTTCCCACTTTATACCCCCATGCGTGGAAGTGCCCTATGCTCTCTAAGCTGTGTTCTATAGCTGTTTCAGGACACACCGTACCCTTCTCCAGAGTGGCTGTTGGCAATTTACATCCCGCCCATCAGTGTAGCAAGGCTCCCCATTCTCCATGGCCTGTCCTGCATTTCTGGTTTTGACACTTTTTTCAGCATGGCCCTTTTGACCGATGGGAAGCGAGACTTCTTTGTAGCGCTGATTTGCCTTTCCAGGTTGCTTGGTTGGCCAAAAAGGGCGTATGCGTTTTTTCCTGAATATATTCAGGAAAAAACGCATACGCCCTTTTTGGCCAAGGGCATCATTGTCAACGTTTTGCTGCTTTTCATGTGCTTTAAAGGCGATTCGAATCTACCTCCTAAAATCTGTTTCCTGCAATTCTGCCTTGACATCAAATCCTCTTCTTTACCTTCCCTCAATATATTTGTGGACGAGAGTTATCATTTATAACTCTGCAGGTTTGTGAATTGCAGTGCCCTGAAGCTCCATTTTACAACTCGCTTTTTTGGAAGCTGGCCGCAAAAGCGCAGGATGGCTTCAGGCCCTGTTCTGGTTCCGGGGGGCAGGCTGAGCCTGTGGTTAATTCTTCTTCCTGATGGGAAAATAGAGTGACCTGGGCCTGTCCCAACACCAAGAGCTAGTCTCTCATTGGTTCCCCGTCTTCCCGTTCATCCTCAGGACAAATTGCAACCTGTACGGAACAGGAGGTTAAAGGTGCTGATGCTCCAAGTAGGGAGATTGCTAGTAAAGTGGCTGGAATGGCAAACCCGAGCACAAGGAGATGAGAAATGAGGTGCGTTTTAGAAACCTTTCCCCATCACACGGTGTACCATCTTCTGGGTTTCTCATGCATGTTTTCGATGTAGGAAGATGCCCTTGAACCTGGAGATTTGGGACCCATGCGATGGTTACCACGCAGTATTACTTTAAAGGGTCTGTGTTTGCTCACCCAACCTCACCAAACCTCTCAGTCCCAAGAGTGTCCACCCTTATGTCTCATCCAGCTGTGGGTCTAGATATGGTCAATCCAGGTTGCATCAAAGCCCCTGAACGAATTGTGTAAGAATTTCTCTCTCTTTCCCTGTCTTTGTTTCATGGGTTTTTAAAAGTAATTCATTTTTATAATGGGGTTTAGCTGCTTTTCACGGCTGTGTTTATGCCGCTTTACACCCACTTGACACACTAATAGAGAGATATCAATACATAGGTTTTAAGATTATTACTAGTCAGATATATTCTTGTGCGGTGAATCGGGCGTGTTGAGTCCAGTTCTCTGAGCAAGGAGTAGGTCTTGTCTGTTACATATTGGGTTTATGGAACGGTATCTGATGTAATTTGAAACTCTTGTTTTATGTATCTCCCCACCTCACCTTTCCCGTTAAGCAGCCATAGTGTGTTTTCTGCATGTGTCACTCTGTTCTGTTTTGTAATTCAGTTCAAGTGTAACGGTTTTTACATTCCCTCTATAAGTGACGCCTTATGAGAAGTGTCCTTTTCTGTGTGACTTATTTCACTTAGAATCGTCGTACCTAAATCCACTCATCATGCTGCTACTAGCCTTATGACATTGATTTCATGGCTGAGTGATATTCCATCGTACATAAGGACCACAACTTTTTTATCCATTTTTCTCTTTCCTGGGATATTTAAGGTGGAATGAAGTGGAAGTCCTTGTCAACAGAGCAGCCCTAAACTTTGGGGTGCTTGTGTCTTGCTGATTTTCAATTTTCCCACTTTATACCCCTATGCGTGGAAGTGCCCTATCCTCTCTAGGCTGTGTTTTTTAGATGGTTCAGGACACACCGTACCCTTCTCCAGAGTGGCTGTTGGAAATTTACATCCCGCCCATCAGTGTAGCAAGGCTCCCATTTCTCCATGGCCTGTCCTGCATTTCTGGTTTTGACACTTTTTTCAGAATGGCCCTTTTGACCAATGGGAAGCGAGACTTCTTTGTAGCGCTGATTTGCCTTTCCAGGTTGCTTGGTTGGCCAAAAAGGGCGTATGCGTTTTTTCCTGAATATATTCAGGAAAAAACGCATACGCCCTTTTTGGCCAAGGGCATCATTGTCAACGTTTTGCCGCTTTTCATGTGCTTTAAAGGCGATTCGAATCTACCTCCTGAAATCTGTTTCCTGCAATTCTGCCTTGATTTCAAATCCTCTTCTTTGCCTTCCCTCAATATATTTGTGGACGAGAGTTATCATTTATAACTCTGCAGGTTTGTGAATTGCTGTGCCCTGAAGCTCCATTTTACAAGTCGCTTTTTTGGGAGCTGGCCGCAAAAGCGCAGGATGGCTTCAGGCCCTGTTTTGGTTCCGGTGGGCAGGGTGAGCCTGTGGTTAATTCTTCTTCCTGATGGGAAAATAGAGTGACCTGTGCCTGTCCCAACACCAAGAGCTAGTCTCTCATTGGTTCCCCGTCTTCCCATTCATCCTCAGGACAAATTGCAACCTGTACGGAACAGGAGGTTAAAGGTGCTGATGCTCCACGTAGGGAGATTGCTAGTAAAGTGGCTGGAATGGCGAACCCGAGCACAAGTACATGAGAAATGAGGTGCGTTTTAGAAACCTTTCCCCATCACATGGTGTACCATCTTCTGGGTTTCTCATGCCTGTTTTCGATGTAGGAAGATGCCCTTGAACCTGGAGATTTGGGACCCATGGGACGGGTAGCACGCAGTATTACTTTAAAGGGTCTGCGTTTGCTCACCCAACTTCACCAAACCTCTCAGCCCCAAGAGTGTCCACCCTTATGTCTCATCCAGCTGTGGGTCTAGATATGGTCAATCCAGGTTGCATCACAGCCCCTGAACGAATTGTGTAAGAATTTCTCTCTCTTTCACTGTCTTTGTTTCATGGGTTTTTAAAAGTAATTTATTTTTATAATGGGGTTTAGCTGCTTTTCACGGCTGTGTTTATGCCGCTTTACACCCATTTGACACACTAACAGAGAGATATCAATACATAGGTTTTAAGATTATTACTAGTCAGATATATTCTTGTGCGGTGAATCAGGCGTGTTGAGTCCAGTTCTCTGAGCAAGGAGTAAGTCTTGTCTATTACATATTGGGTTTATGGAACGGTATCTGAGCTAATTTGAAACTCTTGTTTTATGTATCACCCCACCTCACCTTTCCCGTTAAGCAGCCATAGTGTGTTTTCTGCATGTGTGACTCTGTTCTGTTTTGTAATTCAGTTCAAGTGTAACGGTTTTTACATTCCCTCTATAAGTGACACCTTATGAGAAGTGTCCTTTTCTGTGTGACTTATTTCACTTAGAATCGTCGTACCTAAATCCACTCATCATGCTGCTACTAGCCTTATGATATTGATTTCATGGCTGAGTGATATTCCATTGTACATAAGGTCTACAACATTTTTATCCATTTTTCGCTTTCCTGGGATATTTAAGGTGGAATGAAGTGCAGGTCCTTGTCAACAGAGCAGCCCTAAACTTTGGGGTGCTTGTGTCTTGCTGATTTTTAATTTTCCCACTTTATACCCCCATGCGTGGAAGTGCCCTATGCTCTCTAAGCTGTGTTTTTTAGCTGTTTCAGGACACACCGTACCCTTCTCCAGACTGGCTGTTGGCAATTTACATCCCGCCCATCAGTGTAGCAAGGCTCCCATTTCTCCATGGCCTGTCCTGCATTTCTGGTTTTGACACATTTTTCAGCATGGCCTTTTTGATTGATGGGAAGCGAGACTTCTTTGTAGCGCTGATTTGCCTTTCCAGGTTGCTTGGTTGGCCAAAAAGGGCGTATGCGTTTTTTCCTGAATATATTCAGGAAAAAACGCATACGCCCTTTTTGGCCAAGGGCATCATTGTCAACGTTTTGCCGCTTTTCATGGGCTTTAAAGACGATTCGAATCTACCTCCTGAAATCTGTTTCCTGCAATTCTGCCTTGATTTCAAATCCTCTTCTTTGCCTTCCCTCAATATATTTGTGGACGAGAGTTATCATTTATAACTCTGCAGGTTTGTGAATTGCAGTGCCCTGAAGCTCCATTTTACAACTCGCTTTTTTGGGAGCTGGCCGCAAAAGCGCAGGATGGCTTCAGGCCCTGTTCTGGTTCCGGGGGGCAGGCTGAGCCTGTGGTTAATTCTTCTTCCTGATGGGAAAATAGAGTGACCTGTGCCTGTCCCAACACCAAGAGCTAGTCTCTCATTGGTTCCCCGTCTTCCCGTTCATCCTCAGGACAAATTGCAACCTGTACGGAACAGGAGGTTAAAGGTGCTGATGCTCCAAGTAGGGAGATTGCTAGTAAAGTGGCTGGAATGGCAAACCCGAGCACAAGGAGATGAGAAATGAGGTGCATTTTAGAAACCTTTCCCCATCACACGGTGTACCATCTTCTGGGTTTCTCATGCCTGTTTTCGATGTAGGAAGATGCCCTTAAACCTGGAGATTTGGGACCCATGGGACGGGTAGCACTCAGTATTACTTTAAAGGGTCTGTGTTTGCTCACCCAACCTCACCAAACCTCTCAGCCCCAAGAGTGTCCACCCTTATGTCTCATCCAGCTGTGGGTCTAGATATGGTCAATCCAGGTTGCATCACAGCCCCTGAACGAATTGTGTAAGAATTTCTCTCTCTTTCACTGTCTTTGTTTCATGGGTTTTTAAAAGTAATTTATTTTTATAATGGGGTTTAGCTGCTTTTCACGGCTGTGTTTATGCCGCTTTACACCCACTTGACACACTAACAGAGAGATATCAATACATAGGTTTTAAGATTATTACTAGTCAGATATATTCTTGTGCGGTGAATCAGGCGTGTTGAGTCCAGTTCTCTGAGCAAGGAGTAAGTCTTGTCTATTACATATTGGGTTTATGGAACGGTATCTGAGCTAATTTGAAACTCTTGTTTTATGTATCACCCCACCTCACCTTTCCCGTTAAGCAGCCATAGTGTGTTTTCTGCATGTGTGACTCTGTTCTGTTTTGTAATTCAGTTCAAGTGTAACGGTTTTTACATTCCCTCTATAAGTGACACCTTATGAGAAGTGTCCTTTTCTGTGTGACTTATTTCACTTAGAATCGTTGTACCTAAATCCACTCATCATGCTGCTACTAGCCTTATGATATTGATTTCATGGCTGAGTGATATTCCATTGTACATAAGGTCTACAACTTTTTTATCCATTTTTCGCTTTCCTGGGATATTTAAGGTGGAATGAAGTGGAGGTCCTTGTCAACAGAGCAGCCCTAAACTTTGGGGTGCTTGTGTCTTGCTGATTTTTAATTTTCCCACTTTATACCCCCATGCGTTGAAGTGCCCTATGCTCTCTAAGCTGTGTTTTTTAGCTGTTTCAGGACACACCGTACCCTTCTCCAGAGTGGCTGTTGGCAATTTACATCCCGCCCATCAGTGTAGCAAGGCTCCCATTTCTCCATGGCCTGTCCTGCATTTTTGGTTTTGACACATTTTTCAGCATGGCCTTTTTGATTGATGGGAAGCGAGACTTCTTTGTAGCGCTGATTTGCCTTTCCAGGTTGCTTGGTTGGCCAAAAAGGGCGTATGCGTTTTTTCCTGAATATATTCAGGAAAAAACGCATACGCCCTTTTTGGCCAAGGGCATCATTGTCAACGTTTTGCCGCTTTTCATGGGCTTTAAAGGCGATTCGAATCTACCTCCTGAAATATGTTTCCTGCAATTCTGCCTTGATGTCAAATCCTCTTCTTTTCCTTCCCTCAATATATTTGTGGACGAGAGTTATCATTTATAACTCTGTAGGATTGTGAATTGCAGTGCCCTGAAGCTCCATTTTACAACTCGCTTTTTTGGGAGGTGGCCACCAAAGCGCAGGATGGCTTCAGGCCCTGTTCTGGTTCCGGGGGGCAGGCTGAGCCTGTGGTTAATTCTTCTTCCTGATGGGAAAATAGAGTGACCTGTGCCTGTCCCAACACCAAGAGCTAATCTCTCATTGGTTCCCCGTCTTCCCATTCATCCTCAGGACAAATTGCAACCTGTACGGAACAGGAGGTTAAAGGTGCTGATGTTCCACGTAGGTTGATTGCTAGTAAAGTAGCTGGAATGGCGAACCCGAGCACAAGGAGATGAGAAATGAGGTGCGTTTTAGAAACCTTTCCCCATCACACGGTGTACCATCTTCTGGGTTTCTCATGCCTGTTTTCGATGTAGGAAGATGCCCTTGAACCTGGAGATTTGGGACCCATGGGACGGGTAGCACGCAGTATTACTTTAAAGGGTCTGCGTTTGCTCACCCAACTTCACCAAACCTCTCAGCCCCAAGAGTGTCCACCCTTATGTCTCATCCAGCTGTGGGTCTAGATATGGTCAATCCAGGTTGCATCACAGCCCCTGAACGAATTGTGTAAGAATTTCTCTCTCTTTCACTGTCTTTGTTTCATGGGTTTTTAAAAGTAATTTATGTTTATAATGGGGTTTAGCTGCTTTTCACGGCTGTGTTTATGCCGCTTTACACCCACTTGACACACTAACCGAGAGATATCAATTCATAGGTTTTAAGATTATTACTAGTCAGATATATTCTTGTGCGGTGAATCAGGCGTGTTGAGTCCAGTTCTCTGAGCAAGGAGTAGGTTTTGTCTATTACATATTGGGTTTATGGAACGGTATCTGAGCTAATTTGAAACTCTTGTTTTATGTATCACCCCACCTCACCTTTCCAGTTAAGCAGCCATAGTGTGTTTTCTGCATGTGTGACTCTGTTCTGTTTTGTAATTCAGTTCAAGTGTAACGGTTTTTACATTCCCTCTATAAGTGACACCTTATGAGAAGTTTCCTTTTCTGTGTGACTTATTTCACTTAGAATCGTCGTACCTAAATCCACTCATCATGCTGCTACTAGCCTTATGATATTGATTTCATGGCAGAGTGATATTCCATTGTACCTAAGGACTACAAGTTTTTTATCCATTTTTCGCTTTCCTGGGATATTTAAGGTGGAATGAAGTGGAGGTCCTTGTCAAAAGAGCAGCCCTAAACTATGGGGTGCTTGTGTCTTGCTGATTTTTAATTTTCCCACTTTATACCCCCATGCGTGGAAGTGCCCTATGCTCTCTAAGCTGTGTTCTATAGCTGTTTCAGGACACACCGTACCCTTCTCCAGAGTGGCTGTTGGCAATTTACATCCCGCCCATCAGTGTAGCAAGGCTCCCATTCTCCATGGCCTGTCCTGCATTTCTGGTTTTGAAACTTTTTTCAGCATGGCCCTTTTGACCGATGGGAAGCGAGACTTCTTTGTAGCGCTGATTTGCCTTTCCAGGTTGCTTGGTTGGCCAAAAAGGGCGTATGCGTTTTTTCCTGAATATATTCAGGAAAAAACGCATACGCCCTTTTTGGCCAAGGGCATCATTGTCAAAGATTTGCCGCTTTTCATGTGCTTTAAAGGCGATTCGAATCTACCTCCTAAAATCTGTTTCCTGCAATTCTGCCTTGACTTCAAATCCTCTTCTTTGCCTTCCCTCAATATATTTGTGGACGAGAGTTATCATTTATAACTCTGCAGGTTTGTGAATTGCAGTGCCCTGAAGCTCCATTTTACAACTCGCTTTTTTGGGAGCTGGCCGCAAAAGCGCAGGATGGCTTCAGGCCCTGTTCTGGTTCCGGGGGGCAGGCTGAGCCTGTGGTTAATTCTTCTTCCTGATGGGAAAATAGAGTGACCTGTGCCTGTCCCAACACCAAGAGCTAGTCTCTCATTGGTTCCCTGTCTTCCCGTTCATCCTCAGGACAAATTGCAACCTGTACGGAACAGGAGGTTAAAGGTGCTGATGCTCCAAGTAGGGAGATTGCTAGTAAAGTGGCTGGAATGGCAAACCCGAGCACAAGGAGATGAGAAATGAGGTGCGTTTTAGAAACCTTTCCCCATCACACGGTGTACCATCTTCTGGGTTTCTCATGCATGTTTTCGATGTAGGAAGATGCCCTTGAACCTGGAGATTTGGGACCCATGCGATGGTTACCACGCAGTATTACTTTAAAGGGTCTGTGTTTGCTCACCCAACCTCACCAAACCTCTCAGCCCCAAGAGTGTCCACCCTTATGTCTCATCCAGCTGTGGGTCTAGATATGGTCAATCCAGGTTGCATCAAAGCCCCTGAACGAATTGTGTAAGAATTTCTCTCTCTTTCCCTGTCTTTGTTTCATGGGTTTTTAAAAGTAATTCATTTTTATAATGGGGTTTAGCTGCTTTTCACGGCTGTGTTTATGCCGCTTTACACCCACTTGACACACTAATAGAGAGATATCAATACATAGGTTTTAAGATTATTACTAGTCAGATATATTCTTGTGCGGTGAATCGGGCGTGTTGAGTCCAGTTCTCTGAGCAAGGAGTAGGTCTTGTCTGTTACATATTGGGTTTATGGAACGGTATCTGATGTAATTTGAAACTCTTGTTTTATGTATCTCCCCACCTCACCTTTCCCGTTAAGCAGCCATAGTGTGTTTTCTGCATGTGTCACTCTGTTCTGTTTTGTAATTCAGTTCAAGTGTAACGGTTTTTACGTTCCCTCTATAAGTGACACCTTATGAGAAGTGTCCTTTTCTGTGTGACTTATTTCACTTAGAATCGTCGTACCTAAATCCACTCATCATGCTGCTACTAGACTTATGACATTGATTTCATGGCTGAGTGATATTCCATCGTACATAAGGACCACAACTTTTTTATCCATTTTTCTCTTTCCTGGGATATTTAAGGTGGAATGAAGTGGAAGTCCTTGTCAACAGAGCAGCCCTAAACTTTGGGGTGCTTGTGTCTTGCTGATTTTCAATTTTCCCACTTTATACCCCCATGCGTGGAAGTGCCCTATGCTCTCTAAGCTGTGTTCTATAGCTGTTTCAGGACACACCGTACCCTTCTCCAGAGTGGCTGTTGGCAATTTACATCCCGCCCATCAGTGTAGCAAGGCTCCCCATTCTCCATGGCCTGTCCTGCATTTCTGGTTTTGAAACTTTTTTCAGCATGGCCCTTTTGACCGATGGGAAGCGAGACTTCTTTGTAGCGCTGCTTTGCCTTTCCAGGTTGCTTGGTTGGCCAAAAAGGGCGTATGCGTTTTTTCCTGAATATATTCAGGAAAAAACGCATACGCCCTTTTTGGCCAAGGGCATCATTGTCAACGTTTTGCCGCTTTTCATGTGCTTTAAAGGCGATTCGAATCTACCTCCTAAAATCTGTTTCCTGCAATTCTGCCTTGACTTCAAATCCTCTTCTTTGCCTTCCCTCAATATATTTGTGGACGAGAGTTATCATTTATAACTCTGCAGGTTTGTGAATTGCAGTGCCCTGAAGCTCCATTTTACAACTCGCTTTTTTGGGAGCTGACCGCAAAAGCGCAGGATGGCTTCAGGCCCTGTTCTGGTTCCGGGGGGCAGGCTGAACCTGTGGTTAATTCTTCTTCCTGATGGGAAAATAGAGTGACCTGTGCCTGTCCCAACACCAAGAGCTAGTCTCTCATTGGTTCCCCGTCTTCCCGTTCATCCTCAGGACAAATTGCAACCTGTACGGAACAGGAGGTTAAAGGTGCTGATGCTCCAAGTAGGGAGATTGCTAGTAAAGTGGCTGGAATGGCAAACCCGAGCACAAGGAGATGAGAAATGAGGTGCGTTTTAGAAACCTTTCCCCATCACACGGTGTACCATCTTCTGGGTTTCTCATGCATGTTTTCGATGTAGGAAGATGCCCTTGAACCTGGAGATTTGGGACCCATGCGATGGTTACCACGCAGTATTACTTTAAAGGGTCTGTGTTTGCTCACCCAACCTCACCAAACCTCTCAGCCCCAAGAGTGTCCACCCTTATGTCTCATCCAGCTGTGGGTCTAGATATGGTCAATCCAGGTTGCATCAAAGCCCCTGAACGAATTGTGTAAGAATTTCTCTCTCTTTCCCTGTCTTTGTTTCATGGGTTTTTAAAAGTAATTCATTTTTATAATGGGGTTTAGCTGCTTTTCACGGCTGTGTTTATGCCGCTTTACACCCACTTGACACACTAATAGAGAGATATCAATACATAGGTTTTAAGATTATTACTAGTCAGATATATTCTTGTGCGGTGAATCGGGCGTGTTGAGTCCAGTTCTCTGAGCAAGGAGTAGGTCTTGTCTGTTACATATTGGGTTTATGGAACGGTATCTGATGTAATTTAAACTCTTGTTTTATGTATCTCCCCACCTCACCTTTCCCGTTAAGCAGCCATAGTGTGTTTTCTGCATGTGTCACTCTGTTCTGTTTTGTAATTCAGTTCAAGTGTAACGGTTTTTACATTCCCTCTATAAGTGACACCTTATGAGAAGTGTCCTTTTCTGTGTGACATATTTCACTTAGAATCGTCGTACCTAAATCCACTCATCATGCTGCTACTAGCCTTATGACATTGATTTCATGGCTGAGTGATATTCCATCGTACATAAGGACCACAACTTTTTTATCCATTTTTCTCTTTCCTGGGATATTTAAGGTGGAATGAAGTGGAAGTCCTTGTCAACAGAGCAGCCCTAAACTTTGGGGTGCTTGTGTCTTGCTGATTTTCAATTTTCCCACTTTATACCCCCATGCGTGGAAGTGCCCTATCCTCTCTAGGCTGTGTTTTTTAGATGGTTCAGGACACACCGTACCCTTCTCCAGAGTGGCTGTTGGAAATTTACATCCCGCCCATCAGTGTAGCAAGGCTCCCATTTCTCCATGGCCTGTCCTGCATTTCTGGTTTTGACACTTTTTTCAGAATGGCCCTTTTGACCAATGGGAAGCGAGACTTCTTTGTAGCGCTGATTTGCCTTTCCAGGTTGCTTGGTTGGCCAAAAAGGGCGTATGCGTTTTTTCCTGAATATATTCAGGAAAAAACGCATACGCCCTTTTTGGCCAAGGGCATCATTGTCAACGTTTTGCCGCTTTTCATGTGCTTTAAAGGCGATTCGAATCTACCTCCTGAAATCTGTTTCCTGCAATTCTGCCTTGATTTCAAATCCTCTTCTTTGCCTTCCCTCAATATATTTGTGGACGAGAGTTATCATTTATAATTCTGCAGGTTTGTGAATTGCTGTGCCCTGAAGCTCCATTTTACAAGTCGCTTTTTTGGGAGCTGGCCGCAAAAGCGCAGGATGGCTTCAGGCCCTGTTTTGGTTGCGGTGGGCAGGGTGAGCCTGTGGTTAATTCTTCTTCCTGATGGGAAAATAGAGTGACCTGTGCCTATCCCAACACCAAGAGCTAGTCTCTCATTGGTTCCCCGTCTTCCCATTCATCCTCAGGACAAATTGCAACCTGTACGGAACAGGAGGTTAAAGGTGCTGATGCTCCACGTAGGGAGATTGCTAGTAAAGTGGCTGGAATGGCGAACCCGAGCACAAGTACATGAGAAATGAGGTGCGTTTTAGAAACCTTTCCCCATCACATGGTGTACCATCTTCTGGGTTTCTCATGCCTGTTTTCGATGTAGGAAGATGCCCTTGAACCTGGAGATTTGGGACCCATGGGACGGGTAGCACGCAGTATTACTTTAAAGGGTCTGCGTTTGCTCATCCAACTTCACCAAACCTCTCAGCCCCAAGAGTGTCCTCTCTTATGTCTCATCCAGCTGTGGGTCTAGATATGGTCAATCCAGGTTGCATCACAGCCCCTGAACGAATAGTGTAAGAATTTCTCTCTCTTTCACTGTCTTTGTTTCATGGGTTTTTAAAAGTAATTTATTTTTATAATGGGGTTTAGCTGCTTTTCACGGCTGTGTTTATGCCGCTTTACACCCACTTGACACACTAACAGAGAGATATCAATACATAGGTTTTAAGATTATTACTAGTCAGATATATTCTTGTGCGGTGAATCAGGCGTGTTGAGTCCAGTTCTCTGAGCAAGGAGTAGGTCTTGTCTATTACATATTGGGTTTATGGAACGGTATCTGAGCTAATTTGAAACTCTTGTTTTATGTATCACCCCACCTCACCTTTCCCGTTAAGCAGCCATAGTGTGTTTTCTGCATGTGTGACTCTGTTCTGTTTTGTAATTCAGTTCAAGTGTAACGGTTTTTACATTCCCTCTATAAGTGACACCTTATGAGAAGTGTCCTTTTCTGTGTGACTTATTTCACTTAGAATCGTCGTACCTAAATCCACTCATCATGCTGCTACTAGCCTTATGATATTGATTTCATGGCTGAGTGATATTCCATTGTACATAAGGTCTACAACTTTTTTATCCATTTTTCGCTTTCCTGGGATATTTAAGGTGGAATGAAGTGGAGGTCCTTGTCAACAGAGCAGCCCTAAACTTTGGGGTGCTTGTGTCTTGCTGATTTTCAATTTTCCCACTTTATACCCCCATGCGTGGAAGTGCCCTATCCTCTCTAGGCTGTGTTTTTTAGATGGTTCAGGACACACCGTACACTTCTCCAGAGTGGCTGTTGGAAATTTACATCCCGCCCATCAGTGTAGCAAGGCTCCCATTTCTCCATGGCCTGTCCTGCATTTCTGGTTTTGACACTTTTTTCAGAATGGCCCTTTTGACCAATGGGAAGCGAGACTTCTTTGTAGCGCTGATTTGCCTTTCCAGGTTGCTTGGTTGGCCAAAAAGGGCGTATGCGTTTTTTCCTGAATATATTCAGGAAAAAACGCATACGCCCTTTTTGGCCAAGGGCATCATTGTCAACGTTTTGCCGCTTTTCCTGTGCTTTAAAGGCGATTCGAATCTACCTCCTGAAATCTGTTTCCTGCAATTCTGCCTTGATTTCAAATCCTCTTCTTTGCCTTCCCTCAATATATTTGTGTACGAGAGTTATCATTTATAACTCTGCAGGTTTGTGAATTGCTGTGCCCTGAAGCTCCATTTTACAAGTCGCTCTTTTGGGAGCTGGCCGCAAAAGCGCAGGATGGCTTCAGGCCCTGTTCTGGTTCCGGTGGGCAGGGTGAGCCTGTGGTTAATTCTTCTTCCTGATGGGAAAATAGAGTGACCTGTGCCTGTCCCAACACCAAGAGCTAGTCTCTCATTGGTTCCCCGTCTTCCCATTCATCCTCAGGACAAATTGCAACCTGTACGGAACAGGAGGTTAAAGGTGCTGATGCTCCACGTAGGGAGATTGCTTGTAAAGTGGCTGGAATGACGAACCCGAGCACAAGGAGATGAGAAATGAGGTGCGTTTTAGAAACCTTTCCCCATCACATGGTGTACCATCTTCTGGGTTTCTCATGCCTGTTTTCGATGTAGGAAGATGCCCTTGAACCTGGAGATTTGGGACCCATGGGATGTGTAGCACGCAGTATTACTTTAAAGGGTCTGCGTTTGCTCACCCAACTTCACCAAACCTCTCAGCCCCAAGAGTGTCCACCCTTATGTCTCATCCAGCTGTGGGTCTAGATATGGTCAATCCAGGTTGCAACACAGCCCCTGAACGAATTGTGTAAGAATTTCTCTCTCTTTCACTGTCTTTGTTTCATGGGTTTTTAAAAGTAATTTATTTTTATAATGGGGTTTAGCTGCTTTTCACGGCTGTGTTTATGCCGCTTTACACCGACTTGACACACTAACAGAGAGATATCAATACATAGGTTTTAAGATTATTACTAGTCAGATATATTCTTGTGCGGTGAATCAGGCGTGTTGAGTCCAGTTCTCTGAGCAAGGAGTAGGTCTTGTCTATTACATATTGGGTTTATGGAACGGTATCTGAGCTAATTTGAAACTCTTGTTTTATGTATCACCCCACCTCACCTTTCCCGTTAAGCAGCCATAGTGTGTTTTCTGCATGTGTGACTCTGTTCTGTTTTGTAATTCAGTTCAAGTGTAATGGTTTTTACATTCCCTCTATAAGTGACACCTTATGAGAAGTGTCCTTTTCTGTGTGACTTATTTCACTTAGAATCGTCGTACCTAAATCCACTCATCATGCTGCTACTAGCCTTATGATATTGATTTCATGGCTGAGTGATATTCCATTGTACATAAGGTCTACAACTTTTTTATCCATTTTTCGCTTTCCTGGGATATTTAAGGTGGAATGAAGTGGAGGTCCTTGTCAACAGAGCAGCCCTAAACTTTGGGGTGCTTGTGTCTTGCTGATTTTTAATTTTCCCACTTTATACCCCCATGCGTGGAAGTGCCCTATGCTCTCTAAGCTGTGTTTTTTAGCTGTTTCAGGACACACCGTACCCTTCTCCAGACTGGCTGTTGGCAATTTACATCCCGCCCATCAGTGTAGCAAGGCTCCCATTTCTCCATAGCCTGTCCTGCATTTCTGGTTTTGACACATTTTTCAGCATGGCCTTTTTGATTGATGGGAAGCGAGACTTCTTTGTAGCGCTGATTTGCCTTTCCAGGTTGCTTGGTTGGCCAAAAAGGGCGTATGCGTTTTTTCCTGAATATATTCAGGAAAAAACGCATACGCCCTTTTTGGCCAAGGGCATCATTGTCAACGTTTTGCCGCTTTTCATGTGCTTTAAAGGCGATTCGAATCTACCTCCTGAAATCTGTTTCCTGCAATTCTGCCTTGATTTCAAATCCTCTTCTTTGCCTTCCCTCAATATATTTGTGGACGAGAGTTATCATTTTTAACTCTGCAGGTTTGTGAATTGCTGTGCCCTGAAGCTCCATTTTACAACTCGCTTTTTTGGGAGCTGGCCGCAAAAGCGCAGGATGGCTTCAGGCCCTGTTCTGGTTCCGGGGGGCAGGCTGAGCCTGTGGTTAATTCTTCTTCTTGATGGGAAAATAGAGTGACCTGTGCCTGTCCCAACACCAAGAGCTAGTCTCTCATTGGTTCCCCGTCTTCCCATTCATCCTCAGGACAAATTGCAACCTGTACGGAACAGGAGGTTAAAAGTGCTGATGCTCCACGTAGGGAGATTGCTAGTAAAGTGGCTGGAATGGCGAACCCGAGCACAAGGAGGTGAGAAATGAGGTGCGTTTTAGAAACCTTTCCCCATCACACGGTGTACCATCTTCTGGGTTTCTCATGCCTGTTTTCGATGTAGGAAGATGCCCTTGAACCTGGAGATTTGGGACCCATGCGATGGGTAGCACGCAGTATTACTTTAAAGGGTCTGCGTTTGCTCACCCAACTTCACCAAACCTCTCAGCCCCAAGAGTGTCCACCCTTATGTCTCATCCAGCTGTGGGTCTAGATATGGTCAATCCAGGTTGCATCACAGCCCCTGAACGAATTGTGTAAGAATTTCTCTCTCTTTCACTGTCTTTGTTTCATGGGTTTTTAAAAGTAATTTATTTTTATAATGGGGTTAAGCTGCTTTTCACGGCTGTGTTTATGCCGCTTTACACCCACTTGACACACTAACAGAGAGATATCAATTCATAGGTTTTAAGATTATTACTAGTCAGATATATTCTTGTGCGGTGAATCAGGCGTGTTGAGTCCAGTTCTCTGAGGAAGGAGTAGGTTTTGTCTATTACATATTGGGTTTATGGAACTGTATCTGAGCTAATTTGAAACTCTTGTTTTATGTATCACCCAACCTCACCTTTCCAGTTAAGCAGCCATAGTGTGTTTTCTGCATGTGTGACTCTGTTCTGTTTTGTAATTCAGTTCAAGTGTAACGGTTTTTACATTCCCTCTATAAGTGACACCTTATGAGAAGTGTCCTTTTCTGTGTGACTTATTTCACTTAGAATCGTCGTACCTAAATCCACTCATCATGCTGCTACTAGCCTTATGATATTGATTTCATGGCTGAGTGATATTCCATTGTACATAAGGACTACAACTTTTTTATCCATTTTTCGCTTTCCTGGGATATTTAAGGTGGAATAAAGTGGAGGTCCTTGTCAACAGAGCATCCCTAAACTTTGGGGTGCTTGTGTCTTGCTGATTTTTAATTTTCCCACTTTATACCCCCATGCGTGGAAGTGCCCTATGCTCTCTAAGCTGTGTTTTTTAGATGTTTCAGGACACACCGTACACTTCTCCAGAGTGGCTGTTGGCAATTTACATCCCGCCCATCAGTGTAGCAAGGCTCCCATTTCTCCATGGCCTGTCCTGCATTTCTGGTTTTGACACTTTTTTCAGCATGGCCCTTTTGACCGATGGGAAGCGAGACTTCTTTGTAGCGCTGATTTGCCTTTCCAGGTTGCTTGGTTGGCCAAAAAGGGCGTATGCGTTTTTTCCTGAATATATTCAGGAAAAAACGCATACGCCCTTTTTGGCCAAGGGCATCATTGTCAACGTTTTGCCGCTTTTCATGTGCTTTAAAGGCGATTCGAATCTACCTCCTGAAATCTGTTTCCTGCAATTCTGCCTTGATTTCAAATCCTCTTCTTTGCCTTCCCTCAATATATTTGTGTACGAGAGTTATCAATTATAACTCTGCAGGTTTGTGAATTGCTGTGCCCTGAAGCTCCATTTTACAAGTCGCTCTTTTGGGAGCTGGCCGCAAAAGCGCAGGATGGCTTCAGGCCCTGTTCTGGTTCCGGTGGGCAGGGTGAGCCTGTGGTTAATTCTTCTTCCTAATGGGAAAATAGAGTGACCTGTGCCTGTCCCAACACCAAGAGCTAGTCTCTCATTGGTTCCCCGTCTTCCCATTCATCCTCAGGACAAATTGCAACCTGTACGGACCAGGAGGTTAAAGGTGCTGATGCTCCACGTAGGGAGATTGCTTGTAAAGTGGCTGGAATGACGAACCCGAGCACAAGGAGATGAGAAATGAGGTGCGTTTTAGAAACCTTTCCCCATCACATGGTGTACCATCTTCTGGGTTTCTCATGCCTGTTTTCGATGTAGGAAGATGCCCTTGAACCTGGAGATTTGGGACCCATGGGATGTGTAGCAAGCAGTATTACTTTAAAGGGTCTGCGTTTGCTCACCCAACTTCACCAAACCTCTCAGCCCCAAGAGTGTCCACCCTTATGTCTCATCCAGCTGTGGGTCTAGATATGGTCAATCCAGGTTGCAACACAGCCCCTGAACGAATTGTGTAAGAATTTCTCTCTCTTTCACTGTCTTTGTTTCATGGGTTTTTAAAAGTAATTTATTTTTATAATGGGGTTTAGCTGCTTTTCACGGCTGTGTTTATGCCGCTTTACACCCACTTGACACACTAACAGAGAGATATCAATACATAGGTTTTAAGATTATTACTAGTCAGATATATTCTTGTGCGGTGAATCAGGCGTGTTGAGTCCAGTTCTCTGAGGAAGGAGTAGGTCTTGTCTATTACATATTGGGTTTATGGAACGGTATCTGAGCTAATTTGAAACTCTTGTTTTATGTATCACCCCACCTCACCTTTCCCGTTAAGCAGCCATAGTGTGTTTTCTGCATGTGTGACTCTGTTCTGTTTTGTAATTCAGTTCAAGTGTAATGGTTTTTACATTCCCTCTATAAGTGACACCTTATGAGAAGTGTCCTTTTCTGTGTGACTTATTTCACTTAGAATCGTCGTACCTAAATCCACTCATCATGCTGCTACTAGCCTTATGATATTGATTTCATGGCTGAGTGATATTCCATTGTACATAAGGTCTACAACTTTTTTATCCATTTTTCGCTTTCCTGGGATATTTAAGGTGGAATGAAGTGGAGGTCCTTGTCAACAGAGCAGCCCTAAACTTTGGGGTGCTTGTGTCTTGCTGATTTTTACTTTTCCCACTTTATACCCCCATGCGTGGAAGTGCCCTATGCTCTCTAAGCTGTGTTTTTTAGCTGTTTCAGGACACACCGTACCCTTCTCCAGACTGGCTGTTGGCAATTTACATCCCGCCCATCAGTGTAGCAAGGCTCCCATTTCTCCATAGCCTGTCCTGCATTTCTGGTTTTGACACATTTTTCAGCATGGCCTTTTTGATTGATGGGAAGCGAGACTTCTTTGTAGCGCTGATTTGCCTTTCCAGGTTGCTTGGTTGGCCAAAAAGGGCGTATGCGTTTTTTCCTGAATATATTCAGGAAAAAACGCATACGCCCTTTTTGGCCAAGGGCATCATTGTCAACGTTTTGCCGCTTTTCATGTGCTTTAAAGGCGATTCGAATCTACCTCCTGAAATCTGTTTCCTGCAATTCTGCCTTGATTTCAAATCCTCTTCTTTGCCTTCCCTCAATATATTTGTGGACGAGAGTTATCATTTTTAACTCTGCAGGTTTGTGAATTGCTGTGCCCTGAAGCTCCATTTTACAACTCGCTTTTTTGGGAGCTGGCCGCAAAAGCGCAGGATGGCTTCAGGCCCTGTTCTGGTTCCGGGGGGCAGGCTGAGCCTGTGGTTAATTCTTCTTCTTGATGGGAAAATAGAGTGACCTGTGCCTGTCCCAACACCAAGAGCTAGTCTCTCATTGGTTCCCCGTCTTCCCATTCATCCTCAGGACAAATTGCAACCTGTACGGAACAGGAGGTTAAAAGTGCTGATGCTCCACGTAGGGAGATTGCTAGTAAAGTGGCTGGAATGGCGAACCCGAGCACAAGGAGGTGAGAAATGAGGTGCGTTTTAGAAACCTTTCCCCATCACACGGTGTACCATCTTCTGGGTTTCTCATGCCTGTTTTCGATGTAGGAAGATGCCCTTGAACCTGGAGATTTGGGACCCATGCGATGGGTAGCACGCAGTATTACTTTAAAGGGTCTGCGTTTGCTCACCCAACTTCACCAAACCTCTCAGCCCCAAGAGTGTCCACCCTTATGTCTCATCCAGCTGTGGGTCTAGATATGGTCAATCCAGGTTGCATCACAGCCCCTGAACGAATTGTGTAAGAATTTCTCTCTCTTTCACTGTCTTTGTTTCATGGGTTTTTAAAAGTAATTTATTTTTATAATGGGGTTAAGCTGCTTTTCACGGCTGTGTTTATGCCGCTTTACACCCACTTGACACACTAACAGAGAGATATCAATTCATAGGTTTTAAGATTATTACTAGTCAGATATATTCTTGTGCGGTGAATCAGGCGTGTTGAGTCCAGTTCTCTGAGGAAGGAGTAGGTTTTGTCTATTACATATTGGGTTTATGGAACGGTATCTGAGCTAATTTGAAACTCTTGCTTTATGTATCACCCAACCTCACCTTTCCAGTTAAGCAGCCATAGTGTGTTTTCTGCATGTGTGACTCTGTTCTGTTTTGTAATTCAGTTCAAGTGTAACGGTTTTTACATTCCCTCTATAAGTGACACCTTATGAGAAGTGTCCTTTTCTGTGTGACTTATTTCACTTAGAATCGTCGTACCTAAATCCACTCATCATGCTGCTACTAGCCTTATGATATTGATTTCATGGCTGAGTGATATTCCATTGTACATAAGGACTACAACTTTTTTATCCATTTTTCGCTTTCCTGGGATATTTAAGGTGGAATAAAGTGGAGGTCCTTGTCAACAGAGCAGCCCTAAACTTTGGGGTGCTTGTGTCTTGCTGATTTTTAATTTTCCCACTTTATTCCCCCATGCCTGGAAGTGCCCTATGCTCTCTAAGCTGTGTTTTTTAGCTGTTTCAGGACACACCGTACCCTTCTCCAGAGTGGCTGTTGGCAATTTACATCCCGCCCATCAGTGTAGCAAGGCTCCCATTTCTCCATGGCCTGTCCTGCATTTCTGGTTTTGACACTTTTTTCAGCATGGCCCTTTTGACCGATGGGAAGCGAGACTTCTTTGTAGCGCTGATTTGCCTTTCCAGGTTGCTTGGTTGGCCAAAAAGGGCGTATGCGTTTTTTCCTGAAAATATTCAGGAAAAAACGCATACGCCCTTTTTGGCCAAGGGCATCATTGTCAACGTTTTGCCGCTTTTCATGTGCTTTAAAGGCGATTCGAATCTACCCCCTGAAATCTGTTTCCTGCAATTCTGCCTTGATTTCAAATCCTCTTCTTTGCCTTCCCTCAATATATTTGTGGACGAGAGTTATCATTTATAACTCTGCAGGTTTGTGAATTGCTGTGTCCTGAAACTCCATTTTACAACTCACTTTTTTGGGAGCTGGCCGCAAAAGCGCAGGATGGCTTCAGGCCCTGTTCTGGTTCCGGTGGGCAGGGTGAGCCTGTGGTTAATTCTTCTTCCTAATGGGAAAATAGAGTGACCTGTGCCTGTCCCAACACCAAGAGCTAGTCTCTCATTGGTTCCCCGTCTTCCCATTCATCCTCAGGACAAATTGCAACCTGTACGGAACAGGAGGTTAAAAGTGCTGATGCTCCACGTAGGGAGATTGCTAGTAAAGTGGCTGGAATGGCGAACCCGAGCACAAGGAGATGAGAAATGAGGTGCGTTTTAGAAACCTTTCCCCATCACACGGTGTACCATCTTCTGGGTTTCTCATGCCTGTTTTCGATGTAGGAAGATGCCCTTGAACCTGGAGATTTGGGACCCATGCGATGGGTAGCACGCAGTATTACTTTAAAGGGTCTGCGTTTGCTCACCCAACTTCACCAAAATTCTCAGCCCCAAGAGTGTCCACCCTTATGTCTCATCCAGCTGTGGGTCTAGATATGGTCAATCCAGGTTGCATCACAGCCCCTGAACGAATTGTGTAAGAATTTCTCTCTCTTTCACTGTCTTTGTTTCATGGGTTTTTAAAAGTAATTTATGTTTATAATGGGGTGTAGCTGCTTTTCACGGCTGTGTTTATGCCGCTTTACACCCACTTGACACACTAATAGAGAGATATCAATACATAGGTTTTAAGATTATTACTAGTCAGATATATTCTTGTGCGGTGAATCGGGGGTGTTGAGTCCAGTTCTCTGAGCAAGGAGTAGGTCTTGTATGTTACATATTGGGTTTATGGAACGGTATCTGATCTAATTTGAAACTCTTGTTTTATGTATCTCCCCACCTCCCCTTTCCCGTTAAGCAGCCATAGTGTGTTTTCGGCATGTGTCACACTGTTCTGTTTTGTAATTCAGTTCAAGTGTAACGGTTTTTACATTCCCTCTATAAATGACACTTTATGAGAAGTGTCCTTTTCTGTGTGACTTATTTCACTTAGAATCGTCGTACCTAAATCCACTCATCATGCTGCTACTAGCCTTATGACATTGATTTCATGGCTGAGTGATATTCCATCGTACATAAGGACCACAACTTTTTTATCCATTTTTCTCTTTCCTGGGATATTTAAGGTGGAATGAAGTGGAAGTCCTTGTCAACAGAGCAGCCCTAAACTTTGGGGTGCTTATGTCTTGCTGATTTTAAATTTTCCCACTTTATACCCCCATGCGTGGAAGTTCCCTATCCTCTCTAGGCTGTGTTTTTTAGATGGTTCAGGACACACCGTACCCTTCTCCAGAGTGGCTGTTGGCAATTTACATCCCGACCATCAGTGTAGCAAGGCTCCCATTTCTCCATGGCCTGTCCTGCATTTCTGGTTTTGACACATTTTTCAGCATGGCCTTTTTGATTGATGGGAAGCGAGACTTCTTTGTAGCGCTGATTTGCCTTTCCAGGTTGCTTGGTTTGCCAAAAAGGGCGTATGCGTTTTTTCCTGAATATATTCAGGAAAAAACGCATACGCCCTTTTTGGCCAAGGGCATCATTGTCAACGTTTTGCCGCTTTTTATGTGCTTAAAAGGCGATTCGAATCTACCTCCTGAAATCTGTTTCCTGCAATTCTGCCTTGATTTCAAATCCTCTTCTTTGCCTTCCCTCAATATATTTGTGGACGAGAGTTATCATTTATAACTCTGCAGGTTTGTGAATTGCTGTGCCCTGAAGCTCCATTTTACAAGTCGCTCTTTTGGGAGCTGGCCGCAAAAGCGCAGGATGGCTTCAGGCCCTGTTCTGGTTCCGGTGGGCAGGGTGAGCCTGTGGTTAATTCTTCTTCCTGATGGGAAAATAGAGTGACCTGTGCCTGTCCCAACACCAAGAGCTAGTCTCTCATTGGTTCCCCGTCTTCCCGTTCATCCTCAGGACAAATTGCAACCTGTACGGAACAGGAGGTTAAAGGTGCTGATGCTCCACGTAGGGAGATTGCTAGTAAAGTGGCTGGAATGGCGAACCCGAGCACAAGGAGATGAGAAATGAGGTGCGTTTTAGAAACCTTTCCCCATCACATGGTGTACCATCTTCTGGGTTTCTCATGCCTGTTTTCGATGTAGGAAGATGCCCTTGAACCTGGAGATTTGGGACCCATGGGACGGGTAGCACGCAGTATTACTTTATAGGGTCTGCGTTTGCTCACCCAACTTCACCAAACCTCTCAGCCCCAAGAGTGTCCACCCTTATGTCTCATCCAGCTGTGGGTCTAGATATGGTCAATCCAGGTTGCATCACAGCCCCTGAACGAATTGTGTAAGAATTTCTCTCTCTTTCACTGTCTTTGTTTCATGGGTTTTTAAAAGTAATTTATTTTTATAATGGGGTTTAGCTGCTTTTCACGGCTGTGTTTATGCCGCTTTACACCCACTTGACACACTAACAGAGAGATATCAATACATAGGTTTTAAGATTATTACTAGTCAGATATATTCTTGTGCGGTGAATCAGGCGTGTTGAGTCCAGTTCTCTGAGCAAGGAGTAGGTCTTGTCTATTACATATTGGGTTTATGGAACGGTATCTGAGCTAATTTGAAACTCTTGTTTTATGTATCACCCCACCTCACCTTTCCCGTTAAGCAGCCATAGTGTGTTTTCTGCATGTGTGACTCTGTTCTGTTTTGTAATTCAGTTCAAGTGTAACGGTTTTTACATTCCCTCTATAAGTGACACCTTATGAGAAGTGTCCTTTTCTGTGTGACTTATTTCACTTAGAATCGTCGTACCTAAATCCACTCATCATGCTGCTACTAGCCTTATGATATTGATTTCATGGCTGAGTGATATTCCATTGTACATAAGGTCTACAACTTTTTTATCCATTTTTCGCTTTCCTGGGATATTTAAGGTGGAATGAAGTGGAGGTCCTTGTCAACAGAGCAGCCCTAAACTTTGGGGTTCTTGTGTCTTGCTGATTTTTAATTTTCCCACTTTATACCCCCATGCGTGGAAGTGCCCTATGCTCTCTAAGCTGTGTTTTTTAGCTGTTTCAGGACACACCGTACCCTTCTCCAGACTGGCTGTTGGCAATTTACATCCCGCCCATCAGTGTAGCAAGGCTCCCATTTCTCCATGGCCTGTCCTGCATTTCTGGTTTTGACACATTTTTCAGCATGGCCTTTTTGATTGATGGGAAGCGAGACTTCTTTGTAGCGCTGATTTGCCTTTCCAGGTTGCTTGGTTTGCCAAAAAGGGCGTATGCGTTTTTTCCTGAATATATTCAGGAAAAAACGCATACGCCCTTTTTGGCCAAGGGCATCATTGTCAACGTTTTGCCGCTTTTCATGTGCTTTAAAGGCGATTCGAATCTACCTCCTGAAATCTGTTTCCTGCAATTCTGCCTTGATTTCAAATCCTCTTCTTTGCCTTCCCTCAATATATTTGTGGACGAGAGTTATCATTTATAACTCTGCAGGTTTGTGAATTGCTGTGCCCTGAAGCTCCATTTTACAAGTCGCTCTTTTGGGAGCTGGCCGCAAAAGCGCAGGATGGCTTCAGGCCCTGTTCTGGTTCCGGTGGGCAGGGTGAGCCTGTGGTTAATTCTTCTTCCTGATGGGAAAATAGAGTGACCTGTGCCTGTCCCAACACCAAGAGCTAGTCTCTCATTGTTTCCCCGTCTTCCCGTTCATCCTCAGGACAAATTGCAACCTGTACGGAACAGGAGGTTAAAGGTGCTGATGCTCCACGTAGGGAGATTGCTAGTAAAGTGGCTGGAATGGCGAACCCGAGCACAAGGAGATGAGAAATGAGGTGCGTTTTAGAAACCTTTCCCCATCACACGGTGTACCATCTTCTGGGCTTCTCATGCCTGTTTTCGATGTAGGAAGATGCCCTTGAACCTGGAGATTTGGGACCCATGCGATGGGTAGCACGCAGTATTACTTTAAAGGGTCTGCGTTTGCTCACCCAACTTCACCAAACCTCTCAGCCCCAAGAGTGTCCACCCTTATGTGTCATCCAGCTGTGGGTCTAGATATGGTCAATCCAGGTTGCATCACAGCCCCTGAACGAATTGTGTAAGAATTTCTCTCTCTTTCACTGTCTTTGTTTCATGGGTTTTTAAAAGTAATTTATGTTTATAATGGGGTGTAGCTGCTTTTCACGGCTGTGTTTATGCCGCTTTACACCCACTTGACACACTAATAGAGAGATATCAATACATAGGTTTTAAGATTATTACTAGTCAGATATATTCTTGTGCGGTGAATCGGGGGTGTTGAGTCCAGTTCTCTGAGCAAGGAGTAGGTCTTGTCTGTTACATATTGGGTTTATGGAACGGTATCTGATCTAATTTGAAACTCTTGTTTTATGTATCTCCCCACCTCCCCTTTCCCGTTAAGCAGCCATAGTGTGTTTTCGGCATGTGTCACTCTGTTCTGTTTTGTAATTCAGTTCAAGTGTAACGGTTTTTACATTCCCTCTATAAATGACACCTTATGAGAAGTGTCCTTTTCTGTGTGACTTATTTCACTTAGAATCGTCGTACCTAAATCCACTCATCATGCTGCTACTAGCCTTATGACATTGATTTCATGGCTGAGTGATATTCCATCGTACATAAGGACCACAACTTTTTTATCCATTTTTCTCTGTCCTGGGATATTTAAGGTGGAATGAAGTGGAAGTCCTTGTCAACAGAGCAGCCCTAAACTTTGGGGTGCTTATGTCTTGCTGATTTTAAATTTTCCCACTTTATACCCCCATGCGTGGAAGTGCCCTATCCTCTCTAGGCTGTGTTTTTTAGATGGTTCAGGACACACCGTACCCTTCTCCAGAGTGGCTGTTGGCAATTTACATCCCGCCCATCAGTGTAGCAAGGCTCCCATTTCTCCATGGCCTCTCCTGCATTTCTGGTTTTGACACTTTTTTCAGAATGGCCCTTTTGACCGATGGGAAGCGAGACTTCTTTGTAGCGCTGATTTGCCTTTCCAGGTTGCTTGGTTGGCCAAAAAGGGCGTATGCGTTTTTTCCTGAAAATATTCAGGAAAAAACGCATACGCCCTTTTTGGCCAAGGGCATCATTGTCAACGTTTTGCCGCTTTTCATGTGCTTTAAAGGCGATTCGAATCTACCCCCTGAAATCTGTTTCCTGCAATTCTGCCTTGATTTCAAATCCTCTTCTTTGCCTTCCCTCAATATATTTGTGGACGAGAGTTATCATTTATAACTCGGCAGGTTTGTGAATTGCTGTGTCCTGAAACTCCATTTTACAACTCACTTTTTTGGGAGCTGGCCGCAAAAGCGCAGGATGGCTTCAGGCCCTGTTCTGGTTCCGGTGGGCAGGGTGAGCCTGTGGTTAATTCTTCTTCCTGATGGGAAAATAGAGTGACCTGTGCCTGTCCCAACACCAAGAGCTAGTCTCTCATTGGTTCCCCGTCTTCCCATTCATCCTCAGGACAAAGTGCAACCTGTACGGAACAGGAGGTTAAAAGTGCTGATGCTCCACGTAGGGAGATTGCTAGTAAAGTGGCTGGAATGGCGAACCCGAGCACAAGGAGATGAGAAATGAGGTGCGTTTTAGAAACCTTTCCCCATCACACGGTGTACCATCTTCTGGGTTTCTCATGCCTGTTTTCGATGTAGGAAGATGCCCTTGAACCTGGAGATTTGGGACCCATGCGATGGGTAGCACGCAGTATTACTTTAAAGGGTCTGCGTTTGCTCACCCAACTTCACCAAAATTCTCAGCCCCAAGAGTGTCCACCCTTATGTCTCATCCAGCTGTGGGTCTAGATATGGTCAATCCAGGTTGCATCACAGCCCCTGAACGAATTGTGTAAGAATTTCTCTCTCTTTCACTGTCTTTGTTTCATGGGTTTTTAAAAGTAATTTATGTTTATAATGGGGTGTAGCTGCTTTTCATGGCTGTGTTTATGCCGCTTTACACCCACTTGACACACTAATAGAGAGATATCAATACATAGGTTTTAAGATTATTACTAGTCAGATATATTCTTGTGCGGTGAATCGGGGGTGTTGAGTCCAGTTCTCTGAGCAAGGAGTAGGTCTTGTCTGTTACATATTGGGTTTATGGAACGGTATCTGATCTAATTTGAAACTCTTGTTTTATGTATCTCCCCACCTCCCCTTTCCCGTTAAGCAGCCATAGTGTGTTTTCGGCATGTGTCACACTGTTCTGTTTTGTAATTCAGTTCAAGTGTAACGGTTTTTACATTCCCTCTATAAATGACACTTTATGAGAAGTGTCCTTTTCTGTGTGACTTATTTCACTTAGAATCGTCGTACCTAAATCCACTCATCATGCTGCTACTAGCCTTATGACATTGATTTCATGGCTGAGTGATATTCCATCGTACATAAGGACCACAACTTTTTTATCCATTTTTCTCTTTCCTGGGATATTTAAGGTGGAATGAAGTGGAAGTCCTTGTCAACAGAGCAGCCCTAAACTTTGGGGTGCTTATGTCTTGCTGATTTTAAATTTTCCCACTTTATACCCCCATGCGTGGAAGTTCCCTATCCTCTCTAGGCTGTGTTTTTTAGATGGTTCAGGACACACCGTACCCTTCTCCAGAGTGGCTGTTGGCAATTTACATCCCGACCATCAGTGTAGCAAGGCTCCCATTTCTCCATGGCCTCTCCTGCATTTCTGGTTTTGACACTTTTTTCAGAATGGCCCTTTTGACCGATGGGAAGCGAGACTTCTTTGTAGCGCTGATTTGCCTTTCCAGGTTGCTTGGTTGGCCAAAAAGGGCGTATGCGTTTTTTCCTGAAAATATTCAGGAAAAAACGCATACGCCCTTTTTGGCCAAGGGCATCATTGTCAACGTTTTGCCGCTTTTCATGTGCTTTAAAGGCGATTCGAATCTACCCCCTGAAATCTGTTTCCTGCAATTCTGCCTTGATTTCAAATCCTCTTCTTTGCCTTCCCTCAATATATTTGTGGACGAGAGTTATCATTTATAACTCTGCAGGTTTGTGAATTGCTGTGTCCTGAAACTCCATTTTACAACTCACTTTTTTGGGAGCTGGCCGCAAAAGCGCAGGATGGCTTCAGGCCCTGTTCTGGTTCCGGTGGGCAGGGTGAGCCTGTGGTTAATTCTTCTTCCTGATGGGAAAATAGAGTGACCTGTGCCTGTCCCAACACCAAGAGCTAGTCTCTCATTGGTTCCCCGTCTTCCCATTCATCCTCAGGACAAATTGCAACCTGTACGGAACAGGAGGTTAAAAGTGCTGATGCTCCACGTAGGGAGATTGCTAGTAAAGTGGCTGGAATGGCGAACCCGAGCACAAGGAGATGAGAAATGAGGTGCGTTTTAGAAACCTTTCCCCATCACACGGTGTACCATCTTCTGGGTTTCTCATGCCTGTTTTCGATGTAGGAAGATGCCCTTGAACCTGGAGATTTGGGACCCATGCGATGGGTAGCACGCAGTATTACTTTAAAGGGTCTGCGTTTGCTCACCCAACTTCACCAAACCTCTCAGCCCCAAGAGTGTCCACCCTTATGTCTCATCCAGCTGTGGGTATAGATATGGTCAATCCAGGTTGCATCACAGCCCCTGAACGAATTGTGTAAGAATTTCTCTCTCTTTCACTGTCTTTGTTTCATGGGTTTTTAAAAGTAATTTATTTTTATAATGGGGTTTAGCTGCTTTTCACGGCTGTGTTTATGCCGCTTTACACCCACTTGACACACTAACAGAGAGATATCAATTCATAGGTTTTAAGATTATTACTAGTCAGATATATTCTTGTGCGGTGAATCAGGCGTGTTGAGTCCAGTTCTCTGAGGAAGGAGTAGGTTTTGTCTATTACATATTGGGTTTATGGAACGGTATCTGAGCTAATTTGAAACTCTTGTTTTATGTATCACCCAACCTCACCTTTCCAGGTAAGCAGCCATAGTGTGTTTTCTGCATGTGTGACTCTGTTCTGTTTTGTAATTCAGTTCAAGTGTAACGGTTTTTACATTCCCTCTATAAGTGACACCTTATGAGAAGTGTCCTTTTCTGTGTGACTTATTTCACTTAGAATCGTCATACCTAAATCCACTCATCATGCTGCTACTAGCCTTATGATATTGATTTCATGGCTGAGTGATATTCCATTGTACATAAGGACTACAACTTTTTTATCCATTTTTCGCTTTCCTGGGATATTTAAGGTGGAATGAAGTGGAGGTCCTTGTCAACAGAGCAGCCCTAAACTTTGGTGTGCTTGTGTCTTGCTGATTTTTAATTTTCCCACTTTATTCCCCCATGCCTGGAAGTGCCCTATGCTCTCTAAGCTGTGTTTTTTAGCTGTTTCAGGACACACCGTACCCTTCTCCAGACTGGCTGTTGGCAATTTACATCCCGCCCATCAGTGTAGCAAGGCTCCCATTTCTCCATGGCCTGTCCTGCATTTCTGGTTTTGACAATTTTTTCAGCATGGCCTTTTTGATGGATGGGAAGCGAGACTTCTTTGTAGCGCTGATTTGCCTTTCCAGGTTGCTTGGTTGGCCAAAAAGGGCGTATGCGTTTTTTCCTGAATATATTCAGGAAAAAACGCATACGCCCTTTTTGGCCAAGGGCATCATTGTCAACGTTTTGCCGCTTTTCATGTGCTTTAAAGGCGATTCGAATCTACCTCCTAAAATCTGTTTCCTGCAATTCTGCCTTGACTTCAAATCCTCTTCTGTGCCTTCCCTCAATATATTTGTGGACGAGAGTTATCATTTATAACTCTGCAGGTTTGTGAATTGCAGTGCCCTGAAGCTCCGTTTTACAACTCGCTTTTTTGGGAGCTGGCCGCAAAAGCGCAGGATGGCTTCAGGCCCTGTTCTGGTTCCGGGGGGCAGGCTGAGCCTGTGGTTAATTCTTCTTCCTGATGGGAAAATAGAGTGACCTGTGCCTGTCCCAACACCAAGAGCTAGTCTCTCATTGGATCCCCGTCTTCCCGTTCATCCTCAGGACAAATTGCAACCTGTACGGAACAGGAGGTTAAAGGTGCTGATGCTCCAAGTAGGGAGATTGCTAGTAAAGTGGCTGGAATGGCAAACCCGAGCACAAGGAGATGAGAAATGAGGTGCGTTTTAGAAACCTTTCCCCATCACACGGTGTACCATCTTCTGGGTTTCTCATGCATGTTTTCGATGTAGGAAGATGCCCTTGAACCTGGAGATTTGGGACCCATGCGATGGTTACCACGCAGTATTATTTTAAAGGGTCTGTGTTTGCTCACCCAACCTCACCAAACCTCTCAGCCCCAAGAGTGTCCACCCTTATGTCTCATCCAGCTGTGGGTCTAGATATGGTCAATCCAGGTTGCATCAAAGCCCCTGAACGAATTGTGTAAGAATTTCTCTCTCTTTCCCTGTCTTTGTTTCATGGGTTTTTAAAAGTAATTCATTTTTATAATGGGGTTTAGCTGCTTTTCACGGCTGTGTTTATGCCGCTTTACACCCACTTGACACACTAATAGAGAGATATCAATACATAGGTTTTAAGATTATTACTAGTCAGATATATTCTTGTGCGGTGAATCGGGCGTGTTGAGTCCAGTTCTCTGAGCAAGGAGTAGGTCTTGTCTGTTACATATTGGGTTTATGGAACGGTATCTGATGTAATTTGAAACTCTTGTTTTATGTATCTCCCCACCTCACCTTTCCCGTTAAGCAGCCATAGTGTGTTTTCTGCATGTGTCACTCTGTTCTGTTTTGTAATTCAGTTCAAGTGTAACGGTTTTTACATTCCCTCTATAAGTGACACCTTATGAGAAGTGTCCTTTTCTGTGTGACTTATTTCACTTAGAATCGTCGTACCTAAATCCACTCATCATGCTGCTACTAGCCTTATGACATTGATTTCATGGCTGAGTGATATTCCATCGTACATAAGGACCACAACTTTTTTATCCATTTTTCTCTTTCCTGGGATATTTAAGGTGGAATGAAGTGGAAGTCCTTGTCAACAGAGCAGCCCTAAACTTTGGGGTGCTTGTGTCTTGCTGATTTTCAATTTTCCCACTTTATACCCCCATGCGTGGAAGTGCCCTATCCTCTCTAGGCTGTGTTTTTTAGATGGTTCAGGACACACCGTACCCTTCTCCAGAGCGGCTGTTGGAAATTTACATCCCGCCCATCAGTGTAGCAAGGCTCCCATTTCTCCATGGCCTGTCCTGCATTTCTGGTTTTGACACATTTTTCAGCATGGGCTTTTTGATTGATGGGAAGCGAGACTTCTTTGTAGCGCTGATTTGCCTTTCCAGGTTGCTTGGTTGGCCAAAAAGGGCGTATGCGTTTTTTCCTGAATATATTCCGGAAAAAACGCATACGCCCTTTTTGGCCAAGGGCATCATTGTCAACGTTTTGCCGCTTTTCATGTGCTTTAAAGGTGATTCGAATCTACCTCCTGAAATCTGTTTCCTGCAATTCTGCCTTGATTTCAAATCCTCTTCTTTGCCTTCCCTCAATATATTTGTGGACGAGAGTTATCATTTATAACTCTGCAGGTTTGTGAATTGCTGTGCCCTGAAGCTCCATTTTACAAGTCGCTTTTTTGGGAGCTGGCCGCAAAAGCGCAGGATGGCTTCAGGCCCTGTTCTGGTTCCGGTGGGCAGGGTGAGCCTGTGGTTAATTCTTCTTCCTGATGGGAAAATAGAGTGACCTGTGCCTGTCCCAACACCAAGAGCTAGTCTCTCATTGGTTCCCCGTCTTCCCATTCATCCTCAGGACAAATTGCAACCTGTACGGAACAGGAGGTTAAAGGTGCTGATGCTCCACGTAGGGAGATTGCTAGTAAAGTGGCTGGAATGGCGAACCCGAGCACAAGGAGATGAGAAATGAGGTGCGTTTTAGAAACCTTTCCCCATCACACGGTGTACCATCTTCTGGGTTTCTCATGCCTGTTTTCGATGTAGGAAGATGCCCTTGAACCTGGAGATTTGGGACCTATGCGATGGGTAGCACGCAGTATTACTTTAAAGGGTCTGCGTTTGCTCACCCAACTTCACCAAACCTCTCAGCCCCAAGAGTGTCCACCCTTATGTCTCATCCAGCTGTGGGTGTAGATATGGTCAATCCAGGTTGCATCATAGCCCCTGAACGAATTGTGTAAGAATTTCTCTCTCTTTCACTGTCTTTGTTTCATGGGTTTTTAAAAGTAATTTATTTTTATAATGGGGTTTAGCTGCTTTTCACGGCTGTGTTTATGCCGCTTTACACCCACTTGACACACTAACAGAGAGATATCAATTCATAGGTTTTAAGATTATTACTAGTCAGATATATTCTTGTGCGGTGAATCAGGCGTGTTGAGTCCAGTTCTCTGAGGAAGGAGTAGGTTTTGTCTATTACATATTGGGTTTATGGAACGGTATCTGAGCTAATTTGAAACTCTTGTTTTATGTATCACCCAACCTCACCTTTCCAGTTAAGCAGCCATAGTGTGTTTTCTGCATGTGTGACTCTGTTCTGTTTTGTAATTCAGTTCAAGTGTAACGGTTTTTACATTCCCTCTATAAGTGACACCTTATGAGAAGTGTCCTTTTCTGTGTGACTTATTTCACTTAGAATCGTCGTACCTAAATCCACTCATCATGGTGCTACTAGCCTTATGATATTGATTTCATGGCTGAGTGATATTCCATTGTACATAAGGTCTACAACTTTTTTATCCATTTTTCGCTTTCCTGGGATATTTAAGGTGGAATGAAGTGGAGGTCCTTGTCAACAGAGCAGCCCTAAACTTTCGGGTGCTTGTGTCTTGCTGATTTTTAATTTTCCCACTTTATTCCCCCATGCCTGGAAGTGCCCTATGCTCTCTAATCTGTGTTTTTTAGCTGTTTCAGGACACACCGTACCCTTCTCCAGACTGGCTGTTGGCAATTTACATCCCGCCCATCAGTGTAGCAAGGCTCCCATTTCTCCATGGCCTGTCCTGCATTTCTGGTTTTGACACTTTTTTCAGCATGGCCTTTTTGATGGATGGGAAGCGAGACTTCTTTGTAGCGCTGATTTGCCTTTCCAGGTTGCTTGGTTGGCCAAAAAGGGCGTATGCGTTTTTTCCTGAATATATTCAGGAAAAAACGCATACGCCCTTTTTGGCCAAGGGCATCATTGTCAACGTTTTGCCGCTTTTCATGTGCTTTAAAGGCGATTCGAATCTACCTCCTGAAATCTGTTTCCTGCAATTCTGCCTTGATTTCAAATCCTCTTCTTTGCCTTCCCTCAATATATTTGTGGACGAGAGTTATCATTTATAACTCTGCAGGTTTGTGAATTGCTGTGCCCTGAAGCTCCATTTTACAACTCACTTTTTTGGGAGCTGGCTGCAAAAGCGCAGGATGGCTTCAGGCCCTGTTCTGGTTCCGGGGGGCAGGCTGAGCCTGTGGTTAATTCTTCTTCTTGATGGGAAAATAGAGTGACCTGTGCCTGTCACAACACCAAGAGCTAGTCTCTCATTGGTTCCCCGTCTTCCCATTCATCCTCAGGACAAATTGCAACCTGTACGAAACAGGAGGTTAAAGCTGCTGATGCTCCACGTAGGGAGATTGCTAGTAAAGTGGCTGGAATGGCGAACCCGAGCACAAGGAGATGAGAAATGAGGTGCATTTTAGAAACCTTTCCCCATCACACGGTGTACCATCTTCTGGGTTTCTCATGCCTGTTTTCGATGTAGGAAGATGCCCTTGAACCTGGAGATTTGGGACCCATGCGATGGGTAGCACGCAGTATTACTTTAAAGGGTCTGCGTTTGCTCACCCAACTTCACCAAACCTCTCAGCCCCAAGAGTGTCCACCCTTATGTCTCATCCAGCTGTGGGTCTAGATATGGTCAATCCAGGTTGCATCACAGCCCCTGAACGAATTGTGTAAGAATTTCTCTCTCTTTCACTGTCTTTGTTTCATGGGTTTTTAAAAGTAATTTATTTTTATAATGGGGTTTAGCTGCTTTTCACGGCTGTGTTTATGCCGCTTTACACCCACTTGACACACTAACAGAGAGATATCAATTCATAGGTTTTAAGATTATTACTAGTCAGATATATTCTTGTGCGGTGAATCAGGCGTGTTGAGTCCAGTTCTCTGAGGAAGGAGTAGGTTTTGTCTATTACATATTGGGTTTATGGAACGGTATCTGAGCTAATTTGAAACTCTTATTTTATGTATCACCCAACCTCACCTTTCCAGTTAAGCAGCCATAGTGTGTTTTCTGCATGTGTGACTCTGTTCTGTTTTGTAATTCAGTTCAAGTGTAACGGTTTTTACATTCCCTCTATAAGTGACACCTTATGAGAAGTGTCCTTTTCTGTGTGACTTATTTCACTTAGAATCGTCGTACCTAAATCCACTCATCATGGTGCTACTAGCCTTATGATATTGATTTCATGGCTGAGTGATATTCCATTGTACATAAGGACTACAACTTTTTTATCCATTTTTCGCTTTCCTGGGATATTTAAGGTGGAATGAAGTGGAGGTCCTTGTCAACAGAGCAGCCCTAAACTTTGGGGTGCTTGTGTCTTGCTGATTTTTAATTTTCCCACTTTATTCCCCCATGCCTGGAAGTGCCCTATGCTCTCTAAGCTGTGTTTTTTAGCTGTTTCAGGACACACCGTACCCTTCTCCAGACTGGCTGTTGGCAATTTACATCCCGCCCATCAGTGTAGCAAGGCTCCCATTTCTCCATGGCCTGTCCTGCATTTCTGGTTTTGACACGTTTTTCAGCATGGCCTTTTTGATGGATGGGAAGCGAGACTTCTTTGTAGCGCTGATTTGCCTTTCCAGGTTGCTTGGTTGGCCAAAAAGGGCGTATGCGTTTTTTCCTGAATATATTCAGGAAAAAACGCATACGCCCTTTTTGGCCAAGGGCATCATTGTCAACGTTTTGCCGCTTTTCATGTGCTTTAAAGGCGATTCGAATCTACCTCCTGAAATCTGTTTCCTGCAATTCTGCCTTGATTTCAAATCCTCTTCTTTGCCTTCCCTCAATATATTTGTGGACGAGAGTTATCATTTATAACTCTGCAGGTTTGTGAATTGCTGTGCCCTGAAGCTCCATTTTACAACTCACTTTTTTGGGAGCTGGCTGCAAAAGCGCAGGATGGCTTCAGGCCCTGTTCTGGTTCCGGGGGGCAGGCTGAGCCTGTGGTTAATTCTTCTTCTTGATGGGAAAATAGAGTGACCTGTGCCTGTCACAACACCAAGAGCTAGTCTCTCATTGGTTCCCCGTCTTCCCATTCATCCTCAGGACAAATTGCAACCTGTACGAAACAGGAGGTTAAAGCTGCTGATGCTCCACGTAGGGAGATTGCTAGTAAAGTGGCTGGAATGGCGAACCCGAGCACAAGGAGATGAGAAATGAGGTGCGTTTTAGAAACCTTTCCCCATCACACGGTGTACCATCTTATGGGTTTCTCATGCCTGTTTTCGATGTAGGAAGATGCCCTTGAACCTGGAGATTTGGGACCCATGCGATGGGTAGCACGCAGTATTACTTTAAAGGGTCTGCGTTTGCTCACCCAACTTCACCAAACCTCTCAGCCCCAAGAGTGTCCACCCTTATGTCTCATCCAGCTGTGGGTCTAGATATGGTCAATCCAGGTTGCATCACAGCCCCTGAACGAATTGTGTAAGAATTTCTCTCTCTTTCACTGTCTTTGTTTCATGGGTTTTTAAAAGTAATTTATGTTTATAATGGGGTGTAGCTGCTTTTCACGGCTGTGTTTATGCCGCTTTTCACCCACTTGACACACTAATAGAGAGATATCAATACATAGGTTTTAAGATTATTACTAGTCATATATATTCTTGTGCGGTGAATCGGGGGTGTTGAGTCCAGTTCTCTGAGCAAGGAGTAGGTCTTGTCTGTTACATATTGGGTTTATGGAACGGTATCTGATCTAATTTGAAACTCTTGTTTTATGTATCTCCCGACATCACCTTTCCCGTTAAGCAGCCATAGTGTGTTTTCGGCATGTGTCACTCTGTTCTGTTTTGTAATTCAGTTCAAGTGTAACGGTTTTTACATTCCCTCTATAAGTGACACCTTATGAGAAGTGTCCTTTTCTGTGTGACTTATTTCACTTAGAATCGTCGTACCTAAATCCACTCATCATGCTGCTACTAGCCTTATGACATTGATTTAATGGCTGAGTGATATTCCATCGTACATAAGGTCTACAACTTTTTTATCCATTTTTCGCTTTCCTGGGATATTTAAGGTGGAATGAAGTGGAGGTCCTTGTCAACAGAGCAGCCCTAAACTTTGGTGTGCTTGTGTCTTGCTGATTTTTAATTTTCCCACTTTATACCCCCATGCGTGGAAGTGCCCTATGCTCTATAAGCTGTGTTTTTTAGCTGTTTCAGGACACACCGTACCCTTCTCCAGACTGGCTGTTGGCAATTTACCTCCCGCCCATCAGTGTAGCAAGGCTCCCATTTCTCCATGGCCTGTCCTGCATTTCTGGTTTTGACACTTTTTTCAGCATGGCCTTTTTGATGGATGGGAAGCGAGACTTCTTTGTAGCGCTGATTTGCCTTTCCAGGTTGCTTGGTTGGCGAAAAAGGGCGTATGCGTTTTTTCCTGAATATATTCAGGAAAAAACGCATACGCTCTTTTTGGCCAAGGGCATCATTGTCAACGTTTTGCCGCTTTTCCTGTGCTTTAAAGGCGATTCGAATCTACCTCCTGAAATCTGTTTCCTGCAATTCTGCCTTGATTTCAAGTCCTCTTCTTTGCCTTCCCTCAATATATTTGTGGACGAGAGTTATCATTTATAACTCTGCAGGTTTGTGAATTGCTGTGCCCTGAAGCTCCATTTTACAAGTCGCTTTTTTGGGAGCTGGCCGCAAAAGCGCAGGATGGCTTCAGGCCCTGTTCTGGTTCCGGTGGGCAGGGTGAGCCTGTGGTTAATTCTTCTTCCTGATGGGAAAATAGAGTAACCTGTGCCTGTCCCAACACCAAGAGCTAGTCTCTCATTGGTTCCCCGTCTTCCCATTCATCCTCAGGACAAATTGCAACCTGTACGGAACAGGAGGTTAAAGGTGCTGATGCTCCACGTAGGGAGATTGCTAGTAAAGTGACTGGAATGGCGAACCCGAGCACAAGGAGATGAGAAATGAGGTGCGTTTTAGAAACCTTTCCCCATCACATGGTGTACCATCTTCTGGGTTTCTCATGCCTGTTTTCGATGTAGGAAGATGCCCTTGAACCTGGAGATTTGGGACCCAGGGGACGGGTAGCACGCAGTATTACTTTAAAGGGTCTGTGTTTGCTCACCCAACCTCACCAAACCTGTCAGCCCCAAGAGTGTCCACCCTTATGTCATCCAGCTGTGGGTCTAGATATGGTCAATCCAGGTTGCATCAAAGCCCCTGAACGAATTGTGTAAGAATTTCTCTCTCTTTCCCTGTCTTTGTTTCATGGGTTTTTAAAAGTAATTTATTTTTATAATGGGGTTTAGCTGCTTTTCACGGCTGTGTTTATGCCGCTTTACACCCACTTGACACACTAACAGAGAGATATCAATTCATAGGTTTTAAGATTATTACTAGTCAGATATATTCTTGTGCGGTGAATCAGGCGTGTTGAGTCCAGTTCTCTGAGGAAGGAGTAGGTTTTGTCTATTACATATTGGGTTTATGGAACGGTATCTGAGCTAATTTGAAACTCTTGTTTTATGTATCACCCAACCTCACCTTTCCAGTTAAGCAGCCATAGTGTGTTTTCTGCATGTGTGACTCTGTTCTGTTTTGTAATTCAGTTCAAGTGTAACGGTTTTTACATTCCCTCTATAAGTGACACCTTATGAGAAGTGTCCTTTTCTGTGTGACTTATTTCACTTAGAATCGTCGTACCTAAATCCACTCATCATGGTGCAACTAGCCTTATGATATTGATTTCATGGCTGAGTGATATTCCATTGTACATAAGGACTACAACTTTTTTATCCATTTTTCGCTTTCCTGGGATATTTAAGGTGGAATGAAGTGGAGGTCCTTGTCAACAGAGCAGCCCTAAACTTTGGGGTGCTTGTGTCTTGCTGATTTTTAATTTTCCCACTTTATTCCCCCATGCGTGGAAGTGCCCTATGCTCTCTAAGCTGTGTTTTTTAGCTGTTTCAGGACACACCGTGCCCTTCTCCAGAGTGGCTGTTGGCAATTTACATCCCGCCCATCAGTGTAGCAAGGCTCCCATTTCTCCATGGCCTGTCCTGCATTTCTGGTTTTGACACTTTTTTCAGCATGGCCCTTTTGACCGATGGGAAGCGAGACTTCTTTGTAGCGCTGATTTGCCTTTCCAGGTTGCTTGGTTGGCCAAAAAGGGCGTATGCGTTTTTTCCTGAATATATTCAGGAAAAAACGCATACGCCCTTTTTGGCAAAGGGCATCATTGTCAACGTTTTGCCGCTTTTCCTGTGCTTTAAAGGGGATTCGAATCTACCTCCTAAAATCTATTTCCTGCAATTCTGCCTTGACTTCAAATCCTCTTCTTTGCCTTCCCTCAATATATTTGTGGACGAGAGTTATCATTTATAACTCTGCAGGTTTGTGAATTGCAGTGCCCTGAAGCTCCATTTTACTACTCGCTTTTTTGGGAGCTGGCCGCAAAAGCGCAGGATGGCTTCAGGCCCTGTTCTGCTTCCGGGGGGAAGGCTGAGCCTGTGGTTAATTCTTCTTTCTAATGGGAAAATAGAGTGAACTGTGCCTGTCCCAACACCAAGAGCTAGTCTCTCATTGGTTCCCCGTCTTCCCGTTCATCCTCAGGACAAATTGCAACCTGTACGGAACAGGAGGTTAAAGGTGTTGATGCTCCAAGTAGGCAGATTGCTAGTAAAGTGGCTGGAATGGCAAACCCGAGCACAAGGAGATGAGAAATGAGGTGCATTTTAGAAACCTTTCCCCATCACACGGTGTACCATCTTCTGGGTTTCTCATGCATGTTTTCGATGTAGGAAGATGCCCTTGAACCTGGAGATTTGGAACCCATGCGATGGGTACCACGCAGTATTACTTTAAAGGGTCTGTGTTTGCTCACCCAACTTCACCAAACCTCTCAGCCCCAAGAGTGTCCACCCTTATGTCTCATCCAGCTGTGGGTCTAGATATGGTCAATCCAGGTTGCATCACAGCCCCTGAACGAATTGTGTAAGAATTTCTCTCTCTTTCACTGTCTTTGTTTCATGGGTTTTTAAAAGTAATTTATTTTTATAATGGGGTTTAGCTGCTTTTCACGGCTGTGTTTATGCCGCTTTACACCCACTTGACACACTAACAGAGAGATATCAATTCATAGGTTTTAAGATTATTACTAGTCAGATATATTCTTGTGCGGTGAATCAGGCGTGTTTAGTCCAGTTCTCTGAGCAAGGAGTAGGTTTTGTCTATTACATATTGGGTTTATGGAACGGTATCTGAGCTAATTTGAAACTCTTGTTTTATGTATCACCCCACCTCACCTTTCCAGTTAAGCAGCCATAGTGTGTTTTCTGCATGTGAGACTCTGTTCTGTTTTGTAATTCAGTTCAAGTGTAACGGTTTTTACATTCCCTCTATAAGTGACACCTTATGAGAAGTGTCCTTTTCTGTGTGACTTATTTCACTTAGAATCGTCGTACCTAAATCCACTCATCATGCTGCTACTAGCCTTATGATATTGATTTCATGGCTGAGTGATATTCCATTGTAAATAAGGACTACAACTTTTTTATCCATTTTTCGCTTTCCTGGGATATTTAAGGTGGAATGAAGTGGAGGTCCTTGTCAAAAGGGCAGCCCTTAACTATGGGGTGCTTTTGTCTTGCTGATTTTTAATTTTACCACTTTATACCCCCATGCGTGGAAGTGCCCTATGCTCTCTAAGCTGTGTTTTTTAGCTGTTTCAGGACACACCGTACCCTTCTCCAGAGTGGCTGTTGGCAATTTACATCCCGCCCATCAGTGTAGCAAGGCTCCCATTTCTCCATGGCCTGTCCTGCATTTCTGGTTTTGACACTTTTTTCAGCATGGCCCTTTTGACCGATGGGAAGCGAGACTTCTTTGTAGCGCTGATTTGCCTTTCCAGGTTGCTTGGTTGGCCAAAAAGGGCGTATGCGTTTTTTCCTGAATATATTCAGGAAAAAACGCATACGCCCTTTTTGGCCAAGGGCATCATTGTCAACGTTTTGCCGCTTTTCCTGTGCTTTAAAGGCGATTCGAATCTACCTCCTAAAATCTGTTTCCTGCAATTCTGCCTTGACTTCAAATCCTCTTCTTTGCCTTCCCTCAATATATTTGTGGACGAGAGTTATCATTTATAACTCTGCAGGTTTGTGAATTGCAGTGCCCTGAAGCTCCATTTTACAACTCGCTTTTTCCGGAGCTGGCCGCAAAAGCGCAGGATGGCTTCAGGCCCTGTTCTGGTTCCGGGGGGCAGGCTGAGCCTGTGGTTAATTCTTCTTCCTGATGGGAAAATAGAGTGACCTGTGCCTGTCCCAACACCAAGAGCTAGTCTCTCATTGGTTCACCGTCTTCCCTTTCATCCTCAGGACAAATTGCAACCTGTACGGAACAGGAGGTTAAAGGTGCTGATGCTCCAAGTAGGGAGATTGCTAGTAAAGTGGCTGGAATGGCGAACCCGAGCACAAGGAGATGGGAAATGAGGTGCGTTTTAGAAACCTTTCCCCATCACATGGTGTACCATCTTCTGGGTTTCTCATGCCTGTTTTCGATGTAGGAAGATGCCCTTGAACCTGGAGATTTGGGACCCATGGGACGGGTAGCATGCAGTATTACTTTAAAGGGTCTGCGTTTGCTCACCCAACTTCACCAAACCTCTCAGCCCCAAGAGTGTCCACCCTTATGTCTCATCCAGCTGTGGGTCTAGATATGGTCAATCCAGGTTGCATCACAGCCTCTGAACGAATTGTGTAAGAATTTCTCTCTCTTTCACTGTCTTTGTTTCATGGGTTTTTAAAAGTAATTTATTTTTATAATGGGGTTTAGCTGCTTTTCACGGCTGTGTTTATGCCGCTTTACACCCACTTGACACACTAACAGAGAGATATCAATACATAGGTTTTAAGATTATTACTAGTCAGATATATTCTTGTGCGGTGAATCAGGCGTGTTTAGTCCAGTTCTCTGAGCAAGGAGTAGGTTTTGTCTATTACATATTGGGTTTATGGAACGGTATCTGAGCTAATTTGAAACTCTTGTTTTATGTATCACCCCACCTCACCTTTCCAGTTAAGCAGCCATAGTGTGTTTTCTGCATGTGAGACTCTGTTCTGTTTTGTAATTCAGTTCAAGTGTAACGGTTTTTACATTCCCTCTATAAGTGACACCTTATGAGAAGTGTCCTTTTCTGTGTGACTTATTTCACTTAGAATCGTCGTACCTAAATCCACTCATCATGCTGCTACTAGCCTTATGATATTGATTTCATGGCTGAGTGATATTCCATTGTAAATAAGGACTACAACTTTTTTATCCATTTTTCGCTTTCCTGGGATATTTAAGGTGGAATGAAGTGGAGGTCCTTGTCAAAAGAGCAGCCCTAAACTATGGGGTGCTTGTGTCTTGCTGATTTTTAATTTTACCACTTTATACCCCCAGGCGTGGAAGTGCCCTATGCTCTCTAAGCTGTGTTTTTTAGCTGTTTCAGGACACACCGTACCCTTCTCCAGAGTGGCTGTTGGCAATTTACATCCCGCCCATCAGTGTAGCAAGGCTCCCATTTCTCCATGGCCTGTCCTGCATTTCTGGTTTTGACACTTTTTTCAGCATGGCCCTTTTCACCGATGGGAAGCGAGACTTCTTTGTAGCGCTGATTTGCCTTTCCAGGTTGCTTGGTTGGCCAAAAAGGGCGTATGCGTTTTTTCCTGAATATATTCAGGAAAAAACGCATACGCCCTTTTTGGCCAAGGACATCATTGTCAACGTTTTGCCGCTTTTCCTGTGCTTTAAAGGCGATTCGAATCTACCTCCTAAAATCTGTTTCCTGCAATTCTGCCTTGACTTCAAATCCTCTTCTTTGCCTTCCCTCAATATATTTGTGGACGAGAGTTATCATTTATAACTCTGCAGGTTTGTGAATTGCAGTGCCCTGAAGCTCCATTTTACTACTCGCTTTTTTGGGAGCTGGCCGCAAATGCGCAGGATGGCTTCAGGCCCTGTTCTGGTTCCGGGGGGAAGGCTGAGCCTGTGGTTAATTCTTCTTCCTGATGGGAAAATAGAGTGACCTGTGCCTGTCCCAACCCCAAGAGCTAGTCTCTCATTGGTTCCCCGTCTTCCCGTTCATCCTCAGGACAAATTGCAACCTGTACGGAACAGGAGGTTAAAGGTGTTGATGCTCCAAGTAGGCAGATTGCTAGTAAAGTGGCTGGAATGGCGAACCCGAGCACAAGGAGATGAGAAATGACGTGCATTTAGAAACCTTTCCCCATCACATGGTGTACCATCTTCTGGGTTTCTCATGCCTGTTTTCGATGTAGGAAGATGCCTTTGAACCTGGAGATTTGGGACCCATGGGACGGGTAGCATGCAGTATTACTTTAAAGGGTCTGCGTTTGCTCACCCAACTTCACCAAACCTCTCAGGCCCAAGAGTGTCCACCCTTATGTCTCATCCAGCTGTGGGTCTAGATATGGTCAATCCAGGTTGCATCACAGCCCCTGAACGAATTGTGTAAGAATTTCTCTCTCTTTCACTGTCTTTGTTTCATGGGTTTTTAAAAGTAATTTATTTTTATAATGGTGTTTAGCTGCTTTTCACGGCTGTGTTTATGCCGCTTTACACCCACTTGACACACTAACAGAGAGATATCAATTCATAGGTTTTAAGATTATTACTAGTCAGATATATTCTTGTGCGGTGAATCAGGCGTGTTTAGTCCAGTTCTCTGAGCAAGGAGTAGGTTTTGTCTATTACATATTGGGTTTATGGAACGGTATCTGAGCTAATTTGAAACTCTTGTTTTATGTATCACCCCACCTCACCTTTCCAGTTAAGCAGCCATAGTGTGTTTTCTGCATGTGAGACTCTGTTCTGTTTTGTAATTCAGTTCAAGTGTAACGGTTTTTACATTCCCTCTATAAGTGACACCTTATGAGAAGTGTCCTTTTCTGTGTGACTTATTTCACTTAGAATCGTCGTACCTAAATCCACTCATCATGCTGCTACTAGCCTTATGATATTGATTTCATGGCTGAGTGATATTCCATTGTAAATAAGGACTACAACTTTTTTATCCATTTTTCGCTTTCCTGGGATATTTAAGGTGGAATGAAGTGGAGGTCCTTGTCAAAAGAGCAGCCCTTAACTATGGGGTGCTTGTGTCTTGCTGATTTTTAATTTTACCACTTTATACCCCCATGCGTGGAAGTGCCCTATGCTCTCTAAGCTGTGTTTTTTAGCTGTTTCAGGACACACCGTACCCTTCTCCAGAGTGGCTGTTGGCAATTTACATCCCGCCCATCAGTGTAGCAAGGCTCCCATTTCTCCATGGCCTGTCCTGCATTTCTGGTTTTGACACTTTTTTCAGCATGGCCCTTTTGATTGATGGGAAGCGAGACTTCTTTGTAGAGCTGATTTGCCTTTCCAGGTTGCTTGGTTGGCCAAGAAGGGCGTATGCCTTTTGTCCTGAATATATTCAGGAAAAAACGCATACGCCCTTTTTGGCCAAGGGCATCATTGTCAACGTTTTGCCGAATTTCATGTGCTTTGAAGGCGATTCGAATCTACCTCCTGAAATCTGTTTCCTGCAATTCTGCCTTGATTTCAATTCCTCGTCTTTGCCTTCCCTCAATATATTTGTGGACGAGAGTTATCATTTATAACTGTGCAAGTTTGTGAATTGCAGTGCCCTGAAGCTCCATTTTACAACTCGCTTTTTCGGGAGCTGGCCTCAAAAGCGCAGGATGGCTTCAGGCCCTGTTCTGGTTCTGGGGGGCAGGCTGAGCCTGTGGTTAATTCTTCTTCCTGATGGGACAATAGAGTGACCTGTGCCTGTCCCAACCCCAAGAGCTAGTCTCTCATTGGTTCCCCGTCTTCCCGTTCATCCTCAGGACAAATTGCAACCTGTACGGAACAGAAGGTTAAAGGTGTTGATGCTCCAAGTAGGCAGATTGCTAGTAAAGTGGCTGGAATGGCGAACCCGAGCACAAGGAGATGAGAAATGACGTGCGTTTTAGAAACCTTTCCCCATCACATGGTGTACCATCTTCTGGGTTTCTCATGCCTGTTTTCGATGTAGGAAGATGCCTTTGAACCTGGAGATTTGGGACCCATGGGACGGGTAGCATGCAGTATTACTTTAAAGGGTCTGCGTTTGCTCACCCAACTTCACCAAACCTCTCAGGCCCAAGAGTGTCCACCCTTATGTCTCATCCAGCTGTGGGTCTAGATATGGTCAATCCAGGTTGCATCACAGCCCCTGAACGAATTGTGTAAGAATTTCTCTCTCTTTCACTGTCTTTGTTTCATGGGTTTTTAAAAGTAATTTATTTTTATAATGGTGTTTAGCTGCTTTTCACGGCTGTGTTTATGCCGCTTTACACCCACTTGACACACTAACAGAGAGATATCAATTCATAGGTTTTAAGATTATTACTAGTCAGATATATTCTTGTGCGGTGAATCAGGCGTGTTTAGTCCAGTTCTCTGAGCAAGGAGTAGGTTTTGTCTATTACATATTGGGTTTATGGAACGGTATCTGAGCTAATTTGAAACTCTTGTTTTATGTATCACCCCACCTCACCTTTCCAGTTAAGCAGCCATAGTGTGTTTTCTGCATGTGAGACTCTGTTCTGTTTTGTAATTCAGTTCAAGTGTAACGGTTTTTACATTCCCTCTATAAGTGACACCTTATGAGAAGTGTCCTTTTCTGTGTGACTTATTTCACTTAGAATCGTCGTACCTAAATCCACTCATCATGCTGCTACTAGCCTTATGATATTGATTTCATGGCTGAGTGATATTCCATTGTAAATAAGGACTACAACTTTTTTATCCATTTTTCGCTTTCCTGGGATATTTAAGGTGGAATGAAGTGGAGGTCCTTGTCAAAAGGGCAGCCCTTAACTATGGGGTGCTTTTGTCTTGCTGATTTTTAATTTTACCACTTTATACCCCCATGCGTGGAAGTGCCCTATGCTCTCTAAGCTGTGTTTTTTAGCTGTTTCAGGACACACCGTACCCTTCTCCAGAGTGGCTGTTGGCAATTTACATCCCGCCCATCAGTGTAGCAAGGCTCCCATTTCTCCATGGCCTGTCCTGCATTTCTGGTTTTGACACTTTTTTCAGCATGGCCCTTTTGACCGATGGGAAGCGAGACTTCTTTGTAGCGCTGATTTGCCTTTCCAGGTTGCTTGGTTGGCCAAAAAGGGCGTATGCGTTTTTTCCTGAATATATTCAGGAAAAAACGCATACGCCCTTTTTGGCCAAGGGCATCATTGTCAACGTTTTGCCGCTTTTCCTGTGCTTTAAAGGCGATTCGAATCTACCTCCTAAAATCTGTTTCCTGCAATTCTGCCTTGACTTCAAATCCTCTTCTTTGCCTTCCCTCAATATATTTGTGGACGAGAGTTATCATTTATAACTCTGCAGGTTTGTGAATTGCAGTGCCCTGAAGCTCCATTTTACAACTCGCTTTTTCCGGAGCTGGCCGCAAAAGCGCAGGATGGCTTCAGGCCCTGTTCTGGTTCCGGGGGGCAGGCTGAGCCTGTGGTTAATTCTTCTTCCTGATGGGAAAATAGAGTGACCTGTGCCTGTCCCAACACCAAGAGCTAGTCTCTCATTGGTTCACCGTCTTCCCTTTCATCCTCAGGACAAATTGCAACCTGTACGGAACAGGAGGTTAAAGGTGCTGATGCTCCAAGTAGGGAGATTGCTAGTAAAGTGGCTGGAATGGCGAACCCGAGCACAAGGAGATGGGAAATGAGGTGCGTTTTAGAAACCTTTCCCCATCACATGGTGTACCATCTTCTGGGTTTCTCATGTCTGTTTTCGATGTAGGAAGATGCCCTTGAACCTGGAGATTTGGGACCCATGGGACGGGTAGCATGCAGTATTACTTTAAAGGGTCTGCGTTTGCTCACCCAACTTCACCAAACCTCTCAGCCCCAAGAGTGTCCACCCTTATGTCTCATCCAGCTGTGGGTCTAGATATGGTCAATCCAGGTTGCATCACAGCCTCTGAACGAATTGTGTAAGAATTTCTCTCTCTTTCACTGTCTTTGTTTCATGGGTTTTTAAAAGTAATTTATTTTTATAATGGGGTTTAGCTGCTTTTCACGGCTGTGTTTATGCCGCTTTACACCCACTTGACACACTAACAGAGAGATATCAATACATAGGTTTTAAGATTATTACTAGTCAGATATATTCTTGTGCGGTGAATCAGGCGTGTTTAGTCCAGTTCTCTGAGCAAGGAGTAGGTTTTGTCTATTACATATTGGGTTTATGGAACGGTATCTGAGCTAATTTGAAACTCTTGTTTTATGTATCACCCCACCTCACCTTTCCAGTTAAGCAGCCATAGTGTGTTTTCTGCATGTGAGACTCTGTTCTGTTTTGTAATTCAGTTCAAGTGTAACGGTTTTTACATTCCCTCTATAAGTGACACCTTATGAGAAGTGTCCTTTTCTGTGTGACTTATTTCACTTAGAATCGTCGTACCTAAATCCACTCATCATGCTGCTACTAGCCTTATGATATTGATTTCATGGCTGAGTGATATTCCATTGTAAATAAGGACTACAACTTTTTTATCCATTTTTCGCTTTCCTGGGATATTTAAGGTGGAATGAAGTGGAGGTCCTTGTCAAAAGAGCAGCCCTAAACTATGGGGTGCTTGTGTCTTGCTGATTTTTAATTTTACCACTTTATACCCCCAGGCGTGGAAGTGCCCTATGCTCTCTAAGCTGTGTTTTTTAGCTGTTTCAGGACACACCGTACCCTTCTCCAGAGTGGCTGTTGGCAATTTACATCCCGCCCATCAGTGTAGCAAGGCTCCCATTTCTCCATGGCCTGTCCTGCATTTCTGGTTTTGACACTTTTTTCAGCATGGCCCTTTTGACCGATGGGAAGCGAGACTTCTTTGTAGCGCTGATTTGCCTTTCCAGGTTGCTTGGTTGGCCAAAAAGGGCGTATGCGTTTTTTCCTGAATATATTCAGGAAAAAACGCATACGCCCTTTTTGGCCAAGGACATCATTGTCAACGTTTTGCCGCTTTTCCTGTGCTTTAAAGGCGATTCGAATCTACCTCCTAAAATCTGTTTCCTGCAATTCTGCCTTGACTTCAAATCCTCTTCTTTGCCTTCCCTCAATATATTTGTGGACGAGAGTTATCATTTATAACTCTGCAGGTTTGTGAATTGCAGTGCCCTGAAGCTCCATTTTACTACTCGCTTTTTTGGGAGCTGGCCGCAAATGCGCAGGATGGCTTCAGGCCCTGTTCTGGTTCCGGGGGGAAGGCTGAGCCTGTGGTTAATTCTTCTTCCTGATGGGAAAATAGAGTGACCTGTGCCTGTCCCAACCCCAAGAGCTAGTCTCTCATTGGTTCCCCGTCTTCCCGTTCATCCTCAGGACAAATTGCAACCTGTACGGAACAGGAGGTTAAAGGTGTTGATGCTCCAAGTAGGCAGATTGCTAGTAAAGTGGCTGGAATGGCGAACCCGAGCACAAGGAGATGAGAAATGACGTGCATTTAGAAACCTTTCCCCATCACATGGTGTACCATCTTCTGGGTTTCTCATGCCTGTTTTCGATGTAGGAAGATGCCTTTGAACCTGGAGATTTGGGACCCATGGGACGGGTAGCATGCAGTATTACTTTAAAGGGTCTGCGTTTGCTCACCCAACTTCACCAAACCTCTCAGGCCCAAGAGTGTCCACCCTTATGTCTCATCCAGCTGTGGGTCTAGATATGGTCAATCCAGGTTGCATCACAGCCCCTGAACGAATTGTGTAAGAATTTCTCTCTCTTTCACTGTCTTTGTTTCATGGGTTTTTAAAAGTAATTTATTTTTATAATGGTGTTTAGCTGCTTTTCACGGCTGTGTTTATGCCGCTTTACACCCACTTGACACACTAACAGAGAGATATCAATTCATAGGTTTTAAGATTATTACTAGTCAGATATATTCTTGTGCGGTGAATCAGGCGTGTTTAGTCCAGTTCTCTGAGCAAGGAGTAGGTTTTGTCTATTACATATTGGGTTTATGGAACGGTATCTGAGCTAATTTGAAACTCTTGTTTTATGTATCACCCCACCTCACCTTTCCAGTTAAGCAGCCATAGTGTGTTTTCTGCATGTGAGACTCTGTTCTGTTTTGTAATTCAGTTCAAGTGTAACGGTTTTTACATTCCCTCTATAAGTGACACCTTATGAGAAGTGTCCTTTTCTGTGTGACTTATTTCACTTAGAATCGTCGTACCTAAATCCACTCATCATGCTGCTACTAGCCTTATGATATTGATTTCATGGCTGAGTGATATTCCATTGTAAATAAGGACTACAACTTTTTTATCCATTTTTCGCTTTCCTGGGATATTTAAGGTGGAATGAAGTGGAGGTCCTTGTCAAAAGAGCAGCCCTTAACTATGGGGTGCTTGTGTCTTGCTGATTTTTAATTTTACCACTTTATACCCCCATGCGTGGAAGTGCCCTATGCTCTCTAAGCTGTGTTTTTTAGCTGTTTCAGGACACACCGTACCCTTCTCCAGAGTGGCTGTTGGCAATTTACATCCCGCCCATCAGTGTAGCAAGGCTCCCATTTCTCCATGGCCTGTCCTGCATTTCTGGTTTTGACACTTTTTTCAGCATGGCCCTTTTGATTGATGGGAAGCGAGACTTCTTTGTAGAGCTGATTTGCCTTTCCAGGTTGCTTGGTTGGCCAAGAAGGGCGTATGCCTTTTGTCCTGAATATATTCAGGAAAAAACGCATACGCCCTTTTTGGCCAAGGGCATCATTGTCAACGTTTTGCCGAATTTCATGTGCTTTGAAGGCGATTCGAATCTACCTCCTGAAATCTGTTTCCTGCAATTCTGCCTTGATTTCATTTCCTCGTCTTTGCCTTCCCTCAATATATTTGTGGACGAGAGTTATCATTTATAACTGTGCAAGTTTGTGAATTGCAGTGCCCTGAAGCTCCATTTTACAACTCGCTTTTTCGGGAGCTGGCCTCAAAAGCGCAGGATGGCTTCAGGCCCTGTTCTGGTTCTGGGGGGCAGGCTGAGCCTGTGGTTAATTCTTCTTCCTGATGGGACAATAGAGTGACCTGTGCCTGTCCCAACCCCAAGAGCTAGTCTCTCATTGGTTCCCCGTCTTCCCGTTCATCCTCAGGACAAATTGCAACCTGTACGGAACAGAAGGTTAAAGGTGTTGATGCTCCAAGTAGGCAGATTGCTAGTAAAGTGGCTGGAATGGCGAACCCGAGCACAAGGAGATGAGAAATGACGTGCGTTTTAGAAACCTTTCCCCATCACATGGTGTACCATCTTCTGGGTTTCTCATGCCTGTTTTCGATGTAGGAAGATGCCTTTGAACCTGGAGATTTGGGACCCATGGGACGGGTAGCATGCAGTATTACTTTAAAGGGTCTGCGTTTGCTCACCCAACTTCACCAAACCTCTCAGGCCCAAGAGTGTCCACCCTTATGTCTCATCCAGCTGTGGGTCTAGATATGGTCAATCCAGGTTGCATCACAGCCCCTGAACGAATTGTGTAAGAATTTCTCTCTCTTTCACTGTCTTTGTTTCATGGGTTTTTAAAAGTAATTTATTTTTATAATGGTGTTTAGCTGCTTTTCACGGCTGTGTTTATGCCGCTTTACACCCACTTGACACACTAACAGAGAGATATCAATTCATAGGTTTTAAGATTATTACTAGTCAGATATATTCTTGTGCGGTGAATCAGGCGTGTTTAGTCCAGTTCTCTGAGCAAGGAGTAGGTTTTGTCTATTACATATTGGGTTTATGGAACGGTATCTGAGCTAATTTGAAACTCTTGTTTTATGTATCACCCCACCTCACCTTTCCAGTTAAGCAGCCATAGTGTGTTTTCTGCATGTGAGACTCTGTTCTGTTTTGTAATTCAGTTCAAGTGTAACGGTTTTTACATTCCCTCTATAAGTGACACCTTATGAGAAGTGTCCTTTTCTGTGTGACTTATTTCACTTAGAATCGTCGTACCTAAATCCACTCATCATGCTGCTACTAGCCTTATGATATTGATTTCATGGCTGAGTGATATTCCATTGTAAATAAGGACTACAACTTTTTTATCCATTTTTCGCTTTCCTGGGATATTTAAGGTGGAATGAAGTGGAGGTCCTTGTCAAAAGAGCAGCCCTAAACTATGGGGTGCTTGTGTCTTGCTGATTTTTAATTTTACCACTTTATACCCCCAGGCGTGGAAGTGCCCTATGCTCTCTAAGCTGTGTTTTTTAGCTGTTTCAGGACACACCGTACCCTTCTCCAGAGTGGCTGTTGGCAATTTACATCCCGCCCATCAGTGTAGCAAGGCTCCCATTTCTCCATGGCCTGTCCTGCATTTCTGGTTTTGACACTTTTTTCAGCATGGCCCTTTTGACCGATGGGAAGCGAGACTTCTTTGTAGCGCTGATTTGCCTTTCCAGGTTGCTTGGTTGGCCAAAAAGGGCGTATGCGTTTTTTCCTGAATATATTCAGGAAAAAACGCATACGCCCTTTTTGGCCAAGGGCATCATTGTCAACGTTTTGCCGCTTTTCCTGTGCTTTAAAGGCGATTCGAATCTACCTCCTAAAATCTGTTTCCTGCAATTCTGCCTTGACTTCAAATCCTCTTCTTTGCCTTCCCTCAATATATTTGTGGACGAGAGTTATCATTTATAACTCTGCAGGTTTGTGAATTGCAGTGCCCTGAAGCTCCATTTTACAACTCGCTTTTTCCGGAGCTGGCCGCAAAAGCGCAGGATGGCTTCAGGCCCTGTTCTGGTTCCGGGGGGCAGGCTGAGCCTGTGGTTAATTCTTCTTCCTGATGGGAAAATAGAGTGACCTGTGCCTGTCCCAACACCAAGAGCTAGTCTCTCATTGGTTCACCGTCTTCCCTTTCATCCTCAGGACAAATTGCAACCTGTACGGAACAGGAGGTTAAAGGTGCTGATGCTCCAAGTAGGGAGATTGCTAGTAAAGTGGCTGGAATGGCGAACCCGAGCACAAGGAGATGGGAAATGAGGTGCGTTTTAGAAACCTTTCCCCATCACACGGTGTACCATCTTCTGGGTTTCTCATGCATGTTTTCGATGTAGAAAGATGCCCCTGAACCTGGAGATTTGGGACCCATGCGATGGGTAGCACGCAGTATTACTTTAAAGGGTCTGCGTTTGCTCACCTAACCTCACCAAACCTCTCAGCCCCAAGAGTGTCCACCCTTATGTCTCATCCAGCTGTGGGTCTAGATATGGTCAATCCAGGTTGCATCACAGCCCCTGAACGAATTGTGTAAGAATTTCTCTCTCTTTCACTGTCTTTGTTTCATGGGTTTTTAAAAGTAATTTATTTTTATAATGGGGTTTAGCTGCTTTTCACGGCTGTGTTTATGCCGCTTTACACCCACTTGACACACTAACAGAGAGATATCAATACATAGGTTTTAAGATTATTACTAGTCAGATATATTCTTGTGCGGTGAATCGGGCGTGTTGAGTCCAGTTCTCTGAGCAAGGAGTAGGTCTTGTCTGTTACATATTGGGTTTATGGAACGGTATCTGAGCTAATTTGAAACTCTTGTTTTATGGATCACCCCACCTCACCTTTCCCGTTAAGCAGCCATAGTGTGTTTTGTGCATGTGTGACTCTGTTCTGTTTTGTAATTCAGTTCAAGTGTAACGGTTTTTACATTCCCTCTATAAGTGACACCTTATGAGAAGTGTCCTTTTCTGTGTGACTTATGTCACTTAGAATCGTCGTACCTAAATCCACTCATCATGCTGCTACTAGCCTTATGACATTGATTTCATGGCTGAGTGATATTCCATTGTACATATTGACCTCAAATTTTTTATCCATTTCTCGCTTTCCTGGGATATTTAAGGTGGAATGAAGTGGAGGTCCTTGTCAACAGAGCAGCCCTAAACTTTGGGGTGCTTGTGTCTTGCTGATTTTTAATTTTCCCACTTTATACCCCCATGCGTGGAAGTGCCCTATGCTCTCTAAGCTGTGTTTTTTAGATGTTTCAGGACACACCGTACACTTCTCCAGAGTGGCTGTTGGCAATTTACATCCCGCCCATCAGTGTAGCAAGGCTCCCATTTCTCCATGGCCTGTCCTGCATTTCTGGTTTTGACACTTTTTTCAGCATGGCCCTTTTGACCGATGGGAAGCGAGACTTCTTTGTAGAGCTGATTTGCCTTTCCAGGTTGCTTGGTTGGCCAAGAAGGGCGTATGCCTTTTGTCCTGAATATATTCAGGAAAAAACGCATACGCCCTTTTTGGCCAAGGGCATCATTGTCAACGTTTTGCCGAATTTCATGTGCTTTAAAGGCGATTCGAATCTACCTCCTGAAATCTGTTTCCTGCAATTCTGCCTTGATTTCAATTCCTCGTCTTTGCCTTCCCTCAATATATTTGTGGACGAGAGTTATCATTTATAACTGTGCAAGTTTGTGAATTGCAGTGCCCTGAAGCTCCATTTTACAACTCGCTTTTTCGGAAGCTGGCCTCAAAAGCGCAGGATGGCTTCAGGCCCTGTTCTGGTTCTGGGGGGCAGGCTGAGCCTGTGGTTAATTCTTCTTCCTGATGGGACAATAGAGTGACCTGTGCCTGTCCCAACACCAAGAGCTAGTCTCTCATTGGTTCCCCGTCTTCCCGTTCATCCTCAGGACAAATTGCAACCTGTACGGAACAGGAGGTTAAAGGTGCTGATGCTCCAAGTAGGGAGATTGCTAGTAAAGTGGCTGGAATGGCGAACCCGAGCACAAGGAGATGAGAAATGAGGTGCGTTTTAGAAACCTTTCCCCATCACACGGTGTACCATCTTCTGGGTTTCTCATGCATGTTTTCGATGTAGGAAGATGCCCTTGAAACTGTAGATTTGGGACCCATGCGATGGGTAGCACGCAGTATTACTTTAAAGGGTCTGCGTTTGTTCACCCAACCTCACCAAACCTCTCAGCCCCAAGAGTGTCCACCCTTATCTCTCATCCAGCTGTGGGTCTAGGTATGGTCAATCCAGGTTGCATCACAGCCCCTGAACGATTTGTGTAAGAATTTCTCTCTCTTTCACTGTCTTTGTTTCATGGGTTTTTAAAAGTAATTTATTTTTATAATGGGGTTTAGCTGCTTTTCACGGCTGTGTTTATGCGGCTTTACACCCACTTGACACACTAACAGAGAGATATCAATACATAGGTTTTAAGATTATTACTAGTCAGATATATTCTTGTGCGGTGAATCGGGCGTGTTGAGTCCAGTTCTCTGAGCAAGGAGTAGGTCTTGTCTGTTACATATTGGGTTTATGGAACGGTATCTGAGCTAATTTGAAACTCTTGTTTTATGGATCACCCCACCTCACCTTTCCCGTTAAGCAGCCATAGTGTGTTTTCTGCATGTGTGACTCTGTTCTGTTTTGTAATTCAGTTCAAGTGTAACGGTTTTTACATTCCCTCTATAAGTGACACCTTATGAGAAGTGTCCTTTTCTGTGTGACTTATGTCACTTAGAATCGTCGTACCTAAATCCACTCATCATGCTGCTACTAGCCTTATGACATTGATTTCATGGCTGAGTGATATTCCATTGTACATATTGACCTCAAATTTTTTATCCATTTTTCGCTTTCCTGGGATATTTAAGGTGGAATGAAGTGGAGGTCCTTGTCAACAGAGCAGCCCTAAACTTTGGGGTGCTTGTGTCTTGCTGATTTTTAATTTTCCCACTTTATACCCCCATGCGTGGAAGTGCCCTATGCTCTCTAAGCTGTGTTTTTTAGATGTTTCAGGACACACCGTACACTTCTCCAGAGTGGCTGTTGGCAATTTACATCCCGCCCATCAGTGTAGCAAGGCTCCCATTTCTCCATGGCCTGTCCTGCATTTCTTTTTTTGACACTTTTTTCAGCATGGCCCTTTTGACCGATGGGAAGCGAGACTTCTTTGTAGTGCTGATTTGCCTTTCCAGGTTGCTTGGTTGGCCAAAAAGGGCGTATGCGTTTTTTCCTGAATATATTCAGGAAAAAACGCATACGCCCTTTTTGGCCAAGGGCATCATTGTCAACGTTTTGCCGCTTTTCATGTGCTTTAAAGGCGATTCGAATCTACCTCCTGAAATCTGTTTCCTGCAATTCTGCCTTGATTTCAATTCCTCGTCTTTGCCTTCCCTCAATATATTTGTGGAGGAGAGTTATCATTTATAACTGTGCAGGTTTGTGAATTGCAGGGCCCTGAAGCTCCATTTTACAACTCGCTTTTTCGGGAGCTGGCCGCAAAAGCGCAGGATGGCTTCAGGCCCTGTTCTGGTTCCGGGGGGCAGGCTGAGCCTGTGGTTAATTCTTCTTCCTGATGGGAAAATAGAGTGACCTGTGCCTGTCCCAACACCAAGAGCTAGTCTCTCATTGGTTCCCCGTCTTCCCTTTCATCCTCAGGACAAATTGCAACCTGTACGGAACAGGAGGTTAAAGGTGCTGATGCTCCAAGTAGGGAGATTGCTAGTAAAGTGACTGGAATGGCGAACCCGAGCACAAGGAGATGAGAAATGAGGTGCGTTTTAGAAACCTTTCCCCATCACATGGTGTACCATCTTCTGGGTTTCTCATGCCTGTTTTCGATGTAGGAAGATGCCCTTGAACCTGGAGATTTGGGACCCAGGGGACGGGTAGCACGCAGTATTACTTTAAAGGGTCTGTGTTTGCTCACCCAACCTCACCAAACCTGTCAGCCCCAAGAGTGTCCACCCTTATGTCATCCAGCTGTGGGTCTAGATATGGTCAATCCAGGTTGCATCAAAGCCCCTGAACGAATTGTGTAAGAATTTCTCTCTCTTTCCCTGTCTTTGTTTCATGGGTTTTTAAAAGTAATTTATTTTTATAATGGGGTTTAGCTGCTTTTCACGGCTATGTTTATGCCGCTTTACACCCACTTGACACACTAACAGAGAGATATCAATTCATAGGTTTTAAGATTATTACTAGTCAGATATATTCTTGTGCGGTGAATCAGGCGTGTTGAGTCCAGTTCTCTGAGGAAGGAGTAGGTTTTGTCTATTACATATTGGGTTTATGGAACGGTATCTGAGCTAATTTGAAACTCTTGTTTTATGTATCACCCAACCTCACCTTTCCAGTTAAGCAGCCATAGTGTGTTTTCTGCATGTGTGACTCTGTTCTGTTTTGTAATTCAGTTCAAGTGTAACGGTTTTTACATTCCCTCTATAAGTGACACCTTATGAGAAGTGTCCTTTTCTGTGTGACTTATTTCACTTAGAATCGTCGTACCTAAATCCACTCATCATGGTGCTACTAGCCTTATGATATTGATTTCATGGCTGAGTGATATTCCATTGTACATAAAGACTACAACTTTTTTATCCATTTTTCGCTTTCCTGGGATATTTAAGGTGGAATGAAGTGGAGGTCCTTGTCAACAGAGCAGCCCTAAACTTTGGGGTGCTTGTGTCTTGCTGATTTTTAATTTTCCCACTTTATTCCCCCATGCGTGGAAGTGCCCTATGCTCTATAAGCTGTGTTTTTTAGCTGTTTAAGGACACACCGTACCCTTCTCCAGACTGGCTGTTGGCAATTTACATCCCGCCCATCAGTGTAGCAAGGCTCCCATTTCTCCATGGCCTGTCCTGCATTTCTGGTTTTGACACTTTTTTCAGCATGGCCCTTTTGACCAATGGGAAGCGAGACTTCTTTGTAGCGCTGATTTGCCTTTCCAGGTTGCTTGGTTGGCCAAAAAGGGCGTATGCGTTTTTTCCTGAATATATTCAGGAAAAAACGCATACGCCCTTTTTGGCAAAGGGCATCATTGTCAACGTTTTGCCGCTTTTCCTGTGCTTTAAAGGGGATTCGAATCTACCTCCTAAAATCTATTTCCTGCAATTCTGCCTTGACTTCAAATCCTCTTCTTTGCCTTCCCTCAATATATTTGTGGACGAGAGTTATCATTTATAACTCTGCAGGTTTGTGAATTGCAGTGCCCTGAAGCTCCATTTTACTACTCGCTTTTTTGGGAGCTGGCCGCAAAAGCGCAGGATGGCTTCAGGCCCTGTTCTGCTTCCGGGGGGAAGGCTGAGCCTGTGGTTAATTCTTCTTTCTGATGGGAAAATAGAGTGAACTGTGCCTGTCCCAACACCAAGAGCTAGTCTCTCATTGGTTCCCCGTCTTCCCGTTCATCCTCAGGACAAATTGCAACCTGTACGGAACAGGAGGTTAAAGGTGTTGATGCTCCAAGTAGGCAGATTGCTAGTAAAGTGGCTGGAATGGCGAACCCGAGCACAAGGAGATGAGAAATGACGTGCGTTTTAGAAACCTTTCCCCATCACATGGTGTACCATCTTCTGGGTTTCTCATGCCTGTTTTCGATGTAGGAAGATGCCTTTGAACCTGGAGATTTGGGACCCATGGGACGGGTAGCATGCAGTATTACTTTAAAGGGTCTGCGTTTGCTCACCCAACTTCACCAAACCTCTCAGGCCCAAGAGTGTCCACCCTTATGTCTCATCCAGCTGTGGGTCTAGATATGGTCAATCCAGGTTGCATCACAGCCCCTGAACGAATTGTGTAAGAATTTCTCTCTCTTTCACTGTCTTTGTTTCATGGGTTTTTAAAAGTAATTTATTTTTATAATGGTGTTTAGCTGCTTTTCACGGCTGTGTTTATGCCGCTTTACACCCACTTGACACACTAACAGAGAGATATCAATTCATAGGTTTTAAGATTATTACTAGTCAGATATATTCTTGTGCGGTGAATCAGGCGTGTTTAGTCCAGTTCTCTGAGCAAGGAGTAGGTTTTGTCTATTACATATTGGGTTTATGGAACGGTATCTGAGCTAATTTGAAACTCTTGTTTTATGTATCACCCCACCTCACCTTTCCAGTTAAGCAGCCATAGTGTGTTTTCTGCATGTGAGACTCTGTTCTGTTTTGTAATTCAGTTCAAGTGTAACGGTTTTTACATTCCCTCTATAAGTGACACCTTATGAGAAGTGTCCTTTTCTGTGTGACTTATTTCACTTAGAATCGTCGTACCTAAATCCACTCATCATGCTGCTACTAGCCTTATGATATTGATTTCATGGCTGAGTGATATTCCATTGTAAATAAGGACTACAACTTTTTTATCCATTTTTCGCTTTCCTGGGATATTTAAGGTGGAATGAAGTGGAGGTCCTTGTCAAAAGGGCAGCCCTTAACTATGGGGTGCTTTTGTCTTGCTGATTTTTAATTTTACCACTTTATACCCCCATGCGTGGAAGTGCCCTATGCTCTCTAAGCTGTGTTTTTTAGCTGTTTCAGGACACACCGTACCCTTCTCCAGAGTGGCTGTTGGCAATTTACATCCCGCCCATCAGTGTAGCAAGGCTCCCATTTCTCCATGGCCTGTCCTGCATTTCTGGTTTTGACACTTTTTTCAGCATGGCCCTTTTGACCGATGGGAAGCGAGACTTCTTTGTAGCGCAGATTTGCCTTTCCAGGTTGCTTGGTTGGCCAAAAAGGGCGTATGCGTTTTTTCCTGAATATATTCAGGAAAAAACGCATACGCCCTTTTTGGCCAAGGGCATCATTGTCAACGTTTTGCCGCTTTTCCTGTGCTTTAAAGGCGATTCGAATCTACCTCCTAAAATCTGTTTCCTGCAATTCTGCCTTGACTTCAAATCCTCTTCTTTGCCTTCCCTCAATATATTTGTGGACGAGAGTTATCATTTATAACTCTGCAGGTTTGTGAATTGCAGTGCCCTGAAGCTCCATTTTACAACTCGCTTTTTCCGGAGCTGGCCGCAAAAGCGCAGGATGGCTTCAGGCCCTGTTCTGGTTCCGGGGGGCAGGCTGAGCCTGTGGTTAATTCTTCTTCCTGATGGGAAAATAGAGTGACCTGTGCCTGTCCCAACACCAAGAGCTAGTCTCTCATTGGTTCACCGTCTTCCCTTTCATCCTCAGGACAAATTGCAACCTGTACGGAACAGGAGGTTAAAGGTGCTGATGCTCCAAGTAGGGAGATTGCTAGTAAAGTGGCTGGAATGGCGAACCCGAGCACAAGGAGATGGGAAATGAGGTGCGTTTTAGAAACCTTTCCCCATCACACGGTGTACCATCTTCTGGGTTTCTCATGCATGTTTTCGATGTAGAAAGATGCCCCTGAACCTGGAGATTTGGGACCCATGCGATGGGTAGCACGCAGTATTACTTTAAAGGGTCTGCCTTTGCTCACCCAACCTCACCAAACCTCTCAGCCCCAAGAGTGTCCACCCTTATGTCTCATCCAGCTGTGGGTCTAGATATGGTCAATCCAGGTTGCATCACAGCCCCTGAACGAATTGTGTAAGAATTTCTCTCTCTTTCACTGTCTTTGTTTCATGGGTTTTTAAAAGTAATTTATTTTTATAATGGGGTTTAGCTGCTTTTCACGGCTGTGTTTATGCCGCTTTACACCCACTTGACACACTAACAGAGAGATATCAATACATAGGTTTTAAGATTATTACTAGTCAGATATATTCTTGTGCGGTGAATCGGGCGTGTTGAGTCCAGTTCTCTGAGCAAGGAGTAGGTCTTGTCTGTTACATATTGGGTTTATGGAACGGTATCTGAGCTAATTTGAAACTCTTGTTTTATGGATCACCCCACCTCACCTTTCCCGTTAAGCAGCCATAGTGTGTTTTGTGCATGTGTGACTCTGTTCTGTTTTGTAATTCAGTTCAAGTGTAACGGTTTTTACATTCCCTCTATAAGTGACACCTTATGAGAAGTGTCCTTTTCTGTGTGACTTATGTCACTTAGAATCGTCGTACCTAAATCCACTCATCATGCTGCTACTAGCCTTATGACATTGATTTCATGGCTGAGTGATATTCCATTGTACATATTGACCTCAAATTTTTTATCCATTTCTCGCTTTCCTGGGATATTTAAGGTGGAATGAAGTGGAGGTCCTTGTCAACAGAGCAGCCCTAAACTTTGGGGTGCTTGTGTCTTGCTGATTTTTAATTTTCCCTCTTTATAACCCCATGCGTGGAAGTGCCCTATGCTCTCTAAGCTGTGTTTTTTAGCTGTTTCAGGACACACCGTACCTTTCTCCAGACTGGCTGTTGGCAATTTACATCCCGCCCATCAGTGTAGCAAGGCTCCCATTTCTCCATGGCCTGTCCTGCATTTCTGGTTTTGACACTTTTTTCAGCATGGCCTTTTTGATGGATGGGAAGCGAGACTTCTTTTTAGCGCTGATTTGCCTTTCCAGGTTTCTTGGTTGGCCAAAAAGGGCGTATGCGTTTTTTCCTGAATATATTCAGGAAAAAACGCATACGCCCTTTTTGGCCAAGGGCATCATTGTCGACGTTTTGCCGCTTTTCATGTGCTTTAAAGGCGATTCGAATCTACCTCCTGAAATCTGTTTCCTGCAATTCTGCCTTGATTTCAAATCCTCTTCTTTGCCTTCCCTCAATATATTTGTGGACGAGAGTTATCATTTATAACTCTGCGGGATTGTGAATTGCTGTGCCTTGAAGCTCAATTTTACAACTCGCTTTTTTGGGAGCTGGCCGCAAAAGCGCAGGATGGCTTCAGGCCCTGTTCTGGTTCCGGGGGGCAGGCTGAGCCTGTGGTTAATTCTTCTTCTTCATGGGAAAATAGAGTGACCTGTGCCTGTCCCAACACCAAGAGCTAGTCTCTCATTGGTTCCCCGTCTTCCCATTCATCCTCAGGACAAATTGCAACCTGTACGGAACAGGAGGTTAAAGGTGCTGATGCTCCAAGTAGGGAGATTTCTAGTAAAGTGGCTGGAATGGCGAACCCGAGCACAAGGAGATGAGAAATGACGTGCGTTTTAGAAACCTTTCCCCATCACATGGTGTACCATCTTCTGGGTTTCTCATGCCTGTTTTCGATGTAGGAAGGTGCCCTTGAACCTGGAGATTTGGGACCCATGGGACGGGTAGCATGCAGTATTACTTTAAAGGGTCTGCGTTTGCTCACCCAACTTCACCAAACCTCTCAGCCCCAAGAGTGTCCACCCTTATGTCTCATCCAGCTGTGGGTCTAGATATGGTCAATCCAGGTTGCATCACAGCCTCTGAACGAATTGTGTAAGAATTTCTCTCTCTTTCACTGTCTTTGTTTCATGGGTTTTTAAAAGTAATTTATTTTTATAATGGGGTTTAGCTGCTTTTCACGGCTGTGTTTATGCCGCTTTACACCCACTTGACACACTAACAGAGAGATATCAATACATAGGTTTTAAGATTATTACTAGTCAGATATATTCTTGTGCGGTGAATCAGGCGTGTTTAGTCCAGTTCTCTGAGCAAGGAGTAGGTTTTGTCTATTACATATTGGGTTTATGGAACGGTATCTGAGCTAATTTGAAACTCTTGTTTTATGTATCACCCCACCTCACCTTTCCAGTTAAGCAGCCATAGTGTGTTTTCTGCATGTGAGACTCTGTTCTGTTTTGTAATTCAGTTCAAGTGTAACGGTTTTTACATTCCCTCTATAAGTGACACCTTATGAGAAGTGTCCTTTTCTGTGTGACTTATTTCACTTAGAATCGTCGTACCTAAATCCACTCATCATGCTGCTACTAGCCTTATGATATTGATTTCATGGCTGAGTGATATTCCATTGTAAATAAGGACTACAACTTTTTTATCCATTTTTCGCTTTCCTGGGATATTTAAGGTGGAATGAAGTGGAGGTCCTTGTCAAAAGAGCAGCCCTAAACTATGGGGTGCTTGTGTCTTGCTGATTTTTAATTTTACCACTTTATACCCCCAGGCGTGGAAGTGCCCTATGCTCTCTAAGCTGTGTTTTTTAGCTGTTTCAGGACACACCGTACCCTTCTCCAGAGTGGCTGTTGGCAATTTACATCCCGCCCATCAGTGTAGCAAGGCTCCCATTTCTCCATGGCCTGTCCTGCATTTCTGGTTTTGACACTTTTTTCAGCATGGCCCTTTTGACCGATGGGAAGCGAGACTTCTTTGTAGCGCTGATTTGCCTTTCCAGGTTGCTTGGTTGGCCAAAAAGGGCGTATGCGTTTTTTCCTGAATATATTCAGGAAAAAACGCATACGCCCTTTTTGGCCAAGGACATCATTGTCAACGTTTTGCCGCTTTTCCTGTGCTTTAAAGGCGATTCGAATCTACCTCCTAAAATCTGTTTCCTGCAATTCTGCCTTGACTTCAAATCCTCTTCTTTGCCTTCCCTCAATATATTTGTGGACGAGAGTTATCATTTATAACTCTGCAGGTTTGTGAATTGCAGTGCCCTGAAGCTCCATTTTACTACTCGCTTTTTTGGGAGCTGGCCGCAAATGCGCAGGATGGCTTCAGGCCCTGTTCTGGTTCCGGGGGGAAGGCTGAGCCTGTGGTTAATTCTTCTTCCTGATGGGAAAATAGAGTGACCTGTGCCTGTCCCAACCCCAAGAGCTAGTCTCTCATTGGTTCCCCGTCTTCCCGTTCATCCTCAGGACAAATTGCAACCTGTACGGAACAGGAGGTTAAAGGTGTTGATGCTCCAAGTAGGCAGATTGCTAGTAAAGTGGCTGGAATGGCGAACCCGAGCACAAGGAGATGAGAAATGACGTGCGTTTTAGAAACCTTTCCCCATCACATGGTGTACCATCTTCTGGGTTTCTCATGCCTGTTTTCGATGTAGGAAGATGCCTTTGAACCTGGAGATTTGGGACCCATGGGACGGGTAGCATGCAGTATTACTTTAAAGGGTCTGCGTTTGCTCACCCAACTTCACCAAACCTCTCAGGCCCAAGAGTGTCCACCCTTATGTCTCATCCAGCTGTGGGTCTAGATATGGTCAATCCAGGTTGCATCACAGCCCCTGAACGAATTGTGTAAGAATTTCTCTCTCTTTCACTGTCTTTGTTTCATGGGTTTTTAAAAGTAATTTATTTTTATAATGGTGTTTAGCTGCTTTTCACGGCTGTGTTTATGCCGCTTTACACCCACTTGACACACTAACAGAGAGATATCAATTCATAGGTTTTAAGATTATTACTAGTCAGATATATTCTTGTGCGGTGAATCAGGCGTGTTTAGTCCAGTTCTCTGAGCAAGGAGTAGGTTTTGTCTATTACATATTGGGTTTATGGAACGGTATCTGAGCTAATTTGAAACTCTTGTTTTATGTATCACCCCACCTCACCTTTCCAGTTAAGCAGCCATAGTGTGTTTTCTGCATGTGAGACTCTGTTCTGTTTTGTAATTCAGTTCAAGTGTAACGGTTTTTACATTCCCTCTATAAGTGACACCTTATGAGAAGTGTCCTTTTCTGTGTGACTTATTTCACTTAGAATCGTCGTACCTAAATCCACTCATCATGCTGCTACTAGCCTTATGATATTGATTTCATGGCTGAGTGATATTCCATTGTAAATAAGGACTACAACTTTTTTATCCATTTTTCGCTTTCCTGGGATATTTAAGGTGGAATGAAGTGGAGGTCCTTGTCAAAAGAGCAGCCCTTAACTATGGGGTGCTTGTGTCTTGCTGATTTTTAATTTTACCACTTTATACCCCCATGCGTGGAAGTGCCCTATGCTCTCTAAGCTGTGTTTTTTAGCTGTTTCAGGACACACCGTACCCTTCTCCATAGTGGCTGTTGGCAATTTACATCCCGCCCATCAGTGTAGCAAGGCTCCCATTTCTCCATGGCCTGTCCTGCATTTCTGGTTTTGACACTTTTTTCAGCATGGCCCTTTTGACCGATGGGAAGCGAGACTTCTTTGTAGAGCTGATTTGCCTTTCCAGGTTGCTTGGTTGGCCAAGAAGGGCGTATGCCTTTTGTCCTGAATATATTCAGGAAAAAACGCATACGCCCTTTTTGGCCAAGGGCATCATTGTCAACGTTTTGCCGAATTTCATGTGCTTTAAAGGCGATTCGAATCTACCTCCTGAAATCTGTTTCCTGCAATTCTGCCTTGATTTCAATTCCTCGTCTTTGCCTTCCCTCAATATATTTGTGGACGAGAGTTATCATTTATAACTGTGCAAGTTTGTGAATTGCAGTGCCCTGAAGCTCCATTTTACAACTCGCTTTTTCGGGAGCTGGCCTCAAAAGCGCAGGATGGCTTCAGGCCCTGTTCTGGTTCTGGGGGGCAGGCTGAGCCTGTGGTTAATTCTTCTTCCTGATGGGACAATAGAGTGACCTGTGCCTGTCCCAACCCCAAGAGCTAGTCTCTCATTGGTTCCCCGTCTTCCCGTTCATCCTCAGGACAAATTGCAACCTGTACGGAACAGGAGGTTAAAGGTGTTGATGCTCCAAGTAGGCAGATTGCTAGTAAAGTGGCTGGAATGGCGAACCCGAGCACAAGGAGATGAGAAATGACGTGCGTTTTAGAAACCTTTCCCCATCACATGGTGTACCATCTTCTGGGTTTCTCATGCCTGTTTTCGATGTAGGAAGATGCCTTTGAACCTGGAGATTTGGGACCCATGGGACGGGTAGCATGCAGTATTACTTTAAAGGGTCTGCGTTTGCTCACCCAACTTCACCAAACCTCTCAGGCCCAAGAGTGTCCACCCTTATGTCTCATCCAGCTGTGGGTCTAGATATGGTCAATCCAGGTTGCATCACAGCCCCTGAACGAATTGTGTAAGAATTTCTCTCTCTTTCACTGTCTTTGTTTCATGGGTTTTTAAAAGTAATTTATTTTTATAATGGTGTTTAGCTGCTTTTCACGGCTGTGTTTATGCCGCTTTACACCCACTTGACACACTAACAGAGAGATATCAATTCATAGGTTTTAAGATTATTACTAGTCAGATATATTCTTGTGCGGTGAATCAGGCGTGTTTAGTCCAGTTCTCTGAGCAAGGAGTAGGTTTTGTCTATTACATATTGGGTTTATGGAACGGTATCTGAGCTAATTTGAAACTCTTGTTTTATGTATCACCCCACCTCACCTTTCCAGTTAAGCAGCCATAGTGTGTTTTCTGCATGTGAGACTCTGTTCTGTTTTGTAATTCAGTTCAAGTGTAACGGTTTTTACATTCCCTCTATAAGTGACACCTTATGAGAAGTGTCCTTTTCTGTGTGACTTATTTCACTTAGAATCGTCGTACCTAAATCCACTCATCATGCTGCTACTAGCCTTATGATATTGATTTCATGGCTGAGTGATATTCCATTGTAAATAAGGACTACAACTTTTTTATCCATTTTTCGCTTTCCTGGGATATTTAAGGTGGAATGAAGTGGAGGTCCTTGTCAAAAGGGCAGCCCTTAACTATGGGGTGCTTTTGTCTTGCTGATTTTTAATTTTACCACTTTATACCCCCATGCGTGGAAGTGCCCTATGCTCTCTAAGCTGTGTTTTTTAGCTGTTTCAGGACACACCGTACCCTTCTCCAGAGTGGCTGTTGGCAATTTACATCCCGCCCATCAGTGTAGCAAGGCTCCCATTTCTCCATGGCCTGTCCTGCATTTCTGGTTTTGACACTTTTTTCAGCATGGCCCTTTTGACCGATGGGAAGCGAGACTTCTTTGTAGCGCAGATTTGCCTTTCCAGGTTGCTTGGTTGGCCAAAAAGGGCGTATGCGTTTTTTCCTGAATATATTCAGGAAAAAACGCATACGCCCTTTTTGGCCAAGGGCATCATTGTCAACGTTTTGCCGCTTTTCCTGTGCTTTAAAGGCGATTCGAATCTACCTCCTAAAATCTGTTTCCTGCAATTCTGCCTTGACTTCAAATCCTCTTCTTTGCCTTCCCTCAATATATTTGTGGACGAGAGTTATCATTTATAACTCTGCAGGTTTGTGAATTGCAGTGCCCTGAAGCTCCATTTTACAACTCGCTTTTTCCGGAGCTGGCCGCAAAAGCGCAGGATGGCTTCAGGCCCTGTTCTGGTTCCGGGGGGCAGGCTGAGCCTGTGGTTAATTCTTCTTCCTGATGGGAAAATAGAGTGACCTGTGCCTGTCCCAACACCAAGAGCTAGTCTCTCATTGGTTCACCGTCTTCCCTTTCATCCTCAGGACAAATTGCAACCTGTACGGAACAGGAGGTTAAAGGTGCTGATGCTCCAAGTAGGGAGATTGCTAGTAAAGTGGCTGGAATGGCGAACCCGAGCACAAGGAGATGGGAAATGAGGTGCGTTTTAGAAACCTTTCCCCATCACACGGTGTACCATCTTCTGGGTTTCTCATGCATGTTTTCGATGTAGAAAGATGCCCCTGAACCTGGAGATTTGGGACCCATGCGATGGGTAGCACGCAGTATTACTTTAAAGGGTCTGCGTTTGCTCACCCAACCTCACCAAACCTCTCAGCCCCAAGAGTGTCCACCCTTATGTCTCATCCAGCTGTGGGTCTAGATATGGTCAATCCAGGTTGCATCACAGCCCCTGAACGAATTGTGTAAGAATTTCTCTCTCTTTCACTGTCTTTGTTTCATGGGTTTTTAAAAGTAATTTATTTTTATAATGGGGTTTAGCTGCTTTTCACGGCTGTGTTTATGCCGCTTTACACCCACTTGACACACTAACAGAGAGATATCAATACATAGGTTTTAAGATTATTACTAGTCAGATATATTCTTGTGCGGTGAATCGGGCGTGTTGAGTCCAGTTCTCTGAGCAAGGAGTAGGTCTTGTCTGTTACATATTGGGTTTATGGAACGGTATCTGAGCTAATTTGAAACTCTTGTTTTATGGATCACCCCACCTCACCTTTCCCGTTAAGCAGCCATAGTGTGTTTTGTGCATGTGTGACTCTGTTCTGTTTTGTAATTCAGTTCAAGTGTAACGGTTTTTACATTCCCTCTATAAGTGACACCTTATGAGAAGTGTCCTTTTCTGTGTGACTTATGTCACTTAGAATCATCGTACCTAAATCCACTCATCATGCTGCTACTAGCCTTATGACATTGATTTCATGGCTGAGTGATATTCCATTGTACATATTGACCTCAAATTTTTTATCCATTTCTCGCTTTCCTGGGATATTTAAGGTGGAATGAAGTGGAGGTCCTTGTCAACAGAGCAGCCCTAAACTTTGGGATGCTTGTGTCTTGCTGATTTTTAATTTTCCCTCTTTATAACCCCATGCGTGGAAGTGCCCTATGCTCTCTAAGCTGTGTTTTTTAGCTGTTTCAGGACACACCGTACCTTTCTCCAGACTGGCTGTTGGCAATTTACATCCCGCCCATCAGTGTAGCAAGGCTCCCATTTCTCCATGGCCTGTCCTGCATTTCTGGTTTTGACACTTTTTTCAGCATGGCCTTTTTGATGGATGGGAAGCGAGACTTCTTTTTAGCGCTGATTTGCCTTTCCAGGTTTCTTGGTTGGCCAAAAAGGGCGTATGCGTTTTTTCCTGAATATATTCAGGAAAAAACGCATACGCCCTTTTTGGCCAAGGGCATCATTGTCGACGTTTTGCCGCTTTTCATGTGCTTTAAAGGCGATTCGAATCTACCTCCTGAAATCTGTTTCCTGCAATTCTGCCTTGATTTCAAATCCTCTTCTTTGCCTTCCCTCAATATATTTGTGGACGAGAGTTATCATTTATAACTCTGCGGGATTGTGAATTGCTGTGCCTTGAAGCTCAATTTTACAACTCGCTTTTTTGGGAGCTGGCCGCAAAAGCGCAGGATGGCTTCAGGCCCTGTTCTGGTTCCGGGGGGCAGGCTGAGCCTGTGGTTAATTCTTCTTCTTCATGGGAAAATAGAGTGACCTGTGCCTGTCCCAACACCAAGAGCTAGTCTCTCATTGGTTCCCCGTCTTCCCATTCATCCTCAGGACAAATTGCAACCTGTACGGAACAGGAGGTTAAAGGTGCTGATGCTCCAAGTAGGGAGATTTCTAGTAAAGTGGCTGGAATGGCGAACCCGAGCACAAGGAGATGAGAAATGACGTGCGTTTTAGAAACCTTTCCCCATCACATGGTGTACCATCTTCTGGGTTTCTCATGCCTGTTTTCGATGTAGGAAGATGCCCTTGAACCTGGAGATTTGGGACCCATGGGACGGGTAGCATGCAGTATTACTTTAAAGGGTCTGCGTTTGCTCACCCAACTTCACCAAACCTCTCAGCCCCAAGAGTGTCCACCCTTATGTCTCATCCAGCTGTGGGTCTAGATATGGTCAATCCAGGTTGCATCACAGCCTCTGAACGAATTGTGTAAGAATTTCTCTCTCTTTCACTGTCTTTGTTTCATGGGTTTTTAAAAGTAATTTATTTTTATAATGGGGTTTAGCTGCTTTTCACGGCTGTGTTTATGCCGCTTTACACCCACTTGACACACTAACAGAGAGATATCAATACATAGGTTTTAAGATTATTACTAGTCAGATATATTCTTGTGCGGTGAATCAGGCGTGTTTAGTCCAGTTCTCTGAGCAAGGAGTAGGTTTTGTCTATTACATATTGGGTTTATGGAACGGTATCTGAGCTAATTTGAAACTCTTGTTTTATGTATCACCCCACCTCACCTTTCCAGTTAAGCAGCCATAGTGTGTTTTCTGCATGTGAGACTCTGTTCTGTTTTGTAATTCAGTTCAAGTGTAACGGTTTTTACATTCCCTCTATAAGTGACACCTTATGAGAAGTGTCCTTTTCTGTGTGACTTATTTCACTTAGAATCGTCGTACCTAAATCCACTCATCATGCTGCTACTAGCCTTATGATATTGATTTCATGGCTGAGTGATATTCCATTGTAAATAAGGACTACAACTTTTTTATCCATTTTTCGCTTTCCTGGGATATTTAAGGTGGAATGAAGTGGAGGTCCTTGTCAAAAGAGCAGCCCTAAACTATGGGGTGCTTGTGTCTTGCTGATTTTTAATTTTACCACTTTATACCCCCAGGCGTGGAAGTGCCCTATGCTCTCTAAGCTGTGTTTTTTAGCTGTTTCAGGACACACCGTACCCTTCTCCAGAGTGGCTGTTGGCAATTTACATCCCGCCCATCAGTGTAGCAAGGCTCCCATTTCTCCATGGCCTGTCCTGCATTTCTGGTTTTGACACTTTTTTCAGCATGGCCCTTTTGACCGATGGGAAGCGAGACTTCTTTGTAGCGCTGATTTGCCTTTCCAGGTTGCTTGGTTGGCCAAAAAGGGCGTATGAGTTTTTTCCTGAATATATTCAGGAAAAAACGCATACGCCCTTTTTGGCCAAGGACATCATTGTCAACGTTTTGCCGCTTTTCCTGTGCTTTAAAGGCGATTCGAATCTACCTCCTAAAATCTGTTTCCTGCAATTCTGCCTTGACTTCAAATCCTCTTCTTTGCCTTCCCTCAATATATTTGTGGACGAGAGTTATCATTTATAACTCTGCAGGTTTGTGAATTGCAGTGCCCTGAAGCTCCATTTTACTACTCGCTTTTTTGGGAGCTGGCCGCAAATGCGCAGGATGGCTTCAGGCCCTGTTCTGGTTCCGGGGGGAAGGCTGAGCCTGTGGTTAATTCTTCTTCCTGATGGGAAAATAGAGTGACCTGTGCCTGTCCCAACCCCAAGAGCTAGTCTCTCATTGGTTCCCCGTCTTCCCGTTCATCCTCAGGACAAATTGCAACCTGTACGGAACAGGAGGTTAAAGGTGTTGATGCTCCAAGTAGGCAGATTGCTAGTAAAGTGGCTGGAATGGCGAACCCGAGCACAAGGAGATGAGAAATGACGTGCGTTTTAGAAACCTTTCCCCATCACATGGTGTACCATCTTCTGGGTTTCTCATGCCTGTTTTCGATGTAGGAAGATGCCTTTGAACCTGGAGATTTGGGACCCATGGGACGGGTAGCATGCAGTATTACTTTAAAGGGTCTGCGTTTGCTCACCCAACTTCACCAAACCTCTCAGGCCCAAGAGTGTCCACCCTTATGTCTCATCCAGCTGTGGGTCTAGATATGGTCAATCCAGGTTGCATCACAGCCCCTGAACGAATTGTGTAAGAATTTCTCTCTCTTTCACTGTCTTTGTTTCATGGGTTTTTAAAAGTAATTTATTTTTATAATGGTGTTTAGCTGCTTTTCACGGCTGTGTTTATGCCGCTTTACACCCACTTGACACACTAACAGAGAGATATCAATTCATAGGTTTTAAGATTATTACTAGTCAGATATATTCTTGTGCGGTGAATCAGGCGTGTTTAGTCCAGTTCTCTGAGCAAGGAGTAGGTTTTGTCTATTACATATTGGGTTTATGGAACGGTATCTGAGCTAATTTGAAACTCTTGTTTTATGTATCACCCCACCTCACCTTTCCAGTTAAGCAGCCATAGTGTGTTTTCTGCATGTGAGACTCTGTTCTGTTTTGTAATTCAGTTCAAGTGTAACGGTTTTTACATTCCCTCTATAAGTGACACCTTATGAGAAGTGTCCTTTTCTGTGTGACTTATTTCACTTAGAATCGTCGTACCTAAATCCACTCATCATGCTGCTACTAGCCTTATGATATTGATTTCATGGCTGAGTGATATTCCATTGTAAATAAGGACTACAACTTTTTTATCCATTTTTCGCTTTCCTGGGATATTTAAGGTGGAATGAAGTGGAGGTCCTTGTCAAAAGAGCAGCCCTTAACTATGGGGTGCTTGTGTCTTGCTGATTTTTAATTTTACCACTTTATACCCCCATGCGTGGAAGTGCCCTATGCTCTCTAAGCTGTGTTTTTTAGCTGTTTCAGGACACACCGTACCCTTCTCCAGAGTGGCTGTTGGCAATTTACATCCCGCCCATCAGTGTAGCAAGGCTCCCATTTCTCCATGGCCTGTCCTGCATTTCTGGTTTTGACACTTTTTTCAGCATGGCCCTTTTGACCGATGGGAAGCGAGACTTCTTTGTAGAGCTGATTTGCCTTTCCAGGTTGCTTGGTTGGCCAAGAAGGGCGTATGCCTTTTGTCCTGAATATATTCAGGAAAAAACGCATACGCCCTTTTTGGCCAAGGGCATCATTGTCAACGTTTTGCCGAATTTCATGTGCTTTAAAGGCGATTCGAATCTACCTCCTGAAATCTGTTTCCTGCAATTCTGCCTTGATTTCAATTCCTCGTCTTTGCCTTCCCTCAATATATTTGTGGACGAGAGTTATCATTTATAACTGTGCAAGTTTGTGAATTGCAGTGCCCTGAAGCTCCATTTTACAACTCGCTTTTTCGGGAGCTGGCCTCAAAAGCGCAGGATGGCTTCAGGCCCTGTTCTGGTTCTGGGGGGCAGGCTGAGCCTGTGGTTAATTCTTCTTCCTGATGGGACAATAGAGTGACCTGTGCCTGTCCCAACCCCAAGAGCTAGTCTCTCATTGGTTCCCCGTCTTCCCGTTCATCCTCAGGACAAATTGCAACCTGTACGGAACAGGAGGTTAAAGGTGTTGATGCTCCAAGTAGGCAGATTGCTAGTAAAGTGGCTGGAATGGCGAACCCGAGCACAAGGAGATGAGAAATGACGTGCGTTTTAGAAACCTTTCCCCATCACATGGTGTACCATCTTCTGGGTTTCTCATGCCTGTTTTCGATGTAGGAAGATGCCTTTGAACCTGGAGATTTGGGACCCATGGGACGGGTAGCATGCAGTATTACTTTAAAGGGTCTGCGTTTGCTCACCCAACTTCACCAAACCTCTCAGGCCCAAGAGTGTCCACCCTTATGTCTCATCCAGCTGTGGGTCTAGATATGGTCAATCCAGGTTGCATCACAGCCCCTGAACGAATTGTGTAAGAATTTCTCTCTCTTTCACTGTCTTTGTTTCATGGGTTTTTAAAAGTAATTTATTTTTATAATGGTGTTTAGCTGCTTTTCACGGCTGTGTTTATGCCGCTTTACACCCACTTGACACACTAACAGAGAGATATCAATTCATAGGTTTTAAGATTATTACTAGTCAGATATATTCTTGTGCGGTGAATCAGGCGTGTTTAGTCCAGTTCTCTGAGCAAGGAGTAGGTTTTGTCTATTACATATTGGGTTTATGGAACGGTATCTGAGCTAATTTGAAACTCTTGTTTTATGTATCACCCCACCTCACCTTTCCAGTTAAGCAGCCATAGTGTGTTTTCTGCATGTGAGACTCTGTTCTGTTTTGTAATTCAGTTCAAGTGTAACGGTTTTTACATTCCCTCTATAAGTGACACCTTATGAGAAGTGTCCTTTTCTGTGTGACTTATTTCACTTAGAATCGTCGTACCTAAATCCACTCATCATGCTGCTACTAGCCTTATGATATTGATTTCATGGCTGAGTGATATTCCATTGTAAATAAGGACTACAACTTTTTTATCCATTTTTCGCTTTCCTGGGATATTTAAGGTGGAATGAAGTGGAGGTCCTTGTCAAAAGAGCAGCCCTAAACTATGGGGTGCTTGTGTCTTGCTGATTTTTAATTTTACCACTTTATACCCCCAGGCGTGGAAGTGCCCTATGCTCTCTAAGCTGTGTTTTTTAGATGTTTCAGGACACACCGTACCCTTCTCCAGAGTGGCTGTTGGCAATTTACATCCCGCCCATCAGTGTAGCAAGGCTCCCATTTCTCCATGGCCTGTCCTGCATTTCTGGTTTTGACACTTTTTTCAGCATGGCCCTTTTGACCGATGGGAAGCGAGACTTCTTTGTAGCGCTGATTTGCCTTTCCAGGTTGCTTGGTTGGCCAAAAAGGGCGTATGCGTTTTTTCCTGAATATATTCAGGAAAAAACGCATACGCCCTTTTTGGCCAAGGGCATCATTGTCAACGTTTTGCCGCTTTTCCTGTGCTTTAAAGGCGATTCGAATCTACCTCCTAAAATCTGTTTCCTGCAATTCTGCCTTGACTTCAAATCCTCTTCTTTGCCTTCCCTCAATATAATTGTGGACGAGAGTTATCATTTATAACTCTGCAGGTTTGTGAATTGCAGTGCCCTGAAGCTCCATTTTACAACTCGCTTTTTCCGGAGCTGGCCGCAAAAGCGCAGGATGGCTTCAGGCCCTGTTCTGGTTCCGGGGGGCAGGCTGAGCCTGTGGTTAATTCTTCTTCCTGATGGGAAAATAGAGTGACCTGTGCCTGTCCCAACACCAAGAGCTAGTCTCTCATTGGTTCACCGTCTTCCCTTTCATCCTCAGGACAAATTGCAACCTGTACGGAACAGGAGGTTAAAGGTGCTGATGCTCCAAGTAGGGAGATTGCTAGTAAAGTGGCTGGAATGGCGAACCCGAGCACAAGGAGATGGGAAATGAGGTGCGTTTTAGAAACCTTTCCCCATCACACGGTGTACCATCTTCTGGGTTTCTCATGCATGTTTTCGATGTAGAAAGATGCCCCTGAACCTGGAGATTTGGGACCCATGCGATGGGTAGCACGCAGTATTACTTTAAAGGGTCTGCGTTTGCTCACCCAACCTCACCAAACCTCTCAGCCCCAAGAGTGTCCACCCTTATGTCTCATCCAGCTGTGGGTCTAGATATGGTCAATCCAGGTTGCATCACAGCCCCTGAACGAATTGTGTAAGAATTTCTCTCTCTTTCACTGTCTTTGTTTCATGGGTTTTTAAAAGTAATTTATTTTTATAATGGGGTTTAGCTGCTTTTCACGGCTGTGTTTATGCCGCTTTACACCCACTTGACACACTAACAGAGAGATATCAATACATAGGTTTTAAGATTATTACTAGTCAGATATATTCTTGTGCGGTGAATCGGGCGTGTTGAGTCCAGTTCTCTGAGCAAGGAGTAGGTCTTGTCTGTTACATATTGGGTTTATGGAACGGTATCTGAGCTAATTTGAAACTCTTGTTTTATGGATCACCCCACCTCACCTTTCCCGTTAAGCAGCCATAGTGTGTTTTCTGCATGTGTGACTCTGTTCTGTTTTGTAATTCAGTTCAAGTGTAACGGTTTTTACATTCCCTCTATAAGTGACACCTTATGAGAAGTGTCCTTTTCTGTGTGACTTATGTCACTTAGAATCGTCGTACCTAAATCCACTCATCATGCTGCTACTAGCCTTATGACATTGATTTCATGGCTGAGTGATATTCCATTGTACATATTGACCTCAAATTTTTTATCCATTTTTCGCTTTCCTGGGATATTTAAGGTGGAATGAAGTGGAGGTCCTTGTCAACAGAGCAGCCCTAAACTTTGGGGTGCTTGTGTCTTGCTGATTTTTAATTTTCCCACTTTATACCCCCATGCGTGGAAGTGCCCTATGCTCTCTAAGCTGTGTTTTTTAGATGTTTCAGGACACACCGTACACTTCTCCAGAGTGGCTGTTGGCAATTTACATCCCGCCCATCAGTGTAGCAAGGCTCCCATTTCTCCATGGCCTGTCCTGCATTTCTTTTTTTGACACTTTTTTCAGCATGGCCCTTTTGACCGATGGGAAGCGAGACTTCTTTGTAGTGCTGATTTGCCTTTCCAGGTTGCTTGGTTGGCCAAAAAGGGCGTATGCGTTTTTTCCTGAATATATTCAGGAAAAAACGCATACGCCCTTTTTGGCCAAGGGCATCATTGTCAACGTTTTGCCGCTTTTCATGTGCTTTAAAGGCGATTCGAATCTACCTCCTGAAATCTGTTTCCTGCAATTCTGCCTTGATTTCAATTCCTCGTCTTTGCCTTCCCTCAATATATTTGTGGACGAGAGTTATCATTTATAACTGTGCAGGTTTGTGAATTGCAGGGCCCTGAAGCTCCATTTTACAACTCGCTTTTTCGGGAGCTGGCCGCAAAAGCGCAGGATGGCTTCAGGCCCTGTTCTGGTTCCGGGGGGCAGGCTGAGCCTGTGGTTAATTCTTCTTCCTGATGGGAAAATAGAGTGACCTGTGCCTGTCCCAACACCAAGAGCTAGTCTCTCATTGGTTCCCCGTCTTCCCTTTCATCCTCAGGACAAATTGCAACCTGTACGGAACAGGAGGTTAAAGGTGCTGATGCTCCAAGTAGGGAGATTGCTAGTAAAGAGGCTAGGATGGCGAACCCGAGCACAATTAGGTGGGAAATGAGGTGCGTTTTAGAAACCTTTCCCCATCACACGGTGTACCATCTTCTGGGTTTCTCATGCATGTTTTCGATGTAGGAAGATGCCCCTGAACCTGGAGATTTGGGACCCATGCGATGGGTAGGACGCAGTATTACTTTAAAGGGTCTGCGTTTGCTCACCCAACCTCACCAAACCTCTCAGCCCCAAGAGTGTCCACCCTTATGTCTCATCCAGCTGTGGGTCTAGATATGGTCAATCCAGGTTGCATCACAGACCCTGAACGAATTGTGTAAGAATTTCTCTCTCTTTCACTGTCTTTGTTTCATGGGTTTTTAAAAGTAATTTATTTTTATAATGGGGTTTAGCTGCTTTTCACGGCTGTGTTTATGCCGCTTTACACCCACTTGACACACTAACAGAGAGATATCAATACATAGGTTTTAAGATTATTACTAGTCAGATATATTCTTGTGCGGTGAATCGGGCGTGTTGAGTCCAGTTCTCTGAGCAAGGAGTAGGTCTTGTCTGTTACATATTGGGTTTATGGAACGGTATCTGAGCTAATTTGAAACTCTTGTTTTATGGATCACCCCACCTCACCTTTCCCGTTAAGCAGCCATAGTGTGTTTTCTGCATGTGTGACTCTGTTCTGTTTTGTAATTCAGTTCAAGTGTAACGGTTTTTACATTCCCTCTATAAGTGACACCTTATGAGAAGTGTCCTTTTCTGTGTGACTTATGTCACTTAGAATCGTCGTACCTAAATCCACTCATCATGCTGCTACTAGCCTTATGACATTGATTTCATGGCTGAGTGATATTCCATTGTACATATTGACCTCAAATTTTTTATCCATTTTTCGCTTTCCTGGGATATTTAAGGTGGAATGAAGTGGAGGTCCTTATCAACAGAGCAGCCCTAAACTTTGGGGTGCTTGTGTCTTGCTGATTTTTAATTTTCCCACTTTATACCCCCATGCGTGGAAGTGCCCTATGCTCTCTAAGCTGTGTTTTTTAGATGTTTCAGGACACACCGTACACTTCTCCAGAGTGGCTGTTGGCAATTTACATCCCGCCCATCAGTGTAGCAAGGCTCCCATTTCTCCATGGCCTGTCCTGCATTTCTTTTTTTGACACTTTTTTCAGCATGGCCCTTTTGACCGATGGGAAGCGAGACTTCTTTGTAGTGCTGATTTGCCTTTCCAGGTTGCTTGGTTGGCCAAAAAGGGCGTATGCGTTTTTTCCTGAATATATTCAGGAAAAAACGCATACGCCCTTTTTGGCCAAGGGCATCATTGTCAACGTTTTGCCGCTTTTCATGTGCTTTAAAGGCGATTCGAATCTACCTCCTGAAATCTGTTTCCTGCAATTCTGCCTTGATTTCAATTCCTCGTCTTTGCCTTCCCTCAATATATTTGTGGAGGAGAGTTATCATTTATAACTGTGCAGGTTTGTGAATTGCAGGGCCCTGAAGCTCCATTTTACAACTCGCTTTTTCGGGAGCTGGCCGCAAAAGCGCAGGATGGCTTCAGGCCCTGTTCTGGTTCCGGGGGGCAGGCTGAGCCTGTGGTTAATTCTTCTTCCTGATGGGAAAATAGAGTGACCTGTGCCTGTCCCAACACCAAGAGCTAGTCTCTCATTGGTTCCCCGTCTTCCCTTTCATCCTCAGGACAAATTGCAACCTGTACGGAACAGGAGGTTAAAGGTGCTGATGCTCCAAGTAGGGAGATTGCTAGTAAAGAGGCTAGGATGGCGAACCCGAGCACAATTAGGTGGGAAATGAGGTGCGTTTTAGAAACCTTTCCCCATCACACGGTGTACCATCTTCTGGGTTTCTCATGCATGTTTTCGATGTAGGAAGATGCCCCTGAACCTGGAGATTTGGGACCCATGCGATGGGTAGGACGCAGTATTACTTTAAAGGGTCTGCGTTTGCTCACCCAACCTCACCAAACCTCTCAGCCCCAAGAGTGTCCACCCTTATGTCTCATCCAGCTGTGGGTCTAGATATGGTCAATCCAGGTTGCATCACAGACCCTGAACGAATTGTGTAAGAATTTCTCTCTCTTTCACTGTCTTTGTTTCATGGGTTTTTAAAAGTAATTTATTTTTATAATGGGGTTTAGCTGCTTTTCACGGCTGTGTTTATGCCGCTTTACACCCACTTGACACACTAACAGAGAGATATCAATACATAGGTTTTAAGATTATTACTAGTCAGATATATTCTTGTGCGGTGAATCGGGCGTGTTGAGTCCAGTTCTCTGAGCAAGGAGTAGGTCTTGTCTGTTACATATTGGGTTTATGGAACGGTATCTGAGCTAATTTGAAACTCTTGTTTTATGGATCACCCCACCTCACCTTTCCCGTTAAGCAGCCATAGTGTGTTTTCTGCATGTGTGACTCTGTTCTGTTTTGTAATTCAGTTCAAGTGTAACGGTTTTTACATTCCCTCTATAAGTGACACCTTATGAGAAGTGTCCTTTTCTGTGTGACTTATGTCACTTAGAATCGTCGTACCTAAATCCACTCATCATGCTGCTACTAGCCTTATGACATTGATTTCATGGCTGAGTGATATTCCATTGTACATATTGACCTCAAATTTTTTATCCATTTTTCGCTTTCCTGGGATATTTAAGGTGGAATGAAGTGGAGGTCCTTATCAACAGAGCAGCCCTAAACTTTGGGGTGCTTGTGTCTTGCTGATTTTTAATTTTCCCACTTTATACCCCCATGCGTGGAAGTGCCCTATGCTCTCTAAGCTGTGTTTTTTAGATGTTTCAGGACACACCGTACACTTCTCCAGAGTGGCTGTTGGCAATTTACATCCCGCCCATCAGTGTAGCAAGGCTCCCATTTCTCCATGGCCTGTCCTGCATTTCTTTTTTTGACACTTTTTTCAGCATGGCCCTTTTGACCGATGGGAAGCGAGACTTCTTTGTAGTGCTGATTTGCCTTTCCAGGTTGCTTGGTTGGCCAAAAAGGGCGTATGCGTTTTTTCCTGAATATATTCAGGAAAAAACGCATACGCCTTTTTTGGCCAAGGGCATCATTGTCAACGTTTTGCCGCTTTTCATGTGCTTTAAAGGCGATTCGAATCTACCTCCTGAAATATGTTTCCTGCAATTCTGCCTTGATTTCAATTCCTCGTCTTTGCCTTCCCTCAATATATTTGTGGACGAGAGTTATCATTTATCACTGTGCAGGTTTGTGAATTGCAGTGCCCTGAAGCTCCATTTTACAACTCGCTTTTTTGGGAGATGGCCGCAAAAGCGCAGGATGGCCTCAGGCCCTGTTCTGGTTGCGGGGGGCAGGCTGAGCCTGTGGTTAATTCTTCTTCCTGATGGGACAATAGAGTGACCTGTGCCTGTCCCAACACCAAGAGCTAGTCTCTCATTGGTTCCCCGTCTTCCCGTTCATCCTCAGGACAAATTGCAACCTATACGGAACAGGAGGTTAAAGGTGCTGATGCTCCAAGTAGGGAGATTGCTAGTAAAGTGGCTGGAATGCGAACCCGAGCACAAGGAGATGAGAAATGAGGTGCGTTTTAGAAACCTTTCCCCATCACACGGTGTACCATCTTCTGGGTTTCTCATGCATGTTTTCGATGTAGGAAGATGCCCTTGAAACTGGAGATTTGGGACCCATGCGATGGGTAGCACGCAGTATTACTTTAAAGGGTCTGCGTTTGCTCACCCAACCTCACCAAACCTCTCAGCCCCAAGAGTGTCCACCCTTATCTCTCATCCAGCTGTGGGTCTAGGTATGGTCAATCCAGGTGCATCACAGCCCCTGAACGATTTGTGTAAGAATTTCTCTCTCTTTCACTGTCTTTGTTTCATGGGTTTTTAAAAGTAATTTATATTTATAATGGGGTTTAGCTGCTTTTCACGGCTGTGTTTATGCCGCTTTACACCCACTTGACACACTAACAGAGAGATATCAATACATAGGTTTTAAGATTATTACTAGTCAGATATATTCTTGTGCGGTGAATCGGGCGTGTTGAGTCCAGTTCTCTGAGCAAGGAGTAGGTCTTGTCTGTTACTTATTGGGTTTATGGAACGGTATCTGAGCTAATTTGAAACTCTTGTTTTATGGATCACCCCACCTCACCTTTCCCGTTAAGCAGCCATAGTGTGTTTTCTGCATGTGTGACTCTGTTCTGTTTTGTAATTCAGTTCAAGTGTAACGGTTTTTACATTCCCTCTATAAGTGACACCTTATGAGAAATGTCCTTTTCTGTGTGACTTATTTCACTTAGAATCGTCGTACCTAAATCCACTCATCATGCTGCTACTAGCCTTATGACATTGATTTCATGGCTGAGTGATATTCCATTGTACATATGGACCTCCAATTTTTTATCCATTTTTCGCTTTCCTGGGATATTTAAGGTGGAATGAAGTGGAGGTCCTTGTCAACAGAGCAGCCCTAAACTTTGGGGTGCTTGTGTCTTGCTGATTTTTAATTTTCCCACTTTATACCCCCATGCGTGGAAGTGCCCTATGCTCTCTAAGCTGTGTTTTTTAGATGTTTCAGGACACACCGTACACTTCTCCAGAGTGGCTGTTGGCAATTTACATCCCGCCCATCAGTGTAGCAAGGCTCCCATTTCTCCATGGCCTGTCCTGCATTTCTGGTTTTGACACTTTTTGCAGCATGGCCCTTTTGACCGATGGGAAGCGAGACTTCTTTGTAGCGCTGATTTGCCTTTCTAGGTTGCTTGGTTGGCCAAAAAGGGCGTATGCGTTTTTTCCTGAATATATTCAGGAAAAAACGCATACGCCCTTTTTGGCCAAGGGCATCATTGTCAACGTTTTGCCGCTTTTCATGTGCTTTAAAGGCGATTCGAATCCACCTCCTGAAATCTGTTTCCTGCAATTCTGCCTTGATTTCAATTCCTCGTCTTTGCCTTCCCTCAATATATTTGTGGACGAGAGTTATCATTTATAACTGTGCAGGTTTGTGAATTGCAGTGCCCTGAAGCTCCATTTTACAACTCGCTTTTTCGGGAGCTGGCCGCAAAAGCGCAGGATGGCCTCAGGCCCTGTTCTGGTTCCGGGGGGCAGGCTGAGCCTGTGGTTAATTCTTCTTCCTGATGGGAAAATAGAGTGACCTGTGCCTGTCCCAACACCAAGAGCTAGTCTCTCATTGGTTCCCCGTCTTCCCTTTCATCCTCAGGACAAATTGCAACCTGTACGGAACAGGAGGTTAAAGGTGCTGATGCTCCAAGTAGGGAGATTGCTAGTAAAGTGGCTGGAATGGCGAACCCGAGCACAAGGAGATGAGAAATGAGGTGCGTTTTAGAAACCTTTCCCCATCACACGGTGTACCATCTTCTGGGTTTCTCATGCATGTTTTCGATGTAGGAAGATGCCTTTGAACCTGGAGATTTGGGACCCATGCGATGGGTAGCACGCAGTATTACTTTAAAGGGTCTGCGTTTGCTCACCCAACCTCACCAAACCTCTCAGCCCCAAGAGTGTCCACCCTTATGTCTCATCCAGCTGTGGGTCTAGATATGGTCAATCCAGGTTGCATCAGAGCTCCTGAACGAATTGTGTAAGAATTTCTCTCTCTTTCACTGTCTTTGTTTCATGGGTTTTTAAAAGTAATTTATTTTTATAATGGGGTTTAGCTGCTTTTCACGGCTGTGTTTATGCCGCTTTACACCCATTTGACACACTAACAGAGAGATATCAATACATAGGTTTTAAGATTATTACTATCAGATATATTCTTGTGCGGTGAATCGGGCGTGTTGAGTCCAGTTCTCTGAGCAAGGAGTAGGTCTTGTCTGTTACATATTGGGTTTATGGAACGGTATCTGAGCTAATTTGAAACTCTTGTTTTATGGATCACCCCACCTCACCTTTCCCGTTAAGCAGCCATAGTGTGTTTTCTGCATGTGTGACTCTGTTCTGTTTTGTAATTCAGTTCAAGTGTAACGGTTTTTACATTCCCTCTATAAGTGACACCTTATGAGAAGTGTCCTTTTCTGTGTGACTTATGTCACTTAGAATCGTCGTACCTAAATCCACTCATCATGCTGCTACTAGCCTTATGACATTGATTTCATGGCTGAGTGATATTCCATTGTACATATGGACCTCCAATTTTTTATCCATTTTTCGCTTTCCTGGGATATTTAAGGTGGAATGAAGTGGAGGTCCTTGTCAACAGAGCAGCCCTAAACTTTGGGGTGCTTGTGTCTTGCTGATTTTTAATTTTCCCACTTTATACCCCCATGCGTGGAAGTGCCCTATGCTCTCTAAGCTGTGTTTTTTAGATGTTTCAGGACACACCGTACACTTCTCCAGAGTGGCTGTTGGCAATTTACATCCCGCCCATCAGTGTAGCAAGGCTCCCATTTCTCCATGGCCTGTCCTGCATTTCTGGTTTTGACACTTTTTGCAGCATGGCCCTTTTGACCGATGGGAAGCGAGACTTCTTTGTAGCGCTGATTTGCCTTTCTAGGTTGCTTGGTTGGCCAAAAAGGGCGTATGCGTTTTTTCCTGAATATATTCAGGAAAAAACGCATACGCCCTTTTTGGCCAAGGGCATCATTGTCAACGTTTTGCCGCTTTTCATGTGCTTTAAAGGCGATTCGAATCCACCTCCTGAAATCTGTTTCCTGCAATTCTGCCTTGATTTCAATTCCTCGTCTTTGCCTTCCCTCAATATATTTGTGGACGAGAGTTATCATTTATAACTGTGCAGGTTTGTGAATTGCAGTGCCCTGAAGCTCCATTTTACAACTCGCTTTTTCGGGAGCTGGCCGCAAAAGCGCAGGATGGCCTCAGGCCCTGTTCTGGTTCCGGGGGGCAGGCTGAGCCTGTGGTTAATTCTTCTTCCTGATGGGAAAATAGAGTGACCTGTGCCTGTCCCAACACCAAGAGCTAGTCTCTCATTGGTTCCCCGTCTTCCCTTTCATCCTCAGGACAAATTGCAACCTGTACGGAACAGGAGGTTAAAGGTGCTGATGCTCCAAGTAGGGAGATTGCTAGTAAAGTGGCTGGAATGGCGAACCCGAGCACAAGGAGATGAGAAATGAGGTGCGTTTTAGAAACCTTTCCCCATCACACGGTGTACCATCTTCTGGGTTTCTCATGCATGTTTTCGATGTAGGAAGATGCCCTTGAACCTGGAGATTTGGGACCCATGCGATGGGTAGCACGCAGTATTACTTTAAAGGGTCTGCGTTTGCTCACCCAACCTCACCAAACCTCTCAGCCCCAAGAGTGTCCACCCTTATGTCTCATCCAGCTGTGGGTCTAGATATGGTCAATCCAGGTTGCATCAGAGCTCCTGAACGAATTGTGTAAGAATTTCTCTCTCTTTCACTGTCTTTGTTTCATGGGTTTTTAAAAGTAATTTATTTTTATAATGGGGTTTAGCTGCTTTTCACGGCTGTGTTTATGCCGCTTTACACCCATTTGACACACTAACAGAGAGATATCAATACATAGGTTTTAAGATTATTACTATCAGATATATTCTTGTGCGGTGAATCGGGCGTGTTGAGTCCAGTTCTCTGAGCAAGGAGTAGGTCTTGTCTGTTACATATTGGGTTTATGGAACGGTATCTGAGCTAATTTGAAACTCTTGTTTTATGGATCACCCCACCTCACCTTTCCCGTTAAGCAGCCATAGTGTGTTTTCTGCATGTGTGACTCTGTTCTGTTTTGTAATTCAGTTCAAGTGTAACGGTTTTTACATTCCCTCTATAAGTGACACCTTATGAGAAGTGTCCTTTTCTGTGTGACTTATGTCACTTAGAATCGTCGTACCTAAATCCACTCATCATGCTGCTACTAGCCTTATGACATTGATTTCATGGCTGAGTGATATTCCATTGTACATATGGACCTCCAATTTTTTATCCATTTTTCGCTTTCCTGGGATATTTAAGGTGGAATGAAGTGGAGGTCCTTGTCAACAGAGCAGCCCTAAACTTTGGGGTGCTTGTGTCTTGCTGATTTTTAATTTTCCCACTTTATACCCCCATGCGTGGAAGTGCCCTATGCTCTCTAAGCTGTGTTTTTTAGATGTTTCAGGACACACCGTACACTTCTCCAGAGTGGCTGTTGGCAATTTACATCCCGCCCATCAGTGTAGCAAGGCTCCCATTTCTCCATGGCCTGTCCTGCATTTCTGGTTTTGACACTTTTTGCAGCATGGCCCTTTTGACCGATGGGAAGCGAGACTTCTTTGTAGCGCTGATTTGCCTTTCTAGGTTGCTTGGTTGGCCAAAAAGGGCGTATGCGTTTTTTCCTGAATATATTCAGGAAAAAACGCATACGCCCTTTTTGGCCAAGGGCATCATTGTCAACGTTTTGCCGCTTTTCATGTGCTTTAAAGGCGATTCGAATCCACCTCCTGAAATCTGTTTCCTGCAATTCTGCCTTGATTTCAATTCCTCGTCTTTGCCTTCCCTCAATATATTTGTGGACGAGAGTTATCATTTATAACTGTGCAGGTTTGTGAATTGCAGTGCCCTGAAGCTCCATTTTACAACTCGCTTTTTCGGGAGCTGGCCGCAAAAGCGCAGGATGGCCTCAGGCCCTGTTCTGGTTCCGGGGGGCAGGCTGAGCCTGTGGTTAATTCTTCTTCCTGATGGGAAAATAGAGTGACCTGTGCCTGTCCCAACACCAAGAGCTAGTCTCTCATTGGTTCCCCGTCTTCCCTTTCATCCTCAGGACAAATTGCAACCTGTACGGAACAGGAGGTTAAAGGTGCTGATGCTCCAAGTAGGGAGATTGCTAGTAAAGTGGCTGGAATGGCGAACCCGAGCACAAGGAGATGAGAAATGAGGTGCGTTTTAGAAACCTTTCCCCATCACACGGTGTACCATCTTCTGGGTTTCTCATGCATGTTTTCGATGTAGGAAGATGCCCTTGAACCTGGAGATTTGGGACCCATGCGATGGGTAGCACGCAGTATTACTTTAAAGGGTCTGCGTTTGCTCACCCAACCTCACCAAACCTCTCAGCCCCAAGAGTGTCCACCCTTATGTCTCATCCAGCTGTGGGTCTAGATATGGTCAATCCAGGTTGCATCAGAGCTCCTGAACGAATTGTGTAAGAATTTCTCTCTCTTTCACTGTCTTTGTTTCATGGGTTTTTAAAAGTAATTTATTTTTATAATGGGGTTTAGCTGCTTTTCACGGCTGTGTTTATGCCGCTTTACACCCATTTGACACACTAACAGAGAGATATCAATACATAGGTTTTAAGATTATTACTATCAGATATATTCTTGTGCGGTGAATCGGGCGTGTTGAGTCCAGTTCTCTGAGCAAGGAGTAGGTCTTGTCTGTTACATATTGGGTTTATGGAACGGTATCTGAGCTAATTTGAAACTCTTGTTTTATGGATCACCCCACCTCACCTTTCCCGTTAAGCAGCCATAGTGTGTTTTCTGCATGTGTGACTCTGTTCTGTTTTGTAATTCAGTTCAAGTGTAACGGTTTTTACATTCCCTCTATAAGTGACACCTTATGAGAAGTGTCCTTTTCTGTGTGACTTATGTCACTTAGAATCGTCGTACCTAAATCCACTCATCATGCTGCTACTAGCCTTATGACATTGATTTCATGGCTGAGTGATATTCCATTGTACATATGGACCTCAAATTTTTTATCCATTTTTCGCTTTCCTGGGATATTTAAGGTGGAATGAAGTGGAGGTCCTTGTCAACAGAGCAGCCCTAAACTTTGGGGTGCTTGTGTCTTGATGATTTTTAATTTTCCCACTTTATACCCCCATGTGTGGAAGTGCCCTATGCTCTCTAAGCTGTGTTTTTTAGATGTTTCAGGACATACCGTACACTTCTCTAGAGTGGCTGTTGGCAATTTACATCCCGCCCATCAGTGTAGCCAGGCTCCCATTTCTCCATGGCCTGTCCTGCATTTCTTTTTTTGACACTTTTTGCAGCATGGCCCTTTTGACCGATGGGAAGCGAAACTTCTTTGTAGCGCTGATTTGCCTTTCCAGGTTGCTTGGTTGGCCAAAAAGGGCGTATGCGTTTTTTCCTGAATATATTCAGGAAAAAACGCATACGCCCTTTTTGGCCAAGGGCATCATTGCCAACGTTTTGCCGCTTTTCATGTGCTTTAAAGGCGATTCGAATCTACCTCCTGAAATCTGTTTCCTGCAATTCTGCCTTGATTTCAATTCCTCGTCTTTGCCTTCCCTCAATATATTTGTGGACGAGAGTTATCATTTATAACTGTGCAGGTTTGTGAATTGCAGTGCCCTGAAGCTCCATTTTACAACTCGCTTTTTCCGGAGCTGGCCGCAAAAGCGCAGGATGGCTTCAGGCCCTGTTCTGGTTCCGGGGGGCAGGCTGAGCCTGTGGTTAATTCTTCTTCCTGATGGGAAAATAGAGTGACCTGTGCCTGTCCCAACACCAAGAGCTAGTCTCTCATTGGTTCCCCGTCTTCCCTTTCATCCTCAGGACAAATTGCAACCTGTACGGAACAGGAGGTTAAAGGTGCTGATGCTCCAAGTAGGGAGATTGCTAGTAAAGTGGCTGGAATGGCGAACCCGAGCACAAGGAGATGAGAAATGAGGTGCGTTTTAGAAACCTTTCCCCATCACACGGTGTACCATCTTCTGGGTTTCTCATGCATGTTTTCGTTGTAGGAAGATGCCCCTGAACCTGGAGATTTGGGACCCATGCGATGGGTAGCACGCAGTATTACTTTAAAGGGTCTGCGTTTGCTCACCCAACCTCACCAAACCTCTCAGCCCCAAGAGTGTCCACCCTTATGTCTCATCCAGCTGTGGGTCTAGATATGGTCAATCCAGGTGCATCACAGCCCTTGAACGAATTGTGTAAGAATTTCTCTCTCTTTCACTGTCTTTGTTTCATGGGTTTTTTAAAGTAATTTATTTTTATAATGGGGTTTAGCTTCTTTTCACGGCTGTGTTTATGCCGCTTTACACCCACTTGACACACTAACAGAGAGATATCAATACATAGGTTTTAAGATTATTACTAATCAGATATATTCTTGTGCGGTGAATCGGGCGTGTTGAGTCCAGTTCTCTGAGCAAGGAGTAGGTCTTGTCTGTTACATATTGGGTTTATGGAATGGTATCTGAGCTAATTTGAAACTCTTGTTTTATGGATCACCCTACCTCACCTTTCCCGTTAAGCAGCCATAGTGTGTTTTGTGCATGTGTGACTCTGTTCTGTTTTGTAATTCAGTTCAAGTGTAACGGTTTTTACATTCCCTCCATAAGTGACACCTTATGAGAAGTGTCCTTTTCTGTGTGACTTATGTCACTTAGAATCGTCGTACCTAAATCCACTCATCATGCTGCTACTAGCCTTATGACATTGATTTCATGGCTGAGTGATATTCCATTGTACATATGGACCTCCAATTTTTTATCCGTTTTTCGCTTTCCTGGGATATTTAAGGTGGAATGAAGTGGAGGTCCTTGTCAACAGAGCAGCCCTAAACTTTGGGGTCCTTGTGTCTTGCTGATTTTTAATTTTCCCACTTTATACCCCCATGCGTGGAAGTGCCCTATGCTCTCTAAGCTGTGTTTTTTAGATGTTTCAGGACACACCGTACACTTCTCCAGAGTGGCTGTTGGCAATTTACATCCCGCCCATCAGTGTAGCAAGGCTCCCATTTCTCCATGGCCTGTCCTGCATTTCTGGTTTTGACACTTTTTTCAGCATGGCCCTTTTGACCGATGGGAAGCGAGACTTCTTTGTAGCGCTGATTTGCCTTTCCAGGTTGCTTGGTTGGCCAAAAAGGGCGTATGCGTTTTTTCCTGAATATATTCAGGAAAAAACGCATACGCCCTTTTTGGCCAAGGGCATCATTGTCAACGTTTTGCCGAATTTCATGTGCTTTAAAGGCGATTCGAATCTACCTCCTGAAATCTGTTTCCTGCAATTCTGCGTTGATTTCAATTCCTCGTCTTTGCCTTCCCTCAATATATTTGTGGAAGAGAGTTATCATTTATAAATGTGCAGGTTTGTGAATTGCAGTGCCCTGAAGCTCGATTTTACAACTCGCTTTTTCGGGAGCTGGCCTCAAAAGCGCAGGATGGCTTCAGGCCCTGTTCTGGTTCTGGGGGGCAGGCTGAGCCTGTGGTTAATTCTTCTTCCTGATGGGAAAATAGAGTGACCTGTGCCTGTCCCAACACCAAGAGCTAGTCTCTCATTGGTTCCCCGTCTTCCCGTTCATCCTCAGGACAAATTGCAACCTGTACGGAACAGGAGGTTAAAGGTGCTGATGCTCCAAGTAGGGAGATTGCTAGTAAAGAGGCTGGGATGGCGAACCCGAGCACAAGGAGATGAGAAATGAGGTGCGTTTTAGAAACCTTTCCCCATCACACGGTGTACCATTTTCTGGGTTTCTCATGCATGTTTTCGATGTAGGAAGATGCCCCTGAACCTGGAGATTTGGGACCCATGCGATGTGTAGCACGCAGTATTACTTTAAAGGGTCTGCGTTTGCTCACCCAACCTCACCAAACCTCTCAGCCCCAAGAGTGTCCACCCTTATGTCTCATCCAGCTGTGGGTCTAGATATGGTCAATCCAGGTTGCATCACAGCCCCTGAACGAATTGTGTAAGAATTTCTCTCTCTTTCACTGTCTTTGTTTCATGGGTTTTTAAAAGTAATTTATTTTTATAATGGGGTTTAGATGCTTTTCACGGCTGTGTTTATGCCGCTTTACACGCACTTGACAAACTAACAGAGAGATATCAATACATAGGTTTTAAGATTATTACTAGTCAGATATATTCTTGTGCGGTGAATCGGGCGTGTTGAGTCCAGTTCTCTGAGCAAGGAGTAGGTCTTGTCTGTTACATATTGGGTTTATGGAACGGTATCTGAGCTAATTTGAAACTCTTGTTTTATGGATCACCCCACCTCACCTTTCCAGTTAAGCAGCCATAGTGTGTTTTCTGCATGTGAGACTCTGTTCTGTTTTGTAATTCAGTTCAAGTGTAACGGTTTTTACATTCCCTCTATAAGTGACACCTTATGAGAAGTGTCCTTTTCTGTGTGACTTATTTCACTTAGAATCGTCGTACCTAAATCCACTCATCATGCTGCTACTAGCCTTATGACATTGATTTCATGGCTGAGTGATATTCCATTGTACATATGGACCTCCAATTTTTTATCCATTTTTCGCTTTCCTGGGATATTTAAGGTGGAATGAAGTGGAGGTCCTTGTCAACAGAGCAGCCCTAAACTTTGGGGTGCTTGTGTCTTGCTGATTTTTAATTTTCCCACTTTATACCCCCATGCGTGGAAGTGCCCTATGCTCTCTAAGCTGTGTTTTTTAGATGTTTCAGGACACACCGTACACCGTACACTTCTCCAGAGTGGCTGTTGGCAATTTACATCCCGCCCATCAGTGTAGCAAGGCTCCCATTTCTCCATGGCCTGTCCTGCATTTCTGGTTTTGACACTTTTTGCAGCATGGCCCTTTTGACCGATGGGAAGCGAGACTTCTTTGTAGCGCTGATTTGCCTTTCTAGGTTGCTTGGTTGGCCAAAAAGGGCGTATGCGTTTTTTCCTGAATATATTCAGGAAAAAACGCATACGCCCTTTTTGGCCAAGGGCATCATTGTCAACGTTTTGCCGCTTTTCATGTGCTTTAAAGGCGATTCGAATCTACCTCCTGAAATCTGTTTCCTGCAATTCTGCCTTGATTTCAATTCCTCGTCTTTGCCTTCCCTCAATATATTTGTGGACGAGAGTTATCATTTATAACTGTGCAGGTTTGTGAATTGCAGTGCCCTGAAGCTCCATTTTACAACTCGCTTTTTCGGGAGCTGGCCGCAAAAGCGCAGGATGGCCTCAGGCCCTGTTCTGGTTCCGGGGGGCAGGCTGAGCCTGTGGTTAATTCTTCTTCCTGATGGGAAAATAGAGTGACCTGTGCCTGTCCCAACACCAAGAGCTAGTCTCTCATTGGTTCCCCGTCTTCCCTTTCATCCTCAGGACAAATTGCAACCTGTACGGAACAGGAGGTTAAAGGTGCTGATGCTCCAAGTAGGGAGATTGCTAGTAAAGTGGCTGGAATGGCGAACCCGAGCACAAGGAGATGAGAAATGAGGTGCGTTTTAGAAACCTTTCCCCATCACACGGTGTACCATCTTCTGGGTTTCTCATGCATGTTTTCGATGTAGGAAGATGCCCTTGAACCTGGAGATTTGGGACCCATGCGATGGGTAGCACGCAGTATTACTTTAAAGGGTCTGCATTTGCTCACCCAACCTCACCAAACCTCTCAGCCCCAAGAGTGTCCACCCTTATGTCTCATCCAGCTGTGGGTCTAGATATGGTCAATCCAGGTTGCATCAGAGCCCCTGAACGAATTGTGTAAGAATTTCTCTCTCTTTCACTGTCTTTGTTTCATGGGTTTTTAAAAGTAATTTATTTTTATAATGGGGTTTAGCTGCTTTTCACGGCTGTGTTTATGCCGCTTTACACCCATTTGACACACTAACAGAGAGATATCAATACATAGGTTTTAAGATTATTACTAGTCAGATATATTCTTGTGCGGTGAATCGGGCGTGTTGAGTCCAGTTCTCTGAGCAAGGAGTAGGTCTTGTCTGTTACATATTGGGTTTATGGAACGGTATCTGAGCTAATTTGAAACTCTTGTTTTATGGATCACCCCACCTCACCTTTCCCGTTAAGCAGCCATAGTGTGTTTTCTGCATGTGTGACTCTGTTCTGTTTTGTAATTCAGTTCAAGTGTAACGGTTTTTACATTCCCTCTATAAGTGACACCTTATGAGAAGTGTCCTTTTCTGTGTGACTTATGTCACTTAGAATCGTCGTACCTAAATCCACTCATCATGGTGCTACTAGCCTTATGACATTGATTTCATGGCTGAGTGATATTCCATTGTACATATTGACCTCAAATTTTTTATCCATTTTTCGCTTTCCTGGTATATTTAAGGTGGAATGAAGTGGAGGTCCTTGTCAACAGAGCAGCCCTAAACTTTGGGGTGCTTGTGTCTTGCTGATTTTTAATTTTCCCACTTTATACCCCCATGCGTGGAAGTGCCCTATGCTCTCTAAGCTGTGTTTTTTAGATGTTTCAGGACACACCGTACACTTCTCCAGAGTGGCTGTTGGCAATTTACATCCCGCCCATCAGTGTAGCAAGGCTCCCATTTCTCCATGGCCTGTCCTGCATTTCTTTTTTTGACACTTTTTTCAGCATGGCCCTTTTGACCGATGGGAAGCGAGACTTCTTTGTAGCGCTGATTTGCCTTTCCAGGTTGCTTGGTTGGCCAAAAAGGGCGTATGCCTTTTTTCCTGAATATATTCAGGAAAAAACGCATACGCCCTTTTTGGCCAAGGGCATCATTGTCAACGTTTTGCCGCTTTTCATGTGCTTTAAAGGCGATTCGAATCTACCTCCTGAAATCTGTTTCCTGCAATTCTGCCTTGATTTCAATTCCTCGTCTTTGCCTTCCCTCAATATATTTGTGGACGAGAGTTATCATTTATAACTGTGCAGGTTTGTGAATTGCAGTGCCCTGAAGCTCCATTTTACAACTCGCTTTTTCCGGAGCTGGCCGCAAAAGCGCAGGATGGCTTCAGGCCCTGTTCTGGTTCCGGGGGGCAGGCTGAGCCTGTGGTTAATTCTTCTTCCTGATGGGAAAATAGAGTGACCTGTGCCTGTCCCAACACCAAGAGCTAGTCTCTCATTGGTTCCCCGTCTTCCCTTTCATCCTCAGGACAAATTGCAACCTGTACGGAACAGGAGGTTAAAGGTGCTGATGCTCCAAGTAGGGAGATTGCTAGTAAAGTGGCTGGAATGGCGAACCCGAGCACAAGGAGATGAGAAATGAGGTGCGTTTTAGAAACCTTTCCCCATCACACGGTGTACCATCTTCTGGGTTTCTCATGCATGTTTTCGATGTAGGAAGATGCCCTTGAACCTGGAGATTTGGGACCCATGCGATGGGTAGCACGCAGTATTACTTTAAAGGGTCTGCGTTTGCTCACCCAACCTCACCAAACCTCTCAGCCCCAAGAGTGTCCACCCTTATGTCTCATCCAGCTGTGGGTCTAGATATGGTCAATCCAGGTTGCATCAGAGCTCCTGAACGAATTGTGTAAGAATTTCTCTCTCTTTCACTGTCTTTGTTTCATGGGTTTTTAAAAGTAATTTATTTTTATAATGGGGTTTAGCTGCTTTTCACGGCTGTGTTTATGCCGCTTTACACCCATTTGACACACTAACAGAGAGATATCAATACATAGGTTTTAAGATTATTACTATCAGATATATTCTTGTGCGGTGAATCGGGCGTGTTGAGTCCAGTTCTCTGAGCAAGGAGTAGGTCTTGTCTGTTACATATTGGGTTTATGGAACGGTATCTGAGCTAATTTGAAACTCTTGTTTTATGGATCACCCCACCTCACCTTTCCCGTTAAGCAGCCATAGTGTGTTTTCTGCATGTGTGACTCTGTTCTGTTTTGTAATTCAGTTCAAGTGTAACGGTTTTTACATTCCCTCTATAAGTGACACCTTATGAGAAGTGTCCTTTTCTGTGTGACTTATGTCACTTAGAATCGTCGTACCTAAATCCACTCATCATGCTGCTACTAGCCTTATGACATTGATTTCATGGCTGAGTGATATTCCATTGTACATATGGACCTCCAATTTTTTATCCATTTTTCGCTTTCCTGGGATATTTAAGGTGGAATGAAGTGGAGGTCCTTGTCAACAGAGCAGCCCTAAACTTTGGGGTGCTTGTGTCTTGCTGATTTTTAATTTTCCCACTTTATACCCCCATGCGTGGAAGTGCCCTATGCTCTCTAAGCTGTGTTTTTTAGATGTTTCAGGACACACCGTACACTTCTCCAGAGTGGCTGTTGGCAATTTACATCCCGCCCATCAGTGTAGCAAGGCTCCCATTTCTCCATGGCCTGTCCTGCATTTCTGGTTTTGACACTTTTTTCAGCATGGCCCTTTTGACCGATGGGAAGCGAGACTTCTTTGTAGCGCTGATTTGCCTTTCTAGGTTGCTTGGTTGGCCAAAAAGGGCGTATGCGTTTTTTCCTGAATATATTCAGGAAAAAACGCATACGCCCTTTTTGGCCAAGGGCATCATTGTCAACGTTTTGCCGCTTTTCATGTGCTTTAAAGGCGATTCGAATCTACCTCCTGAAATCTGTTTCCTGCAATTCTGCCTTGATTTCAATTCCTCGTCTTTGCCTTCCCTCAATATATTTGTGGACGAGAGTTATCATTTATAACTGTGCAGGTTTGTGAATTGCAGTGCCCTGAAGCTCCATTTTACAACTCGCTTTTTCGGGAGCTGGCCGCAAAAGCGCAGGATGGCCTCAGGCCCTGTTCTGGTTCCGGGGGGCAGGCTGAGCCTGTGGTTAATTCTTCTTCCTGATGGGAAAATAGAGTGACCTGTGCCTGTCCCAACACCAAGAGCTAGTCTCTCATTGGTTCCCCGTCTTCCCTTTCATCCTCAGGACAAATTGCAACCTGTACGGAACAGGAGGTTAAAGGTGCTGATGCTCCAAGTAGGGAGATTGCTAGTAAAGTGGCTGGAATGGCGAACCCGAGCACAAGGAGATGAGAAATGAGGTGCGTTTTAGAAACCTTTCCCCATCACACGGTGTACCATCTTCTGGGTTTCTCATGCATGTTTTCGATGTAGGAAGATGCCCTTGAACCTGGAGATTTGGGACCCATGCGATGGGTAGCACGCAGTATTACTTTAAAGGGTCTGCATTTGCTCACCCAACCTCACCAAACCTCTCAGCCCCAAGAGTGTCCACCCTTATGTCTCATCCAGCTGTGGGTCTAGATATGGTCAATCCAGGTTGCATCAGAGCCCCTGAACGAATTGTGTAAGAATTTCTCTCTCTTTCACTGTCTTTGTTTCATGGGTTTTTAAAAGTAATTTATTTTTATAATGGGGTTTAGCTGCTTTTCACGGCTGTGTTTATGCCGCTTTACACCCATTTGACACACTAACAGAGAGATATCAATACATAGGTTTTAAGATTATTACTAGTCAGATATATTCTTGTGCGGTGAATCGGGCGTGTTGAGTCCAGTTCTCTGAGCAAGGAGTAGGTCTTGTCTGTTACATATTGGGTTTATGGAACGGTATCTGAGCTAATTTGAAACTCTTGTTTTATGGATCACCCCACCTCACCTTTCCCGTTAAGCAGCCATAGTGTGTTTTCTGCATGTGTGACTCTGTTCTGTTTTGTAATTCAGTTCAAGTGTAACGGTTTTTACATTCCCTCTATAAGTGACACCTTATGAGAAGTGTCCTTTTCTGTGTGACTTATGTCACTTAGAATCGTCGTACCTAAATCCACTCATCATGGTGCTACTAGCCTTATGACATTGATTTCATGGCTGAGTGATATTCCATTGTACATATTGACCTCAAATTTTTTATCCATTTTTCGCTTTCCTGGTATATTTAAGGTGGAATGAAGTGGAGGTCCTTGTCAACAGAGCAGCCCTAAACTTTGGGGTGCTTGTGTCTTGCTGATTTTTAATTTTCCCACTTTATACCCCCATGCGTGGAAGTGCCCTATGCTCTCTAAGCTGTGTTTTTTAGATGTTTCAGGACACACCGTACACTTCTCCAGAGTGGCTGTTGGCAATTTACATCCCGCCCATCAGTGTAGCAAGGCTCCCATTTCTCCATGGCCTGTCCTGCATTTCTTTTTTTGACACTTTTTTCAGCATGGCCCTTTTGACCGATGGGAAGCGAGACTTCTTTGTAGCGCTGATTTGCCTTTCCAGGTTGCTTGGTTGGCCAAAAAGGGCGTATGCCTTTTTTCCTGAATATATTCAGGAAAAAACGCATACGCCCTTTTTGGCCAAGGGCATCATTGTCAACGTTTTGCCGCTTTTCATGTGCTTTAAAGGCGATTCGAATCTACCTCCTGAAATCTGTTTCCTGCAATTCTGCCTTGATTTCAATTCCTCGTCTTTGCCTTCCCTCAATATATTTGTGGACGAGAGTTATCATTTATAACTGTGCAGGTTTGTGAATTGCAGTGCCCTGAAGCTCCATTTTACAACTCGCTTTTTCCGGAGCTGGCCGCAAAAGCGCAGGATGGCTTCAGGCCCTGTTCTGGTTCCGGGGGGCAGGCTGAGCCTGTGGTTAATTCTTCTTCCTGATGGGAAAATAGAGTGACCTGTGCCTGTCCCAACACCAAGAGCTAGTCTCTCATTGGTTCCCCGTCTTCCCTTTCATCCTCAGGACAAATTGCAACCTGTACGGAACAGGAGGTTAAAGGTGCTGATGCTCCAAGTAGGGAGATTGCTAGTAAAGTGGCTGGAATGGCGAACCCGAGCACAAGGAGATGAGAAATGAGGTGCGTTTTAGAAACCTTTCCCCATCACACGGTGTACCATCTTCTGGGTTTCTCATGCATGTTTTCGATGTAGGAAGATGCCCTTGAACCTGGAGATTTGGGACCCATGCGATGGGTAGCACGCAGTATTACTTTAAAGGGTCTGCGTTTGCTCACCCAACCTCACCAAACCTCTCAGCCCCAAGAGTGTCCACCCTTATGTCTCATCCAGCTGTGGGTCTAGATATGGTCAATCCAGGTTGCATCAGAGCTACTGAACGAATTGTGTAAGAATTTCTCTCTCTTTCACTGTCTTTGTTTCATGGGTTTTTAAAAGTAATTTATTTTTATAATGGGGTTTAGCTGCTTTTCACGGCTGTGTTTATGCCGCTTTACACCCATTTGACACACTAACAGAGAGATATCAATACATAGGTTTTAAGATTATTACTATCAGATATATTCTTGTGCGGTGAATCGGGCGTGTTGAGTCCAGTTCTCTGAGCAAGGAGTAGGTCTTGTCTGTTACATATTGGGTTTATGGAACGGTATCTGAGCTAATTTGAAACTCTTGTTTTATGGATCACCCCACCTCACCTTTCCCGTTAAGCAGCCATAGTGTGTTTTCTGCATGTGTGACTCTGTTCTGTTTTGTAATTCAGTTCAAGTGTAACGGTTTTTACATTCCCTCTATAAGTGACACCTTATGAGAAGTGTCCTTTTCTGTGTGACTTATGTCACTTAGAATCGTCGTACCTAAATCCACTCATCATGCTGCTACTAGCCTTATGACATTGATTTCATGGCTGAGTGATATTCCATTGTACATATGGACCTCCAATTTTTTATCCATTTTTCGCTTTCCTGGGATATTTAAGGTGGAATGAAGTGGAGGTCCTTGTCAACAGAGCAGCCCTAAACTTTGGGGTGCTTGTGTCTTGCTGATTTTTAATTTTCCCACTTTATACCCCCATGCGTGGAAGTGCCCTATGCTCTCTAAGCTGTGTTTTTTAGATGTTTCAGGACACACCGTACACTTCTCCAGAGTGGCTGTTGGCAATTTACATCCCGCCCATCAGTGTAGCAAGGCTCCCATTTCTCCATGGCCTGTCCTGCATTTCTGGTTTTGACACTTTTTGCAGCATGGCCCTTTTGACCGATGGGAAGCGAGACTTCTTTGTAGCGCTGATTTGCCTTTCTAGGTTGCTTGGTTGGCCAAAAAGGGCGTATGCGTTTTTTCCTGAATATATTCAGGAAAAAACGCATACGCCCTTTTTGGCCAAGGGCATCATTGTCAACGTTTTGCCGCTTTTCATGTGCTTTAAAGGCGATTCGAATCCACCTCCTGAAATCTGTTTCCTGCAATTCTGCCTTGATTTCAATTCCTCGTCTTTGCCTTCCCTCAATATATTTGTGGACGAGAGTTATCATTTATAACTGTGCAGGTTTGTGAATTGCAGTGCCCTGAAGCTCCATTTTACAACTCGCTTTTTCGGGAGCTGGCCGCAAAAGCGCAGGATGGCCTCAGGCCCTGTTCTGGTTCCGGGGGGCAGGCTGAGCCTGTGGTTAATTCTTCTTCCTGATGGGAAAATAGAGTGACCTGTGCCTGTCCCAACACCAAGAGCTAGTCTCTCATTGGTTCCCCGTCTTCCCTTTCATCCTCAGGACAAATTGCAACCTGTACGGAACAGGAGGTTAAAGGTGCTGATGCTCCAAGTAGGGAGATTGCTAGTAAAGTGGCTGGAATGGCGAACCCGAGCACAAGGAGATGAGAAATGAGGTGCGTTTTAGAAACCTTTCCCCATCACACGGTGTACCATCTTCTGGGTTTCTCATGCATGTTTTCGATGTAGGAAGATGCCCTTGAACCTGGAGATTTGGGACCCATGCGATGGGTAGCACGCAGTATTACTTTAAAGGGTCTGCGTTTGCTCACCCAACCTCACCAAACCTCTCAGCCCCAAGAGTGTCCACCCTTATGTCTCATCCAGCTGTGGGTCTAGATATGGTCAATCCAGGTTGCATCAGAGCTCCTGAACGAATTGTGTAAGAATTTCTCTCTCTTTCACTGTCTTTGTTTCATGGGTTTTTAAAAGTAATTTATTTTTATAATGGGGTTTAGCTGCTTTTCACGGCTGTGTTTATGCCGCTTTACACCCATTTGACACACTAACAGAGAGATATCAATACATAGGTTTTAAGATTATTACTATCAGATATATTCTTGTGCGGTGAATCGGGCGTGTTGAGTCCAGTTCTCTGAGCAAGGAGTAGGTCTTGTCTGTTACATATTGGGTTTATGGAACGGTATCTGAGCTAATTTGAAACTCTTGTTTTATGGATCACCCCACCTCACCTTTCCCGTTAAGCAGCCATAGTGTGTTTTCTGCATGTGTGACTCTGTTCTGTTTTGTAATTCAGTTCAAGTGTAACGGTTTTTACATTCCCTCTATAAGTGACACCTTATGAGAAGTGTCCTTTTCTGTGTGACTTATGTCACTTAGAATCGTCGTACCTAAATCCACTCATCATGCTGCTACTAGCCTTATGACATTGATTTCATGGCTGAGTGATATTCCATTGTACATATTGACCTCAAATTTTTTATCCATTTTTCGCTTTCCTGGGATATTTAAGGTGGAATGAAGTGGAGGTCCTTGTCAACAGAGCAGCCCTAAACTTTGGGGTGCTTGTGTCTTGCTGATTTTTAATTTTCCCACTTTATACCCCCATGTGTGGAAGTGCCCTATGCTCTCTAAGCTGTGTTTTTTAGATGTTTCAGGACATACCGTACACTTCTCTAGAGTGGCTGTTGGCAATTTACATCCCGCCCATCAGTGTAGCCAGGCTCCCATTTCTCCATGGCCTGTCCTGCATTTCTTTTTTTGACACTTTTTGCAGCATGGCCCTTTTGACCGATGGGAAGCGAAACTTCTTTGTAGCGCTGATTTGCCTTTCCAGGTTGCTTGGTTGGCCAAAAAGGGCGTATGCGTTTTTTCCTGAATATATTCAGGAAAAAACGCATACGCCCTTTTTGGCCAAGGGCATCATTGCCAACGTTTTGCCGCTTTTCATGTGCTTTAAAGGCGATTCGAATCTACCTCCTGAAATCTGTTTCCTGCAATTCTGCCTTGATTTCAATTCCTCGTCTTTGCCTTCCCTCAATATATTTGTGGACGAGAGTTATCATTTATAACTGTGCAGGTTTGTGAATTGCAGTGCCCTGAAGCTCCATTTTACAACTCGCTTTTTCCGGAGCTGGCCGCAAAAGCGCAGGATGGCTTCAGGCCCTGTTCTGGTTCCGGGGGGCAGGCTGAGCCTGTGGTTAATTCTTCTTCCTGATGGGAAAATAGAGTGACCTGTGCCTGTCCCAACACCAAGAGCTAGTCTCTCATTGGTTCCCCGTCTTCCCTTTCATCCTCAGGACAAATTGCAACCTGTACGGAACAGGAGGTTAAAGGTGCTGATGCTCCAAGTAGGGAGATTGCTAGTAAAGTGGCTGGAATGGCGAACCCGAGCACAAGGAGATGAGAAATGAGGTGCGTTTTAGAAACCTTTCCCCATCACACGGTGTACCATCTTCTGGGTTTCTCATGCATGTTTTCGTTGTAGGAAGATGCCCCTGAACCTGGAGATTTGGGACCCATGCGATGGGTAGCACGCAGTATTACTTTAAAGGGTCTGCGTTTGCTCACCCAACCTCACCAAACCTCTCAGCCCCAAGAGTGTCCACCCTTATGTCTCATCCAGCTGTGGGTCTAGATATGGTCAATCCAGGTGCATCACAGCCCTTGAACGAATTGTGTAAGAATTTCTCTCTCTTTCACTGTCTTTGTTTCATGGGTTTTTTAAAGTAATTTATTTTTATAATGGGGTTTAGCTTCTTTTCACGGCTGTGTTTATGCCGCTTTACACCCACTTGACACACTAACAGAGAGATATCAATACATAGGTTTTAAGATTATTACTAATCAGATATATTCTTGTGCGGTGAATCGGGCGTGTTGAGTCCAGTTCTCTGAGCAAGGAGTAGGTCTTGTCTGTTACATATTGGGTTTATGGAATGGTATCTGAGCTAATTTGAAACTCTTGTTTTATGGATCACCCTACCTCACCTTTCCCGTTAAGCAGCCATAGTGTGTTTTGTGCATGTGTGACTCTGTTCTGTTTTGTAATTCAGTTCAAGTGTAACGGTTTTTACATTCCCTCCATAAGTGACACCTTATGAGAAGTGTCCTTTTCTGTGTGACTTATGTCACTTAGAATCGTCGTACCTAAATCCACTCATCATGCTGCTACTAGCCTTATGACATTGATTTCATGGCTGAGTGATATTCCATTGTACATATGGACCTCCAATTTTTTATCCGTTTTTCGCTTTCCTGGGATATTTAAGGTGGAATGAAGTGGAGGTCCTTGTCAACAGAGCAGCCCTAAACTTTGGGGTCCTTGTGTCTTGCTGATTTTTAATTTTCCCACTTTATACCCCCATGCGTGGAAGTGCCCTATGCTCTCTAAGCTGTGTTTTTTAGATGTTTCAGGACACACCGTACACTTCTCCAGAGTGGCTGTTGGCAATTTACATCCCGCCCATCAGTGTAGCAAGGCTCCCATTTCTCCATGGCCTGTCCTGCATTTCTGGTTTTGACACTTTTTTCAGCATGGCCCTTTTGACCGATGGGAAGCGAGACTTCTTTGTAGCGCTGATTTGCCTTTCCAGGTTGCTTGGTTGGCCAAAAAGGGCGTATGCGTTTTTTCCTGAATATATTCAGGAAAAAACGCATACGCCCTTTTTGGCCAAGGGCATCATTGTCAACGTTTTGCCGAATTTCATGTGCTTTAAAGGCGATTCGAATCTACCTCCTGAAATCTGTTTCCTGCAATTCTGCGTTGATTTCAATTCCTCGTCTTTGCCTTCCCTCAATATATTTGTGGAAGAGAGTTATCATTTATAAATGTGCAGGTTTGTGAATTGCAGTGCCCTGAAGCTCGATTTTACAACTCGCTTTTTCGGGAGCTGGCCTCAAAAGCGCAGGATGGCTTCAGGCCCTGTTCTGGTTCTGGGGGGCAGGCTGAGCCTGTGGTTAATTCTTCTTCCTGATGGGAAAATAGAGTGACCTGTGCCTGTCCCAACACCAAGAGCTAGTCTCTCATTGGTTCCCCGTCTTCCCGTTCATCCTCAGGACAAATTGCAACCTGTACGGAACAGGAGGTTAAAGGTGCTGATGCTCCAAGTAGGGAGATTGCTAGTAAAGAGGCTGGGATGGCGAACCCGAGCACAAGGAGATGAGAAATGAGGTGCGTTTTAGAAACCTTTCCCCATCACACGGTGTACCATTTTCTGGGTTTCTCATGCATGTTTTCGATGTAGGAAGATGCCCCTGAACCTGGAGATTTGGGACCCATGCGATGTGTAGCACGCAGTATTACTTTAAAGGGTCTGCGTTTGCTCACCCAACCTCACCAAACCTCTCAGCCCCAAGAGTGTCCACCCTTATGTCTCATCCAGCTGTGGGTCTAGATATGGTCAATCCAGGTTGCATCACAGCCCCTGAACGAATTGTGTAAGAATTTCTCTCTCTTTCACTGTCTTTGTTTCATGGGTTTTTAAAAGTAATTTATTTTTATAATGGGGTTTAGATGCTTTTCACGGCTGTGTTTATGCCGCTTTACACGCACTTGACACACTAACAGAGAGATATCAATACATAGGTTTTAAGATTATTACTAGTCAGATATATTCTTGTGCGGTGAATCGGGCGTGTTGAGTCCAGTTCTCTGAGCAAGGAGTAGGTCTTGTCTGTTACATATTGGGTTTATGGAACGGTATCTGAGCTAATTTGAAACTCTTGTTTTATGGATCACCCCACCTCACCTTTCCAGTTAAGCAGCCATAGTGTGTTTTCTGCATGTGAGACTCTGTTCTGTTTTGTAATTCAGTTCAAGTGTAACGGTTTTTACATTCCCTCTATAAGTGACACCTTATGAGAAGTGTCCTTTTCTGTGTGACTTATTTCACTTAGAATCGTCGTACCTAAATCCACTCATCATGCTGCTACTAGCCTTATGACATTGATTTCATGGCTGAGTGATATTCCATTGTACATATGGACCTCCAATTTTTTATCCATTTTTCGCTTTCCTGGGATATTTAAGGTGGAATGAAGTGGAGGTCCTTGTCAACAGAGCAGCCCTAAACTTTGGGGTGCTTGTGTCTTGCTGATTTTTAATTTTCCCACTTTATACCCCCATGCGTGGAAGTGCCCTATGCTCTCTAAGCTGTGTTTTTTAGATGTTTCAGGACACACCGTACACCGTACACTTCTCCAGAGTGGCTGTTGGCAATTTACATCCCGCCCATCAGTGTAGCAAGGCTCCCATTTCTCCATGGCCTGTCCTGCATTTCTGGTTTTGACACTTTTTGCAGCATGGCCCTTTTGACCGATGGGAAGCGAGACTTCTTTGTAGCGCTGATTTGCCTTTCTAGGTTGCTTGGTTGGCCAAAAAGGGCGTATGCGTTTTTTCCTGAATATATTCAGGAAAAAACGCATACGCCCTTTTTGGCCAAGGGCATCATTGTCAACGTTTTGCCGCTTTTCATGTGCTTTAAAGGCGATTCGAATCTACCTCCTGAAATCTGTTTCCTGCAATTCTGCCTTGATTTCAATTCCTCGTCTTTGCCTTCCCTCAATATATTTGTGGACGAGAGTTATCATTTATAACTGTGCAGGTTTGTGAATTGCAGTGCCCTGAAGCTCCATTTTACAACTCGCTTTTTCGGGAGCTGGCCGCAAAAGCGCAGGATGGCCTCAGGCCCTGTTCTGGTTCCGGGGGGCAGGCTGAGCCTGTGGTTAATTCTTCTTCCTGATGGGAAAATAGAGTGACCTGTGCCTGTCCCAACACCAAGAGCTAGTCTCTCATTGGTTCCCCGTCTTCCCTTTCATCCTCAGGACAAATTGCAACCTGTACGGAACAGGAGGTTAAAGGTGCTGATGCTCCAAGTAGGGAGATTGCTAGTAAAGTGGCTGGAATGGCGAACCCGAGCACAAGGAGATGAGAAATGAGGTGCGTTTTAGAAACCTTTCCCCATCACACGGTGTACCATCTTCTGGGTTTCTCATGCATGTTTTCGATGTAGGAAGATGCCCTTGAACCTGGAGATTTGGGACCCATGCGATGGGTAGCACGCAGTATTACTTTAAAGGGTCTGCATTTGCTCACCCAACCTCACCAAACCTCTCAGCCCCAAGAGTGTCCACCCTTATGTCTCATCCAGCTGTGGGTCTAGATATGGTCAATCCAGGTTGCATCAGAGCCCCTGAACGAATTGTGTAAGAATTTCTCTCTCTTTCACTGTCTTTGTTTCATGGGTTTTTAAAAGTAATTTATTTTTATAATGGGGTTTAGCTGCTTTTCACGGCTGTGTTTATGCCGCTTTACACCCATTTGACACACTAACAGAGAGATATCAATACATAGGTTTTAAGATTATTACTAGTCAGATATATTCTTGTGCGGTGAATCGGGCGTGTTGAGTCCAGTTCTCTGAGCAAGGAGTAGGTCTTGTCTGTTACATATTGGGTTTATGGAACGGTATCTGAGCTAATTTGAAACTCTTGTTTTATGGATCACCCCACCTCACCTTTCCCGTTAAGCAGCCATAGTGTGTTTTCTGCATGTGTGACTCTGTTCTGTTTTGTAATTCAGTTCAAGTGTAACGGTTTTTACATTCCCTCTATAAGTGACACCTTATGAGAAGTGTCCTTTTCTGTGTGACTTATGTCACTTAGAATCGTCGTACCTAAATCCACTCATCATGGTGCTACTAGCCTTATGACATTGATTTCATGGCTGAGTGATATTCCATTGTACATATTGACCTCAAATTTTTTATCCATTTTTCGCTTTCCTGGGATATTTAAGGTGGAATGAAGTGGAGGTCCTTGTCAACAGAGCAGCCCTAAACTTTGGGGTGCTTGTGTCTTGCTGATTTTTAATTTTCCCACTTTATACCCCCATGCGTGGAAGTGCCCTATGCTCTCTAAGCTGTGTTTTTTAGATGTTTCAGGACACACCGTACACTTCTCCAGAGTGGCTGTTGGCAATTTACATCCCGCCCATCAGTGTAGCAAGGCTCCCATTTCTCCATGGCCTGTCCTGCATTTCTTTTTTTGACACTTTTTTCAGCATGGCCCTTTTGACCGATGGGAAGCGAGACTTCTTTGTAGCGCTGATTTGCCTTTCCAGGTTGCTTGGTTGGCCAAAAAGGGCGTATGCCTTTTTTCCTGAATATATTCAGGAAAAAACGCATACGCCCTTTTTGGCCAAGGGCATCATTGTCAACGTTTTGCCGCTTTTCATGTGCTTTAAAGGCGATTCGAATCTACCTCCTGAAATCTGTTTCCTGCAATTCTGCCTTGATTTCAATTCCTCGTCTTTGCCTTCCCTCAATATATTTGTGGACGAGAGTTATCATTTATAACTGTGCAGGTTTGTGAATTGCAGTGCCCTGAAGCTCCATTTTACAACTCGCTTTTTCCGGAGCTGGCCGCAAAAGCGCAGGATGGCTTCAGGCCCTGTTCTGGTTCCGGGGGGCAGGCTGAGCCTGTGGTTAATTCTTCTTCCTGATGGGAAAATAGAGTGACCTGTGCCTGTCCCAACACCAAGAGCTAGTCTCTCATTGGTTCCCCGTCTTCCCTTTCATCCTCAGGACAAATTGCAACCTGTACGGAACAGGAGGTTAAAGGTGCTGATGCTCCAAGTAGGGAGATTGCTAGTAAAGTGGCTGGAATGGCGAACCCGAGCACAAGGAGATGAGAAATGAGGTGCGTTTTAGAAACCTTTCCCCATCACACGGTGTACCATCTTCTGGGTTTCTCATGCATGTTTTCGATGTAGGAAGATGCCCTTGAACCTGGAGATTTGGGACCCATGCGATGGGTAGCACGCAGTATTACTTTAAAGGGTCTGCGTTTGCTCACCCAACCTCACCAAACCTCTCAGCCCCAAGAGTGTCCACCCTTATGTCTCATCCAGCTGTGGGTCTAGATATGGTCAATCCAGGTTGCATCAGAGCTCCTGAACGAATTGTGTAAGAATTTCTCTCTCTTTCACTGTCTTTGTTTCATGGGTTTTTAAAAGTAATTTATTTTTATAATGGGGTTTAGCTGCTTTTCACGGCTGTGTTTATGCCGCTTTACACCCATTTGACACACTAACAGAGAGATATCAATACATAGGTTTTAAGATTATTACTATCAGATATATTCTTGTGCGGTGAATCGGGCGTGTTGAGTCCAGTTCTCTGAGCAAGGAGTAGGTCTTGTCTGTTACATATTGGGTTTATGGAACGGTATCTGAGCTAATTTGAAACTCTTGTTTTATGGATCACCCCACCTCACCTTTCCCGTTAAGCAGCCATAGTGTGTTTTCTGCATGTGTGACTCTGTTCTGTTTTGTAATTCAGTTCAAGTGTAACGGTTTTTACATTCCCTCTATAAGTGACACCTTATGAGAAGTGTCCTTTTCTGTGTGACTTATGTCACTTAGAATCGTCGTACCTAAATCCACTCATCATGCTGCTACTAGCCTTATGACATTGATTTCATGGCTGAGTGATATTCCATTGTACATATGGACCTCCAATTTTTTATCCATTTTTCGCTTTCCTGGGATATTTAAGGTGGAATGAAGTGGAGGTCCTTGTCAACAGAGCAGCCCTAAACTTTGGGGTGCTTGTGTCTTGCTGATTTTTAATTTTCCCACTTTATACCCCCATGCGTGGAAGTGCCCTATGCTCTCTAAGCTGTGTTTTTTAGATGTTTCAGGACACACCGTACACTTCTCCAGAGTGGCTGTTGGCAATTTACATCCCGCCCATCAGTGTAGCAAGGCTCCCATTTCTCCATGGCCTGTCCTGCATTTCTGGTTTTGACACTTTTTTCAGCATGGCCCTTTTGACCGATGGGAAGCGAGACTTCTTTGTAGCGCTGATTTGCCTTTCTAGGTTGCTTGGTTGGCCAAAAAGGGCGTATGCGTTTTTTCCTGAATATATTCAGGAAAAAACGCATACGCCCTTTTTGGCCAAGGGCATCATTGTCAACGTTTTGCCGCTTTTCATGTGCTTTAAAGGCGATTCGAATCTACCTCCTGAAATCTGTTTCCTGCAATTCTGCCTTGATTTCAATTCCTCGTCTTTGCCTTCCCTCAATATATTTGTGGACGAGAGTTATCATTTATAACTGTGCAGGTTTGTGAATTGCAGTGCCCTGAAGCTCCATTTTACAACTCGCTTTTTCGGGAGCTGGCCGCAAAAGCGCAGGATGGCCTCAGGCCCTGTTCTGGTTCCGGGGGGCAGGCTGAGCCTGTGGTTAATTCTTCTTCCTGATGGGAAAATAGAGTGACCTGTGCCTGTCCCAACACCAAGAGCTAGTCTCTCATTGGTTCCCCGTCTTCCCTTTCATCCTCAGGACAAATTGCAACCTGTACGGAACAGGAGGTTAAAGGTGCTGATGCTCCAAGTAGGGAGATTGCTAGTAAAGTGGCTGGAATGGCGAACCCGAGCACAAGGAGATGAGAAATGAGGTGCGTTTTAGAAACCTTTCCCCATCACACGGTGTACCATCTTCTGGGTTTCTCATGCATGTTTTCGATGTAGGAAGATGCCCTTGAACCTGGAGATTTGGGACCCATGCGATGGGTAGCACGCAGTATTACTTTAAAGGGTCTGCATTTGCTCACCCAACCTCACCAAACCTCTCAGCCCCAAGAGTGTCCACCCTTATGTCTCATCCAGCTGTGGGTCTAGATATGGTCAATCCAGGTTGCATCAGAGCCCCTGAACGAATTGTGTAAGAATTTCTCTCTCTTTCACTGTCTTTGTTTCATGGGTTTTTAAAAGTAATTTATTTTTATAATGGGGTTTAGCTGCTTTTCACGGCTGTGTTTATGCCGCTTTACACCCATTTGACACACTAACAGAGAGATATCAATACATAGGTTTTAAGATTATTACTAGTCAGATATATTCTTGTGCGGTGAATCGGGCGTGTTGAGTCCAGTTCTCTGAGCAAGGAGTAGGTCTTGTCTGTTACATATTGGGTTTATGGAACGGTATCTGAGCTAATTTGAAACTCTTGTTTTATGGATCACCCCACCTCACCTTTCCCGTTAAGCAGCCATAGTGTGTTTTCTGCATGTGTGACTCTGTTCTGTTTTGTAATTCAGTTCAAGTGTAACGGTTTTTACATTCCCTCTATAAGTGACACCTTATGAGAAGTGTCCTTTTCTGTGTGACTTATGTCACTTAGAATCGTCGTACCTAAATCCACTCATCATGGTGCTACTAGCCTTATGACATTGATTTCATGGCTGAGTGATATTCCATTGTACATATTGACCTCAAATTTTTTATCCATTTTTCGCTTTCCTGGTATATTTAAGGTGGAATGAAGTGGAGGTCCTTGTCAACAGAGCAGCCCTAAACTTTGGGGTGCTTGTGTCTTGCTGATTTTTAATTTTCCCACTTTATACCCCCATGCGTGGAAGTGCCCTATGCTCTCTAAGCTGTGTTTTTTAGATGTTTCAGGACACACCGTACACTTCTCCAGAGTGGCTGTTGGCAATTTACATCCCGCCCATCAGTGTAGCAAGGCTCCCATTTCTCCATGGCCTGTCCTGCATTTCTTTTTTTGACACTTTTTTCAGCATGGCCCTTTTGACCGATGGGAAGCGAGACTTCTTTGTAGCGCTGATTTGCCTTTCCAGGTTGCTTGGTTGGCCAAAAAGGGCGTATGCCTTTTTTCCTGAATATATTCAGGAAAAAACGCATACGCCCTTTTTGGCCAAGGGCATCATTGTCAACGTTTTGCCGCTTTTCATGTGCTTTAAAGGCGATTCGAATCTACCTCCTGAAATCTGTTTCCTGCAATTCTGCCTTGATTTCAATTCCTCGTCTTTGCCTTCCCTCAATATATTTGTGGACGAGAGTTATCATTTATAACTGTGCAGGTTTGTGAATTGCAGTGCCCTGAAGCTCCATTTTACAACTCGCTTTTTCCGGAGCTGGCCGCAAAAGCGCAGGATGGCTTCAGGCCCTGTTCTGGTTCCGGGGGGCAGGCTGAGCCTGTGGTTAATTCTTCTTCCTGATGGGAAAATAGAGTGACCTGTGCCTGTCCCAACACCAAGAGCTAGTCTCTCATTGGTTCCCCGTCTTCCCTTTCATCCTCAGGACAAATTGCAACCTGTACGGAACAGGAGGTTAAAGGTGCTGATGCTCCAAGTAGGGAGATTGCTAGTAAAGTGGCTGGAATGGCGAACCCGAGCACAAGGAGATGAGAAATGAGGTGCGTTTTAGAAACCTTTCCCCATCACACGGTGTACCATCTTCTGGGTTTCTCATGCATGTTTTCGATGTAGAAAGAGGCCCCTGAACCTGGAGATTTGGGACCCATGCGATGGGTAGCACGCAGTATTACTTTAAAGGGTCTGCGTTTGCTCACCCAACCTCACCAAACCTCTCAGCCCCAAGAGTGTCCACCCTTATATCTCATCCAGCTGTGGGTCTAGATATGGTCAATCCAGGTTGCATCACAGCCCTTGAACGAATTGTTTAAGAATTTCTCTCTCTTTCACTGTCTTTGTTTCATGGGTTTTTAAAAGTAATTTATTTTTATAATGGGGTTTAGCTGCTTTTCACGGCTGTGTTTATGCCGCTTTACACC